>NC_141690.1:18559303-19191051 GCF_964263255.1 Lissotriton vulgaris | reverse complement strand
TTGCATATGCAAAGTGTCCCAAAGGAGGACTAGCAGTAGCTTATGAAATAACATGCCATTTATTGGGAGGGATAACTTATTGGTCATAAATGTGGCTGTTCAGGTCATGTATGCCCCCAAGAAATAGGCGCTAACATGTGAACTTGGTCTAACTCCAGAGAAGTATCACCTGAGGTTCAGGGTTATGCAGAAACAATCACACTGCACCATCAAAACCACCACCTTCCCAGACGACTGGAAACACACCAAGATCAAACCCCCGCTGAAGAAATCATCCCGCGACCCGAAAGACCTCAAGTACTTCAGACCCATCTCCCTGCTCCCCTTCCCAGCCTTGGTCATTGAGAAGGCCCTCATCTCCCAAATCTTTGAGTTCATTGAAGTCAACCACGTCCTGGATTCCAGCGAGTCAGACTTCCTCCATTCCTCTCGGTACCCACAGAGACCAGCTGTGGAATGCCTCATGGCTTCTGCTTGAGCACCACGTTTCTTAACATCAACATGGCCCACTCGCAGCCATCATCAGGAGCCATGGACTCAACATCAATTCCTACGCCGATGACACCGAGCTGATTCTCTCCCTCACCAATGAGCCCACCATCACCAGAAACAACTTTCACAACAGGAGGAAGGCAGTCACACCTGGATGAGAGACGGCTGCCTCAAGCTCGGACAAGACAGAAGTCCTCATTCCGCAGCCCAACACCTCCGCTTGGGAAAACTCCTGATGGCCCACCGAGCTAGAAACCCCTCCACACCCACGGAGCATGTGTGAAGTCTTGGCATCATACTGGATATTACTCACACCATGAACCACCAGATCAACGCTGTCACCTGTTCATGCTTCCACACTGCGCCTGCTTCCCAAGAGCTTTAGATGGTTCCCCACTGAGGCCAGGAAAAGGGCCACCCACGCACTCATCAGCAGCAGACTGTACTACGGCAATGTGTTCAATGCAGGTGCCTCCCAGAAACTCTTCAGGAAACTTCAGAACGTACAGAAAGCTCCATCCAGACTGGTCCTCAACATCTCCCACTGCAACCACCTCTCCAAACACCTACGGGAACTCCACTGGCTCCCAGTCAACCAAAGAGTCACATTCAAGCTCCTCACACATGCCTACAAATACCAACTGGCCCTCACCACCAAATTTTGGATCCACAAGACCAGGACCGGAGGAAGATCCTCCTACTACCTCACCATCATGCCTCTCCACCTCAGGCTATCCCCGTCCCTGACATAAATCAGAAAGGATCTCAAGACCTGGCTCCATAAACCACAAGGCCCAGTCGGACCTGCAACTCCGCCCCGTGCCTTGAGACCGTCATGGGTGAGTAGCCATGCTTGACAAGTACTGATTGATTAATTGACACCCATCTTGGGAGGATTTTGTTGACTTGTCAATTAATCAATCAATCAATTAATCATTTTTAGAGTGCACTATATACCCAGCTAGGGTCTCAAGGCGCTGGTAGGGGGAATGCTACTGATCAAACAGCCAGGTCTTGAGAAGCCTCCTGAAGATCAGCGGGTCTAGGGTCTGTCGTAGGCTCAGTGGGAGGGTGTTCTAAGTCTTGGCGGTGAGGTGGGAGAAGGATCTCCCACCGGTGGTTGTTCTTCGGATGCGCTGGACGGTGGCTAGTGCAAGGTCGGCGGAGCGGAGCTGGCAGATGGAGATGAGGAAGGAGAGTCGTCTATTGAGGTAGGCTGGGGCAGTCTTGTGGAGGGCCTTCTGTGCATGGATGAGGAGCTTGAAGGATATCCTCTTGTTTACGGGGAGCCAGTGCAGGTTTCTCAGGTGTGGGGTGATGTGACTGTGGCGTGGTACGTCGAGGATCAGTCGGGCCGAGGCGTTTTGGATGCATTGCAATCGTTTGATGAGCTTGGTTGGGGCTCCTGCGTAGAGGGGGTTTCCGTAGTCGAGTCTGCTGCTGACGGGGGCCTGGGTGCGTGTTCTTCTGGTATCCGTCAGGATCCACCTGTAGATCTTGCGGAGCATGCGGAGGGTGTTGAAGCACGAGGAGGAGACGGCGTTGACTTGCTTGCTCATGGAGAGCGTTGAGTCTAGGATTATTCCCAGGTTACGTGGGTGTCGGGGTTTCCCCCAGTGCCGTTGGCCACCAGGAGTCGTCTCAGGCTGAAGGGGTGGAGCCGAGGATGAGGACCTCCGTTTTGCCTGTGTTCAGCTTCATTCGGCTGGTCTTCATCCAGTCGGCGACGGCCTTCATTCCTTCGTGGAAGTTGGCTTTGGCTGTGATGGAGTCCTTGGTGAGGGAGAGAATCAGTTGAGTGTCGTCGGCATGGTAGATTATGTTGAGGTCGTGCTGTCGGGCGACGTGTGCAAGCAGGGCCATGTAAATGTTGAACAGTGTCAGGCTGAGGGAGGATCCCTGGGGAACGCCGCAGATGATCTCGGAGGCTTCGGATCGGAATGAGGAGAGGCAGACGCTCTGGGTTCTGCCAGAGAGGAAGGAGGTGGTCCATTCCAGAGTCTTGTCTCTGATCCCTACAGCGTGGGGGCAGAAGGTGTCAAAGGCGACGGAGCGGTCCAAGAGGATGAGGGCTGCGGTCTCATCATTGTGCAGCAGGGTCCTGAGGTTGTCGGTGGCAGCAATGAGAGCGGTCTCAGTGCTCTGGTTGCTGCGGAACCCTAACTGGGAAGGGTCCAGGATTTTGTTTTCTTCAATGTATCCGGCTAGCTGGCTGTTGACGATCTTCTTGATGACCTTGGCCGGGAACGGGAGCAGAGAGATGGGCCGGAAGTTCTTGAGGTCTTTTAGGTCTGCCTTGGGTTTTTTGAGTAGGACGTTGATCTCAGCGTGTTTCCAGCTCTCTGGGAAGGTCGCGGTCTTGAGGGAGAGATTGATGACGATGCGCAGGTGGGGTGCGATGGAGCTGCTGGCTTTGTTGAAGATGTGGTGCGGGAATGGGTCTGACGGAGAGCCGGAGTGGATCGTGCTCATGGTCTTGATGGTGTCATCGGTGCTCATGCTGGCCCAGGCTAGCAGGGGGTCGTGGTCGATGTTGTGCGGAGAGTCTATTGTGTTGCTGTCTGGTGGTGCTTTCTGGGTTTTGAATTTGTTGTGGATGTCTGCTATTTTGCAGAGGAAGAAAGAGGCGAGGGAGTCGCACAGGGCTTGAGGTGGGGGGATGTCGTTGGTGTTGGAGCTGGGATTGGAGAGTTCCTTCACGATGTTGAAGAGCTCCTTGCTGTTGTGCGCATTGTTGTCGAAGTGGTCTTTGATGGAAGTCCTCTTGGCAGTCCTAATGAGGTGATGGTGGTTCCGGATGGCGTCCTTGTGGGCTGCGTGGCTCTCCGGAGTTTGTTCACTGTGCCATTTCCACTCTTGTTTCCGGCAGGCTCGCTTGGAGGTGAGAAGGTCCGGGGTGAACCAGCTGGCCCCTTTGCTGGTGTCTATGTGGGTGGGTTTCTTCAGTGGGGCCAGGGTGTTGGCGCAGTCGTCGATCCAGCATCTGAGGCGGTGGGCAACGTCGTCGGTGTTGGAGGGTTCGGTGGGTGGGCTGAGAGCAAGGTTTGCGTGTAGTTGGTCTTCGGTGATTTTGCTCCAGCAGCGGCGGGGGATCTGTTTGGAGCTGTGTTGTGTGTTGGGTTTCTGGAAGGAGAAGTAGATGCAGCGGTGGTCGGTCCAGAGGAGTTCGGTGGTGTGGCTGAAGGAGATGTGGGGGCTTGAGGATAAGACGAGGTCGAGCGTGTGGCCGGCGGAGTGGGTGGGCGTTGTGACGAGTTGACTCAGTCCGAGGTTGGCGAGGTTATTGATCAGGGTTGTGGAGTTGCTGTTGTTGTTGTTCTTAAACGATCTTTTAATTACCTCAGCACCTTGCACTTTGCACTAGCGGCGGATAGCTGTTGAAATTGATAACAAATTTTAAACTGTATTCACCTGTGTTGCCATTTGCACTTTGCAGGGGCTGCTAAGGGTCACATTGCATCTGTCAATCGTCTGTGCTCGATAATCCAGCCTGCCCGCCCCGGTCCGACTCAGTAGCCAATACCGTAGTGCGGAGGGCGGGGCAGGCAAGAGCCAGACACCCACAGGAAGTCGAGCAGTTAGCGTTCTAGCTGCTCACTTCTGAGGGCTATTTAGGCGGCGAGGAGGCACTAATCATTGCGGTAAGGGACGACGGTGGCAGCTTCTCCTGACCCCGCTTGGCGCCTACAAGCTATTTAGAGCGGATGCTCTGATGAATTACTGCTGAACTGTCACTGATTTTATAAACGCACATCTTTTAAAATTGATTAATAATTTTAAGAAACGATCTTTTAATTACCTCAGCACCTTGCACTTTGCACTAGCGGCGGATAGCTGTTGAAATTGATAACAAATTTTAAACTGTATTCACCTGTGTTGCCATTTGCACTCTGCCGGGGCTGCTAAGGGTCACATTGCATCTGTCAATCGTCTGTGCTCGATAATCCAGCCTGCCCGCCCCGGTCCTACTCGGTAGCCAATACCGTAGTGCGGAGGGCGGGCCAGGCAAGAGCCAGACACCCACAGGAAGTCGAGCAGTTAGCGTTCTAGCTGCTCACTTCTGAGGGATATTTAGCCCCTCGTCGGATCTAGCGCGCAGCGGTTGCGCGCAGCGGGGCGCCTTAGTCGGCGCTGAAGACAAGCCAAAGACCTGCCCGTCTGCGCCCGTCCGCGCCAGGACGGCGCCAGGTGCCAGGGGCTATGCCCAACAAAAACACCTTACAGAGAACCATCAGGTATTCCGCCTCAGATCTATTGGCCTTGAAACCAGTCCATCCTTCATATTGCATTAATGAGAACTGGCCATTTCCATAAGGCCCTTTCTCTTGCAACATATGTCACTTTCAAGCCAATACTCAACCTCATCCAGACCTCAAGATCCCAGAGGCAAGCAAACATAAAAACAGATTACAATGCATATTGCTAAATGTACGGTCAATGCCCAAACACCAACTTCAGATATGGGACTTACTCCACACATATCAGCCAGATCTCTGTTTTCTGACGGAAACGTGGCTCAAACCCCATACAACCCCCACCATTACGATAGCGATTCCCTCAGGATACAAGTTTTTAAATATGGACCGACCTATTAAGACAGGAGGCGTATTAGCCATCATATATAAGGAACATCTGAAAGTCACTATTCTAGAGAAAAAATGTAGTCCTACTCTAGAAATTATAACTTTCAGAATGAATCTCTCCACCAAAATAGCCAAGAAAGGTGCACTTATATACCGCCCACCGTGACCATGTGTAGAGTTTTCCCTTTCCCTCATGGAATTACTAGCCCCTTACCTCAGAGCCAAAGAAGACTTTGTCCTCCTAGGCGACTTTAATATACATGCAGACAACCCGGAACTCACGGAAACAAAAGCTCTGCTTGCAGACATGTCTACGATAGGGCTTCAACTCCATAATTCCGATCCCACCCATGAAGGGGGACACCTTCTAGATTTACTCTTCTCAAACTGCCCCACCTTGCCCTGTAAAGCCACCTCTCAGTTGGACTGGACAGACCATTATCTGTTAGAATTTGACCTTCCTATAACAAATAAACGGCCATCCAACAAAACTCTTCCTCCTATATGGCGGCGTCAGTGGCATAAAGTCACTACAGAAGGACTACAGAAGATCTGGAAAAAACCCAAATCCCTTGAAACAGATAAGGTAGAAGATACGCTCATTAAATTCAATGACTCTCTTATGGAGGCAATAGATAAGCTAGCCCCGCTAAAACTTCACAAACAATTCCCCACTCACAAAAAGGAGAAATGGTACACAGACATATTAAGAACTGAGAAGCAGGGGTGTAGAAGAGTAGAAAAAAAATGGAGGAGGTCGTACCTCATAGAGGATAGGAAAGCCTATTTAGAAGCCCAATCGAAATACTATAAAAACATCAGAAAGGCTCGCAAAAACAGTCTGGCCCAACAACTGTCAGAGGCAGGTAACTCCTCGAAGGAATTATATAAGATACTTGAATCCTTTGTAAAACCTACAGCTTGTGTAAGCTCGGATGACTTCTCACTGCCACTCTGTAATGAGATATCCCTGTTTTTCGAGATTAAAATCAACACCATATATGATAAAATCCTGAAAGCCACTAGTACCAACTGTGGCAACCCTGTCCCCACTGCATCGCAACAGAAAACATTATCTTTACTCTCTTTTCCCCCAGTGTCCAACACCGATCTCCCCCTCCTAACTAACCATATAAAATCTGGTTCCCCTAATGACCTCATACCTGCGAAAATGATGGCCCCTCTAAACTCCTTCCTAGGCCCATTTATACAAACCATCATAAATCAATCCCTTAGCGAAGGACAGGTACCATCTGAGTGGAAACAAGCAGTAGTCAATCCCATTCGGATAAATACCACACTACCCTGGTCTGACCTATCAAACCTCAGACCCATCTCCCTCCTACCCTACCTCAGTAAACTCACAGAGAAGCATGTTAACACCCACCTGTCGAAATACATCGAGGCAGCGGAGGGCCTGGACCCATCCCAATCTGGTTTTAGGCCCAATCACAGCACTGAATCAGCCCTCCTCTCCGTGACCGACAACATCAGGATGTCACTGGACAGGGGGGGATCAGTGATTTTAGTGCTGTTAGATTTATCCGCTGCCTTCGACACGGTATCACATGAACTTCTTCTCGAAAGACTGAGTGATGCGCGGGTAGGAGGAACAGCTCTATCATGGCTGCAAAGCTTTCTTTCTGGCCGAACTCAAGGTGTCAGATTGGGCTCTCATTCCTCACCATCAAGAGTGCTAACTAAGGGAGTGCCACAGGGCTCGTGCCTTAGCCCCACGCTTTTTAACATTTATGTGGCCCCCTTAGCAAATCTGATAAGATCCTTCGGATTCACTCCGGTGTCATACGCTGATGACACCCAGGTCTTGTTTCCTTTCCAAACTCTCACACCAGCAATTCAGTCATCATTTGCTAACGGGATGAGAGCAGTAGCACATTGGATGGCTCAAAATTTTCTTCAATGCAATGTGTCCAAAACCGAGGTCATGCTGTTTGGAGGGGCGACTCTTCTATGGTCCCCAGAATGGTGGCCCCTGGAGCTAAGCTAGGCCCTGTTCCCAACCCTAAACCAATAGCAAAAAACCTTGGCGTCAAGCTAGACCAGGCGCTCCTGCTCAAGGAGCACACCACACAAGTGGCAGGTGCTTGCCTCCATGTGGTGGGGCTTTTGTGACGCGTCTTTCCATTTCTGCCAGATAATCATAGAAAAACTCTTATCCAAACCCTTATAATAAGCAGAATGGACTACTGCAACGGACTATATTTATCGGCAAATGAAGAACAGCTAGATAAACTTCAGGTTGTCCAAAATACGTCAGCTAGACTGGCCCTCAATGCCCCTCCCAGAACGCCTTCCCGCCCTTTACTTCGCCAACTTCACTGGCTACCTGTAAAGCAGCGCATCAAATTTAAAATCTGTAACATGATACACAGATGCTTGTTTGGTACTAGCCCCAAATATCTAAAAGAAAAATTTATACCATACACCCCTGGACGTCCACTACGTTCTAGCAACCCTCTACTGCTACAGGTCCCAAAGATAAGAAGAGCCAGACAGGGAGGCCGAGCCCTGTCTTACAAAGGACCCATCCTCTGGAACTCCCTACCCACCGAACTGAAACAGATCAGGAATCTAGAACCATTTAGGAAAAAACTGAAAACTTACCTCTTTACCTTGCCATAAATTCTTTTTAATCTCCCCCCTTCAGCTTCAATTCATACAGTAAACTGCCTAAATGCAAGCAACAGCGCAGAGATATCCCTTCGGGAATTGACTCAGGCGCTTTACAAGCAAATAAAATAAATAAATAAAATAAGGTGAAAGTTCAGGTCTCCGAGGAGGAGATAGTTGGTGGAGGTCAGGGCGTGCGTGCTGATGAAGTCGCAAGTCAGCGATGGAGTCGCTGAACTGGGGTTGGGGTCTGGGTGGTCTGTAGACTAGGGTGCCTCTGAGGGTGGATTTGGGGTCAGTGTGAATCTGGAAATGCATGTGTTTGGCGGTGCTGAAAGTGTTGACTACCCAGCTCAGAACCTAGGCGCTAATGTGGTCAATTGAATTATCTGACTAACTTGTATATAAACACTGTATATAAATTGCATTTTTTTGACCCACTTTATCTTATCTACTTTCGCCGTTCACACTGTTTTTCGCACCCTTATGTCACTGTGCCGTTCACTTGCACCAGCACGCCCAGTGCCTACCCTGTGTGTTATGGTCATTGTATATTCATGTACTGTAGTGCTTCTTAACTACTGACGGATAATACAATTTGATTTACTTCACCTTACCCGCTCGTTGTGGTCTCCCCTTCTGTAACTCAGGTGTCTTGTCACACCCAGATGCATTTTGCTTCCTGGGTGGGTACTTGTTGATGAAGGATGCCACCAACTTGTGTTGGTGGGTGAGGGTTCTTTAAAACAAAACGTAGGTTTCCCTTTTCATTTTGGAGCAAGAGATCGCTCAAAATGTAGAAAAGTGTGTGTTTTCACGTGTGCATAGATTTATCATCTGAGGATGTCCATATCATTATAGCCCGTCAGGCATTCAAGTACGAGTATACATTTATAGGTAAAATAAATGTAGAAATATACCAGTTTCAGCTACATTTTTTCACAAAATTCCTAATAACTATGGATAAATACAGACAAAAATGTCAAAAACACATTTGACATAAATCCAGTAGCCTGTATCGTGGTCTTAGCCACCTACTCTTCTCAGCAAGCACAAGACCAACGATATCACGGAGGCATCAAAATTCAAGCCCTTAATCTCTCGATTTAGAGCCTAATGTTAATCCTAAATCCACTCCTCCAGATAGGAGAGGTAGGGAAAAACTAATAAAATGCTCATTTAAAGTAGGCCATTCATAAAATGGCTGCCTTGCGAAAAGCAATTACTGAAAGCGGGACCAATAGGGTAACACATGCCAGCAGGTCTCGGCCATGAAGAAAGAAGAAAAAATGAGAACACAGACTCGGCAAGGCTAATTTTCCTAGAAATATAGGCAAATTACCATAAAGGCTAACATTTGGAGCAGGAACATGGGAGATTTTGAAAGAACAATCGTAGGAATGTATTTTCACTATTGACTTATATTATTAAAGCAGGGTCAATTTTAAGCAAGAAACAGCTTTTTGGGCATCAAATATCGGAAGTCTTCCTCCTAAATCGGGTATATATGACGGGACTGTTCAAGTAGGGCACGTGTTGACTCGCCAGCTTTAGCCCAGCCACACAAACAAAGATGTAGTAGGGATGAGGGTCATGAACCAGGAAGTAATGAATATTCTTCATTTGAAAATCACATGACCCAATTAAAAAAATACTCTTCGGCGAACCAACAAAGGAGTCCGTTGTAAGGTTAAGAGTAGCTGAAAAGCATACAAGGAAATATACCAAAGAAACTATTGCATAAATAATGTACACTTAAGACATACCAGGAGTAAGTTAATCAACACAATAAATGGGGAGCAGACACTGGTAACAACTAGAATTCCGATATTGGTGGGTTGGTTGTATATGGCACTCCACTCACCTCATAGAGCGTAAAAAAATGTTACAGAAGTTAGGATGCGAAGTTTTTTGGCCGTTTTACACAGAGCGAACTCGACCAGCAAGTATCAGAGAGCTTTACATGAGCACCAGTTGCATTACAAACGGACAGGTTCATATTTTTTTGGGGCAGAGGGAGATTAAGTGATTTATCCAGAATCACAAAAATTGTTTGAGCCTGTTGACACTCAGACTCGAAGCTGGTTCGCCAGCTGCCAAGTTGGCCGCTCTAGCCCTTAAACCACATCAGTGTAAGTCCTGACATGTTAAAGGGAAGCTTATGATTTACTGTAATATAAGGCATTGCAAAACATGTTCTATGCCATTACAAAGAATACGAATAGTTAGGGTATAATGTACACCTGTTATGTTTTTCTCATTCAATGTATTTGGTCAAACTTCCTTTAGGGAAAATTGTCCCAGAAAAGACTGAACTGCTATATAATTATGGATTAATACTTCCTTTAAAACCTTTCTAGACTGATCTGCTTCTCACGGACTGTTCTCTGCTAGCATATAGGACCATTACATGACGGAAGACAAGGTGCTTTTATTCGGGTTTTTTTTCGAGGAAAGATGACGCACACCACTTACACTTCACTAAAGAAGGTTACATCCGCATTAAATGCTAACCTCAAATTAGTGCGGTGGCAAGAACAGTTGTTTATCTAGGGTGGTGAGAACTTGGGAAGTGCCAGAAGCAACACTGGCCAGGTCGTAGGTTCCCAGAACACAAACAGGCCACAAATATCTTGCTCTAAAACGGTTCTCTCTTACCCACGTGTAGTACTGGGCAGAGAAATGTATACCTTTCATGTCTGATGTCTACTGCATTCAGCAAAAAAATGTGTGGGGTGACCACTGTTAGAACGCAATTATCTTTTTACCCCACTCCCTTCAGTGTGAATACGAGCACTGCCAGCAAGCTAGACAGCAGTATACGTCTGCAACCAAAAGTACATTTACTAAATACTTTAGCTAACAGGAGGTACAGGCTTTAGGACGGTGCGACCGGTGCCATCGCACCGGGCACCAAGGTCAAGGGGACGCCCTCTACATGACATGCTGAACTGAGGTGAGAGCAGCCGGTAGAGATCAAATTATGGGTAGCATTTTTTATTGAATATTACAACGGCAAGATAACTCTGCTGGTTAATGCACTTGAGGGAAAGATCTATAATTTGTCTAGTTCCAGTTTTGACTCAAGATGTAGTAGCATAGAGTGTTAATGTTCCTGCTGCAAAGCACGTGACATGCAGATAACAGATTAGTATTTTATGTTGAGAGCTCAGTGGGTTGTTTGCTTTTGACGCGGAGTTCTTTTTGTTACTTAGTGGTCATACTTAACAATCCTTGCAATATAGCACATTGAGGTTTGAACTGGCATCGAAGTGCTGCATGCACATTGAAAGGCATATATTTAGAACTTTATTTTCTCCCCTCAATCATTTATTATTCTAAGTTTCCTAAAAAGGGTTCCTTTGGGTTGCAATACTATTGTAATAGTACATCCCAATCATTGTGTTATCTTTATAAGGTGGATTTACTATCACTTTACGCCGGACACAAAAGTGATGCAAACCTGGTGCAAAATCTTGTGTGAGGCTTACTTTCCAGTGCAAATCCTGCTTTGCATAACAGCCCTAAAGTAACATAAAGAAGCACTGTGCGCTACTATACATCACGGAGGCATAGCATGGGTGGTACAGGGACGTTGCCATGCAGTCACCCATGGATTTTGATGCTACGCAATATCTATAAACTTCGGTAGAAAGGGATTGGCATCAAAAAATCACATCTCCTCAAGGCAGTTGCAAAGTTGGAAAAAATATGTCTTTTCTTTAAAACTTTTCAACATTGCCCTATACAGCACACAAACAAAGTGGTAAAGGGTCAACTTTGACAAAGCATAGAATTTCATGCTGAAACGGAACCCTTCCAGTATAAAACCTAAGCTTGACATTGCAAAAACACCCTGGTACTATGCAACAAGAGTGTGTGCATTGCACAAGACAGCCTAAGGAGATCAGCACTAGAGGCGAGTGCAACAGTCCACATCTTAGCAGATATGGTGCTGTTGTGGTCTCTCCTTTTCACGCAGTAGTGTAAGTTTACTACATCATAAAAATGAAGTTATCCTGCCCCTTTGTTTCTCAAGACCAAGCACTCAATGTATAATGCCTACTAAATTTGATGACGTGTCACCTACACCCTTTAGTTCCTATTGTTTTAAGTATCATTTCATATACATTGATTTACACACTTGTACAATTATTGTCTCTACAATTTTTGTGATGTAAGTGCTCTGGCAGTCTACATTGAGATGAGTAGCTCTATACCATAAATAAATGTGAGATTAGGGCTATGGAGGAACTAGGGACACAATTGGAGGGTGGCAGTGAAGGAATACATGACGAATCTGCATTCATTGGAGTAACCACCGGTCCAAGCCCAAGAGGATCTAGGGTGGAGTCAACTTCTGAGTCTGACGGAGTGCCAGACTACCTTTGGCTCATTACCTCCACTGAGTCCTGGGATTATTGGATATTCAAAGCAAACACAAGGAGATGATGGACGGCGCGCTGGAACTTTTCAGACACTCACCCCAGTCACAAATCTGGGTTGAATCCATCATCGTTCTTTAGCTCACTTCGCCATCCCAGTTCAGACACAGCCATATGAAAATCAGTCTTGACCCAGTGCCTCATGGGAACAGTCCAGTCATGTTTTCTCTGAACCGGAAACAAGCATCCTGGGACCGGTTTTGGGCTGACAGCCCTCATCAGGCAGTCTAGCTTGAATCCAGTGGCAAAGTTAGAAAGGGGCCCACGTCTGGGCATGGTAATACAGGGCTTGGCAGTTCCGGCTTGACTGTTCGCCTTGTGTTTGCTTTGTTTGGCCTAAGTTGGCAGGGTATGCCCAGAGGTGGGTTTCTTGCTCACTTTGCCACTGGATTCAAGCTAGCCTGGCTGATGAGGGCTGTTAACCTGAAACCGGTCCCAGGATGCTTTTTTCAGGTCCAGGGAAGACATTGTTTGGCAATTCAGACTGGACTGTTCCCAAGACGCACAGGGACAAGACTGATTTTGATATGGCTGTGTCTGAACTGGGGTGACAAATTGACCTAAGGAACATTGATGGATTCAACCCAGATCTGTGACTGGGGGTGAGTGTCTGAAAAGTTTCAGGACTCTGTCCATCATCTCCTTGTGTTTGCATTGATGGATATTCGCTACTTCTGCTACCACCCTAGCCTGTTCCTAACATGCCTGTGGTTTCATTGGCTGCCCCTCGTCCATCCAACTTTCTGCCAAGCTTCACTCCTGTTATTCCTAGCTTCCTTGGCGTGGTTTCTCCTGAATTTGTTTCCTTCTGGCCTCCTGTTTTGCTGACTTCATTTTTGCTAGCTTTAGGATTCTGGGCACTTTACCACTGCTAACCAGTGTTAACGCGCATATGCTCTGATTAATTTACATATGAGTGCCTAGAAACTTGCACTATATGTGCCCAAGCCCTGTACATTAAATGCTACTAGTGGGCCTGCAGCAGGCCCGGACTGGCCATAGCGGGCACCGGGCAATCCCCCGGTGTGCTGCAAGAGTGGGGCAGGTTTTGAGCCCCTGGGGGCCGATTTTGTTATAGAGCCGTTTTTACAGCATAGCTGCAAAATCGGTCCTGCAACAAAATCGGCCAAAAACCGGCCCTAGCAAAGCGCTTGGCGGCACCTCCACCAACCCCTCCCCGCCCCCAGTAGGGAAGGGGGGGGGGGGCGGCCGAGCACTTTGCCAGGGACAGGGCCGGTTTTGGTTCCCAGTCCGGCCCTGACCTGCAGCACTGATTTTGCCACCCACTTCAGTAGCCCTTTAAGCATAGCTCAGGTCTGCCGTTGCAGAACCTATGTGTTCAGATTTAAACTGCCATTTCGACCTGGCAAGTTAACCTACTTGCCAGGCCCAACCCTTCACTTTAATAACATATAAGTCGCCCCTCAGGTAGGCCCTAACAGTGGCAGCTGGTGATCTTTAAAACTAGTGAGGCGTAAGCATCTATCTGAGATAGGATGGAGCCTGTGAGCAAAGAGAACAAGCCCAGCTTCTTCTAGACAATGTGGAGTTCTCCTTCTAAGCAAATAAAACAAAAATAAAAAAGGCTAAAATAGATTGTTTTACAATGCAAATTTCAAATAAACTGGCTAAAGAATTTGGAGAACCTGAATAAAAAATTCCATTACTGTTGTGTGTAAGGCAATGGTAGTGGGACAACTTCTTCCAGAGAAAGTGTTGAAAGAAATGATAGATGTTTCAGCAAAATTACCCTAAAATTGCCTGAAGAGATATATATGTACAAAAAGTAGTTTAAAGCAATATAGGATTGCAATTTCAGGTGGCTTCTAGTGTTGCATTTTGCTTTAGTTATTCTTCCCACTCTGCCTCTTCTGTGTAGATGTTCAATATGACTGAGTTTCTACATAGAAGGGGCACAATGGAAACATCAACTAATACCAATTTCATAACCACAGTTCAAAAGACACAAGCTCAACAAGTCTTACTGGCTTAAAATACAATGCTACTGTTCAAATCCATCACTAAATTTAACTGTATCAGACAAGTTAGACCAATTGCGCATGGCCAAGCCTACAACAGCATTAGTTAAAAAGGTTTATCCATATACATGATGAAATACCTCCACACAACACAGGTCATGTAATAACCACAACATTAAGTTTACTTTGGTACCAAGCAACCCAAATCAGCTGTATGCCTCCAGATTTGAGCAGAAATGACCCCTCAATAACAACGTAAAGTATTTTTCAGAAATTCAATAATTTTGTCTGAAACATCTTATTGTCAGTTTCCAAAAATACAGACATTTTACCATGACATAACCAATTTCTTTGTTGCACAAATAAGTTCAATTTCCCCATACAGAAGCAAATAATTTTAACAAAAACAACAGATTTTACTTTTCTTTTGGGAAATACAGAGTTTGTTCTTTGAGACCATCTTGCCACATTCACAAGCACTTGTATGTACTACTGTCATACATGGTCTGCTTTTCATGTTCTTTTAGTATCATCGGGGTCTGGTCACACGAGGGATTGTGCAAGTTCAAGTTCAAGTTCAAGAATTTATATAGCGCACTACTCACCCATAGGGTCTCAAGGAGCTTGGGGAGGGGGATCAATATTTATCAAATATCCAGCTTTTAAGTTCTTTTCTGAAGGAGATGTGGTTCTGTGTGAGGCGGAGGTGAGTGGGGAGGGGGATCATTATTTATCAAATATCCAGGTTTTAAGTTCTTTTCTGACGGAGATGTGGTTCTGTGTAAGGCGGAGGTGAGTGGGGAGGGAGTTCCAGGTCTTGGCTGCCAAGTAGGATAAGGATCTACCTCCCATGGTGGATCTTTGGATACGCGGAACTGCGGCGAGGCCTTGACAGGAGGATCTTAGTTGGCGGGTGGGTGTGTAGAAGGATAGTCGAGTGTTGAGGCATTCGGGCCCTAGTTTGTAGAGGGCCTTGTGTGCGTGGGTGAGGAGACAGAATGTTATTCTTTTGTTGATGGGGAGCCAGTGGAGGTCTTTCAGGTGGCTGGTAATGTGATCTTGACGAGGGATGTCCAAAATGAGTCTCGCTGATGCGTTTTGGATGCGTTGGAGTTTTTTCTGTAATTTGGCTGTCATTCCGGCGTAGAGGGTGTTTCCGTAGTCTAGTCGACTCGTAACCAGTGCGTGGGTGACGGTCTTTCTTGTCTCGGTGGGGATCCAGTGGAAGATTTTTTTGAGCATACGGAGTACGTTGAAACAGGAGGATGAGACGGCGTTGACTTGTTTGGTCATTGAGAGTGAGGAGTCTAGGATAAACTCAAGGTTGCGTGCGTGGTCTGTGGGTATGGGTGCTGAGCCCAGATCCGAGGGCCACCATGAGTCGTCCCAGGCAGAGGGGGATGATCCTAGGATGAGCACTTCCGTTTTGTCTGAGTTAAGTTTTAGGCGGCTGTGTTTCATCCATATGCCTACTTCTTTCATGCCTTCGTGAAGATTGGTTTTGGCGGTCTTGGGGTCTTTGGTGAGGGAAAGGATCAGCTGGGTGTCGTCAGCGTAGGAGATGATGTTAAGGTTGTGTTGACGCGCGATGGAGGCGAGTGGACTCATGTAAACGTTGAAGAGGGTGGAACTGAGTGATGATCCTTGTGGTACACCGCAGATGACTTCGGTGGCCTCTGATTTGAAAGGGGGAAGTCTGACTCTCTGAGTTCTCCCAGCTAGGAACGAGATGATCCAGTCCAAGGCTTTTCCTTTTATGCCGATGTTGCTGAGGCATTGTATGAGGGTGCTGTGACAGACAGTGTCGAAGGCGACGGAGAGGTCGAGTAGAATGAGGGCCACTGTTTCTCTGTTGTCCAGTAGTGTTCAGATGTCGTCTGTTGCTGCGATGAGGGCGGTCTCGGTGCTGTGTTTGGCTCGAAATCCGGACTGGGAGGGATCGAGGGAATTGTTGGATTCGAGGAAAGCGGCGAGTTGGCTATTAACGGCTTTCTCAATGACTTTGGCCGGGAGTGGGAGGAGGGATATGGGGCGGTAGTTTTTAAGTTCAGAGGGGTCGGCTGTGGGTTTCTTCAGGAGGGCGCTGACTTCGGCATGTTTCCAGCTTTCTGGGAAGGTAGCAGAGTTGAAGGAGCAGTTGATGACATCACGGAGATGAGGTGCGATGATGGAGTCTGCTTCGTTGAAGATGTAGTGGGGACAGGGGTTGGTTGGCGAGCCAGAGTGGATGGAATTCATTAGGCGGATAGTGTCTTCAGTGTTGATTGGGTTCCAGGCGCTGAGGTTGTTAGAGGGCGGTTTAGGTTCAGAGGGGGGTGGAGAGGATTGTTCGTTGGAACTGTTTTCGAAGCTGTTGTGTATGTCGGCGATTTTGTTGTAGAAGAAGGAGGATAACGAGTCGCAGAGGTCTTGGGAGGGAGTGATGTCGTTTGAGGCTGCGGTGGGGTTGGTGAATTCTCTGATGATGTTGAATAGTTCCTTGCTGTTATGTGCGTTGTTGTCGAGTCGATTCTTGAATGCTGATTTCTTGGTAGATCGAATCAGCTGGTGGTGTTTGCGGGAGGTTGTCTTGAAGGTGGTCATGTTGTCAGTGGTTGGGTTTTTTCTCCATGTTTTCTCGAGAGTACGGCATAGCTTTTTGGATTTCTTAAGGTTATCGTTGAACCAGGGGGCTTTTTTGCTGTCTTGTTTGGTGTGAAGTTTTTTCAGGGGTGCTAATTCATCAGCGCTGTGGGTGATCCATTCTTTGAATTTGATGGCAGCTTGGTTTGGGTCCGATGAGGGGACGGGTGGGTTTTGGTTGAGTGATGAGAGGAGTTGGTTGGTGGTGATTTTGTTCCATTTTCTTCGGGGAATAGGTTGTGGGGGGTTGTGGGTCGAGGTGGTTTTGTAGCTGAAGTGAACGCAGCTGTGGTCTGTCCAATGGAGAGCTGTGGTGCGGTCGAAGGAGATGCGTTTGCTCGAGGTGAAGATTGGGTCGAGCGTGTGTCCGGCTACATGGGTGGGGGTGTCAACAAGTTGTTTGAGGCCGAGATTGGCCAGGTTGTCCAGAAGGGTGGTGGTGTTGTTGTCGTTTGTCTTTTCTAGGTGGAAGTTGAGGTCTCCTAGTAGAATGTAGTTCTCGGAGGCGAGGGCGTGTGGACTGATGAAGTCAGTGATGTCTTCGCTGAATTGTTTACGGGTTCCTGGAGGTCTGTAGATGAGGGAGCCTCTGAGTGTGGTCCTAGGGTCGGTGTGGATTTGGAAGTGAAGGTGTTCGGCATTTGCAAGGTTATCATCGGAGCTGGTTGTGATTTTGATGGAGTTCTTATGGACGATGGCGATTCCTCCTCCTGTTTGGACGGTGCGGTCTTTTCGGATGATCTTGTAGTTGTCCGGGATGGCTATGGCGATGTCGGGTGTTGATAATGCGTTCATCCATGTTTCAGTAAGGAAGGCGACGTCCGGTGATGTAGTGTCGAGTAGATCCCAGAGTTCAGTGGCGTGTCTGTGGATCGAGCGGGTGTTAAGCAGGATGCACTTCAGGTGGTTAGAGTCGGAGTTGTGTTTGGGGTTGGTGGATGTGGTATGGGTCTTGATGCTGGTAAATTTGCAGGAGCGGCAGGCGAAGGGACCGTGGGTACGTCCTGGGACAGCTTCGTAGCATTGTGATGTGCGTACGGTGTTAAGGGCTAGGAGGGTGGCGGCGTCATACGTTATACGGGAGGAGTGCGGTTTGCGGGGGCCAGGGGGTCTGGCGCTGGGCGCGGTCCAGGTGCGGACCTTCGGTGCGCATGGGGCGCGACCGCTGCGCGTGATTGCTGCGCGATAATGCATCTGTCATATGCGGATAGTGGAGGGGAGGCGGGTGCGGGGCGGAGAGGCTGGCTTCAGAGAACAACAAACAAAATGGCAGCAGAGGGAAACTGAAACTGGGCGAGATTTGGGGAACAATATTGATTTACGCTATGGCCAGTGGCGCCGGTACAATCAAGCAATGATTACAGGTTCAATGCGAGCGCTATGCTAATTGCAAATAAACAAATATGAGCAGTGAAATACGGACAAATGCAGAAAAATTCAATGCGAGCAAGCGCTGCGATCAGTGAAAGCAATTGAAATGCAATGCGACTAATACAATGCGCTACGATACCAGGTGGCAAGGTTCGATATGGGAGCAGACAGAGCCAAGCGCTGAGGATCTCTGGCAGGGAGCGTGGGGAGCGACCGCTTCTTACAGCGTGAGAGTGGTCACCAAGGTACTAAGCGGGTGCCTAGCAGTGAAGGCGGTGTGCCACTGTGCTACAACCCCCCCTCCTCATACCCATGGTGTATTTAATGATTACACCCCATGATAAACATGGTTTCTCTCACTATGAGATCCTAGTGAATTCCGCTCCTCGCAACACGAGGCCGCCTAAAACGATTTTTGTTTTAATATTTTTCACATGTATAACCTATGGTCAGGGTGGGCCTTAGCCCGCCCACACCACCAAGGTTCAACTTTTTCCAGTCCTGACGAATGCCTCATTAATGATTACACATAAGCAGAAACATGTTGACCAAACACTAGTGGATATTGCTGAACAATTTATTTAGCCATTATATCCCACACTCTGTTTTTGTATATGTCTGATTGGATATTAATAACATTTATTTTATGACACAATCTAGACATTTTTAACTCACTTTCACTTCCACTGAGCACAACAAAAAAACTGCTCCGCAGTAATTCTGGCGTCGAAGCACACACGGGTGGCATTCTGCCTCTCCTGGTGGGGCTTGATGATGAAGCATGTCACCAACCAGGTTGTTGAGTGAGGGCTTTAGTAAGAACCAATTCGGATTCTTCACTTGTGCTCTATTCAAATATTTAATGAAGAGGCACACTCTTCTGTTGTTTTTGAAAAACTTTTAGTATCATCAACAAATACCAGGGATCCCCCATTAGCAATATGCATCAGTGTCTCAAGGACACCTTTATGCAAAATATAGCCAGAAATACGTCAAGCACACAGGCAGAATGTCAAAGATGGCCATCACTATATCATCTAAAAGACACAATATATCTAACAAGGCACCATAACTCCTCTGACACCCACACCAACGATACATCCACTCCACTCTGACAATATTATGGAAATCTCACACTCACTCAAACTCACATTAGTCACTGATACAGTTACATGCATACTCAGTTTTCCTATTTTAAGATTTCCATGTTTCTTTCTGTCCTTTATGTTTTCTGCTATTTTTTTATTCTTAATTATTCCATAAATCATTTTCCATGATTTTCTTTTGCCTTCATTTTCTTTCTTAAACCATTTCCTTTTTACCTTTTAGCCTCAAACTTCCCTTTTTTATAACAGCCCATTATCATTTTCCTTTCTTATTGACCTTCCTCCGTCTCTCAATCTTTCCTCCTGTTTCAGTCTGTTTCCCATTACCTCCAATCTCATCTTAATGCCCACCCAGAACCCAAAGATTACAGCAGCCCAGTTCATTTCAGTTCACACAGCTCATGCTGATACCCTCACGCCCCACAGACAACCTACTGTATCTCTCTGATAGTAGCTCAGTAGCTGTGCACTGGGATTACGTACCACTAGAAGCCCTGCCCCTTAAAGGTTATAACACCAGTAGCAGTGAGGTGTCAGTGACTGCTGAGCTGGGGCTTGTGACCTGCAGTCGTGGCCCGCAATACTCGCGGGGGTTGCATGGAGGTCCTGACCGGTCTGCGCCGCCTCTGCTCCCACTTTCTGAATAGGAACAGGCATGCCGCAGCTCCCTCCCCTCCTGTAAGCCAATCACAACGCTGCAATGGCAGCATTGTGATTGATGCGGAGTCACGGACGGCGCCCAGCCGGGCACCGGTAGGGAGGCTGTTTTCTCTGAGTAGGCTGCATGCAGCCTACATAGATAAAATGTAGAGAGCGCATGACTGCTTTGGTCAGCCCCAGGGCAGACCAAGTAGTCAGGGCACTCAGATTGGTGCATGCCACTCCTCTCTGACTCAACAACCAGGCATACCTTCCCGCCCGCCCCCAAGCAGGCATACCCCTGCCGTCTGCTTTCTCACAGCGGGGGGAGCAGAAAATAAAATGGTATTTAAAATACCATTTTATTTTCTGCTTCTCGCACTGCGCCCTAATGGAGCGACCGCCACTGGGCCCTAGACAGCCCTATGGGCAGGGTGCAGTGTATTAAAAGGTAGCACATGTACATTTGAGTTTCATTGGTAGTGAAAAACTGCTAAATTATTTTTTCACTAATGCAAGGCCTATCTCTCCCAGAGGTTAACATTGGGATTGCCTTAAAACATATTTTAAGTGTCATTTCCAATTCGGAAAAGATGGAGATTTGGAGTTTGGTGTCTCTGGACTCGCAATTTAAACTCACAACTTATGGTGAAGTTTGATTTTAAATTGTAAGTGTGAAAATGTCACTTTTAGACAGTTGTCCTTTTCCTACTTTAACCATTCTGCGCCTCTGCCTGTCTCTGAATACACGCCTGGTATGGGTCACAGCTGGGCTTTGTGCATTCCCTTGAGACAGTCACACTAAGGGAGAAGGGGTGTGGCATTTGTTCCTGATGGCCCATCACCAGGCTGATGAGTGGTGTGGCTCACTGGTTAGAGGCGGCAGACCCGTAAGCAGAGAACGGCCCGGGACCAGGGTTCAATTCCCGACGCGGCAGGGTCATGGACCAGGGTAAAAACGGACTCGATAATTCTCGCCTCGGTGCCTACTCTAACCAGGGAATACACTCGGCAACTCTGGGCATTAAGCTTGCCTCATCTCTACAACGGCCCCCCACAGACGCCGGGGAAGCCTGGTTTCACCTTGGAGATACCCAGAAAGGGACCATCTCACAGGGAAAAACCAGGACGGGTTCCCCAGCGGTCTTCAGCGCCAGGATACTCCTTGGAGTCACAGTGCGCTTTACAAGTACACCCACATTTACATTTACATTTACATGAGCCTTCCTTAAGTAGATTGGGAGGGAGGAGCCGACACTTGCACCTGAATAGGGCTGTGCCTGCCCCCACACAAAAAGCTGCATACCCCCTTTAGTGTCTGGAGCAGGACAGGAAAGGCAGGGACCTTGTGATCTTCAAAGGCCTCTTTGATGTCTCCCCCAATTAAAATGCATATTAGGGTATAAGTACTGGACCCCTGGCACCATCAATTCAGAACTGATTGTGGTGCTGTAGAAGGGACTGCCACTTTGCTACCTGCTCTGCTGTGTTCGCCTGCTGCCTGCTACGTCTTGCCTGGGAGTGAGAGGGACCTGACCTGCTCTCTGCATCCTTGACCCCAAAATTCTCGAAGGCCTTTCTGGCTGGCCTCCTGTTTTCTGAAGTCTCAGGGGAAACAAAATACTTCTTGCAATTCTGTGGTTGCTGATGGTCTCTGTCATTTGTGAGTCCTACCATATCCTGGGGTGCCCCATCCAGTCCTGTTCTCAGAAGTGGGTTCGGCAGCTGTGTCAACGCAGTGACACTTTTGCGCTAATCAGAATCAATACAGGGCAGATTCAATTATGATGCAGGTCCTGTCTGCGAGGTTCGATGACAACGTATCATCGATCCTTCATCACTAACTGTGGGGCTTGAAGTCGACACAGTGCAGATACTTTGACACCGAATGCGAGGCTCGACTTCGACGCATCGACCCGAGTGTGTGGCTCAGAACCGATGCAGTGAAGCCTTCGCCGTCGACGCTTGCTCTGTACAAAGTACTTTCTCAGCGGGTCCTAAACTTTGGATTTATCCTGGTCTGGCATGACCTCAAGTAACCTTTTAGCACTATTGACGTCTAAACCGATTTAATATTTAAAAATTCTTATCGTGACTTCTACTTATTGGATTTCTGTTGTTTTGGTCTTGTTTTAACTCATATAAATATTCTATATATTCCTAAATGATTGTGAAGTCTTTTTGTGGTGTTTTCATTGTGTTGCTGTAATTATACTGTGCACAAATACTTTACACATTGCCTCTTAAGTTGAGCCTAACTGCTCTGTGCCAAGCTACCAGAGGGTTAGCAGAGGTTAATATAGGTTATGTATTTGACTTACCCGGACAAGGAGTGTGGCTCCTGCTTGGACATGGTGTATACTCGGCCACCCAGAAACCTACATTTCTAACAACTCCCCTCTACAGACTTTACCCCTCGATCCAGCCATCCCCAGACATCTGCTGGTGTTTGAAAAATAATGTTTGAATTGTCCTTAACCACTCTGAGCTTGACCAGGTAGAGAAGCACATATGCCAGACACAGTTGCCTTAATTTTGCTTTTACTTCCATGAATGTGTGTCTCTTCCACTGAGTTTGCTATGTAAAGTTCAGGAAGAGATGGACCCTACTACCTTCCACCAACCAGGGGCCATGAGACCTGGCCATTTGCTGGATTCAGTCCCAATCTCTGAAGTTCAGCAGCCTCGCCTCCATCAGCCTCGTTGTCCCACCTGGGGCTGGTGGGCATTGCAGGACACAGTGTACTCTCTCAACTGAAAATAGAGTTGGTGGGGAGCTGTTGCATATGTTGTCAATGAGCCACTGTTCTACGTAGAGATCCACTGACTCTCCCTCGACCCCTCGGGCAGACCCGTGATCCTAATTTTATTCCAATGGGAGGTGCCCTCAATGTCTTCCACTCGGTCCTGGAGTCGCTCCACCTCCGAGATTAGATCTCAAATTTGGCCCTTCATCCTTTCAATGTCCGGTTTCACCGGGCCTAATGTACCCTCCATTTCCGTCCCCCGAGCGGTGAGCTTCCTGTGGTCTATTCTGAGAAGTCCCAGGTCCATGGATACTGTGCCCATCTTGGTCTCAAGGGAGTGTTTTGAATCTATTGTGACATGGCTGCAGACCGCCAGCAATAAAATTGCTCCACTGAAAAGAAATGTATTGGCCCATTGTCATGACGCTCAAAGATGGTTTATCCCTGCACTAAAAACTCAAAAACTTGCTCTTCGTCAGTTAGAAAGGAAGTGGAGAAATAATTATTCATTAGAAGGTAAACACTCCTTTGCTACAGCACTAAAAGATTATAAAAAGGCTATTCTAAATGCCAAAGCTGTATACTTCTCATCTAGAATTCTAACTGCCAATAATAAATCAGAAGAAATGTTTTCTATTGCAAACAAACTGACCAAATTTCTCCTACTCAGGTGTTTTGTAATTCCCTGAATTAATTTTTTATTGATAAGATTTCTACTATTAAGGCTAGTATTCCTCTCCGCGCTGTCCAAGAGCGCCCCCCTCCTTTGCCGGTGAATGTCATCTCTATTCAGTATTTCCCAGCCATCAGTACCCAGGCCTTTTATGACCTACTGACTAAAGTAAAATCGGGTTCTCCCCTGGATTGATGTCCTCCCCATATTCTGAGAAAGGTCTTCACGGCTCTTCCTGGCCCAGCCCTTGCTTTGTTGAATGAGTCCTTCTCTCAAGGCTGTGTCCCTAATGCCTTTAAAGAGGCGACCGTAGTCCCTCTTTTGAAAAAACCTGGGCTAGATCCTCAGTCATTACCAAATTATCAAGCTATTTCCCTGCTTCCATATCTGTCTAAGGTCTTGGAGGCTCATGTGGCAAAGTGCCTATCTAATTTTTTGGAACAGTCTGACTTTTTTTGATTCGTACGAAGCAGGATTTTGTCCCGCTCACTCCACAAAGACAGTGATACTGGCAGTACTTGATTCTCTGCGGGAGAAAGCTGATAAAGGAGTCCCTGAGGTCCTGGTGCTATTAGATCTGTCAAACGCCTTTGAAACAGTCTACCGTGTCATCTTGACTGACCGTGTCAGGGAGGATGGCATCCAGGGCACAGCTCTTAGAAGGATAAGCTCTTTTCGTGAGGGTCGTTCTCAGGCAGTTCGTATCAATCAGTTCATGGCGCCTAAGCTAAAGACCACATGTCGGGTCCCGCAGGAATCCACTTTCACCCCATTTATTCAATCTTCATATGCTCCCCTTGATTCAATCACTGAAGGAAAGGAAAGTCATCACTTTTAATTACGCTGATGACCTACAATTGTTGTTTACCATTGATAATACTTCACAATCAGCTATGGAATTTCAGTTGATCATGTTGCATATCCGCCAATGGATGGATTGCAACCATTTAAAATTCAAGCCAAGTAAGACTGAACTGATCTTGACTGGTGGCAGCCAGAATTTTTGGGGCCCACATTTTTGGCTGGTGGAACTCAGTCCTTCCCATACTCTATCCCCTGCTGGTAAGAGCCTTGTGGTCACTATAAACAATGATTTATCATTAAAAACGCAAGTGGGAGCAGTGATCACTGCCTGCTTCCCCCAGCTGAGGAAGATCAGAAAAATAAGCAGACTTTTGACTCATGCAGCCTTAATACAGGTAGTGATTGCCTTGGTGCTATCACATTTAGATTATGCCAATTCAGTTTATCCTGGCATGCCTTTATACCTTATAAAGAGGCTGCAGTTGGTGCAGAACCAAACTGCCAGACTGATTTATCGACAACCGAGGTGGCAATATGCCGCCCCATTGCTGAAAAAGCTGCACTAGCTTCCGATAACTAAGCTATGTGCTTTTAAGGTAGGGTGTCTAGTGTTTAAATCTTTACGTGGTCAGAGCTGCTCATATTCATCTGCTGCCAACCTCCGCTTCTAAGATGAAGCTTCAAGGAGGCTGCAGGTTTGCCATCTTGGCCCCAAAGCTGTGGAACTCATTCCCTCCGGAAATCAGAGCATGCACTGACCTGTGGAAATTTAGAAAATCCCTCAAAACTTGTTTATTCACTCAGGCCTATGAATAAGACACATTAGGTCTGGAATACCCGAGTCTCAGATTGGGTTAGGCACATTTGAGAATCAGCGCTATGAAACCAATTGGTGTACGAGCGCTATACAAATCTTTTATAACATAACATTGAGTCTGCAATGGTGACTAGTATCTTCCCAGGATGGCCTGCTTGATTTGTCAGGGCTGTTCCCATGGCTCTGAGTGTCGGTTCTGCACTATACATTAAGGTAGAATGAGCGAGAGTGTTGCCCATTTGGTAAGGGGGTCTTGGCAGGCCTAAGTTTTTCCATTGTATGATGTCTTGGTCGTGTTTTGTGTCCGTCACTTGTAGTGCACTCAGTTACCCCCATGCCTCATCATTTAGCCATGTGTCATTTGTTGAATTAAAACCCTAGTGTGAAGTATATGGAGGTCTCTATCTTGATTCGCATTGGAGGGGCCCGCGTCCACCTCAGCTGTTCTTCACGGGGTGTATGATGCTTTCTTGTCAGCTCTTCCCAGCATCAACACTCCTCTATCCTCTTTTACCGCCAGTCAGGGTAAGAGGCCGTCGGAGGCTTGGGCCGTCTCTCCTCCACTGTCTTTCTCGAGCGCCAGTGCCTGTGTGCTGGTGAGTGGATGGTGCTGCTCCTATACGCCAGGGGGCAGTCTTGCAGTCTCAGTCGCCCTACCAGTGGCACTCGTGATACTCAGCAGCACTCAAAAGTGCAGGGGGAACTCCCTCCTGGGTCTGCCACTCCTCAGCGGCCAAGACCCCACCAGCCGGTCGGTCACTGTTGGGCAACAGCTACCATCTGTCCTGCCATTGAGGACCAGAATTCTCAACTTCCAGGCCCCCTCATAGGCAGGTCTTAGGCAGGTCTCTGGGGCAACTCCCCCCCTCCTTGTGAGTGTGAGAGGTTTTATTTCAATTGTTATCTGGTGTTCAAGAAGCAGGGAGCCATGGTGGCTGCACCCCTGTGTCAGGTCCACTGTGGCAGTTTCACCTCAATACTCAGCCCCCGTCCTCCAGGGTATTGGTGGGCTCGGGTTCGGAGCCCCATCCTGCCATGATCCCCTGAGAGGCACTCACCAAGGTCAGTTGATTCTCCACAGTTTGGGTGCCCCATCCGATCGGTCTTTACCTGGCACCAGCTGCCACCTCGCCTGTCAGCAATGGCCTGTCTCCTTTTAAGGTAGGCCTCTGAGGCTGCTTCTCCACTTCCTCGCCAATATGGGAGAGCTTCTTCCTGACCGTTGTCAGGCAGGGGTTAAAGGGGAAACAAAGGGGCAGAGCAGCTGCTCCCCAGCAGGGCCCACTTGTGTCAAGCCCACTGCAGCATGGTCATCGCACCATTAATCGTCCTTTGCCAACTGAAGGCCTGGGTGTGATGCCCCACTCTACACCTCCTTCGTCCTTCCACTCCCAGCAGCACCTCCCAGCAGGTTCGGGCAGCTTTCCTCAGTAGAAAGATGCCACCTGAGGGCCGATGAGCCTTAGAATAAGTGGCCGGAGCAAGTATGAGCAACAGGAGCGTGGGGATGTGTCCCCTACACCCTCTTTGTCTCAGCCATGCACCCTCTTTGACATATTGTTATGCTTACATCGAAGAACATATCTATGTGTTTCTATTGTTAACGTTTATTGCCTGCATTGAGAATATGGGTTGGGCATGACCAGATTAGAAACATTTACTAGGAATTTCATTATCAAGTTTGAAATGACAGAGGTAACAATGCGATTTAATCATCTAGCACACATAGAAAGAGAAATATCCCTCAAAGGATTGTTTTTGTCCAGTAAAACCAATCCTGCCCATACGCAGGCATCCATGGACATGGTGCTAGGGTGCCTTCATTGATGCTAAGCTGCCTGAAGTGTACCAGCACTATGAAAGAGAAGAAGTGAGCCATATCTTAGAGAGTATGGTTCATTTGTACACTCTCCCTCTCATGTAACGTCACGCTGCTTGAGTTGCGTGAAAAGTTAGTATATTTTATTTATTATGTTTTCTTTAGCACGAACAAGACCTAGAGTTTGGGTGTCAGAGCGGTTTACATTTCAACCACCTTCAACATCAGCCGATATCCAAATATTTCACGTCAAGAACATGTCTACGTATTCCGCTAACATTGGCATATGCTTATCCATACACAAATCAAATAGAATGAAGACTATTCGAAATCATTAAATTACAGTCAAGATGTTGTGAGGTAATCAAATTTAAAATAAGACCACTCCTGAGGTCTTAGATATCCAAACTGATTATAGTATTGCTAGTCTAATCAACTATATCTGTGGATTGATCGAGGTACCTATACATCTACAACATCAGTTTTGGTTGAAGGAGGGACCAACTGTATCCACCCTAGATGAGAGTAGCCATTAGAGCCCAATCAATGACCGTAGCTTGATTTGAGAGGTGATCTGTTTCTTTGTTCTATGACTAGCAGGGCAGTAATCCTGTTCACAATAGCTTACTTGAACAGCTGAGTTTAAGGATCACCAGGTTGACAGCAAATTTCCATAAAGTCTTAGTAGTCCTGGTTGTTCGTTATGGGAGAAATGTACCCGTCAGAAAAGACTTAGTCTCCTTTTTGAATTGTGGAGCATAGGTGATTCTTCTGATATTTGGTGGGAGCGAATTCAAAATCCTTGTTGCAGCTCCCGTGAACGCTCTATCGTAAGTTCTTTTTTTATGGAAGAATGCTTGTTTCAGTAAAAAAATCCTCGGATCCCCTCGAGGGTCTACTGCCTCCTGACAGCATAATTGTATGGGCCAGGTAATGTGGAGTTTTGTGGTGTATTGTCTAGTGTGTGATACATGCAATTTTTAGCTGTTCTTGCCTCGTCTGGCAGCCAATTGAGCACTTTCAGATGTGGAGTGATGTGGTTGTATTTTTTTATCCCGTTATAAGTCTAGTTGTTGCATTGAGACAAGCTTTTAAGGGAGCTGTTGAGATCTTAGGAAGTCCTGATAGAGTTGCACATCCATTTTCAATTCTTGAAATGACTAGCGCCTGGACTGCCATTTTAAGATCACTGGGATTGATGAATGTCTTCAATTTTCTGAGGTAACTCAGATGAAAACAAGCGTATTTTGTCATTGTGTGGATGTGGGCTTGCATGTTTAATTCTTTATCCAGCATGATACCAAGGGATTTAGTTGAGTCAACTATATGCGGGGTGCCGTTTAGCGCCGTGATCATCTTGGTCCATTCTCTAATCTTGGCTGAACTTTTAGGAGAAGAGATCAGAAGGAATTCGGTTTTTGTGAGTTGAGCTTAAGATGATTGTCAGCTAGCCTTTCAAAGGTTCGATGATATTTTCATATACATTTGGGTGCCATCTACATACATGTTAAAGGAAATGTTAGCCTGATGCAATACTTCAGTTAATGGTTCGATGTACAGATTGAATAGCTAAGGGGATAGATTTGATCCTTGTGGAACCCCTATGTGAATCGGAGATGGTGGGGATAGCTTGCTGTCCACCAGGAATCATTGTGACTTATTTATTTATTTATTTATTTTCCATCATTTATAAAATGCCTGAATCACCTCGAATGGGGTATCTCCGCGCTGAGTACAGCTGTTGAGATGGGTATCAAAATTAAAAGAGAAGAGTTTTGAGTTTCTTTCTGAAGCCTAATTAATTAGTAGTGAGACGAATCTCAAGGGGCAGTTGGTTCCACAGTTTGAGAGCCAGGTGGGAGAAGGAGTTTCCTCCAAACCTGGCTTGCCTTATGTGCGGGACCATGAGCAGGCCCTTCCCTTTGGAACGAAGGGAGCGAGATGGTATGTATTTCGTTAGTTTATCTGCCAGGTATGCAGGGGTCATCTGGTTTATGCCTTTAAAAACAATACAACAGATTTTAAAAGGTATTCTTTTGCTAATAGGCAGCCAGTGAAGCTTGTGCAGTATGGGAAGTGAAGGGGTCTGGTAGGGAGCAGTAGTTACCAGGCATGTGGCTGTATTCTGAACCACCTGAAGACCTTGCAATGCTGAATCCTTGCCGGCAATCAGCAGAGCGTTGCTGAAGTCCAAGCGGCTGAGCACTAGAGCATGAACTAAGATTTTGCGTGTGGGTGCGAGTAGGAAATGAAAAACCTTGAGAAGGAGGCTAAGTGCATAGAAGCAGTCTCTTTTTGTTGCAGCTATGTCTTTGTCAATTAGCACCCCTAAGTTTTTGACAACTGTCTTTGGCAGAGGCTGAGGGGCTCTGCTAAGTTGACTGCAAGTTTTTTTGCTTCTTTGGTGGGCAATAAATCTTTGGGAGAGCCCGATTTGGCGGAGTTCAGTAATGATTCCGTGTCCTGAATAGTGAGCAAGGGAAAATCAGTTAAAGTAAGCTGATTTTTTGGAGACGGATCATGGCCAGGTAGAAAAGTGCAATTGGTGTTAGTGGGGGAGGCTCGCATCTTATTATAGATGTTTTCTTTTTTTGAGAGAAATGGAGAGCTATATTGTCACATAGAGATTGAGTTGCTTCCTCATCTGGATTGCACACTTTCGGATTGATAAGAGAGTTAAGGATATGGAAGAGAGTTTTTCGAGTATTGCCTGCTTGCTCCAGCTGGCTGGCCATATGATTTTTTGTGAGGATTTTATATTTTTATGGTAAATGTCTCGGGCCACTTTATAATGTTCCTTAGCTGAGGGATCTTTGTTCCGGCACCATTGTCGTTCTAGCCTTTCACATTTACTTTTCTCTAAGCGCAGAATTGCTGTGTACCAGGGTGTTGGAGTGCGAGTGGGGGCCACACAAGATTTTTTCTCAGGAATTATGACATCTAGAGGGAGCTTAATTGTATTATGAAAGGACAACAAGTGATAGTCAACTGTGTCCAAAGCGGGGGAATATTTTGGGGTATATGCAGGACGAAATAACGCTGGGAGAGAGTTTGTGCCACTGTCTATAGATGCGGTTTGTTTTAGCTTTTTAAGTTACATGTTCATGAATACATGTCAGGTCAAAAGAAACGTACGAGTGATCTGACCAATTTTAGAGGGGTAGTAGCTTTATAGGAGATATCGAATGAGTTGGATAAAATTTGGTCTAACACATGGCCAGCGATATGTGTTGGGACATTATTTCTTTTGGTGAGTCCGAGGGCAGACATTTCCCTCTGGAAAGTGATGGCCTCCGGATCATCCGGGTATTCGCTATGAACATTGAAGTCGCCAAGTAATAGGAACCTATTTGTAGATATTACATGGGGGCGATCAGATCTTGAAGAAGTGAGATGGAATTAGTAAGAGGTCCGGGAGGGCGATAGGCAAGAGCTCCCTTCCAGCTTAATTGTGAATTGTGATCTGTTCTCTATGAAGGAATAGAACCATTCCAGGGCTGTTCCCAATAATCCCATCCTATTCTCCAGGCTTTCTAATAATTTGGGATGGTGTACTGTGTAAATGCAGACAATAGGTCAAGACGGTTCAGGAGACAGGTTTCATTACAGTCAAGAACCAGCAGAGTGTCATCTACTATGTGCAGGATTGCTGTTTCCGTACTGTGATTTGATCTGAACCCTGATTGGCAATCATTTAGTAGTTCAAACTCAGTGATATGTTGACTTAATTATTTTTTAGCACATTTTCTAGTACTTTGGCTAGTAGGGAATGGTTGTTACCAAACTCAAGTTGTTTGGGTCCGATGGGTTCCCTGTAAGTTTCTTTAAGAGAGGGATAACCTGGCCAGTTTTAGACAGTCTGGAAATGATCCTTAGGCAAGCGATTCATTAAATATCTTAGTACATTAGAGAATGACGGTATGGTCGCGAGAGGGCCAGAATTTTGCAGGTAGAGAGTCATCGTAATGGTTACTTGGTTTGAGAGATAGTAATATCTTGGGAATGTCATGCTGATCATATAGTTTGAAGGTTGACCAATGAGCATTATTTTTAGGCATCACTTGTGTCAGTAGGGCAGGGTTCCTCACTTGTTTACTCCTTAGGTTTGAGGTTTTTTCAGCATTATTCTTGAGTTCTCTCTCCAATGAGCTGGCTTTATCGGTAAAGAATGTTGAAAAATGTTCACAGTTCAGTTCTGATTTAGATGTTAATAGGGGGGATTTGGCTAATGTGGTCGATCGTTCTTTTAGCAGATCTAAGAGTTTCCTCGGTCTGCTCTTTGCGTTTTCAAGTTCATTTCTAAAAAATAATTTTTTCGATTTGAGTACGCTTTTAATGTAGCTTTTTCTGGGTATTCTTAATTGTTTTAAGTGGGGGTGAAGGAGTTTATCTCTATTTTAGTTCTGTTATTCTGAGATTGTCAATTATTTTAGATATCGTATGATTGTAATGATCAGCAAGCTTGCTGACGTCCGTCATTTCAGAAGGGGGTTGAAGTTCCTTCTCGCCTTGTATTGTTAGGTTCACCGACTTCAGACCTTTAGTGTCTTTCATCCTATGTTTGGGTTTGATTGGATGAGAGATTGATTTCTTTTTTTTTGGCTGGTATTTGGAAAGTGATACTGTGTTGTTCAGATCAGTCACAAGGAATGATTGAGATTGCTTGGGTCGCTTTTTCTTTGGAGATGATCCAGTCTAATGTAGCTTCTTTGGAGTGGGTTGGTAGGGCACATGCTTGCACTAGTGAGTGGTCGGCTAGGAATTCTTTAAGAATGTTGACCTGATTATCCTGGCTGTCGTTCCAGTGAAGATTGAAGTCTCCTAGGAAAATATCATTGGAATGAGGTTCTGAGTTAGCTGTAATAATTTCCATTAGATGGTCTATGAAAGTTAGATTTATGCCTGGGGGGTGATAGAATGCGTGTTATTTGTACACTTGGATGTTTGTGAGTCATACTGTGAACCCCAGGTACTCACATGAGTCGATAGGGTCTGAGAGAACTTTAGAGATGGTGATGTTTAATCTGTGGATACAGGCCACTCCTCCTCCCGTTTTGTTTAACTATCTAGTCTTACAATGTTATAGTTAGGGGGCACCAGAAGGTCTAGGCATGAGTAGGAATATTCAGATAGCCATGTTTCCGTAAGAATAGACACGTCAATATCTTGGTTCATGATTAGGTCGGCAATGTCAGCGGCATGTTACATTGCTGAGCGGCAGTTGATAAGTAGGCAATACATCTTTTTTGTAGAGTTTTCTAGGTCAGAGTTGGAGTTGAGCCCCTCTGGGCTTAGCGTTATTTCTTTCAGGTTATTGGAGTTTGTTTTTATGTGATTTGTATGTGTTATTCTGTTGACATTAATTGGCACCACTAGAATCTTCTGATCATTTATCTTATCAGGGAGGTTGGAAGTCATATCGTAAGAAAGTAGTAGGTTTTGGGTTTCAATGTCCGATAGATATCTAAGGAAAATACGTGGACGGTAAATCCTATTAGACAGAGGCAGTGGTGTTGTGTTGAGCTTATTGTGGAGAGTGTGTGCCCATTTTTGACTCTGGATAATTTTGGAGAGGTAACCTTCTGAGAGAAGTACAGTATTTTTCATGTTCCTAATAGCATTTCACATGTCTGTAGCTATCCTATCTGTCTGGGCAATGAACATTTCAGATTTCCTTCCTGAGGGTGGTGAGAGTTGATGTATTTGCAACAGGACTGCTGGCATGTGGAGCGGTAAGTTGGATGGTTCATATTCTGGCTGTTTGTAGACACCTTTAGTTCCTTTAGTAGTTATTTTTTTTCATCTGAAGGGCAGGTCCTGTATTAATCATGATTGTATGATTTATCATCCCAGGGTACTGACTGTTGTGTGCTGTGTCCAAGAGATCGGCGATTTGTAAAGTTGTGGAGGTATTAGCCTTCGATGTGTGCAAATTGGGCGGCATGTTAGATTTTAATTGGATTGCTTCTATGGAATTATTAATGATTGTTTTGTGTATGTCTACTCTCATATTGTTTGCTATAACGCCTGTCTTTGTATTTTGTCTAGCACTAGAGGATCTAGAGTGTTGACTCTCCTGAATTGTTCTGCTGTCTTTCCTTGCATTTACCCTCAGACGAGGATGGATGTTGGTGTCTAAGCTGTCGCCTTGTTGTTGAGCTGAGATAGGGATTTTATAGACCTGATCTTTTAGCGTTTTAAAGTATTCATCAAGTAGCTCAAGATCTTTGTTGACTGCTTGAATGAGTACCATGCCATTTTTGTAGTAGTTTATATTTAGTGTGGTCTTTCGATTTTTCAAAGGTTTTATATGCAACTTCGTTCCGTAAGGGATGTTTCTTGATTCTTTGATGTTTAGCAATTTCGACATCGCAGTGCACCATTTGGCGAGTGATCTAGTGTAGAAAATTAAATCGTTAGGACTCAAAATACTTCTCAACAAATATTGGGGTACCTAATTGTCACTTAACCTTACTCTGCTCACTCTTTACTTCTTGTTCTCTCCTCGACCCACCCCTCTCCCACTTTTCTTTTTCTCTCTCCCCCTCTCTACACTCTCATCTATCGCTTAATTCTCAACACTCATCGTCCCTTTAATAGTTCTCTCTTTCTTTGCCTCCATCTCTCATTTGATTGCTATTTCTTATCCTATGTTAGGAAACTGCACATTGTTTATTTTGTCATGATATGTTACCTGCCTGTAAAGCGCTCTGATACTCTTGGGTCCAGCAGCGCTATATAAAATCTTTTAAATAAATAAAAATAAAATAAAACTCTGTTTTTTTAGTTGAAGGAGGGGTGAGAGATAAGTGTTTCAGGGTTTTTCCTAAGCAGGTTGTCTTTGAAGGTTTTGGAAGCATTTTTAGAGAGATTGGAGGGGTGAGCTATCTCTCGGGCGTTATTGCCTGTTGGAATCCGATTTGCTCATTTCAGTTTGTAGTAGGTGCATATAACTCCTCTTGAGGAGTTTCCATCCGCTATTTTGTCCATGTTTATCTTTTAATACCAATGGTACTCGCGTAATTACTTAATTACTGCCAAGAGTGCCCTGCAGTGACTCATACTATCTATGCCCTTGAACACACTCTTTACGTTTACCCAATGTCAAGGTCCATTATTTCTTTGTTATCCAGTCCCCAGTGTGTGGGTGAGAGTGTGTGTGCATGTAGCAGCAGCGTACATCATGTGTGTGTGAGTAAGTGTTAATGTGTCCGTGAGTGTGTGGGTGTGTGTGGGTGTGTGTGGGTGGGTGGGTGTGTGCCAGATGCAGTGCTCATTGGTCTAATTGGGTTTCAGTTCCCCACCTCCAACTCATACTTCTTAGCCCAGGCTGCTGGGACCTCAATGATGGCCTCATAGAAAATATTTCACAGTCAGTTCATTGTCTGAAATGTATTACAACAAAAGTAGGGGACCTGCGATCCTGCATGCAAAGTGTTGGGTAGGGTGGGGACAAGGCCAGAGCCATAGCTAAAAAGTACAAAATATTTTGCAACTGTTTTGTAGGCCTCCACGGCAAAAAGGGAACAGACAACCTATACAAAAACTCCCATGGTTTTGTGATGCACCTCACTCCCTATAGAATCTCCTCACTAATTTAAACTGGACACAGAGCCTTATGCTCCCTACATGTGCAACTCCACAGCCCCTGCCGTTCCTCTGGGGTGGGTAGAACAAACAAAATATACTTTTACAACTGAAAGTTGCACCACTTTATGAAAAAAGTCCATGAAACAATAGATATACGAATGTCCATCCAGTGTTGAGAAAAATCTAAATTCTATATTGTTCTTTGTAGTGTTGACAACTGTACACCAAATAGCCAAACAGACAACGCGTTTCATCCAATATAAGCTTTCATAAAGCTTTAGCTGCAGCTGTAGCAAAGCCTCATTCCCTGATGTGTTTTTTGCTTATTGAGGTGAGAATACAATTCTACATTCCATGTGATTTTACTTGTAATTGCACAGTAAGGGGTTGGGTTTACTGCATGTTAACAGTATGTAGGCATTCAAATTCACCAATGGTAAATCTACCACAGTACCACCCAACTAATAATGAGAGCTTAAGTGTTTTAGATAAAACAAGGTTATGAAAATATATGTTTTTAGTAATATGCAGTCAGATTGTACCTAGTGAAAACCTCTTTCCATTGGAAGGACGCGCTACAGAACTCAACTGATAACACCCTTTCATTACCTCTTACAAAAAATAAATCTTTGTCATCATGGAGCCTTGAATGACTCCATCAATTAAAGACATTCACTGGCTTCCAAGAGACTTTATCTTTGCTGATTAACCAATCATGCACATTTACATTTCTATCAGGGATCAGGTACTCTGGCTAGAAGGTTTGTTTCTCCTTTCTCTGTCTTCCTCTCCCTTGCTTTTACAGGAGAGGAGACTTTTAAACCCTTTCTACTTTCCTGATCCTAGGTAATTGTTGTTTTAAGCAAAGTGTGTTGTGGGGGCTGTAGACCCTGTTGTACTGTGAAACTTGTGTACCTATTTCCTTCCATAAAGGGTGTTTTTGGGACTGAATGGATGTACTTTTGGCCCTCTTACTCACACGAGTCCCTGAGTTTCCACCTCACAAGGGTAGCTCCAATCATTTCTGCGCAGTTTGTTAGCCCCATGATCTATGTGGTTTGAACTGAATATACACAGTCCACTCCTTAGATGGCAGGCATTGGCATGTGCAGTCACATCTATCCTCACAAATCTCTCCTATACCCATGAGTAAACACAGTTTCAGCAGTTTCAGAAGTTTCAGCCATATCACACACACCAAAACACTTCAAGCAAAGGCCAGATTGCACTCACAGATTTCTGTCCAAAAGTTAGAAATAAATTCTCACCTCTCACTAATTTTCTCTTCAAATTTACACATAGGCATAGCAACAAAACCTATTAAGAGCATAACTCTAGAACCGATGCATGACGGTAATAAACTCCCAATAGAGGCCGCATGTGCGTAATCAAGAGGCGTGAACTAGAGGTGTGTTCTGGAAACGTCACTGATAGGTGTCACAAAGGGGTGGCACTAACAGAAAATGTGGCAATGTCAGCAGAAATCGGAAGCTTGGACGCGCGCGCAGCTGCATGACGTGTAATTGGAGGGGTGCAGGGGACTTGACATTTACACTGACGGAAAGAGACAAAAGTCTGGCATGTCAGATCAACTTGTGCTTCTATCATATCTGATATCTGATGTTTAGGAACTAAGCTATCTGGGCAGAAAGGTCTCTAGAGCAGAAGCTATTCTATACTTGCTGTGAGTGCGTGTATAAGCGCCTGGGTGTCTGTATGAGAAGCGTGGGGGCATGGGGCCTTCCATGGAAGCATGGCAATGAAGCTATGAATTACTTGCACAGAGACAGGTCGGCCCTTTAGCCCTGTAGCTGAGGAAGGATGTTTACTGAAACTAGCAGGCAGGAATGTATTTTCGGGGAGGGAAACAGATAACTCGAAGGTTATAGTCAATCTTGGCAGGCAGCAGGCTGAGCCGAGCGCGAGGGGCCGCGCTGAAAGTAAGTCAGAGTTCACGAGTACAGGGGCTGCCTGGGCAGAGATTTCTCGGAGTCAGAAGCCAGAAAAGAGGCTCGGTGGCAGAGATTCAGGGCCTACTTCAGCCAGAGCTGAAAAACGTAGGAGTACACTATAAAAAGACGTTGGCATAGCATACTTAGGAATGGACCATTCGACCCATTCATGGTGGGTCTGAAAGAGGACATGTTAACGTTAGACGCAAATGTATTTGCGTCTTCATAGCTGACACAGGAGGGAAGTTACATGCACTTTAACTCATACATGGAGACGGTGGGGTACTCGATAGGGAACACAACTTGACCATAAAATTTAGATTACCTCAATAGACATGCACTGTTCCATCTATAACACTTGACACTCCATGGACTAATGTGCTACCTTTCCAACACTGCTCAGTGAAACCTCATTAAGAGTATGAAGAACTGTATAAACACAGCTAAAATACAGTATAACATATTCAATCCTTAAATCGCTGCAAAAGTATAATTTTGGCAAAACCGAGGTAGGCAAATCTTTATTGAATAACCTATACCTGTCTTTAACAAACATACAGACTTTACTTGGACTCTGATTCATAGTTGTGTTTAAAAAGGATGGTTGGACAGAGATCAGAGTTATGCATCAATTAACACACTGTGCCATTTTCTCATGATAGGTTTCACTATAAGAAGCCTGAGGAAGTCAATGAGGATAAAACAGGGGTGGCTCCTCCGCTAATGCAGAGGAGCATCGCCCCACTGCCTTGCAGCAGTAAAAAAAATAATAATAACCTAATGTTATTAACATTTTATTTTGCCCTCCTCCTGCGGTAACTTTGCGTGAGGGTGTGGGCGAGGCTGCAGAGCCGGGGAGAAGTGGTAGAACCCTCCTAAGTGCGCAATGATGGTTTGGTCTGCCCCATCGGGCCGCCAAAAACAGTCATGCGCACTTTCCCTATTCAGGTTGCATTACAGCCAGCATGGAGAACATGCCCAGGCCCAAGTCCCTGGCAGAGCACTAAACCCGGCACTTACACCAATCACAACGCTGCATTGCATCATTGTGATTGGTCAGGGGAGCCTGGGTGCTTACCAATGACAATGCTGCATTGTAGCATTGTGATTGGTGAGGGGAGCCTGGCTGCTTCCTAGAGTCCGGGATGGAGGGTAGCAGCAAGGGTAGCATCAAGGTAAGTGTATTACTTTTTTATTTATAAATGTGCCCTGCGCACCCCCCTCTTCCTGCCTCTCCCCACCTTCCCCGCCACCCTTGAGCCTTGCCAGCCACTACTGGGATAAAATGCTAATACAGTAATTGGTGTAATAAACATCGATTCCACATGTTAGGCTACATTCAGAGGTGTGAACCTCAGGAGAAGGTAATTATGTTACCCATTAAATAATCCACACCAGTATAGAGGTAATTACAGTGGGCACTAATTGACACTTGATTTCTGCAGAACTTGGAACCGTGGCATTCGTCTCCAAATCTCTTTTTGTGCTTCTGTCATGATGATATCCGTTCAGATACATAGCTTACAATATTTAGTCTCATTTTAAGCTCACCAAGCCGACCTAGTATTTACATTTTTCTACCATAGCCTCTAATAATGCTCCACCTCCTTGTTTTAATAATTACGTATTATAAACAGAGGAGGTGTGACAGCGGTGTGAGGTGCGGATGTGTTTGTGTGGGAGAATGACAGGGCCATCTATTCTGACTATTTTCCTGTAGTCACCAGCTCCGTCTTTCTTCTTGCACTATGATAACATCACAGAGTATAGCTAAATAGATAACCACGCTCATGCACAGATGTTGATGATACGCAAACACTACCAGATTCATTTAAGGGCTCCCTTAGTTTGCATCTTTGTCTTTTTTCTTGCTGTCTTGAAATTGACAGTATATTGTATCTAATACTAAGGAAAAAGAATATGATCGCAGAATGTTACATCGTAGTTTTTACAACGCAAGTCGTAACAATGACTTGCGCTGGATGGCACTGGACTTAGGAATAGTAAGATTTACTATTCGAACACCAGTCTACGTACAGTAGGGAAGGTGTTGGATACTAAATCTTCCTATTCCTTAGGTGTGCGCCATCCAGCGCAAGTTGATGTAACGACTTGCGTTGTAACGGCTGCGTTGCAACTGCATCGTGGTGTACTCACCGCGATGTAAAGGATGTTTCCCAAGGAAAACACCAAAAGTGATATGATGAGCAGCAAAACATTGTGCTTTAGAGGAATAGAGGCACAGGGTCAAGCTGATTTGCACATGGCCATGTCTGAACTGGGGTGGTGTGAAGTGCAAAAAAACGATGGATTTAGGCCCAGATCTCTGTACTGGGGTGAATGTATGACATTGTTCTGCATTCTGTCCATCAACTGTTGTTTTTGCAATTGTCACCCCGAGTGGGATGGGTATGCTCAGACGTGAGTCCCATGCTCTCCACACCACTGGAGTCAAGCTATCCTGGCTGATGACTTCTAATAGCCAGAAACCGGGCCTAGGATGCTTGATTCTGGTCCAGGAAAGACATGCTTGGCAGTTCGGGCTGGACTGTTCCCATGAGGCACAGGGTCAAGGCTGATTTGCATATGGCCATGTCTGAACTGGGGTGGTGAGGAGCGCAAAAAAATGATGGATTTAGGCCCAGATCTCTGTACTGGGGTGAATGTATGACATTGTTCTGCATTCTGTCCATCAACTGTTGTTTTTGCATTTGTCACCCCGAGTGGAATGGGTATGCTCAGACGTGAGTCCCATGCTCTCCACACCACTGGAGTCAAGCTATCCTGACTGATGACAGCTGATAGCCAGAAACCAGTCCTAGGATGCTTGATTCCGGTCCAGGAAAGACATGGCTTGGCAGTTCGGGCTGGTCTGTTCCCATGAGGCACAGGGTCAAGGCTGATTTGCATATGGCCATGTCTGAACTGGGGTGGTGTGGAGTGCAAAAAAACTATAGATTTAGGCCCAGATCTCTGTACTGGGGTGTATGTATGACATTTTTCTGCATTCTGTCCATCAACTGTTGTTTTTGCATACGTCACCCGGAGTGGGATGGGTATGCTCAGACATGAGTCCCATGCTCTCCACACCACTGGAGTCAAGCTATCCTGACTGATGACAGCTGATAGCCAGAAACCAGTCCTAGGATGCTTGATTCCGGTCCAGGAAAGACATGGCTTGGCAGGTCGGGCTGGACTGTTCCCATGAGGCATAGGGTCAAGGCTTATTTGCATATGGCCATGTCTGAACTGGGGTGGAGTACAAAAAAACAATAGATTTAGGCCCAGATCTCTGTACTGGGGTGAACGTATGACATTGTTTTGCATTCTGTCCATCAACTGTTGTTTTTGCATTTTTCACCCTGAGTGGGATGGGTATGCTCAGACGTGAGTCCCATGCTCTCCACACCACTGGAGTCAAGCTAGCCTGGCTGATGAAGTCTGATAGCCAGAAACTGGTCCTAGGATGCTTGATTCCGGTCCAGGAAATACATGCTTGGCAGTTCAGGCTGGACTGTTCCCATGAGGCACAGAGTCAAGGCTGATTTGCATATGGCCATGTCTGACCTGGGGTGGTGTGGAGTGCAAAAAAACGATGGATTTAGGCCCAGATCTCTGTACTGGGGTGAATGTATGACATTTTTCTGCATTCTGTCCATCAACTGTTGTTTTTGCATTTGTCACCCCGAGAGGGATGGGTATGCTCAGACATGAGTCCCATGCTCTCCACACCGCTGGAGTCAAGCTATCCTGGCTGATGATGGCTGATAGCCAGAAACTGGTCCTAGGATGCTTGATTCTGGTCCAGGAAAGACATGGCTTGGCAGGTCGGGCTAGACTGTTCCCATGAGGAACAGGGTCAAGGCTGATTTGCATATGGCCATGTGTGAACTGGGGTGGTGTGGAGTGTAAAAAAACTATAGATTTAGACCCAGATCTCTATACTGGGGTGAATGTATGACATTGTTCTGCATTCTGTCCATCAACTGTTGTTTTTGCATTTGTCACCCCGAGTGTAATGGGTATGCTCATACGTGAGTCCCATGCTCTCCACACCACTTGAGTCAAGCTATCCTGGCTGATGACGGCTGATAGCCAGAAATCGGTCCTAGTATGCTTGATTCCGGTCCAGGAAAGGCATGGCTTGGCAGTTCAGGCTGGACTGTTCCCATGAGGCACAGGGTCAAGGCTGATTTGCATATGGCCATGTCTGAACTGTGGTGGTGTGGAGTGCAAACAAACAATGGATTTAGGCCCAGATCTCTGTACTGGGGTGAATGTATGGCATTGTTCTGCATTCTGTCCATCAACTGTTGTTTTTGCATTTGTCACCCCGAGTGGAATGGGTATGCTCAGACGTGAGTCCCATGCTCTCCACACCACTGGAGTCAAGCTATCCTGACTGATGACAGCTGATAGCCAGAAACCAGTCCTAGGATGCTTGATTCCGGTCCAGGAAAGACATGGCTTGGCAGTTCGGGCTGGTCTGTTCCCATGAGGCACAGGGTCAAGGCTGATTTGCATATGGCCATGTCTGAACTGGGGTGGTGTGGAGTGCAAAAAACTATAGATTTAGGCCCAGATCTCTGTACTGGGGTGTATGTATGACATTTTTCTGCATTCTGTCCATCAACTGTTGTTTTTGCATACGTCACCCGGAGTGGGATGGGTATGCTCAGACATGAGTCCCATGCTCTCCACACCACTGGAGTCAAGCTATCCTGACTGATGACAGCTGATAGCCAGAAACCAGTCCTAGGATGCTTGATTCCGGTCCAGGAAAGACATGGCTTGGCAGTTCGGGCTGGACTGTTCCCATGAGGCATAGGGTCAAGGCTTATTTGCATATGGCCATGTCTGAACTGGGGTGGAGTACAAAAAAACAATAGATTTAGGCCCAGATCTCTGTACTGGGGTGAACGTATGACATTGTTTTGCATTCTGTCCATCAACTGTTGTTTTTGCATTTGTCACCCTGAGTGGGATGGGTATGCTCAGACGTGAGTCCCATGCTCTCCACACCACTGGAGTCAAGCTATCCTGGCTGATGAAGTCTGATAGCCAGAAACTGGTCCTAGGATGCTTGATTCCGGTCCAGGAAATACATGCTTGGCAGTTCAGGCTGGACTGTTCCCATGAGGCACAGAGTCAAGGCTGATTTGCATATGGCCATGTCTGACCTGGGGTGGTGTGGAGTGCAAAAAAACGATGGATTTAGGCCCAGATCTCTGTACTGGGGTGAATGTATGACATTTTTCTGCATTCTGTCCATCAACTGTTGTTTTTGCATTTGTCACCCCGAGAGGGATGGGTATGCTCAGACATGAGTCCCATGCTCTCCACACCGCTGGAGTCAAGCTATCCTGGCTAATGATGGCTGATAGCCAGAAACTGGTCCTAGGATGCTTGATTCTGGTCCAGGAAAGACATGGCTTGGCAGGTCGGGCTAGACTGTTCCCATGAGGAACAGGGTCAAGGCTGATTTGCATATGGCCATGTGTGAACTGGGGTGGTGTGGAGTGTAAAAAAACTATAGATTTAGACCCAGATCTCTATACTGGGGTGAATGTATGACATTGTTCTGCATTCTGTCCATCAACTGTTGTTTTTGCATTTGTCACCCCGAGTGTAATGGGTATGCTCATACGTGAGTCCCATGCTCTCCACACCACTTGAGTCAAGCTATCCTGGCTGATGACGGCTGATAGCCAGAAATCGGTCCTAGTATGCTTGATTCCGGTCCAGGAAAGGCATGGCTTGGCAGTTCAGGCTGGACTGTTCCCATGAGGCACAGGGTCAAGGCTGATTTGCATATGGCCATGTCTGAACTGTGGTGGTGTGGAGTGCAAACAAACAATGGATTTAGTCCCAGATCTCTGTACTGGGGTGAATGTTTAACATTGTTCTGCATTCTGTCCATCAACTGTTGTTGATGCAGCCTATGCCACTCCACTTCACAATCTTGATCCCTCCAGAAGCAGTCTCAACTTGTGTGCCATTAATGTTATTCCTCACCTTGGAGAATTCAAGCATGAGGCCAGTCATGTGTATCCTCTATAATAATGGATATCTGAGTCTGCCATGTTGGCAGATATGTGAATGTTCCTACTTTCTCTCTGCCGTTGCTATTTTTTCATATGCTAACTGCCTACTAACTGTGAGATATCGATAAGTAGTCTAGTTTCATATCCATGTTACCGTTCCTTAAGCCTGAAACCATCACTGTGAATGGCTTACAAAAAACTGGAGCAGACAGAGGGTTGCAGTAGTATTGAGTAAGCCAAGATAACGTTTTACAGAAGATAGTGTCTTCAACGGATATGACCTATGTTGGAAATAACCAACTTTTGTATGGTATTCCCCCATATTTGTGTCTTCATTTGCTGAACCCATTTTTGTTAGTCATAGTAATCAGCTAATCAGTGTTAAAATGCTTGTTCTTTCCCTTTTATCCATGATAAAATTGGCATAGAAATAATTGGCACATTTAATTTACTTGTAAGCCCCTAGTTCATGGTACTGAATGAGCCGTGGGCCAACAAATTAAATGCTAAAAGTGAACTGCAGCACTCATTGTGCCATCCACTAAAGGTAGCACTGTAAAACATGTCTCTGGCCTGTCATTGCAGCTTAAGTGGGCAGTTTAAAACTGCCATGTAAACCTGGCAAAACAAAACTTTTCTCTGGCCTGCACCTTCCTTTTTGATACTTAAAAGTCACCTCTAAGGAATGTCAAATTGTCCACATGGTGGGATGCATTGTATTTAAACTTATACATGCCCTACCACAGAAAAATCTCCAAAGCCATGTTTCACTGTAGCAAGGCTGGCTCTCCAGAGGAAAACACTAGGTTAGATTATAGCACCTTACAATGCTCCATTCCAGTTTGAGAGAAGCTAAAAAATTATTCAAGGGCTTATCTCAAAGTAAACTAAAATCAGACTTCATGGAAAAGTTGGATTTGAAAAAAATACTATATTCGAAAATGCCACTTTAGAAAGTTGTCATTTTCCTGCCTAAGGAAAAATTTGTCTTTTTGCAAGTGTTCAGTGTCACCTGACTGGTGAATGGTTCCCCTGTGGTGAGATGTGGATTGGTCCCGGACAGTGGACAAAAGGCTTTGGTTTGGGGAGGTGTTATTCTTCCTTCAACAGGATGGCCTGGGGAGGGAAGGTATGCCAGGCCCTTCCTGACCTTCAAGTGGTGACTACCTTGTCATTGGCTAATGCAGCTCACACATAGGTCTTCTTCCCTTTCTCCTCCTGATCAATTTGGCTCAGACCTCAGTGGGAGTTGGGAGCTACCCCATAACTGGTTCTGAGGGACCACAAGAGAGGTTTCTCCTTATCATAGCTGACCTCTGAGCGGACAAGGGAGCTTTGACCAGAAGAAGAAGAGTTTTCCAATGTTGAATGTAGGTAGACAAGCACACAGTGGGATAGCTTACGGTAAAACACACATGAAGTGCTGCAAAAGTGGGTAGGGTGACCCCCTGGGAACTTTTACTCCCTTGGTTAGTGAGTGGCCCGGAGTTTGCATACCCACGGTCTAGCACTGGGCATGAAAGAGGCATCCTCAGTACTCCTCTTAGAATACTCTTGCACCTGTGAAGATCAAAGGAAGAACTGCTCTGCTGTCTGAATCTTAAAAGAAGACTGGACCTGAACACTTTGAACCCAGGACCTCTGAAGTGAATCCAATAGTCAGTTGGCTAATCTCCTGTTTGAGCTATATGGACACAGCAAGCTTCCAGAAGCAGTTCCTGCAACTGCCCAGCTGACTAGTTCCAACTGGATCTGCCCCAGATCCAGCTGCTGGCCTCTGCTAGACTGAGTCTTGACCCCCCAAGTGTTGTCATTGAGGTCCTTGTTCCTTGGTTGTTGTCAAAATGAACTCCTACGGTTTTCTCAAACGTGGGACTGAGAAACTTTTTATCAACTTTTTGCTCTAATAACCGACAACGGACAAGGACCAACCTGTCACGCTAGTCCAATAAAGGTACATTGCAGCTGGGCCAAAGATCCAGGTTGCCCCAGTTATTTTCATCTCCACAGCACCAAATATGATCCGGCGGTACTTAGCGTAGAAGGTGTCCGGCCTTATGGAGCCCTCTTCGGCTATAGCTTGCTGCCTTGCTCCACTGACGACTTTTGACTTCCATTCTAGAGACTTAGGGCCAGATGTAGGTAAATTTTATTTTCCGACCTCTTAAATACCGAGTCATACCGACTCGGTATTTCAGAGGTCGGAAAATAAAAGTACCGAGATGTAGGTAAATGCAGATGTGCAATTACCGAATCGGAAACAGTCGGTATTTTCCGATGCGGGAAATACCGACCAGTTAATGCCCATTCATTCCTATGGGCTTTGAAGCCCATAGGATTGATTGGGCATTTACCGGTCGGTATTTACCACATCGGAAAATACCGACTGTCACAAGGGTGCAGGGGGTGTCACTTTGACACCCTCTGGCACCCCCAAAAGAGGCTCGGGTGCCATGTGGCAGGCAGACCTGCCCTAAGGGCAGGTCTGCCTGTCATATGGCATAGGTGTGCATGCACACATGTGCATGCACACCAGAAACGGTATTTTACCATCAAGTAGTATTTGATGGTAAAATACCGATTTTGTACTGCTTGTGGGACTCAGAAGAGTCCCACCTACATACCAATTTACCGGAATCCGTAATGATACCGACTCGGTATTTTACATACTCGGTAAATTTACCTATCGGTAAATTTACAGAGTCTGTAAAATACAGGGACCTACATGTCAAATTGCTCTTACCGGTCGGTAACGGCCGAATTCGGCCGTTACCACCCGGTAAACGCCTACCTACATCTGGCCCTAAGCTCCATATTTAGATCTCGGCAGACGGGTGTCTCAGTTACAACGGTGACGGATATCCCATCCGCCAAAATATAAATTGAGGTTCCGTGACAATTGTAAGTGGTGTTTTCGACTCGCACGAATATGGTCGAGTCTGGTATCTATGAACCGCAAATGACGAGTTTAGTGGGTGTACGCAGTTTCGTTGTGCTAACCTAAATCGTTCGTCTGTTACGTGGGTATTTCTACCTGTACCCACGGGTTCCATCTTAGATACGGCATCCATTTTGTCTCTTGCCCTCAAGTAGCCAGCGAACGGACGTTGTCCGCTTCGCGACCCTGGGACTCCCAAGATATTTGCGGAAGACACATGTCCTTTGTAAGTGTCTTTATGATGAGGGGGATGCTACTGTAAAGCAGATGGCGCCGCTCGAGGCTCATCTTGCCGCACGGACTTATTGTCTCAGCCGTGCATCTCATTAGGCACGTCCCTTTGATGCCTGTATCTTGTGTTTCTCGATACCTCCCCTTTTACACCCTTTCCGATTTCCCCACTGTCTCCGTCTTCCTCTACACCTGTTCTTGTTCCTATTTCGATCTGTTTATTACCGATTGGAATGCACTAATGTTGGGAAGATGGGTTTTACAGTTGGGAACCGCCAAATGTTTCCGCACTTATGTTCCGGACTTTGTGTGTTTCAAAGTGACCAAAAGAGACCCCTCTGGGGGATGATTGTGGGAACCGGGTCATAAACTTTTGTGTTCAATGTAACTCTATGGGGAAATTGTGTATAAAAGGAGCGACTCACAGAACCAATTTGAAGCAGTCTCCCCAAGTTGCACGTGTGTTACTTGTCGTGACTTCTGTGTTCCCTGCAGTAAATAAACCTTGAATCTTTGACGCCGAAGGAAGTGTCCCGTGTCTCTGTGATTCCTACGCCGGAGCAGGTTACCCACGAAGGTTTCAGGTGTTGTGCCCTGGCACCGCTGGGTTCTAAATAACCCAGTCCTTCAAAATCCCATAGTATATTTTGAGATTTATATTTTGGTGGACAGGATATTCATCACCGTTGGGACGGAGTAACCCGTCTGCCGAGATCTAAATCATGCCCTCAGTCCTAAGGAAAAACTTTTCACCAGGACGAAGATGGTCTCTATATCTGACCCATGCTCGATCACAGTCAACGTTAATTTTTGACTTTGTCCCAGTCAACTGCAACCAGTTTGTACTTAACACTTTTTGGCACTATTTTGAACCTTAAACTTTAAAAATTCATAACTCTGGTTCTACTTATAGGGCTTTCTTGTATTTAATAAAATGTACCCTATTTTTCTAAATTGGTTTGCAACTTTTCTTGTGTTGCGTTTTCACTTAATTAATGTTGGAGTACTGCATAAGTACTTTACATATTGGCGCTGAGTTAAGCCTGCCTGCTTTTGTGCCAAACTACCGGAAGGTCAAGAATAGGTTTATTTATTTACTTTTTTGCTTTACAGTGTCTCACTGTGGAACTTTTAAACTCATACACACAAAATCCCTATTATTCACTAGGGGGGGGACAAGAGGCTGCAGGGTAATCAGGGTGAGCTGGTCTCCAAGTAAATAGGTACACATAACAGGAAGCTACCCTGAATGAGTGTCTGATTCTAACGAAAAAAGGAGGAGGAGGCACACTACGCCTTTCTCAGTGTGGTGTTGGGCATATCACAAAAATGTAAGGGCTGTCCTCACACACCACCAGATGTCATGCTTCATCATCTGCAGTCCTTGTTCTCTAAAAACTGCATTTGATAGACAGCGGGCCTTTACCTGGACACAGGGAGGCACTTCTACAGCTAAATGGGGCCCCTTGCAGTTTGGTGAGTGAGTGATTAAAAATGTATGCAAACTCCACATAATATTTTATTGGAGTGGGATTTGCTTAATATTAAAACTAAGGGTGGAGACACAGGATTTAGTGCGCCATCCCCATCAGTGTCGTCAACATGTTTCTGCCGTCATGGCCAGGAGGGTCCATAGCATTCATCAGGATGTGAAAAAGAGGGCTCCTATCCAGACTGAGATAACTCTACTTTGAGACTTCGTTATCTGTAAAGATAAAGGTTTACCACAGTGTCAAATACATCTTAAATACCGGGAAAGAAATGAAGAATCAGACATTGTATCATAAAAAACATTACAATGCATGTGGGTGTGGACACACGTGTCACTGCAAACGTGGTGCACATGAAATTGAATACTGTGAGTCCAGCACACAATCTTACCCCAAGTTAGGGGTTGGGATGGGATAGAAGGACCCCTGTAGTCACACTCTGAAATCATAGAAAAAGAAAATTTCCTATTGTTTAGTGAATCAGGCTGTTAAATTCACCCTCAACTAAACATTCATACTGACTTGGGAAACATGCTCCAAGGGTTAGGAAGCTGCGTTTATCACACCCACACATCCATCATATACACCCTCTTACTACATCAAGGTGCGTCCCTGGTGGTGCTCCTATGGCCTGTCATCGTCTCTTCTCTGCTGGTGAGAAGATGCTGATCTGCGCGCGGATTATAAAGGTGCCCAAAATGAGGATTAAATGTGATCCAGTATGAACAAGCACTACGTGTGTTGTAAATCGGTATCAGCTGTGCACACTGCCATCTCAGTTGTGCGCTGCGCTCAAGTAAGTCGACATGGTTTTGCTGTCTCTACGCGCTGCCTGACTACCACGTCATAGGCTAAACACTGCCTCATTTGGGAGTGTTCGAAGGCCGAGATCCAGTCACGTTAAAGTGGGCGTGTCTCAGTGTGCAAACGCATGATGTTTAATGTTAAAATATTAATAACTAGCGGAGCACCAATATGGGGAATACGCTTGAAGGACGTGATGTATAGCTCCATGCGGGCAAAGTCATATCAGCGGCAGGTATTTGAATTTGTAATCTGTAAAGTCAAAAATAAAGTTTATAAAATATATATATATATATCAGCGCCAGGCTGAACTGATTGTAAAGTTGCCAAGAGAGAAAAAGGAATTTAAAAACAGGCATAATAACTATAGTGTACACCAAGTAACAGAGGACCATGTTACGGATCGTTGTGTAGTAACGACATGTGGTATATTGTGAGAGGTGCGCAGGTAGGTAAAGCCTTCGCGGTTGTCAGTGTGTGGTTCGGAACTTGTTATAAATTATGATTTAGCTATTTTGGGCAATTTTACAGACCCTAAAATAGGTAGAGACTCACACCATCCGCATGTTTAGTCGGTTTTCATGCTCCATTAATATATCCATATAATGGGGCAATCTGAGTTCCCCAGTTGGTGGAGTTTTTGAGAAACAACTGTTCAGGTGTTGGCTGACTGGCTAGGTCATTCGATATGAAGCCATGGGATTTCGTCGTTGAGGCCTATTTCCAATTATCTCAGATGGTATTGCCAGCATTGTTCTCGAATTCGGAGTTTCCTTTGTATGTTCGGTATGTCGGGTGCATTTTCTCCAGGATAACCCATTCCAGGTCTTTATCACAGTGGCCTTGTGCCAAATAGTGGTGTGTCAGCTTGGTGTTGTTCTTTTTGCATCTGATGGTGCTGCGATGTCCGTTGATTCTTGTTTGGAACATCCATAGTGTCATACCCACTTAGAAAAGGTTGCAAGGGCATTTGATCAAATAAACCACATTTTCGCTAATTCAGTTTGTCAGATTTCTCAAAATCCAAGGTTTTCCTATGTGTATGTCAACTTCCTTTGTATGATGGGTGTATTGACATGCCACACAGTTCCCACATGGGTAGTGGCCAACTGGACTTGAATGGTCCAATGGGGTTTGTTGGGTCTGGACCGGTTGCAGTGATGTTTTCGCATGAACTAGCTCATCATAGATGTTCGAATGTCTCTTAAATGCAAACAGAGGTGCTGGCCATTGTTTCCCTGCTCCATTGAGTATGCGCCAGTGCTTTTGTATTATGGTCTGGACTTTGTCAGAGATTGGGGTGTACGTGGTAACACATACAACCCTGTCATTATCCTGTTTCTCATGGTGTTCCAATAGGGCCTCTCATGGTTAATACGGGCCCTTTTCCTTGCCCCGGTAACAAATTTCTTCAGATAATGGGGTTGAATCAATTTGTCCTCCAAGATTTGGGATTAGTTGTCATATGCCTCTTGGAGGAGCAGTTCCTCCTAAAGCAAAGGAATGGTCCCACAATGAGGTCCTGTTTCAGTGACCTCGGATGGAAGCTTTCGTATATAAGCAGGCTGCTCTTATCCGTTGCTTTGTTGTGGACTTTCGCTTTAATGCCCTCTTCGTCCAGGGTGATGACCAGGTCCAAAAATACAGCATTTATCTTGTTAATGGTGTATGTGAACTTGAGATGTTCATCCCTAGTGTTCACGTATTCAGTAAATTCTGTCGCTTGTTGTTGATTCCCATGCCAGATAATAAGGACGCTCTCAATATATCTATGCCATAACTTTGGTTGTTGTTTGAAGGGGTTTTCCTGGCTGCATATGTGGTCATCTTCAAATTGATGTACATAGAGGCACGCCATACTGGGAGCAAGGGTGCTTCCAGGGACGTGCCCCTGATTTGATGGTAGATGGTATCATCATATTCAAAAAAATTCTCAGAGCCATTTCCTCGCATTCCATAAAAAAGTGCATGGGGTAAGGAATTGCCAATCTCTTTCCTGTAGGATGTGCTCAACTACCGCTAACGTACATCTTTGAGGCATACTCATGTATAGGGCTTCCATGTCCATAGTAATTAGCTAGTCTTCATCAAGGTTAATGTCCATGTCTTTGAGAAGACATAAGACATCCTTAGTGTCTTTTAGATACAATGCCGATGTTTGAACAATGGGTTTCGGGAACCAGTCGCAAAATTGCGACAAGGGTTTCAGCACTGAACCAATATCAGACACAATTGGTCTTACTGGTGGTGGGTTCTTGCTCTTGTGTTTTTTTGGGCACAGAGTAGAATCTTGGAGTGCGTGGGGCCTCACTCACAAGGAATTCTGCTTCATGCTTTGTGATCTAGTCATTGGCGAGGCCTTCCTCAACCAGGGTCTTGATCTCGATGGTGAGTCTTGGAGTGGGGTCGGTAGTTGTGATCTTGTAGCTATTCTGGTCTGATAGGAGACGCATGCATTCTGAATTATATTTATGTTTGTCCATCACAATGATGGCCCCTCCCTTATCTGCTGGTTTTATGACAAGCTGTATATTCTTCCAAGTTTTCTAGTGCTATCCTTTCTCTGTATCTAAGATTCGGAAAGCCTTTCTTGTGTTTACAGTTGATGGCACTCATTCAGGGTAGCTTGTTGTTGTGTGTACCTATTTACCTAGAGGCCAGCTCATCCTGATTACCCTGTAGCCTCTTGTTCCCTCTCTAGTGAATATTAGGGATTTTGTGTGTATATGTTTGAGTACAGCCTTCAGCTGTGGGTGCTTATTAGGGGAACTACATTATAAGTAACTGCGCACTGTACTCATTAACAGAATTAAGACAACTGATTAATTCTTACCAACCCCTGTAGTCATCAACATGGATCCTGCAAATGAACTGGCTCTCGACAAAGCCACTATTGCCGAGATCTTAAGAACACCATCATTATTAGCGGACACAGTAATTACACAAACACTTAAGAATTCAGATTAATGGAAAGCACTCGCAGCGAGTGAGAAGGAACAGGTCTGCACTGTGCTCCATGGCACCTTCATGACTCAGTATCTGAGAAACAACTGTGCAACGAGGGGACTCATAGTAACTAACGAACCACACATCTTCCTCAACAACAAAGACTACCAAAAAAACTGGTCTTATATTGTATGGAAGTGCACCAAAGACTGGCTTTTACTTATTAATACAGCAAGGAAACTAGCAGATCTCCTACTAGTGGATATACAAACAAGTGAGAACAATTTAAAAACCACAGTACACATCTCTGTTTTCAAAAAGAAATTGGAAGAGATCAATAACCAACATAATGAGTACAAAGAATATCTGACACAATCTAAATTGAAGGCCCTCTCTCTATCAAACGTGGTTTTTAGAGAGCGAGGACTGCCGATGATGAAGCCTGACACCGGGTGGTGTGTCAGGACAGTCCTTAAATTTTTGTGATATGCCCAACACCACACAGAGAAAGGCGTAGTGCAACTCCTTTTCCTCCTTATTTGTTAGAATCAGACACTCATTCAGGTTAACTTCTTGTTGTGTGTACAGACTTGTAAACTCCACAGCGAGGCACTGGACCAAGGATGATTTTTTAATTCATCAGTTTGGATTCAAGGAAATGTATGTGGAAAATGGCACCCCATCAACTTTTTTCTGTTTTATTATGGTAGCTAATGTTATATCAAGGAGTCATGGGTGAAAATGTGGTCTTGGGGAAAGGGGAAGAGGGTGAGCTAGTGATGTTGTGTTCCGTAAAGATAGGATGCATATTATTAGTGTTGATTTCTTCGGCCATGGTAGACGTTTTTTAGGCCTAAACAGTATCAAACTTTTTTGGGAACATATAGAGGATGATATCCCAGGACTGCATCATAATATTTCCATTTGTATATAGTGTGATATGTCGCTTCTCATTATGGTAACCAAAGGAAGTAAATATTTTGTCCTTTAAGAGTTATTTATGTTCTTTGTTTTTTTGGAACCAAGTCTCAAAATATGGTATTCGTCCATGAGTAAAGTTTCTTACTTGGCCGTCAATGCTTGGTGTGTGTGATATTTGAGGTTAGTGTTGGATCGACCAGGAGCAAATAGAATCCCTGAAATCTTCCATGTATGTATCCTAGCATGCAATATGATGGTTAGCTTTCTATGGAAATATAATGTGTTAACTATTGATCTTGAGAACAGATTCAGTGTAGGATAGCTGACAATCAGTATAGAGAGAAACTACAATAGTAAGATGTCAAATTTGATGTAAACGGTGTGCATCAATATAACTTTGCATATAGTTGACAGCACACAAAGGAGTGATTTCACACTTTATTCAAAATCATCATGAGTGTGAATAACATATAGGAAAACAAATCAGATTTATGTGCAAAATCAAATTTCCGGGAAAAAGCACTCAAGGTGCAAATAAATGTTTGATGCAAAATCTCCATTGGTGAAAAGTAAGCAAAGACTCTGGTATACAATTCATGAACAAAATGAGATTAAGGTGCAAAATCACATTTAGGTAGAATTTGTACTTTGGTGCAACATTATCCTTAGCATGAAAATAATTTAGGAGCACAAATCACATTTAGGAGAAAATGTCCTTTGGTGCAACACCAACAGCAGTGTAAAAACATTGATAGGTCCAACAACATTTAGGTGCTATATCACCTTTTGGTGCAGGGTCACATTTAGGTGCAAAATCACCACTGATATAGAAGTGAGGTAGCATACACTTGTACAAAATCACTCCGTACAGATAAAAAACCCAGTAGTTAGATGTTGCAATAGGTGCAGTGCTGTAACTAAACTTGTGAAGGCCCCCCTTCAAAGTGCATGGGGGGCAGCACACTCCAGACCCAGTCAGGGGTGCTAAGGCCGGTCTGTGCACAGTGCTGGGGGTGCCCCCCTGGAACAAGGGGCTGCAGGGCGATTGTTACGCAACTGATTAGGTGTAAAAGATGTGCTTGGTATGACATCATATTTTGTTGACAGCACCTTGATGTGTAGAATCACCATACATGGTTGTGAAAAATCTTTAGGAGCACAAGTCACATATAGGAGAAAATTCAAGAGGCAAAATCACCCGTTGTGCAATGTCAAAAGAAGTTTCTTAACACTTTTATAGGCAGGAATCACAATTAGGAGGAAAAAGGCCTTTAAACTCAAAATCAGAGTTCTGTGTGAAATCAGCCTTTGTGCAACATAATTAGTAGTGTGGTGTAAAACATGGTCATAGGTATGACATTACATTTGGTTGACAGCACCATGATGTATAGAATCACCATGCATGGAAATCACACTATGGAGAAAAAAACACTTTACACTCAAAATCAGATTTATTGCAAACGGAGCAGGAGAGTAGCATCAAATTTAGTGCTAGATCTTTCATAAAACACATAAATGTGTTAGTAGGATGTCACATTCAGTGTACAGTAGTGTGAATAAATATGACATCACACTGACAGGTGCAAACTAACCCTTGGACATCAGCATGACAGTGAAAAACATTTGTGATCCCAAATACATCTATAGCCAGATACAGTAAGATATTTGTTCAAACAAGTGGTCGCAAATAGAGACTCTTCTTTTTGCAAACAGTCCCCCAGATTCATCATGCATCCATTCTGCGAATTCCAAATAGCGAAAATTACCGAATCGCTATTTAGAATTCGCAGAATGGGATGCATCATCAAAATCGGAAACAAAGTGTGATTCGCAATTGCCTGCAATCGCCGTATGCAGTTTTCCTTAAATCGCTATTAATTCGCAGAATCGCCTGCTTCCCAAACCGAAATTGCGAATTCCGCAATTACAGAAATCGCAAATAGCGATCTCTCAGATTGCGAGATCGCAAAAACAGGAATTCGCATTTTGAGCACAATGATGACATCACAACCAGGAAGTAGGCAGCTCAATGACTCATTTGGAACACAGAGCTGGATTGAGGAGGAGGCACAGCACTGAGCTCCAGGAGACACACCCTGCAGACCCAAGACAGGACACACATTGCAAGCACAATGTCCCAGGATGCAGCAGGAGGCAGTGAAACTGGCAGGAAGAGGAAAATCAACTTCTCAGAACAAGAGTTGGAGTACTTGATTGAGGGGGTCAGCAAGGACCATGACAAGCTTTTCGGAAAGCTTTCCAGGAAGGGGGCCAAGGCTGACAAAAGGCGCATCTAGCTGCGCATCAGGGCGAAGGTCAATGCCATAGGAGTGACCCAGCGGTCAATCGATGACCTCAAGAAGAGGTGGTATGACATCAGAGGTCGTGCCAAAGAACGCATTGCGGAGAGTCTGGGGGAGAGAGCGGCAACGGGAGGAGGAGAGTCCACAGTTGCGGCTAACACACCTCTCGAGGACTTGGAGGAGGACACCATCAACCCTGCAGCCTGCGTGGGGATCACTCAGCTGGACACCTCCCGAGACACTCACCAATATCAAGGTAAGAACAATGCAAGTGCGATCCCGTACCCTAACAATGTCCATGCCTCCATAGCCAGCCATTTGGTAAACCCAGTAATGCAGTCCCTGACCATCACAAATGCCCAATTGCATTGTGGGACCTGTAGTGTGACAATGTGCCCTGATAGCCACACACATCCTAAACATTCAAGTGAAACATACCCCTAAAGCTAGTCAGGGGATGCACGTCTGCATGCATGTTGCTACATCCCAGGTGCCAGAATCATATCATTAATCATGCATTCATTCACATCACAAGTGCCGCAGATGCAGAGACCACAGACAGCGAGGCACTTCATATTGCGGAGACTCCGGATGAGATGGAGGGAGAAAGCCAGACAGCCCCAGCACCTGGACCGTCACCTGCACCTGCACCTGCACCAGTACCAGCACCTTCACAAATGCGCCTGGCCACCCCTGCAGACACAGGAGCAGTTCCACCACCCCAGGCGTCACCCATGGCAGTGGATCAGACCCCACCGCCACCCAGGAGGCAGACACGCCGCAAAGCCACTGTGCGGTCCCAGGCAAGCGGCCGGTTGAGGCAGCAGTGCACTGTGAATACACGACAGGGAGCAACAGGCCCAAAATCTAGAGCTCGGAATAGAGTCCCGGATGCTAGCTGTGCACCGCAAGCAGGCACAGCACATGGCAGCCATGCAGCTGCAGTTATACAAAACTGTACGCAATATTAATCAGCTGATGGAAAGTGTGCAGGAGCTGACGGCTGCAGTGAAGCAAAATAACCAACTGATGGTGTCACAGCAGGACATCACCCGCCGATGCCACCGCCAGCTGCTGACTAGGCTGTCTGCATATACCCGGTCAAACCACATCATAGAGAACTCAACATCACAACTTTCGCTCAGGTCGCTGGCCATGCAGCTACAAATGGTGAAATGCTGCCAAGATGTAGGAAGGGCCATGGAGCAGGTTACCACCGCAGTTGAAAATCAACGGGTGTGCGGCCATGACCATGCAAGAGGGGGGGTGATGATGCCATGATGCCAGTGAGGGCACATCGAGCCTGAGCAGCCTGTCTGTGCAGGTGCAACCAGAAAGGTGCCGCAGTACCAGGCCCAGTGCTGCATCCAGGCCGGACACTCCTGACGTGGAGTCGGCGAGGCGACAGGGTGCGTCCGGCAGGAGGCGCCAGTGACTGAGTTACGGCAGTGCCATTGTGATGAAACCACGCACGCCAGCCCTGCACACAGGTGCCTGTGTGATGCAATACAGTTGTAATTTTTTTGATGAATCAAACCACATCTATAGCTTGTAGAACATAAAAAATAATTTTATTTTGAACACAAAACTTCCCCATGTCATTAATTCATGTGGCATGCATGAGTGCAATGCTGTGTGAGGGGTATGGGTGCACTAGAAGTAGTTCATTCTGATGTAGCTACGGCGCCTGTGTCCTTCAGCAGGATTCTCCCCGCGTGCATGATGCACATGTGCAGGTGGCCGGTTGTCCCCCTCAGACTCACTACCAGACACCTCCACAGGTATCCTCCGCTTGGTGGCAACATTGTGGAGTATGGCACACACGACGGCAATGCGGCAGCAGACCTCAGGCTGGTATTTGAGGGCACCGCCAGTCTTGCGGAGGATACAGAAGCAACTCTTTAACATGCCAAAAGTCCGCTAAATGACATTTCTTGTGTGCATGTGCGCTGCATTGTAACGCCGTTCCTGTGGTGTAGCAGGGTTGAGGTATGGGGTGAGGAGGTATTCACGGAGGCCATAGGCGCTGTGACCTGAAGGATATGAGCAGAAGGTAGGTGCCTGTTATGCGCAGCAACATGGTCTTGACATACTGTATGTGGGCATGTGTACTTACCTAGGAGATGTCCTACGCCAAAATCACCCCTGGCCAAGCGGGTGCGTATGCCACTGTGCCGGAAGATGAACAAATCATGCGTGCTCCCCAGGTATTGTGCCACAATGTCGGTGATGATGTTCTTTGCATTGCAGACCATCTGGATGTTGAGTGAGTGGTATGACTTGCGGTTCCGGTACATGTATTCGGTCTCAGCGGGAGAACAGATGTGGATGTGGGTGCAGTCGATGCAGCCAATTGCATGGGGGAACTGGGCGGTGTGATAGAAGTCCAGTTTTGTTTGTGTTAAATCATGTTCGGTTGTTGGGAAGGAAATGTAATAGTGGATCCGGCTCAGCATGGCGTCCAGGAAACTCTGTAGGCAGCGTGACAGAGTACTCTGTGATATTCCCCCTGCATATGCGACTATCCCCTGGAAGGTTCCGGAGGCCAGGATGTGCAGGCAGCACAGGACCTGGACATGTGTGGGCACGGCGTAAGTCCTCCGTGTTGGGTGCTGCATCAGGGGGTCAAGGTCTCTGATGAGCTTCATTTTCATTGCCCCATTTAGCCTGTATTTTGAGTAGATCTGCTCCTGAGTCTGGCCCAGGAGTGTAATGCGAAGCCGGTAAATGCGCTCCTGGATCCTGCGTCGATTCTGGGCTGCAGCCTGGAGCCTCGGCCGCCTTGCCAATGATGTAGAGACCTGGCAATCTGATTTTCCTCATGCTCCTACTGAGTCTCCTTAAGTGTGTTTGTTTGACCCTACACCTGTCTTGTTTGCAATTTTTTTTTCCTATTGGCCTTCATGGTTACCACCTGGTTTAGCTTCTCCTTTAATTGCGACTCCTTATCAGTGATTTTTGACATTTTCGCTAATTGCGATGTATGATGATTTTCAATTGAGATTTAATTAGCAAATTCACAAATATATAGCGAAATCGCAAATATATTTCGAAATCGCATTTATATTGCAATTTCACAAAATAAATCGCAAAAAATGTGGGAAATCGCTGTTACGGAATCGCAATGTGGGTTGGCAATTGGTTTTGCGATTCTTTATTTTGCGAAATCGCTATTTTCTGCTTTTGTAGTTGATGAATTGCAGGAGCAGAAATTGCAATCGCAATCGCTGTTTCGCAGCGATTGCGATCGCTATTTCGCTTAATGAATCTACCTGAGTATCTTTTCTTTGCGAACTGGCTCGTGTATGAAGCGTTAGCTCGCAAAATACACAATTCAGGTCAATCTCTGCCTGATCTGCTTATTGAAAATTAATTAGGAAGGTTACATTGGACATATAGTCACAACCAACCGGTTATGCTTCGCCCACGCTCTTGCTTTCCTTCATACAGGTGGGAGGTTTTAGCTCAATCTTCCACCGTCTGCTAGAAATGCGATTACTGCCTCGGGTCTGGCTTCGATGGCTGTTCCCAGCCCAGTACAGCGTTTAGAAAAAGCCCATCATTCGTGCAGCAATACCCGCTCATTAGGGAAACACCATCAGGACATCTTTGCCCTCCTCTCTGATAAACCTGTTGATCTTTTTTCATTACCGAGTTCTGGCTGAATGAATTTTCAAACCCAGTAGTGGAGAAGGCCATCCCAGAGGGAAATAAGATCTCCAGCGCTGACCGTAAAAGTGGTAGAGGTGGTGGTGTGGCAGTCATCTATGGGGATAATTTGACTTTTCATCACAGCGAGGTCTTGCTGTCGGGATAGGGTGAAATCTTGGACTTTATTATTAGCATTTCTCCTCAATCTTCGCTGGGTGGAACACTAGTCTATAGGCCCCCCGGGTGGCAGGGCTTTCTTCAAAGCCTTGGAGGACGTTATCATCCCCTGCTCTTTAAGGTTTACCCACTATCTCCTTCTTGGGGACCTTAATATTCATCTAGACCAGACTGATGTAGGGTCTACCCAGGAATTCTTGGATTCATTAAGCCTGGCTCAGCTTACCCAGTGGGTCATATTACTGATCATTGTCGTGATCACATTTTGGACCCCATTTGCTCCAACTTCCCCATTATGGTCGAAGATCCTCTTCCGGTGCCCTGGTCCGACCATTTCCTGTCTTATTTTTCCTGGGCCTCAAAGGGCAATAATCCTGCGGGACAGGTTCGACATTGCCCTGCCTCTGACAAAATCGACCTTCTGACTTTCAGCCAGACTCTGGCTGAGTCAAGACCAGTTCTTCCCACTGACCTAGATGGAGCGCTGGCTAGTTTTTCTGGTTGGAACACACGGGTGGTAGATCTACTCTCTCCTCCTTCTGTTCATCGGTGGGCCAAGGAGTTCCCCTCAAAACCTTGGTTCTCGCCTGAACTTACAGCGCTGAAGCAGTAATGCAAAAAATTGAAACAATGCTGGCAGAAGGATTACTGCCCACTGGCGAAGCTGAAGCTTAGGAAAGTTCAGGAAATGTATTACACCACCAGAGCGCATGCTTAAAGCCTTTACTATGCGGATTGCATTGATTCAGCCAGAAATAACTCTAAGGAAATGTTTTCCATTGTCCAAATCTTTCTGGCTCCAAAAGTTTTTTTCTTTTTTTGCATTTAGAAGAGTTAAGATCTCTGGACCTTTTTGCTCACCCCCCACACTTTATGTCCACACCAGCCATCTCTTCCCTCTCATCTCACTCATCCCAACTCCCCCTTTTGCCCATTATTCTTTTCCACATGATCCCTGCGCATCTTCATACTCCTCATTTTAGTCCTCCTCCCTCAAAAGTTTACCCCTCTCCCTTATTTTGTCTCTATTATCACTCTTCCTGCCCTTTCACTTTGACCCATACCACCCTGTAATTTTGTTATCTTTAATCCTTGGCTCTCGTACACTTCGGTGTTTTTACATTTTCGTTATGGTCATTATTGCATACCGTGTACTTAAATTTTTCCTCAACTCGCCTGAATTCATTATAGTAATACTGTTATGTTATGCTTATATTGATGTTTCCTTATAAAGCGCTCTGATACCCTAGGGTCCAGCCAGTGGTATATAAAACATTTTAAATAAATAAATACATACATAAATAAATAAATAAATAAATAAATAAATAAATAAATAAATAAATCAATAAATTAGGCTCCCTGCTTTGAACGCCTGGTGCGAGAAACTTTCAAACTTTTTCATTGACAAGATTTGCCCTATTCGGATGTTGTTTACCATTCGGAATCAGGCTATGGTTGTATCCTCGCCTTCTTCATCCTCTTCCCTGGTGAATTTTACACCCATCAATTTGCCGGACTCACAGGATTCTTATGGCCATGAAATCGGGTTCTCCATCCAACCCCTGTGCAGCTAGGCTTTTGGCTTCAGTCGCAGCGACAGTTAACCGTGAAGTCAACAGGCTAATTAATTTGTCCCTTCAGGAGGCTCTTGTTCCGGTGGCAAGGAAACAGGCTAAGATTGTGCCACTCTTAAAACAACCATTGTGGATCCAGTGGACCCTGTGAGCTATCGTCCTATCTCTCTTCTACCGAGTGTGGCTAAAATCTGTGAGAAGGTCGTCAGTAAACAACTTACCGATTACATCGAAAGCTCGCGCTTACTCCATCCAGCCCAATCTAAGTTCAGAGCCTCGTATAGCACTGAGTCTACTTTATTTGAAGTTTCTGAAGCTATTTGAGATTGCTTTGACACTGGCGGAAGGGCAGCCCTGATTTTGCTGGACCTCTCAGCAGGATTTGATACCATTCCCCATTCTTTGCTACTGGCTCGTTTGGCGGACATAGTTATTTTGGGTATTGTCTGGTGCTGGTTGAAATCCTTTCTGGATGGTCATTCGCAACAGGTTTGGCTTCCTCCATTTGCATCCCCGCCACAGTTGGTGACCACTGGATCTTCTTTGAGCTCCCTTCTTTGAGCTCCCTTCTTTTTTACATTTACGTCACTCCCTTGGTTTGGCTGGCAGAGGATCTAGGAGACTAAATTATTGCGTACGCTGATGATACTCTGCTTCTGTTCACTTGGGGCAAATCGAGTATCTCTGAGGCGATAAACTGTCTGGCAGCAGTCTTTCATTGGCTTTCCTTAGTGCAGCTAATGTGCAATGAAGACAAATCGGAAATCCTCCTTTATGGGAATTTCCCTCCCCAGTTTAGAGATACACTCTGGCCAACTGACTATCATTTGCCTTCCTCTTTAGGACAACCCGCTAAGAACCTAAGGATCTGGTTTGAAGAGAACTTGTCCTTTTGCCATTCAGATCAAGAAGCTTGCTGGGAACTGGTTTGGGATATTTAAATCCCTTAGGAAATGTCTCCCGCTTCTCGACCAGGGCTGCCAATGAAAGGTCACTCGGGCGTTGATATTGTTGCGTATTGACTACGCCAATGCTTTGTACATTGGTTAACTGGGCTACATTCTCAACAGATTGCAGGTAGTCCAGAATGCTGCACATACTTCACTGGCTGCCTGTTGCAGAACGTGTTAAGTTTAAAGCCCTGGTCTTGGCGCATCGCGCCCTACACGCTTCCGGCCCAATTTACTTAAGGAAACGTTTTATGTTTTATTCTCCAGCTAGACAGCTTCAGTCACCTTCTCAGCTTCTCGCCCAGATACCTTGCTTTCGCCTCCAAAGAATGGGTGGCAGCTCTCTTGCTTTTAGGGCTGTCACAGCCTGGAACTCTCTTCCATTAGCTCTTCGCAGCATCCAGGACCATACTCTCTTTAAAAAACGGCTCAAAACGTTTCTTTTTATCTAACCGGTCTCTCTTCACTTCTCAAGATTCGCACCGGGACCCTCTTTGGAGTATCTGTGCGTGCAACAAACTTCAATAACATTTCATTTGTGACCCACTATGATAGGCTACAATCACATTGATAGTGGCTTGTAAGGTGCAAAATCACACTAAGGTCACACTTAATGCAGCAACAATAGCAGGAGAGTGAAAAACTATTTTAGGAGCGCAATCACATTTAGAGAAAAAAAATGCATGTAGATGCAAAACCATATTTACAAGCACATTCACTACTCGTGTGGTATAAACAGGAGCTTGGGAACACTTTCAGATGCAAAAATCTACCTCCATTGCAGTACATTGATGGTCCAGTTCACCATCCATGCTTTGTAATAGGAGCTGCTATTTTTGTGGGTGGAGTAACACACCAAATAGGCAATAGAAATATTTGAGATCGAAGGGGCCCAAACAGACTTATTGCTAAACATGGCTGACCCAAAGCCTCTCTCTGTGTATGTGTTTGCTGGTGATGCCATGCGCTCAGGCAGACAGCTAACACTCCCTAAAGACATATTGAAAAAATGAAGAATAATAGTCATAGTCTCAGAGTACTTTAGTCATAAACATCAAAGGTACATTGAAGAAAATAATTATGGGGTATTGTTGGCATCTGATTCCTTAGTTAGTTTTGGCAGAACAGCTCTTAAAAGAAAAACATGAGCAAATGTTTTCCAATTGGGTTGAGCATACAATGGGTAGCTTTGGAGTTGTACAGAGAGCAGAAAAACCTAAACAATAAACTATGACAACATGCCTGAGGGTATCCCAGAAGTGTTCAAGCGATCCCTAATCCTAGGGATCGACCCTCTGAGCACTCCGAAAAGATCGCGGTCAGCGATAACTTATTTTATTCCATTCTTACATCAAAAATTGGACAATAAAGTTGTTATTGAATGATCAATCAAATTTATTTCATTTGAATCATTTGTTCAATTCTTTCTATTTCAACATCATTGTATTGCTACATTTGTATTTTTCTCCTCCTTAGAGATTACATTCCCAATGCATTTCATGCACTTTCTGTGCACTTCTTCAGGGGAAATCTGAAAGAAAGAAAGATCATAACAAAAATGTTATGAGGTTCTACTCTTCAACCATTAAAGCATCATAACTCTTTCATACATTGTTAGACCTGACATCATTGGCTTGAGTCTCTCCTCCATTTTTTCTGTTTTGCCTCTACTGTTTTACGATGTTTTGCTGGTATATGCTTTGGGTGCTGTGTCACTGCTGATCAGTGCCATAGCGCAAGTGCTCCCTATGTTAAATTGATGTATCTATTGTATCCATGTTTGGCTTATTTGGTTTACTATCAGTCCCTCGTCTAGTGCACCCAGAGTGCCGGGGCCTGTAAACGCAAATGCTGCTTGTGGGCTTGCAGCACGTGTTGTGCCACCCACAGGAGCGGCCTCGTAAAAGAATGTCTACGGGTCGGTCATTGCGAGACCCACGTGCAGCCTAGTGCTGTCACGCAGGCTGCGCAAGTATACCTACTTGCCAGCCCTCCAAACCTTCCCTTGGCTTCATGTTAGTCGCCCCTATGGTAGGCCTTCGGGCAGGGTGCATTGTAAGTCTGAGGTAGGACACGCCTGACCAAGTTGGCATGTCCTGATAGTGAATTACCGCCATCTTGGTCCTTCACTATTGCGAGGTAGCCTGCTCTCCATTGATTAGAATGGGCCGCCGGGATTATTAGTACTATGATCCTCGCTGGCTCGGAGAGCATGGTGCAATGTCGAGTTTGGTATCCCTGAACTCGGGGTTTAATTACGCATCCGTTGGTGTGGATGGTTTTTGGACTCTGGGTTCGAAAATAGCACTTTTAGAAGGTGTCTATTTTCTTGTCTAACCATATCTGGTTTCTGCTAGTTTTGCGTGTGTGTGACAGGAGCTGGGTGGCTCCCCAGGTCTGGATGAGTCAGTGTGGGATGAGTGGGACAGTTACGTTGAGAGTAGGGGGAGAGTAGTTGTTGATAGCCTGCCTTGCCTGATACAATGCCGGCTCCACCTCCTGCCAAGCGGCTGATGGCTCTGTGCCTGCCATGGACGATCCTAGCCCCACCTCCTGCCAGGTGGCCGATAGCTCTGCTCCTGCCAGTGTCAATGCTGGCTCTACCTCCTGCTGGGCGTCTGAGGACCCAGCCCTGCTCAGTGAATAGGCCAGGTGCTTCTGCCTGGCTCCACCCACAACGGACCCAGGATGTTGGGAAACCCCCGGCATGGACAAAGGGATCAAAGACGAAAAGGGGTATAAGAGTAGGACCCCTGAACCAAGAATTTAGATCACTTCTGACAAGGAACCCTGTAACCAAGGACAAGAGGCCTGCTGATCTAAGGACTGCCTACCCCTTCTGCCAGTGTGCTGTTGTTGGGGGAATCCTGCAGTGCTTCTTTATTTTTGCCAAGGAACCAGGAGAGAGGAACTGTGTGTGTACTCTCACGCTTGCTAAGAAAATCTCCAAGGACTGGAAGAGTGCCAGTCTCCTGCTGAAGTCACAGGGCTAAAGGACTTCATCTGCTTAAAGTGCTATTTTGCTGGAACCGTGAATCCAGCACCTCTGAAAGAGTCAGCAATCACGACAACCGAACGCTAGGCCCAACCGACGCCAGCAGCAACGCCAGTGAGTGGGAGTACGGCTCTAGCTCCAGAGGACCTCGTGTCTGCACCGCTGCTGATCGCATCACCTGTGTGCCCTTCGACGCCGGGAGCGCTGCTCACTCTGTGCAACCGCATCATCAACGACGACGCCTGCTGAGGCCGGATCGACATCGAAGACGCGACGCCGGATTGCTTGACGCCGCTGATCATCGTGTGCTTCATTTTCCTAAGGTACTGTGTTGTTGGGGGTCCGTGTGACTTCAGGCTTGACGTAGCGCTCCTCGCGGTCGACGCCGAACCTTTGGATTAACTTTGCCTTAACGTCGTGTAGCCCCCGTGTGGGTTACCCTGTTGCTAAGAACTGCATTGCCAAGAAGAAGATTTGTTTTGATACTAAGAACTTAGTGCTAAAGAAGAAACTACCTTTGAACTATCCTTTTTCCCTTCCCAACGTATTTATTCCGATTGTGTACAGTTTGTCGTTATTTTGGTCTTGTGCTAAGCCTTATATAAAAATACTTATTTTTATAATACTACTGTGTCGTGTCCATTTGTAGTGCATTCACGGTATTACTGTAGGTGGTCATAATTGCTTAACGCACAGCCTCTGAGATAAGCCTGTTCTGCTCTGCCAAGCTACCAAGGGGGTGAGCAGGGGTTATCAAAGGGTGTGATCCCCTTGCCCTGACTAGAAAAGGAGTGTCCCTATTTGTCAGAAGTGTATACCTCTGCCAACTAGAGACAGCCGGTTCTAACATTGGTGGGTCAGCGGTGAGGATTTTGGACTTTGCACTTATGACCCATGTACAGTGATTCGTGTGCGCTACATAGTGAAAGCAGACCATAACGCAGTCACAATCTAATTGGGGAGGATCCTATTTTTGTTCTCCGCTTTCTTGAAACTTGATTTTTTTGAACACTGCCAGTTTTAACCATGAGTGATAACGGAGTCACTGCCCCTGCTATCGTTGTTGTGGAGGAGTTCGAGAGGAGCAAGGTTAAGAAATACAAGAAAGATGAGCAGAAACACTTTTGCGACCAGTTTAAAGTTCCTACCACAGGCCTCTCGAGAAAAGATGATTTTTATAAAGCATTGCAGGCCTGGTGGGAGTCCAGAAATCCCTCTGATGTGGTGGTGGTACCCACAGAGGAAGGGGATGAGGAGGTGCCAGTGAATGGCCCTGTGCCCTCTCCCGGAAGCAGTGTTTCCTCCAAAGGTCTTTCCCCTGAAGAAAGAGAAGAAAGGGCGAAAGAGCGAGCTTACAACATGGAGATGGCAAGGCTAAAGATAAATGGGCAGTTGGAGTTAGAAAATGCAAGAGGTAGAAGGGAAGCTGATTTGGAGATCAAAAAGCTAGAGTTTGAACGAGAGAAGTTAGCTTTGGAGCGTGAAGCCAGGTTGAGGGAGCTGGATATCCAAGCTAAAAAGTTAGAATTGAATCCCTCTGGTGGCAGCATTTCATCCGAGCCTGCAGAAAGTAAGTTTTACTTCCCGAAAGATGTGATCAAAGATTACAATAGGAATGAAGATATTGGTCAATGGTTTAAAGCATATGAGTTAGCATTGTTGGCCCACCGGGTCCCTGAGAAGGATTGGGGAGCGGGGTTGTGGGGTCGCTTTGTGAATGAGGGAAGAGATACCCTGTTAGACATGCCTGTTGCGGATAGGATGTCGTATGCTCATATGAAAGATGCTTTAATGTTGCGGTATGGCTTAACCCCCGAGAAGTACAGACAAGCTTTTAGAGAATGTAAGAAGTTGCCTGGTACGACGTGGGTTGAATATGTGTCTTATTTTTGCAGAGCCATGGATGGTTGGGTAAAGGGCAGCAAAGTGGAAAGTTATGAAGCTCTTTATGATTTGTTTGCTTGGGAGCACTTGTCTAATAACTGTTTTCCAGAGCTGCGCCAGCACCTGATTGATAGCAAGATATCTAACCCTAGAAAACTTGCTGAGGAGGCGGACCGCTGGGTCAGTACCAGGGTCCACAAGGGTCCAGTGGGAGACTCAGCCAAAGGTGGGCAGGGTCCCCAGCAGAAGAGTGGGGGGGACAAGGGAAAACAGAAGGAGTCTCAGAAAGGGCCCCAAAGTAACCCCCAAGGGAACCAAGGGAAAGGTTCCCAGCCTCCCCCTGAGAAGAAGCCAGGGGCCCGACGGGTAAACCTGTTCATAGGGGCCCCCTAACCTGCTACGGTTGTGGGCAGGTGGGACACCGGTTTTATGACCCCCAGTGTCCCAAAAAGGATTCGAATGCACCGCCGTGTGCACCCCCCGTCAGTTGGCGAGTGTAGCCCTGGGAGGGGAGAAGATGGTTGTCCATGGTGGGAGGGGTCCCGCAGAAATGTCCCTGGTCTCGCTAGGAGACATGCAAATGGTCCCTCCACCCCCTCTGCCTAGTAACACTAGTAAATATAGGCAGTGGGTGACCATTAATGGCCATAGAGTGGAAGCTCTCAGAGACACCGGAGCGAGTGTGACAGCTGTCAAGTGTCACTTGGTGTCTAGAGAGCAGGTGGTTCCCCACGCATTCTACCCCGTGATAGCTGCCGACAACTCCGAGAAAGAGTGTGAGGTGGCTCAGGTTTCCTTTGAATGGGGGGGAGTTTCAGGTACACTTCAGGTTGCTGTGAGGCCCGCCATGCCTGTCGATTGTCTCCTGGGCAATGATTTAGAAGACTCCCCTTGGGCTAAGGTGGAGAGGGAGGCGCACTTGAAAATGTTGGGCGTGCCAGAGTGGGTGTGTGCAACCACTCGATCCATGACAGCAAGTAAGGGTGTTGAAGGGGTCCCGGAGCCTGAAAGTACGGCCCAGGACCCAGCTGTGAAGAGAAGAGGCAGGAGGCGCGGGAAACCGGCCCCCGTAGTTCCCGTGGTCCAGAAGGAGGTAGACCCCGAGGGGGATGCCCTGGAGCCCACAGGGGAACAAATTGCCGAACTGGGAGATCTGCCCGAGCTGACCCATTGGCAGCAGGATGGTGGTCCCTCCAGGGAGGAATTCTGTGCGGAACAGAAAGTGTGCCCTTCTCTTGTGGGCATGAGGCAGCAGGCCTCAGCCCAATCCTCAGGTGATCAGTCAGGGTCACATTTTGTGTACTGGGAGAACGACCTCCTGTATAGCGAGCCTAAGGCTGCTGAGCCTGGGTCAGCCCGTGTGCTGGTGGTACCCCAGCGCTTCAGAGCCTTCCTACTGGGTTTGGCTCATGACGTTCCGTTAGCTGGACATCTGGGGCAGGACAAGACCTATGACAGGCTTGTCACCCATTTTTATTGGCCTCAGATGCGAAGGGATGTAGACATCCACTGCAAGACTTGTCACACTTGCCAGGCAAGTGGGAAGAGCGGAAGGAAGTGGAAGGCTCCCCTCCAACCTTTTCCAGTGGTCAGTACCCCCTTTGACCGGGTGGGTATTGACATTGTTGGGCCCCTGGACCCCAAGACAGCCCTGGGCAACAGGTTCATCCTGGTCTTGGTGGACCATGCCACGAGGTACCCGGAAGCCATCCCTCTCAGAACAGTGACGGCCCCCGTGGTGGTACGGGCACTGATGGGTGTTTTCTCCCGGATGGGGTTCCCCAGAGAGGTGGTGTCGGACCGAGGCACCAACTTCATTTCGAACTATATGAAGTCTCTATGGAAGGAGTGTGGGGTAACCTACAAGTTCACCACTCCTTACCATCCTCAAGGAAATGGGCTGGTTGAGAGATTCAACCGGACCCTGAAAGGCATGATTATGGGTCTTGAAGAACCAATGAGGCGGAAATGGGACGTCCTCTTGCCATGCCTGTTGTTTGCTTACCGTGAGGTGCCGCAGAAGTCTCTAGGGTTCAGCCCCTTTGAGCTCTTATACGGTCACCCGGTAAGAGGACCTTTGAGTCTGGTCAAGGAAGGCTGGGAGCAATCTCCCAGGAAACCTCCCCAGGATGTATACAGCTACATGCTGGCCTTTCGGAACCAGACCCGGCGCTTCAGAGAACTTGCTCAGGCAAATCTGGAGGCCAGCCAGGAGGAGATGAAGCGTTGGTACGACCGGAATGCCATTCTGGTAGAGCTTCAGCCTGGTCAGGAAGTGTGGGTCATGTCCCCTGTGGAACCTTGTGCGCTCAAGGACAGGTGGACTGGACCGTTTAAGGTTGTGGAGAAGAAGAGCGATGTCACCTACCTGGTGGACTTGAAATCTCCCAGGAACCCCTTGCGGGTCCTGCATATCAACCGCTTGAAGCCCCACTTAGAAAGGTCCGAAGTGGGCATGCTCCTAGCTACAGATGATGGAACGGAGGAGGAGAGTGAGCCTCTTCCTGACCTCCTGTGTGCTAGAGAGCAAGATGGGTCGGTGGATGGTGTGGTCCTCTCTGACACACTGACCCTTGAGCAGAAACAGGATTGTCGCCAACTGTTGGGACAATTCCCGGATCTGTTTTCCTTGGTTCCGGGTGTCACGCATTGGTGTGTCCATGACGTTGACACCGGAGACAGCCCTCCTGTGAAGCACAAGGCTTACAGGGTGACTGACAAGGTCAGAGCGTACATTAAGGAGGAGGTCTCCAAGATGTTCGCGTTAGGGGTGATTGAGTCCTCTAGCAGTCCTTGGGCCAGCCCAGTGGTCTTGGTCCCGAAGGCTGCAGCGCCTGGTGCTTCACCGGAACTCCGGTTCTGCGTGGATTACCGAGGGCTCAATTCGGTCACGAAGACTGACGCGCACCCCATCCCCAGAGCTGATGAGTTCATCGATCGGTTGGGGGCTGCCCGATACCTTAGTACGTTTGATTTAACGTCTGGGTACTGGCAGATCGCCTTGACTGATGGGGCAAAGGAGAGGTCAGCATTCTCCACACCAGATGGGCTATACCAGTTCCGGGTGATGCCCTTTGGGATGAAGAATGCCCCTGCCACCTTCCAGAGGTTGGTCAACCAGGTCTTGGCTGGACTGGAGGATTTCAGTGCCGCCTACCTGGACGACATCGCAGTGTTCAGCGCCAGCTGGGAGGAACACTTGCGCCACCTCCAGGAAGTGTTGTTGGCCCTGCGCGGAGCAGGCCTCACAATCAAAGCCAGTAAGTGCCAGATTGGGCAGGGTTCTGTGGTGTACTTGGGGCACCAAGTAGGGAGCGGTAAGGTTGCCCCCCTGCAACCCAAGATTGATACCATCCTGGCTTGGGCGCCGCCCAAAACCCAAACTCAGGTGAGAGCCTTCCTAGGACTCACGGGTTACTACAGGAGGTTTGTCAAGGATTACGGTAACATCGTGCACCCCTTGACGTCGCTGACTTCCAGGAAGCAGCCACGAAACGTGATCTGGACTGATGCCTGTCAAACGGCCTTTGACACCCTGAAAACTGCAATGTGCACAGCACCTATACTCCAGGCACCCGACTTTTCGAAAGAATTCATTGTTCAGACGGACGCTTCAGAGCATGGCGTGGGGGCTGTTCTAGCTCAGGTGAATGAAGAGGGCCGAGACTTGCCTGTAGCCTTCATCAGTAGGAGGTTACTTCCCAGGGAAACGAGGTGGAGTGCGATAGAGAGAGAAGCATTTGCTGTGGTCTGGGCGCTGAAGAAGCTAAGACCCTACCTGTTTGGGACTCACTTCCGGGTTCAGACAGACCCCAGGCCCCTCAGATGGTTGATGCAGATGAGGGGTGAGAATCCGAAACTGTTGAGGTGGTCCATTTCTCTCCAGGGGATGGACTTTACGGTGGAACACCGCCCTGGTACAGATCACGCCAATGCTGATGGTCTGTCCAGATTTTTCCGCCTTAGTGAAGAGAACTCCCTAGGTCAAGGGTAGTTCTCCCCACATTTCAGCTGGAGGGGACATGTGTTAGACCTGACATCATTGGCTTGAGTCTCTCCTCCATTTTTTCTGTTTTGCCTCTACTGTTTTACGATGTTTTGCTGGTATATGCTTTGGGCGCCGTGTCACTGCTGATCAGTGCCATAGCGCAAGTGCTCCCTATGTTAAATTGATGTATCTATTGTATCCATGTTTGGCTTATTTGGTTTACTATCAGTCCCTCGTCTAGTGCACCCAGAGTGCCGGGGCCTGTAAACGCAAATGCTGCTTGTGGGCTTGCAGCACGTGTTGTGCCACCCACAGGAGCGGCCTCGTAAAAGAATGTCTACGGGTCGGTCATTGCGAGACCCACATGCAGCCTAGTGCTGTCACGCAGGCTGCGCAAGTATACCTACTTGCCAGCCCTCCAAACCTTCCCTTGGCTTCATGTTAGTCGCCCCTATGGTAGGCCTTCGGGCAGGGTGCATTGTAAGTCTGAGGTAGGACACGCCTGACCAAGTTGGCATGTCCTGATAGTGAATTACCGCCATCTTGGTCCTTCACTATTGCGAGGTAGCCTGCTCTCCATTGATTAGAATGGGCCGCCGGGATTATTAGTACTATGATCCTCGCTGGCTCGGAGAGCATGGTGCAATGTCGAGTTTGGTATCCCTGAACTCGGGGTTTAATTACGCATCCGTTGGTGTGGATGGTTTTTGGACTCTGGGTTCGAAAATAGCACTTTTAGAAGGTGTCTATTTTCTTGTCTAACCATATCTGGTTTCTGCTGGTTTTGCGTGTGTGTGACAGGAGCTGGGTGGCTCCCCAGGTCTGGATGAGTCAGTGTGGGATGAGTGGGACAGTTACGTTGAGAGTAGGGGGAGAGTAGTTGTTGATAGCCTGCCTTGCCTGATACAATGCCGGCTCCACCTCCTGCCAAGCGGCTGATGGCTCTGTGCCTGCCATGGACGATCCTAGCCCCACCTCCTGCCAGGTGGCCGATAGCTCTGCTCCTGCCAGTGTCAATGCTGGCTCCACCTCCTGCTGGGCGTCTGAGGACCCAGCCCTGCTCAGTGAATAGGCCAGGTGCTTCTGCCTGGCTCCACCCACAACGGACCCAGGATGTTGGGAAACCCCCGGCATGGACAAAGGGATCAAAGACGAAAAGGGGTATAAGAGTAGGACCCCTAAACCAAGAATTTAGATCACTTCTGACAAGGAACCCTGTAACCAAGAACAAGAGGCCTGCTGATCTAAGGACTGCCTACCCCTTCTGCCAGTGTGCTGTTGTTGGGGGAATCCTGCAGTGCTTCTTTATTTTTGCCAAGGAACCAGGAGAGAGGAACTGTGTGTGTACTCTCACGCTTGCTAAGAAAATCTCCAAGGACTGGAAGAGTGCCAGTCTCCTGCTGAAGTCACAGGGCTAAAGGACTTCATCTGCTTAAAGTGCTATTTTGCTGGAACCGTGAATCCAGCACCTCTGAAAGAGTCAGCAATCACGACAACCGAACGCTAGGCCCAACCGACGCCAGCAGCAACGCCAGTGAGTGGGAGTACGGCTCTAGCTCCAGAGGACCTCGTGTCTGCACCGCTGCTGATCGCATCACCTGTGTGCCCTTCGACGCCGTGAGCGCTGCTCACTCTGTGCAACCGCATCATCAACGACGACGCCTGCTGAGGCCGGATCGACACCGAAGACGCGACGCCGGATTGCTCGACGCCGCTGATCATCGTGTGCTTCATTTTCCTAAGGTACTGTGTTGTTGGGGGTCCGTGTGACTCCAGGCTTGACGTAGCGCTCCTCGCGGTCGACGCCGAACCTTTGGATTAACTTTGCCTGAACGTCGTGTAGCCCCCGTGTGGGTTACCCTGTTGCTAAGAACTGCATTGCCAAGAAGAAGATTTGTTTTGATACTAAGAACTTTGTGCTAAAGAAGAAACTACCTCTGAACTATCCTTTTTCCCTTCCCAACGTATTTATTCCGATTGTGTACAGTTTGTCGTTATTTTGGTCTTGTGCTAAGCCTTATATAAAAATACTTATTTTTATAATACTACTGTGTCGTGTCCATTTGTAGTGCATTCACGGTATTACTGTAGGTGGTCATAATTGCTTAACGCACAGCCTCTGAGATAAGCCTGTTCTGCTCTGCCAAGCTACCAAGGGGGTGAGCAGGGGTTATCAAAGGGTGTGATCCCCTTGCCCTGACTAGAAAAGGAGTGTCCCTATTTGTCAGAAGTGTATACCTCTGCCAACTAGAGACAGCCGGTTCTAACATACATCATTAGTCAGAAATATCCTGATTTGTTTATACATATTACATGCTAAAGAATATCACATTTAAGTTCTTGGTGCACTTCAAATTCGTTATTCATGATTGCTGTTTCTGTTTTCATGAGTGTACACTGCATTATATGTATGTGGGTAGTATAATTGTGTGTCTGTTAAACTATTGCTCTGTAGTAAAGCTGCAATGAACATTATTAAAAAATGTCAGTCTTAAACTGTTGTTTACGGAATTAGATTTGAGGTGATATTTAAAAACGCTGTTGTAAAACGCCGTTGTGAGATAACATTTGCTGTTCAACTTAAAAAAATTTTTTTAAAAGCATTGTTTTCCTTAGTGTTTTCAATAACCTGCAATTTGCGCGTATCGCTTTCCTCCTCATAAGTTAAGAAATCTCTATGAAACTGTCTGTTCAGTTTAAAGTTGTTTTGACTCTTGGTCAGAACGGAGGCATTCTTCTAATTTGGTGTAGCGTGAATGCAGCGATACCGTGTCTTTCCTCTTCAGTATGAGGTGTCTGTATGCCGGTCGGCGTTTGGTGTGTTAGTTAATATCCAAAACGGACTCTATGTCACGTGATCGCTTGGTAACTGTGGCGGCCATCTTGGAATGGGTTTTGTACCCAATCGCTTCTACCAATCCTCACCATTGTATCTATCTTCCATATGATATATATTCAAGTGTGGTCCATAAAATCACACGTTGTAGTGGAAAAAGTGTTTAGCTTTAGACTCTGAACCTTAAAGCTAGGTGTGATGTCTAATAAGGAGATGTTGTACATACCCATAGGGCGTGATTGCCCATTGAAAATTGTTTATGGAACCAGCTGATTGTTGGTATATGCTGTAATGAATCTCTATGAATGTGTATAAGTAATTGGGATGGTCGTGTGTGATGATTATATGATGCTGAACTCATCTGCAGTGTGTACATCATGAAAACATTTAAACATTCATTTGTTCTTAGGTGGTTTAGTTGAACATAATGCAATAAACTGTAGTATATCATAAATAACACGCAAATTCCACTCGGTCATTAAGTCCCTTTGGTTTCATGCAGTCCAATTTATGAATCAAAGTGTTCTCTTTCTGTAAAAGAGTTTTGTTATTATCTCTTTCTTCAACTTTCTCTACCACTTCCAATGTGGTGAACTTCAATTGTACAATGTTATGTGATCTTTCATTGAAATGTGCTGCTACATTCGATTTGATGTTCTTCGTTCGTATATTGCATTTATGTTCCAGGATTCTTGTTTTTATTTTCCGGCTGGTTTTTCCTACGTAGACTAGTCCACAAGGACATTTCAGTAGATAAATGACATTTTGGGTGTTACATTTAGCTGTCACTCATAATTGGATCAGAGTTCTTCTCAACGGATGGGTTATGCTGCTTCCTTTGATTATGTTATTGCAATTGCTGCAATTCAGACATGAAATAGTACCTTTGTATTGTTTGTTCTCTGAATCTTTAGATGATTTAAGAAGCTCTTGGATGTTACGACTTCTGGTGTGTGCAAAAATTGGATCATGGCTGAATAAACCTTTGAAGTTAGGTTCCTGGGTCAATAGAGGCCAATGTTTTCGTATGATTTGTTTGTAGTCAGGATCTAAATACATGCCTTTTATAGCCCGGATATATCCTTCCCCAATTCCGTAATGCTTCATCACTGCCCATAAAAAGGACCAGGAGACCCTATAAAAAGCTTTTTCAGCGTCGAGTAAGATTAAAGCCATAGGGTCTCCTGTCACCTTGGTGTAGTCAAATAAAGTTATAACTCGACGGATGTGGTTGATAGTTTCTCTGCCTGGAACGAAACCATGTTGATTATGGGTTACTACTTTTTTAATGACAGTGGCCAGTCTTTTCCCAAAGATCTTAGAATACATTTTTACATCGTTATTAATCAGCGTAATCGTCCGATACACCCCTAAATCAGTAGCTGACTTGCCTTTCTTTAAAAAGACTACGATTTTGGCAAATCTCCATGGGTCAGGTGGAGATTCACCCGCCTGAATCAAACTGAAAAGTTCCAACAAAATTGGAGCAAGCTGCCAGGCAAAAATATTTAAAAATTCACCTGGCAGAAAGTCAAGCCCAACAGCTTTGCCAGATGGAATTGATTCTAGGGCCTTGCCAACCTCAGCTAAGGTGATAGGTGCTTCAAGCATCCCAAAATCTAAAGGGGACAAAGGTTCAATTGAAACTTGGTCTAGAAATCCCACAATCTGATCCTGCAGAGTTAAAGTATAAGACTTTTCCTCTGAATATAATCTCTGGTAAAATGTTTCAAAAGCCAGAAGAATAGCATCGGAGTCCCTTACAAGACCGACATCTGGATCATTAATCCCCAAAATTTGGGTTTGGGCATCCTTTTCCCTGATACGTACAGCAAGGGTATGTCCTGTTTTCTCATTACTTTCGTACATTTCCGTACGCCAGGCCACATACCTAGCTGCTGCCTTACTAGCTGAGATCTCAGTTATAGCGGCTCTAGAGGTTGCAATCAGTGTTTGTGGTGCTTCGATATTACTTTTATCTAAGATCACCTGGCCCAGATTTAATTCGGCTCTACTCAATTCCGCATATAGATTCTTGATCTTATCCTTTTCTTGTTTTTGAGCCTGCCACCCGAACTGTGTTGTCTCCCCCCTCACCCTGGCTTTTAGTGCATCCCAAACAAATTGAGGACTAGTGCTCCCCAGGTTTTCCGCCAAAAACCTAGTTATCCCGTTACCTATCTGTTCCACATATTGATTATCACTCAATAGAGTCCGATCAAAAGTCCAGATGGACCTGTACTTCACACACTTAAGTGAGAGTTCCAGGACCAGCGAATTATGATCGAACATGACCTTGGGATATTTCTGAATATTGCACCCCGCCACCAAATTGTGAGAAATAAAAAAGTAATCCAAACGGGAATGTGATTGGTGCGGGCGGAATAATATGTAGACCCATCTTCCCCACTTCTTATTGCAGCCCACACACCTACTAGCCCATGAAGCTCTCTCATTTGATACACAGAACTAAAAACCTTAGGTTTCCGCCCCTTACAGCTAGTTTCCGATAGATTCTGTAGAGCCCAACTCAGGTTGATATCAAAATCACCACACATAATCAGTGGGAGCGTCCAACCCGCTAATTCTGTTTTCAGCCAGTCATATACCTCAGTGGCATCCAATACCGGGCCATAAACAGAGCAAAGAGTAAAGGCATTATTATCAATGACACATTGAGTTATGGCCCATCTACCATATTTATCTGAACTCGACCGTGGAAAGTTCGCCAACCCCCTGCGAGCAAATATAGCAACCCCCTAGTCTTGGTTTCCTGTTTTGTACAAATCACCGCCTGAAACCCATCTAATTTCAAGATTTGGCTATTGCTCGCTTGGATATGGGTCTCCTGAAGACAGATTATATCGGCCCTAAGAAATCAAAGGTCCTCTTTATTCCTGCCACGCTTGACTGAATCATTCAAACCACATATGTTGATCGTGGCTATCCGAACACCCCCCATTGCTTATATATTCTGTGCCCGCAATAAATACCGCAAAGACCAAGAAAAAACAAATACATTTGATAACTACTTTACCCGTGCCCATTGCATTACCCCCCTCAAATAGGATCCTCCCGCCCCCACCCCAGTCCCCACCCCCCTTCATATCGGCAAAAAAGGTCACCAGACCCTTGTGATGCCTCCCACATAGTGCACCCCCGTTGTTCCCTGACTCATGAAAAACGAAAAAAGAAGAGAAAAGATCGAACATGTGCCCTGACTAAGCCTATATCTAACCTATGTCAAGCCTATATCAAGCCTATATAAAAAAAGAGATTCCAGCCCCAAATCTCCAATTCTATCGGCACAGAAAGAAGTCTCCACCCAAAAAAAAGAACCTCAAAATAGGTTAATTCAACAAAGTCAGATTCAGATTGCAGCCAGGGTATTTCGACTTTCCAAGAACCACTTCCCCTATTCACCAGATAGTTCTTTCAAATAGTCCCCCTCTTGGACCTCAGATGTGAAAACCCTAGTCCGGCCCTGATAGATCACTTTCAAGCAAGCAGGATTCATTAAATAGATCTCGCAACCAAGTTTCTGAAATGCTGGAATCATCTGCCTCAGGCACCACCGTCTCTCCACCGTGGTATGGCAGAAATCTGGCCTCACAAAAAATGTCTGACCTTCGGCAGATTTCTTGGCGTCTGGTCAGGCCTTTTCAAAAACTGCCTGTCGCAAAAGAAAATTCCCCCAAAAAATCAGGATGGCTCGGGCCTCTGATCTTGCCCAGCATTTTTCTTGAGCTTTAGGGAGAACCAATAGACACGCTGAATCTCAGCTTCCCAATTCCAGGATGACAACTCGATAAAGGCAGATTTAAAAAGCTTGATTACAAAGCAGCGTATATCCCCCCCTCGGCATTCTCTTCAATACCCAACAGGTCGCAGATTGTTTCGCCGCTGTCTATTCTCTGACTCCTTGGCTTTCCACAGCACATCAGTCATTCTGGCGTCATAAGTGGAGGTCTTCTGTTCAGATCTTTCAGCACCAGCTTCCAGGCTCTCGACCCGCTCCTCGAGCACAATTGTACGGGCCATGGCTTCAGTACAAGCCTTTGTATTCTTTCTAATTGCCCCCTGAATTTTTTTTTTCGCCATTTGGCCCCTTTTATGTTCTTGTCGGGCCTCCAATTGCATATATTAGAGCCATTGAAGGTCCCGGCCTGTCTTTAGATCCAGAAGCCCGGAGATGCTCTTGAAGCCCGCGCCCATCTTCCTCCCCTTCATGGCCAAGATTAATATTAAAGTAGTCCCATTGTAAATGTTGGTCCAAATCCGTCTGAGCATGTGTAATTTTTTGGCGCCCACTCCTCTGCCTGGCTTGTCTGAGGTTTCCGCAGTGTTGGGTGCACTGTCCATGTCGCTGACTTCTGCAGATCCTTCCCCCTCCGATGACTCTATCTCCAACTCGCTACCAGCAGCAGAGTCCGATTCCTCAGCCATAGAAAAAAAATTATCGCCGTCCGGAGAGCCGGGTATCGTACTGCCTCTATCTTGCACATCCGAAAGACAATTCAACTCGGGTTCTAGGGATCTTAAATCAAGGCCAGCATTTTCCCCCGTCAGACTTAAAGCTTGAGTAGAAAAAGTTGGCGTCACAGAGCTATTGTTCTGTAGCCCTAATGTGCCGGGGGGTACTATTGACAAAGATTGAGCGCTGTCACATACAGAGCTTGCGCTAGTAGAATTTAACAGAGTACTCGGTGTTAGTGTGGAATCGGGTCCAAAGCCAGTAGCCCCTGTGACACTTGAGGCTTCATCCCCCCCAGCCCACCTTGGCATAGAGACAGGCGCATTTGTAGTTGTTTTTTTGCTCCTTAATAAGATAGGCATACGTTCAGAGGTACCCTTGGACAATAATAGAGGTTTGTGGCTTACCAGTTTTCCTGAAAACATACCAGGGACCGTCGGAGTTTTTTTCTTAGTCCCAGGATCCGGAGTGTGATCCATTCCAGGTTTTCCAGCTCCCACTTTATTGTTGTCTTTGCTGCTAGGAGCCACAATGCCGTTGTGAGATAACATTTGCAGTTCAACTTTAAAAAAAAAGCATTGTTTTCTTTAGTGTTTTCAATTACCTGCAATTTGCGCGTATCGCTTTCCTCCTCATAAGTTAAGAAATCTCTATGAAACTGTCTGTTCAGTTTAAAGTTGTTTCGACTCTTGGTCAGATCGGAGGTTTACCTCTAATTTGGTGTAGCGTGAATGCAGCAATACCGTGTCTTTTCTCTTCGGTATGAGGTGTCTGTATGCCGGTGGGCGTTTGATGTGTTAGTTAATATCGAAAACGTACTCTATGTCACGTGATCGCTTGGTAACCGTGGCGGCCATCTTGGAATGGGTTTTGTACCCGATCGCTTCTATCAATCGTCACCATTGTATCTATCTTCCAAATGATATATATTCAAGTGTAGTCCATAAAATCACACGCTGTAGTGGGAAAAGTGTTTAGCATTAGACTAGGAACCTTAAGGCTAGGTTTTAATAAGGAGATGTTGTACATACCCATAGGGTATGCTTGCCCATTGAAAATAGTTTATGAAACCAGCTGATTGTTGGTATATGCTGTAATGAATCTCTATGAATGTGTATAAGTAATCGGGATTTATCACCTCAAATCCAATTCCACAGTTTAAGGCTGACATTTTTTAATAATGTTCATTGCAGCTTTACTACAGAGCAATAGTTTAACAGACACACAATTATACTACCCACAGACATATAATGCAGTGTACACACATTACAATAGAAACAGCAATCATGAATATCACTTAGATGTGATATTCTTTAGCATGTAATATGTATAAGCAAATCAGGATATTGTTGACTAATGAAGTAAGAAAGAGGTATGATGCTTTAATGGTTGAAGAGTGGAACCTCATAACATTTTTGTTATGATCTTTGCTTTCATTCAGATTTCCCCTGAAGAAGTGCACAGAAAGTGCACGAAATGCATTGGGAATGTAATCTCTAAGGAGGAGAAAAATACAAATGTAGCAATACAATGATGTTGAAATAGAAAGAATTGAACAAATGATTCAAATGAAATAAATTTGATTGATCATTCAACAACAACTTTATTGTCCAATTTGTGATGTAACAATGGAATGAAATAAGTTATCGCTGACTGCTATCTTTTCGGAGTGCTCAGAGGGTCGATCCCTAGGATTAGGGATCGCTTGAACAGTTCATTTATCAACACCCAAAGTCAGAGAGTGAAACCTCCGACGCACACGTCAAACTCACAGAACTTTTAAGAAAAAGACAGCTTGTGCACAGCCAAACTTACTTTTCTGTATCCCAGAAGTGACAAGTGGGTAGAAGCGCCAGTTTTCAAAACATAGGGGTACCCCTTGGGGGGTTCACTACTGAGTCTTCTCCAAACCCACAGGCTGCTTAAAGCTGCTCATTGAGAAATATGTTCAAGTGAAATGATGGTTGGGCACCACAGAGTAATGTAAATATTTGAGACCAGACTGAGTTTTGACCCAGGGTGGGCACCTTGCACCACATTTTTGCTCTTTGGATCTTGCTCTTTAGATTACTGGCAGACATGGGGACTTTGCTTGTGTCCTTAAGTTCCACATAGAATGAGGGGCCACATGTAAGACTATTTCATTTTTCAAGTCTCTAATTGTGATTTTTTGCGACTCACAATTAGAGACTCACAAAATTAAATGTACTAATGTGTCTCAGACACATTAGATATTACCAATGGGGTCACAATTACCCTGCCCCATCAATATTCATGAGACAGATTGCAATTTGTGACCCACTGGCAATGGGCAATAACACAAGGATGGTGGGGTGCTGGGGACAGCAGACCACCATGTCTGTGTTTACTTTTAAATAAAGCAACCTTTGTTTTGGAAATGCATCCCATTTTCCTTAAAGGAAAATGGGATTTGTTTCAAAAAGAAAAATGAAACGTTTCTGTTTCATTTTTTAAGAGCATGCAGTTGTCTGTGAGACCAATGCCAACTCTTTAAAAAGTTTTTGCTGCCAGTCTCAAAGGGTAAGGGGTCGCCTGGGGACCCCTTCCCGTTTGAGACTGTCATACCTCCTATTTGAAGGAAGCGGTAAACTGCAATTGATTTGCGACCACATTCTGGTCACAAAACAATCGTACATGCCCTTGGGACTCACTTTTAGGAAGGGATGCCGTTGGCACGCCCCTTCCTAATAGTGACACAAAAACCTTTTTTACGAATCGGTAATAGGTTACCCCCTCGCAAAATAGGGTTAAATACTTTGCACATGCCACCTTAGCCGTCGCAAATTGCCTAATTCTCCTTTTGTGACCAATAAAAATGGTTGTATATGTGCCTCTGTGTCCTATGTGCTCAGAGCTGTGGTGGAGCTGACTGGTCAATCTAGAAATCTATCCTGGATTAGTATACTTGGCACAAATCAATCTAGACTTAAGTCCAAATTGTTAACCCATGGTGACTTTCATCATGTATACTGTGAGAAATAGGATTGTTGATTGAGGGAGCTGAAACCCTACTCAAGGAATAAGCCACAATCCTTGTCAGGATGAAGGACAAAAAGTCACTAAAATAACTTGTGCATAAACTTCTGGTAGCTTGGCCCAAACACAGTCAGGATGAATTTAGAGGCAGTGTGTAAAGTATTTATTAAGCACTTAAAGAGAAATAAAGTGAAAACAATACAAGAAAAATCCCAATCCAATTTTCAAAACCAGAGAACATTTTTATAAAATGTTTGACACCAAAATGACAAAGGGGTCGATTACGATGGTGGGCAGACTTTCATTGCAGCTACAAAAAGGACCGCCTCCATAGTTGCGGTGTTCCCACCATACCAATTATGATGCACTTGCCAGTGTGGCGGGGGCATCCTGTATATTTTACATTGCGGCGAGCCGTGCTGCAAGCAGCACCCACCGTAATGTAAAAAATACATGTTGTGCTTTTACATGCACAACATGACAGGCACCGCGAGGTGCCGGCCACATTCTACATGTAAAAGCAGGGGGGTACCATAGATACCCCCATGCGCACCCCACCCCACCCCTCAACACCCTGGGGGCCCGCAACAGGCCCCCAACAGCAGGAACCACCAGCCTTTCCATGTCAGTAATGCAGACATGGAAAGGCTGCTCTGAGCCTGCATCGAAATATGGATGGCAGTGCCTTCCAGACACCACCACCATATAAGACTCGTTTTCTGCCAGTCGATGCCCCAGCCATCATAATATGGCGGGGGTCTTTGCAGTGATGATGGTGGGCGGATCTCCCCCAACGGGCCGGCGGTGACCACTTGCGTCCCGGCAGGGGTGATCAGCCCGCCATCGTAATCGCCCCAAAAGATACAATCAGTAGATCCGAAGGCATGAATTTTTAAGTTTGATATTAAAATAGTGCATAAAAGATCAAAGCGCCGACCGCAGACATATAGTTACACGAGACTGGGGCAAAGTTGAACATTATGAACAACCGCAATGGAGAACCGAGTAGATACATGAAGTAGATTGTGTCTGTCTGTGCTTACCTTCGGACATAGAAGAAAGTTTGAAGAGGAATGTCTGAGAAGGCAAAGTTCAGTGGGGTAAATCAGCCAGCGGTGTCCAAAGAAGAGGAGTGGTCATTGGGGAGCCGGTGGATGAGGCTGCGGTGAAGTTTTTTTCGTTCAGACTTAGGGCCAGATGTATGACCATCCAAAATTGCAAGTCGCAAATTGTGCTGTTTTGTGACTCACAATTTGCGAATCGCTATTTTTGGGGTGTAAATACCGGTCGCTTTTATTGCGAGTCGGTATTCATTCGCATTGCAAAATTTGGTTTTGCTTGTGCCTGTCGTACTTGGCATACGGCCAATTTTGCATGCGCAAATCGGATTGCAACCGATTTTGCACTCGTAAATAGGTCGTACATCTGGGCCATAGTCTCTTTTTTGGAAGTTATTGATCTCTGGAGTACAAGAACTTTAGCACTGGTTAGTAGTGGTAAAGTGCACATAGCCTTTATAACAACAAAAAACAAATTAAGCAAAACAGAAGAGAAGGCAAAAAGTTGGGGGAGGACAGCAGCAAGCACGTCAGGTCTAACCGTTATTATTAAGTATATGGTTGTCATTTTTACTAGCTCCCTGTCATATACATGCCATAAAGAGATGACAGCAGGCAGTGTCTTTAGCACGATGGGAGCACCCAATAAATGTACCACGTTATAAGGGCCATACTTGTTTGTAGTACTTCTACGAACATCTAACAATCATATTACTCTCTGTGACACTACATCGATTTCCATCTACTATCCTTAGACCAATGTTTATCTTTAACCAAGTAGAGGGAAAGTGTCTGAAAATATTTTCTGAACTTGTCTCTTGCACACTGATTCAGACTCTTCATGTCAATATAATTGCTGAAGTTCAGATAATAGTATTCTCTTTGAAGGTGATGCATAACGTTTTCAACAGAGAGTCCTGTTTGACCGAGTTTAGGAATGGAGGGGCGGGGGCTAGGTTGCATGAGGCTTGATTCCAAATTGCTTTGGGTTATTTGAGAAGCAAGAAATAGTTGTCTCTTTATCAGGTTCGTCAGTTAAAATTGAGTTTAACAAGAAATTAATCAGCTTATGTAACCTAATCTCTTTGCTTGAATTATGCAACAGATAAAAATCATTAAAATTATAGTCCTAGTCTCTAGTTATCAGTCAATATTTAATTTGTGCTCCTGGCCCAGTGATAAGGGTATCTATTGCATAAAACGTGATTAATTCTTTCTATCTTAGCAAACAAACTTTAACCATATTCGCATGCATTATTTATTTTGTTTCAAATATACTAGTAAACATTCAGTAAGAGTGCTGCTTAGATTGTCAATGCCACATACTTTGTTCAAAATATTTTGAAAACCGAATTTGAAAATACTGTTCAATTGTCATGTAGTTTTACTTTGCATCACAATGGGATGCTGAAAATTGACTAATTTTCCAGTTATCAATACAAAATGTTTAAATGTATCTTAGTCCTAATATAAAATATGAAAAACACATTAAACAAGCAAGAGAGGGCTGATCCAAACATGTCAATGGCTAAAGGAGGCTGAGCCAAAGGCTGCTTTCTCTATATTTGCTTGTGTTTTTTACATGAGCTCTGCAACATATCTAAAGTGGTCTGCTGCCAAACCTAGAAAGAAGTAAAAAGTGCCTGGTCAGCCTGACAGGACAAGCTTCTTTTCACAATTGTGCCTTGGCAGAACCCCTTTCAGAGGGCCAAGGGGCATGCAGGAGCTACTGGGCCCAACTGTGGTGGTTGAGGCCTTTTACCCCTGAAGGTCTTGGGCCGGACCTTAATATGGATCCTGTTCAACTGGGCGAAGTACCACTTCTGCACTTGACTCTCAGTGGTAGCTGTGGACGAGCAGTCAAGGCTCCTTATGGGGATGTAAATACTGTTCTGTGAACATGACTCTAACATCAAAATGCAAACAATATAACAATAAATCAATGTCCAGCCAAATTCTTGCTTTTATGAGAAAAAGTAGTATTCTATTTCTAACTCTACAAATGCAAAGGAATATGACATTCAGAAGCAACAACACCATCCCCCTTGAGGTTGGTGCTCTATTAGTTGTCAGGCAATATGTAATGTGTTCCACGTTATTCCCCATTCACTGGTGAGTGCATCAGGGAATGCAAACTATTAGGCCGTACTCAAGATCTCCCTTTTGACTCTTCAGGATTTTAGTCAAAACTGTCTATGATGACACAGCACCAAGGCCCAGTTTCAGTCTTACCCACCCTAGCTTTGTGGCAGTGTTAATCAGTGTAAAAAGTGCCCTTTCCTTGAATGCTCCAGAGTCTGGATCCTGCACAGTGAAGTCTCCAGTGATCAGAGGTGCTCCACTTGTAAGAAAGAAAATGTAATTTGCTCTTCCCCCAACAAAGGGGGGGGAGTTCTATAGCTCCCAACTGGCATACGGGTCATAGGAGTATGACGGTACAGGCCTGGTGCTTCCTGAACAGCTCAATTAACACAGCAGAGATCACGGAGGCCCTCTCCCAGCCTATGGAGGTCGTGAAACTTCTTTCAAATGGGCAACGACTTGATTGATGCGCAGTCGCTCTCCTCACAACTCGCTCAGGGATTCCTCTCAGCAAGGCTCCCCACTAGACCTTACTCCCTCTAAAGATCTCCTCTTCCTCACAGGGCACACTGGCCTTGGCAAGCCGGCAGCCGATGGTGCTCTAGGCTCAAGGGCAGGTGATCTTGGTATACCTGGATAATGTCCCCAAGCCTTGGCCCCCAGTCCTGGTCATAGGAAGAAGACTTGCCTCCTCAGACAACCCCTCTGGCTGCTTGACAGATGTTCCATTCTTGGAGACTCAACCTCCCCTTCCTATAGTCCTTTACCAGACACCATATGTGATTTAGGGTCTGGGTGTTTGAAGTGTTATGTTAAGGTTCTGCTTCATTTGGAGTGGGTACTTCTCTTTTTGATTGTCCAAATGGGAGTGACCAGAGTTCAAACCTGGACGTCAGACAAAATGATATGTGCATCTAAAGGTTAAACCCAGACCCCCAGCCAAATCTTTATGTTTCTCTTATCAACCCCAACTCCTTTTCTGAAATGTTTCCAAGCCTTTTCTTTTAAGCATGGGCGAATTTTCCGAATCTGGCGTTCGTGAATTTTGCGAATTTGCGAACACGCAATCCGCAAAATCCGCGAATTCTCGCGAATTTGAGGATTTTTTTTTGTGTTCGCAAGGGTTTATGCCAGTTCGCGAGGATTTGGTACTAGTTCTCAATTGCGAACTTACTTGCCGGCTCGCAACGGTCGCGACTATGTTGTTTCTACGTTTGGTTCATCATCACAGCCTCCCAGCACCCTCTGTTTCACCACTGCCACCCTCTCTTTCACCCATGCCACCCTCTGTTACATCAATGCCACCCTCTGGTTCATCATCACTGTAGATGATGGGGGGAAAAGCAAGCACACCTGCCCTGCTTCAACTGACATGAATTAATTTGGGGTTAGTTTATTAATGTGTCACTGTTTTAAAATTCCAGGTCTGGCACCTGCTTCCTTATCAGTAATTTGCTTTCTGTTGCAGTGCAATTTTTTTTTTCCAGGACCTTTGTGGCCTACTTCTAGCTATTCTATGAGCCTGCTGTGAGGGTCAGAGCAGGGTCATACAATTGTTGCAACTAGCAACTGAACTCTGGAGGGGCCCCAGTCAGGAAGCACTACAGTGAATTGTTACTAATGATGAGTTTGAACTCTTGCACCTGCCGATTGCTTTCAGTTTTGCAAAACTCGTTTTTCTGCAATTTCGCGGGATTTGCGGGGCGTGAACACACGCGAGATCGCATTCGGAAGCCGCGAATTTGTGCGAATATGCGATTTCTTTTTTTGCAGCGTGTTAGTTCGCAAGGTTTTGTGTGTTTTCGCGAGCCGCTTGTAGCGCAAGGCACGAAGTTACCCTTGCGGTCGTTCAAGGGCGCGGCCATCTTGTTTGCATGACGTATTTCCGTTTCCGGGCGCAAAGTGTAATCTCGCAAAGTGTGCGGCTCGCAAGTACAATTTCGCGAGTGTTCGCGAGGAACATCTTGAGCGAACTTACCCGCGCGGTCGTGAACGGGCGCGGCCATCTTGTTTCTCATTCATTGCTATGGTTCTGGGCATGCTTCTTGTATCCTCGCTAAATCTGTGCCATCCTTTGCTTGTTTGAAGTTTTTTTTAATCTATTTTACTTATTATCTACCCCTCTATTTTTCTAGCCCTATATTTTTGTGTTTACTGCTACTTTTTGTTAATTTTAAACTACTTTTTTAAACTCTTTTCTTTCCTTTTCTTCTCTTCCCTATTCTATTTTCTTTATTCCTTTCCGCCCAGACCATGGTGAAGGGAGCCGGGAAGCATCCCGAGAAGGGGAAGGGTCCCGCACCCTGTGCCCGGCTTCCGTGCGGGCGTTTGAGGGGGGAGACAGTCGCACCCTGGGAGATTTTCAGCCCGGAGGAGTTGGGCGCACTACTGTTCTATTTACAGCGCCACCTCCCCAGGACCATAATGGCAGGCGGCAAGATCGGAGTCGGGTACGGGATGCGGGATCGCCGGAACCGGTGGGATAAGGTGTGCCGGACCATGTACCACCACTCTTGGGTCCGGCGCACCTACAACCAGGCCACCCACCGCTGGACGGATGTCCTGACCCGTGAACGAGATCTGCTCGACATGCTTGGCCTCGAGATCCCCGGGCTTGGTGAGTAGTAGTAGGAGCTATTTCTTTACTACTCTGTTTTCTCCTGCTGTGTTATTATATTGCAATTTTTTTTTTACCAAGAGCAAAAATGCTGCTCATTACATTGTAGGTATATTATATTTCAAAATCTTCTGTGCATTTCAGGTGCACTACTCTCCTTCTCAGTAGTGTTGCTACTATGCTTATTTGTTTCCGATTTTGTGTTCATTTCATTGGCCAGTGAAATTATGTATGAGTGTAGTTTAAAGAACTGCGTAATGCTACACACTAAGGTTCAGATGTTTAATTACCGGCGCATCCCTGCAAAGTAGCAGGGATGCGCCAGTAATTGTGCGCCACGCCACTATCACCCATGCTGCGCCGTATTTACAATGCGGTGCACCATGGGCCCAAAACGTCACCAAAGCGTTACGCATCTGTGCCGTAAGGGCGGCGCATTGCTGGAGTTGCGTCGCAACGATGGCGCAGCTCCATCAATGCTCTGGGGTGCCCTAGCTCCCCAAAGCTGCGTCAAGCCGTACGTCTGCTTCAAGCAGGCGCAGGGTTTGAGTCACGTATCATTGTCGTTAAAGTGAGTGATTGAAATCTTGTAGATTTCCCTCAGCCACTTTTAGGATGCGTTCCTGCGCAGGAACGCCCTCCCTTGCGCCGGAACGTCCCCTGATGGCGCAGGGCTTTACAACGTGATCCATCTCCCATATGCGTCACGTTGTTAATATACGCCGCACCATTGCCCCTCTTTTGTGCTGCCGCTGCGTCACAAAAGTCACGCAACAATGGAGCAAAAGAGCCGCAAGGGGCTTCTAAATCAGCCCCTACAGACTCAAGTCCAGTCCTTCCTTTGTACACATGGCGATAAGAAGAAATAGTGGTGGTGGATTGATAGTTTGAGTATTTTAATGACTGGTTAATGTAGTAGGAAACTTTAGTGTTGTCGCTGATCTGCAATCACGGTGGACTTTGGCTGTCACTTCGCGTGCTGCGGACTGCTGCCTGCCAATCCTAGGCAAAACTTTTTAGAACTTTGTGTAGTGAGTTACATAAGAAGTTTACAATTCGACGGTCCGCAAATCAAGCAATACTAATAACGTAGTAGACCACATGAGATTGGTCAATAATCGATCCCGTTGAATAGTTGTCTATTTGTTATTTCGCCAAAATATTTTGTTAGTTCTTTTGAAATGTTTGATTTGGTTGACAAATATCATCCATGTTTTCTGTTTTTCTTTCTTTCATGTTGTACATCAGCTTCCCCCAGGGGCAAGAGGAGGACACAGGAGGAGGAGGAGGAGGGTGCTGTTGAGGATGCAGGCCAGGATCGGGCAGGCGAGGGCTCCTTTGCTGGCCCCAGTAAGTTTTAATTTTAATATAGAGTACTTATTTTTTCCCAGCGTTCCTCATTTGATTTTTTCTAAATCGTCTTTGATATTCTTGTAGACTGGATCTAAATTCTTATCCTGCCTCGACTATGACTCCGTGTGGTATTACTAGATTATTCTTATTAGACTGTCTGTGTAGCTAACTAAGATTGCACATTTGGCAATTCCATTGGTCTCCCATTCTAGTCAGCAATAGATCTATGCACAGAGTGCAGTCCTCTGGGATTGTCCATAATGTCTTTTCAAGTCTTCTAAATGATTTATGCTTTGACAATTGCCAACAATAAAAAGGTGAATGACCACCAAGAAAGAATAAGATACTACTTTACTTTTGGTTTGGATAGGAGGACAATCCATTTTACTACTGTTGCATGGACACATCTGCATAAACAGAACTATGGACACTAAATAATGCATTGCTTAGCTTATCAATTATAATAGGTGCTGTTAGACTTTCCACATACCTCAGTGATAACAGACTTTGTAGTTGAACCCCCAATCTCCTTACTGACTAGATAGTGTGGCAGAGTCATTTAGCTCCCAAAGTCACCGATGATTATGATGATTCCCCAATGATGTCAGAGGCACGGACTAATGCTTGAAAAAATTAAAAAACGTTTAGCTCATCCACTCTAGTCTGGAGGACCAAAAATCACAGAGTCTATTTAAGTTTAAAAGCTTTATTAAAAGTAAACACATTTATTAAAATCAAGTTTGTCATAAAAGTAAACGTTTAACTGAAAATGGAAAAGTGCTTAGTGCTGACGATTAATTGGACACATTTCTTGTGGTCGAGCCGAGCTCTCACCTGGTTTGAACTTGATCCTGCTAGTGTTCTTAGAAGTCAAGCTTCTGTCTGTTAGGAGAAAAAGTGGTGCGTGTTAAAAATAAAAAGCAAGCATTCATCAGTTGTGCCAAAAAGTGCAGCAAGACAACAGCCTTCCCTGGAAAAAGGGACATTTTTACTTTAGAGTAAACAGTCACAAACTATTAAATTATATACTGTTTTTTTCACATTTCTTTCTTCCTCCTAGACCAAATATTATATAGTAGTGAGTGGTGTATTCTAACATTATTAAATGTACTTTGTAGGTGGAACATCTGGAGGCGGGGCCAGCGCGGAAGTGGTGGTGGCATTAGACGAGGAGGACAACTCTGGGGAGGAGGCGGTGGAAGTGCCGGACAATTCTGTGGGGGATGACACGGTGGTGGCGGGCAGAGGTAAGCTATATATTCCTTACTCATTGAGATTGAAGACTGCAGAGTGTGCTTTCTGCATGGGTGTATTATAAATAAACCAGGTAGTAGCCTCCTCTAAATGTACTTCGACTTAGCTGTGAAGTTTTTGGCGAGAAGAATGCCAATCAGATCTGAGATGAACTTGATGGATGGGATGAACGAAAAGCGAAAGAAGGGTGTAAGTAAGTGTGGAAGGACGAGAAATGTAATAATGACTGGCAAAGAAGAATGATATGTGTTTGCTTGGTCCCCGAGGTGGCTGGGAAGGAAAGAATATGGTATGGTGCATGGCTGGGTGAATGATGAAGCAAGGATGGGTGGAAGGAGAACAGCCTAGGTGGGTGAAACGGAAACTGTATGTGTGGATATACTTTGAATGGATGGTTGGATGCCTGGATCATTCATGGTACTATCTGACTCTTAGATAGCATATGTGTATCTAGAGAGAGTAGACGGTCACTGGATGAACTAAGTGTTACTTTGAAGAGCATGTAACACCGCACCCGCACGTCCGTTCCAGTGTAGGAAAGGCAAGGAAAAGAAGTTGTAATTTTGTCCAAATACTACCATGAATAGTAGCAGTAGTTTGTATTGCAACTGCAAGCACAGCATATATCCGGTTATTACGGTGGACACTCCCTACCTCTCTTAATAACTTTAGTTTAGTAGTAGTACGTCATTCATGTGTGGGTGTATCACTGTTCACTCAATAATAAGCAAAGCACCTAAAGTCATCCCATATGTCATCAAATACATCCCATGTGAAGTGATAGATAATCAGATTATTAGCTTCTTCATTTTCCTTTTCTAATACTCATTTGCACTGTAGGGTGAAAGCTAAATTAATTAAGCAGTAGCCCTTTTAACAGAGTATTCTCAGTGCCACCCGTAATAGAAAAGTAAGAGCTTCACCACCTGCATGTACTGGACCGGTACAGTAACGCAAGTCTGTCTCACTCACCATGGTGTGCGTCTGTTTTTCTCGGGTGCAAGTTCACTGCGCTGGCATTATGCCGGCTTGCATAAGATAACGTACCAATTTTCCTAAACAAGAGAGAAGAAGAAGAATAAGACTGGTGTACTGACATAGTCGACTGTAATGGAAGTCCATAGTGCTCGTAGAATTTGTTCCTTAAACTCCCACTAATGTTAGAGCAAGGATGAAGAAGTCGGAGGTTACATATATACTGTCCTCAATAGTTATGTACTGTGCTTTCAATTTGCTACTTTACTGTGACAACTTTCTGCTCAATCATTTTGTGTTAATCTTAAGGAGCATTGGTTACAGACTATGTCTTTCTTTCTTCATGTAGTTGCTCCTTCCAAATCCAAGAGACCATCAAGGAGGAAGGAGCTGGCTCGAATGGCCCGGCAACGGAGGCTGGATGCCACTGTCGCTGAATATCGGCGGCTGGTGGCCCTGGAGGAGGAGGAGGCGCAGTCCGGTAATACAACAACGTCCACTGGGACAGCTGCATCCTCCTCCGTGCGGGCTGCCAGCCAGCGCAGTGCTCCAGCGGTACGTAGCCGGGCTACCAAAGCCAAACGCCACCGCCGAGCAGCAAAGACAGCAGCTGCCCCCCACAGGATTTGCAAGGCACGCCGGCACCGCTTATCCCTCAGACTGTCCTACCTGGAGCAGGAGGTCCAGAACTATAAGAACTTGGTGGAGGGCCTCCGCTTCGAACATGCCACCCTCCGCAAGGAGCATGATGCCCTGGCTGCTAAAGTCAACAGCACCCTGCCATAGTGTCCCTTGCCCCTTTTTTAGAGACTTTTGGGGGTGGGAATTGGGAGTTGGGTTTTTGGGGACTTTTGAAGGACAATCGTTGGGGTTAGGGAGGGTCTTTCGGGAGATTATTTTGTTAGGGCTATAAAAATATACTTTTTGAAACTATCTGACCATACCTGTTTTTTACTGCTTTTGAGTCTGGTGGGTGGGGGTTTAACAGTAAGTTTGTTTTCCTGAATAGTCCTAGGACTTTAGTAGTACTACCGTCAATCTCTCGTCTCTCCTAATACTCCATTATACTACCTCCAACCAAACGCTTATCTTACCTGTAATTTCTGTTTGAAAGTAGGGCTAGGCCCAGGGCTGGCTCCACGGGAAATGGCGATTAAGGTTGCAATCCAGGGCGGCTGAAATTTCCTCCTCCTTGTGGTGGTAGTGGTGTGACACAGTGACAGTTGCATGGCTATGGAAAAAAAGAAAATGAAACCTGGTTTGTCCTTACTGCAGCATTACAACGGTACGATAGAGAATATAGCAGGTGACAGTACACTAGACTACAACAGTGCCACAATGTAGCCTAACAAATGGTAAAGTATTTATAGTATAACTTGTACTTGCGTAGGATTTCTTTGACATTGGCTAATACTACAAGAAATAGTACTGAAGCTGAGTAAGTCTAGAATATATCCTCGGATTCCTTCACCAGCCTGTTGCTATGACCTTATCCTCCCCAGCAAGTGTGTGGAATTATTGATGTCAGTTAGTCACACATCAAGCAAAACCACACAACCCGGGGGAAGAGGGTTAGGGTTTGTAAAATGGATAGGAATGGGGGTTTCTTTTTGGGTAGGTTTTGTTGAGAGAAAAAAAAAGCACAGCATGGACAAACAATAATTGAACATAAAGAAATTTTTGGGTACAAAGCTAACCATAAGTCTTTTATGCGACATAAAGGAAGTGCATGCACTACTGAATGCATTGTTACAGAAATGTAAGTAGTACTTTCGACAACGGTGAATGCCAGAATGCGACAGTACAGGGCTACATTAAATTAGGTAAAAAAAATAGCCGAAGTAAAACCTATAGAATGGCTGTAGGGATCAATTTAGAAGCAGAGAGAGATCCAAGAAATGCAGTCACACACACTCATTGAATTAAAGAATGGATACTGTATCTGTATTGTTGTAGTTGTCCTGTTGAATTTGGTAAGTAAGTTGCATGCAGCAAACAATTCCTCTTATTAGCGGCACTCCTCCATTCCAGCTGACGCTTCGTCCATCAATGTTGGTGACCAGAAGACACCCTGTACACTGCCTGCCTGGCGGATGCTGAATTGCAGCTCGCTAATGTGAAGCCTGACTCCATCCTTTTTTCCCCATTGCAGACTGAAACCTGGCCTGTAATTATTGAACGAAAAACAGCACTGATAAATAAATATAAGGTATGTACGCTGTGTAGTGCAAAAAGTCACACTTTGATTTTCCTAATAGACAGTACAACATTTTTGAAAGTGCGTACTCTGTCTGAGTCACCTTTTCAAGGATAAATAAGTATGGGCGAATTAATTTAGCGGATCTTTCCCCTCAAGCTAGGTGTACTGTAAACTGTGTTTTAGAACAAAATTAGACCTTCCCAGCAGTGCTTCCACCCAGACCCTTACTAAAGCCAGTTGCAAAAATGACCCCAATCAGATCTCAAAAAACGAGGCCTAGCAGAAAACTGGTGACAAAACGTACTTCGAAAGTAAAAGTAGGCCCAAATACCCCCTTACCCACCGTGGATTGTATTCAAACCACTTGCAAGCAAGCAAAAGTATCCATAGCCAGCATTGCTCCAAGACTCGAAAACCCCCCCACCCAAACACATGCAATAGAAACACTGCTAACCCTAACGAGCCATAAGTTAAGAATAGTGGCAGAGGCTTTCTTTAACTATGCCAAATCCCCCCTTTCCCACCATGGATTTTCTTCAAATGACTTGCAACCAAAATTACACATTCTCACGAGTGCTCTAAGACCCCAGAACTCAGTTGCAAAAATCTAGAACACCCCAAAACACATGCAATCCGGCTGCTAGGGCTAACCCTAACGAACCCTAAGTTACAAAAAGTGCCAAAAGGCTTTTCCTTATGGATTTTGTCCCAACCACTTCTATCCGGTATTAGACCTTCCCAGGAATGCCCCAAGACCCGCCAACCCACCCGCCAAAAAGCACAACACCCCCAAACAATCTAAAAGCAAAATCTCATACTTACAATATTTCTCGGCCTTCGGTCCAAACAAGCTGTGTAGCTAGGCCATAACTCCGGTTTACCACCACGGATTTCCTGAAAAGCAAATGAAATCAAGATTAGACTGTCCCAGCAGTGCTCCCAGACCCCGAAACTCACCCACAAACAGCCGGAACCCCCCCAAAGAGCTCCTCAAAGGCAAGCAAGTCATCAAAAACACAAAAAGATTTCAGCCTCCGATTTGGTCCAAACCACTTTTATCCGGTTTATCCGGTAGAGCTTCCCAGCAATGGCCCCAGAGCTGTCAACCCAGGAGAAAACGAGTAGAAGACCCCCAAACAGCCAAAGAGCAAAAGTACAAAAATGTGGACTTAGTCATTTTTTTGCCAATTTCCCAAATCACTCCGTACGTGCTCTGCAGCTAGGCCCTAACTCCCCTCTGCCACCATGGATTTGCTTCAAACCTCTTGCAAAGTAAAGTATCCATAGCCAGCAGTGCTCCCAGACCCCGAAACCCACCCACAAACACCAGGAAGCCACCCAAACAGGCCCTCAAAAACTCTACATTGAGCAAAATGTCAGAAATAGCACACAAAATAAAAACGTGTGGATTTTGTCCCAACCACTTCTATCCAGTATTAGACCTGCCCAGGAATGCCCCAAGACCCGCCAACCCACCCGCCAAAAAGCACAACACCCCCAAACAGCCCAAAAGTAAAATCTCATACTTACAATATTTCTCGGCCTTTGGTCCAAACACGCTGTGTAGCTAGGCCATAACTCCAGTTTACCACCACGGATTTCCTGAAAAGCAAATGCAATCAAGATTAGAGTGTCCCAGCAGTGCTCCCAGACCCCGAAACCCACCCACAAACACCAGGAAGCCCCCAAACAGGCCCCCGAAAACGCTACATTGAGCAAAATGTCAGAAATAGCAACAACAAAAAATCAGCGTGGATTTTGTCCCAACCACTTCTATTCGGTATTAGACCTTCCCAGGAATGCCCCAAGACCCGCCAACCCACCCGCCAAAAAGCACAACACCCCCAAACAGCCCAAAAGCAAAATCTCATACTTACAATATTTCTCGGCCTTTGGTCCAAACACACTGTGTAGCTAGGCCATAACTCTAGTTTACCACCACGGATTTCCTGAAAAGCAAATGCAATCAAGATTAGAGTGTCCCAGCAGTGCTCCCAGACCCCGAAACTCACCCACAAACAGCCGGAACCCCCCCAAAGAGCACCTCAAAGACAAGCAAGTCAGCAAAAACACACAAAAAATTCCGCCTCCGATTTGGTCCAAACCACTTTTATCCGGTATTAGAGCTTCCCAGCAATGGCCCCAGAGCCTTCAACTCACCCGCAAAGAAGTAGAACACCCCGACAAGTGCTGAGTCTTTCTTCATTGGGCGTAAACCAGCCCTCTGCTTTGATGGAAATAGGAGTCTGGAGGAGGAGAATCGAGGAGCATGTTCTTCTGAACTTGTGAACCTGAGGAATGCAGACTGCGGCACCTTCAAATCAATAAGCAAACAAGTGAAGACAGTTCTGCTGATGGGCTTGTTTTTGTGATTAGGTGATTAAAGTTTGAATTATATTAACTGTGCACAACAAAGAAAGACAGACACACAGGAATAAAAGTGAATAAGGACGAAAAAGAAAGTTATTGATTCATTGTCTCATTTTCAGGGCTCGGTGTCACGGTCCACGAATAAGAATAAGGCTTCGTCATCATACTCTGCGAATTCAGGCAGGGTGAGCTCAGTGTCACCTGACAGAGAAGAAATTCCCTCATCTATGTTGCTGTCCACCTCGTCTTCATCCGGCGTGCTTTCTCGTAATCTGGTGGTATGAGGTGCTGATTCATCTTGATCATTGTTAACCTCTCCACATTTTTGGGCGAGAGGCGGCTCCGTTTGGAAGTTACAATGCCACCAGCAGCACTGAAAACACGTTCAGAAGACACGCTTGCGAGTGGGCAAGACAAGTAGTTTAAAGCCAGGTTGGAGAGCTGTGGCCACAATTCTTTTTTCCCATGCCAATACGCCAATGGGTCAGCATTAACATAGACCTCTGTTGAGTCATTCAGATAGTCCTTCACCATCGACTCAAGGTGCTCCTCCAAAGTTCCTCCACTTTGCTTAGCTGTTGCTGTGACCTTTTGAGAACCAAACCCAAGCCGAGCTAGCCAATCCTCTTCAGCCTCCAATGTTACTGTTGTGTCTGGTGGTGCAGATGATCCGGTTGCCAGTGTCTTTAACGGCTGAGAGGTCACTTGTGCCACAGCCACAGGTGCAGAAGTGGATTGTTTTGACTGGGGATGGCCTGCTGATGCTGATGTACTGCCTTTTCCTTCAATTTTCTGCCGTTCTCTTTCAAACCTCTTGGCTGAGGAGGCTAGCCACTGTTTGTACTTTGTAACATCTTCATCAGCAAATGAAAGAATGCTTGGCCTGCCAGCGCCTTTTTGTAGCATGGATCCAGAATAGTAGTGTGGTTCCGTGATTCCGAAATGGGTTCGATAGTGCTGAAACCCGATTCATAAAGATCGTCTGAAATGGACAATTTTGGTCTCTACAGACCGCAATTGACGAGTGTAGCGTGTCTGAGTGTTTTCGTATGAATCGATATAGGAGAACACTCTGTATTTGAGGATTTAGTTTGAACCCTCGGGTTCCATCTTGTAATGTGGCAGTCATCTTGTATGGTTGCGCTAACATGGGCCCTATGATCGTGGCCGAGCGAGTCCTTGACACGTACGCCTTAGCTGACTTTTGGTTGACCTGGCCAAACTGACTTTTACCCTGGGGCGAATCCTGCTGAGCCAGTTCCTTGGTTAACAGCTGCACTGATAAAGATCAAAGAGCAGGACGTGGTCCGACTTTATGGCCCACCATTCCCACTCCCCTATCTCCTTTCCATCTGTTTCTGCCTTTCCTTTACAACATGTTCATCGATCTGAGTTGAAGGTTTTATGATGGGTTATTCCGGCCTGATCGAACAGGAAACTAGCATATGTGCGATCGTTTTTGTTGGGCTGGACAACGGAAAGTGGGATTAGCTTTGACTGTTGTGATTCGCTACTTTTTGAAATGCTACTTGTTCATTGGTTTATTTTGTATGCACCGAATGTAAATTGTGATGTTGCCAGAAGTGTAATTTTCGGCATAAAAGACCGAGTTTTGTTCATTGAGGTGGTGCAGTCTCTTTCAAACTACCCGTGTGTACTTCGTAGACCTCTGTCCCTGGTTGCAACCATTAAACTTTGGTCTTTGACATCATCGAGAAGTATCCTGTGTCTCTGTTTGCCAAGACAGGGGAATCCGGGGTCTTTGGGTGTTGCCCTGACATCGCTGGGTTTTTGTATTAGTATTGGTTCCGAGAAAACCCAGTACCTCATTTGGCGCCCAATGTGGGGCGACTTCAGCGGTACCGGTCCAAGCCAGAAGTTCGTGAGGAGCGTCGTGTGAAAATTCCGGAGGTTGGCCAGCCACTTCAGCGACCCCTGTATGTCGATGTGGTTCCGAAGGTCTTTGCTGCGAGGCTTCCCGCGTCCCGACGGCTACGAAGGACTGCTGCCCTGACTGTCGCCCTGTTTTGGAGCCTTAGACATTTGTCTTTCCGCATATGGCGCAAGGAAGCCAAACAGAAAGAAATTAAGTTAGCGAAGAAGAATAGAAAGGGTATGTCAATGGTGCAAGCCGCCGTTGCATACAGGAACGATGAGGACAAAAGAGATAGTGAGCAGATGCTTAGAGTAAGGAAGTTAGCGGTAGACAGATGCTACCCAGTCCTACCAGCTAAAGAGCAGAGAGACGAAAAGGATCTTGAGAAAGACCCTTTGATGTTGCATTTGTTAAATTACGATTTAGAAAAGGGGGTGGTGATGAACAGAGTGTCTGAGTTAAACAGACCACTCCTACCCAGTCCAAAGATCAGGGCTTGATCCATCACCGTTATTTATCTCACTGCCCCAACCCAGCTCAGAACCTGGCTATATGCAAATCAGTCTGTCCCTGGCCCAGTGCATCATGGGAACAGGGCAGACTAAACTACCAAGCCAATTCTTCACCAGAAAGGAGACAAGCTACCGGGGACCGGTTTCTGGCATTTCAGCCTTCTTCGGCCCGGCTTGCTTCGGTCCCCGGGAGCTTGTTTCCTTCCCAGTCTAAGAATTGGCTTTTGTAGTTTGGTTTGCCCTGTTCCCATCATGCACTGGGACAGGAACAGACTAATTTGCATGCAGCCAGGTTCTGAAACTGGGATGGTGCAGTGAGCTAAAAAACGGTGTTGGATCTAGCCCTGATCTCTTGACTGGGTGAGAGCTTTCTGTTTAATTCAGAGACTCTGTCCCTCACCACCCCTTGTTGTAAATATGCATTTGTTAAATTCGCCACCACCTTATATGCAGAATGCTACGGCACCACCACAACCTATTGTGGCCGTGCAAGCTCCTAATGTTTTGCCTCCTGTTATTCCTCCACAGCCAACTCCTCTGTTGGTTGTTGCTCCTAATGCGCAGCCTTCTCAAGGGTTGCCCACTTTGCCTTCTTCTACTACTACTGTTCCTATGTCTGTTCCGACTATGTATCCTACTACTACTGCTTCGTCTTCTCTTGTCCTTCCGACTGTTCCTTCTCCTAGACAGCGGATGACTGCTGTCTTTTCAAATTTCCTAACTCCTATTTTGGGGCAAATGGGTATGTCTCCTGTTAATGAGCATAGACAACTGCGTAGTCAATTGCCCGCTACGGATGAGCGAGTGATTCTAGACCATATGTCAAGTCAAGTCAAGTCAAGAGATTTATATAGCGCGCTACATACCCATAGGGTCTCAAGGCGCTAGAGGAAGGGTGGGGAATTACTTGTCGAATATCCAAGTTTTAAGTTGCTTTCTGAATGCTAGGTGGTTCTGAGTAAGGCGAAGGTGAGTGGGAAGTGAGTTCCAGGTTTTAGCTGCCAGGTAGGAGAAGCATCTACCTCCCATAGTGGTTTTGTTGATGCGTGGTACAGTGGCAAGGGCTTGGTTGGAGGATCGCAGCTGACGGGAGGGGGTGTAGAAGGACAATCGTGTGTTGAGGCATTCGGGTCCAAGTTCGTAAAGTGCTTTGTGTGCGTGGGTTAGGAGGCGGAAAGTAATCCTCTTATTTACGGGGAGCCAGTGGAGGTTTTTCAGGTAACCAGAAATGTGTTCTTTACGCGGGATGTCTAGTATGAGCCTGGCTGAAGCGTTCTGGATGCGTTGGAGTTTTTTCTGGAGTTTTGCGGTGGTACCAGCGTATAGCGTGTTTCCGTAATCCAGGCGGCTCGTGACCAGTGCGTGGGTGACCGTTTTTCTAGTTTCGGTGGGGATCCAGCGAAATGTTTTTTTGAGCATGCGAAGAATGTTGAAGCAAGATGATGAAACGGAGTTGACTTGTCTGGTCATTGAGAGTGAGGAGTCCAGGATGACGCCCAGGTTTTGTGCGTGGTCCGTCGGGATGGGTGCTTTTCCAAGGGCTTCTGGCCACCAAGAGTCATCCCAGGCGGAAGGGGAGGTGCCTAAGATGAGGACTTCTGTTTTGTCTGAGTTCAGTTTCAGACGGCTGTGCTTCATCCACTCGGCTACTTCTTTCATTCCTTCGTGTAAGTTGGTTTTGGCGGTGTTAGGGTCTTTGGTGAGTGATAGGATCAGTTGAGTGTCATCCGCGTAGGAGATGATGTTGAGATTGTGTTGGCGAGCGATGGTCGCAAGGGGGCTCATGTATACGTTGAAGAGGGTGGGGCTGAGTGACGATCCTTGTGGTACGCCGCAGATGACTGCAGAGGCCTCTGACTTGAATGGTGGGAGGCGGACTCTCTGTGTTCTTCCGGTGAGGAACGAGGTGATCCATTTCAGTGCTTTTCCTTGGATTCCTACGTCTCTGAGGCGTTGTAGAAGGGTGCTATGACAGACTGTGTCGAAGGCAGCGGAGAGGTCGAGGAGGATGAGGGCGACTGTGTCTCCATTCTCCAGTAGAGTTCGAATGTCGTCTGTTGCTGCGATGAGGGCGGTTTCAGTGCTGTGTTTGGCCCGGAAGCCGGACTGTGAGGAGTCGAGGGATTTGTTGGCTTCGAGGAAGGCGGCGAGCTGGTTGTTGTTAGCTTTCTCAATGACTTTGGCCGGGAATGGAAGAAGCAAGATGGGGCGGTAGTTTTTGAGTTCGGTGGGGTCAGCTGTGGGTTTTTTCAGAAGGGCGCTGAGTTTTGCATGTTTCCAGCTTTCCAGGAAGGTGGCGGAGTTGAGGGAGCAGTTGATGACATCTCGGAGGTGTGGTGCTATGATGGAGTCTGCTTTGTTGAAGATGTGGTGAGGGCATGGGTCCGTTGGGGATCCTGAGTGGATGGAGTTCATCAGGCGGATGGTGTCCTCAGTGGAGATTGGGTTCCAGTCGTTAAGGATGTTCAAGGGGGGTGAAGGTCCTGCAGAAGGTTGGGTGGGTTGGTCTTCGGGTCGGTTGTCGAAGCTGTTGTGGATGTCTGCGATTTTGTTGTGGAAGAAGGAAGCTAGGGAGTCGCAGAGGGCTTCGGAGGGGGTGATGTCGTTGGAGTTGGCTGATGGGTTGGTAAATTCTTTGACGATGTTGAATAATTCCTTGCTGTTGTGGGCGTTGTTATCTAGACGGTCTTTGAATGCGGCTTTCTTGGCAGACCGGATTAGTTGGTGGTGTATGCGGGTGGCGTTTTTGAAGGAGTCCCTGGTGCTGGTGTTTGGGTCTTTTTTCCAGGCCTTCTCGAGGGAGCGACAGTGTTTCTTCGATTTCTTAAGGTCATCGTTGAACCAGGAGGCGTTTTTGATGCCTAGTTTGCTTTGGCGTTTTTTCAACGGTGCTAGGATGTCGGCGCTGTTGGATAGCCATTGGGTGAGGTTAATGGCTGCTTGGTCGGGGTTTGAGGAGTGGGCGGGGGAGTTTTGAAGAAGCGATGAGGAGATCTGGTCAATGGTGATTTTGTTCCAGTTTCTTGGTAGAGTAGGTTGAGGATGGTTGTGAGTTGTGGTCTTATTGTAGATAAAGTGTACGCAGCTGTGGTCCATCCAATGGAGAGTTGTGGTGTGACTGAAGGAGACATGTTTGCTGGAGGTGAAGATAGGGTCGAGTGTGTGACCTGCGATGTGGGTGGGCGTAGAGACAAGTTGTTTGAGTCCGAGGTTGGCGAGATTGTCCAGAAGGGTGGTGGCGCTGCTGTCATTGCTCTTTTCCAGGTGATAATTGAGGTCTCCCAATAGAATGTAGTCCTTGGAGGGGAGGGCGTGTGGGGTGATAAAGTCAGTGATGTCGTCGCTGAATTGTGCACGGGGTCCTGGAGACACGTAGATGGGTGACGTATAAGTCCCAGTAGGATCTGGAAGGTATTATTGATGTTTTCCGACAATGGGAAGCACCAAAGCAGTGATATGTCTTCGAACTTATGTGTGCATTCCTTCATGATCAATGGATGGATGAAGTGGGTAGAGTTCCTGTAGAGTTGTCCTGATTGCGTTCGGAGTTTGCCAAAGGAACGATTGTGAGTCTACCCGATGTTGAGAAAGTGGTTTCAACGTTACTGTTGTTGCAAAGCGATGTTCCTATTGAACAGTTGTTTGAGCCAGATTCGTCAGTTAGGAGAAAAGCGCTTCAATATCCGATGCGAGAGGTTCCTCCAGTATGGAGACCTGCTGATCCTAATGCTGTTCCACCGACAGATGCACATTTCCAATGTGTGTGGGTACATGTACCATAGACACGTGCAGAAGTGCTGGCGCTTAAGCAGACCTTACCAGATCCACGAAAGAATCCTGCTGGGTATCATAAAGAACTTGCGCAAATTGTGAGTTTGTGCGTCATGAACTTAGCGGACATAGATATGTTGTTTGGGAATGTTGTTCCACAGCCCATTTGGAATGTCATTCGACATACAGATCATGATAATGAATTGGGCGATTCGTGGGTGAATCTCGCTGCAGCAAATGATAGACAAGTTGGAGGCGCTAAGCCTGAAGATGTTATTACTGAACTTCCTGGTAGGATTATTACTCTTATGAAGACTTTAATGCCTGAAGTCCGTGTTAATTGGGATAAACTGTCAGGCTGTAAGCAGAAGACAGAAGAGTCTGTTTCAGATTTTTTCTCGTGTTTCGAAGAGACGTTTGTGGATCATAGTGGTCAGGACATGGCTACAGAAGGTGGCCAGAGATTGTTTGTTGATAAATTTGTGCACAATCTTCTTCCCGAGTTGTGTACTAAGTTGAAAGATTCCGAGAGTTCTTGGCCCGTTTCTACTTCAGCGCAGATTCTTGCTACGGCTCAGTACTACAAGAATAGGCGTAAGGATGAGTTAGAGAAAGCGGATAAGAAGACTAAGGAATTGAAGACTAAAGTTCTTCTACAACAAGCTTATCCACCCCGAGTTAATAATCAGCGTGACTATCAGCAGCCTCAAAAGTATTCGAGGAACTCGCAAAGAAACGAGACTCCTCAACAACAGCGTATTCCGTATGGTCCTAATCAGTGTGCATATTGCAGAGAAGAGGGTCATTACAAGAATAGTTGTCCCGTTCTGCTGCAACCTGCCAATAGTGCTCCTGGTGTTAGAGGTAGAGGTGCTCAACAAGCGCCTAGAGGTAGAGGTCGCGGACAGAACGCACGCCCTTTGCCTCCCCAAAATTCAATGAATAGTTTTGATCAGCAACAGAGTTCTTCCGGTAGATCTACACAGTACTACGTAGACGATTACTATGTTGAAGGCGATGGAGAGCAAGGTAATGATTATTAGGACAGCCATGGACAAAGAGAGGGAGTTGTTTCAGTTCTGGTAGATCAGAGTGGACCTTACGTGAAAGTGATTGCATCAGGTGTGTCAGAGCCTTTTCTGCTAGACACTGGTGCTACAAAGAGTTCTATTATGCATTCGAAACTCCCTGGCGCACCTTTGTCTGGCTTAAATAATGTTTCTATAGATTTTTCTGGCGCCCCCATTATGAATCCGATTTCCGTTCCATTGCCTTTTTCTGTTGGTCCTCGAAGACTTGAAGCACCCCTTCTTTTGACAACGGGTTGTAATGAGAACTTACTAGGCCTTGATTTGTTGAAAAGATTGTATGCGACATTGTACTGTTCTCCGTCAGGAGTACATCTTACGTTGGGTGAGAATGTGATTTCTCCGATCTATGTTTCAAAAGATTGTCTTCCATCTGAATTGTCTTCTTTACCAGACTCGTTGTGGGCTACGGGTCCAAACGATGTGGGCCTGTTAGACATTCCTCCATAAGTTGTGACGTTGAAGGCGAATGCTCAGTTGCCTCCCATTCCGCAATATCGTATTTCAAGTCATGGTGAACGAGGGCTTTTAGCAATCATTTATGATTTGATTGACAAAGATGTTATTGAAGAGAATCGAGGTAATGTGGGCAATAGTCCGGTTTTGCCTGTTCTAAAGAGAACTGATTCTTCACAGCCTCCTGTATATCGGTTTGTTATTGATCTTCGTGAAGTGAACAAGATAGTTGTTCCGCAATTCCCTGTTGTACCTGACATTACTGCGTTACTGACATTGATTCCAGCGTCGGCTACTTGGTTTTCGGTGATCGACTTGAAGAATGCTTTCTTCAGCATCCCGATTGCCATAGAGAGTAGAGATATCTTTGGATTCTCTTTAGGAGGACGAAGTTTCCGCTTTAAGCGCGCTCCTCAAGGTTATTTTGAGAGTCCATCAATTTACAGTCAAGCTCTGAAGACACAACTTGACTTGTTGGCCTTACCGGAAGGTGCGGCCCTTATCCAGTATGTTGACGGTTTGTTAGTCGCTGCCAATACTGAAGAGATATGTAAGGATGTCACTGTGTCCTTGTTGTCTCATTTGTCTGATTGCCATCACAAAGTTTCTCTTTCCAAACTACAATTTTGTCGCCAAGAAGTTACCTACCTAGGTCACCTCTTATCGAAGGAGGGAAGGAAACTGACCCCAGAAAGAATCCAGACCATTGCGAAAATGAGTGTCCCTACGACACAGAGAGAAGTACGTGTGTTTTGGGGTATTACGTCGTACTGTAGACAGTGGATCCCAAATTTTTCCCTTTTAGCGAAACCTTTGATAGCTCTTACGGTTAAGGACACTCCGAATCCTATTCCTTGGACTGAGGAATGCCAAAAGAGTTTTTCTGAACTACGAAATGCGTTGTGTTCGGCTCCTGTGTTGGGTACTCCCGACTACAGTAAGCCTTTCACATTGTATGTCCTTGAAAGGGAAGGATGTGCATTGTCGGTTTTGACTCAACAATTTGGCGGGAAGCAACGCCCATGTGCGTACTTTTAATCAACTTTAGATTCTGTGGCTAGAGCGTTGCCAAGTTGCTTGAGAGCAACTGCAGCAGCGGCTGTTTCGATTCGACAGTCTGCTGGTTTGGTTATGGATAATACGTTAGTGGTTATGGTTCCACATGCAGTGGATACCTTGTTGAATCGGACAAAGACACAGCACTTGACTAGTGCTCGGTTGTAAGGGTATGAGCTTACGTTGTTAGCGAGCCATGTGCACATCAAGAGGTGCAATACCCTAAATCCGGCTACATTGTTGCCGATTTTGCTTGAGACAGACGATTATAGCAAAGAGCAACACGATTGTTTCTTGAGAACTGAAGAAGAGACGAAAGGGAGGATAGATCTGAAGGATACTCCTCTCCCTGATTGTAATGATGCCTTGTGGGTTGACGGCTCATGTTTTAAATTACCAAATGGTGATACCACTGCAGCATATGCCGTGACGACTTTACATACAGTTGTCGAAACTGCTCGAATTCCATATAATTCTGCACAAGCAGCAGAATTAATAGCACTTACAAGGGCATGTGTGTTAGCGAAAGGGAAAAGAGTGAATGTATATACTGATAGTCAGTATGCTTTTGGAGTGGCCCACAGTTTTGGACGATTGTGGCGTGAACGTGGATTTTTGACATCACATGGGACGAAAATCCAGCATGGGCAACTGGTGAATGAACTTCTTGAATCTCTTACGTTGCCTTTGCAGATAGCCATTGTGAAGTGTAGTGCCCATAAAAAGGTCATAGATGATGTTGGTCGTGGTAATGCGTTTGCGGATGAGGTTGCGAAAGAAACTGCAAGGAATGTGACATGTCGAATGTATGTGGTGGGTCCAGCTAGATGGGTTCCGGAGAAAGGCATGCGTGAAGACACTATCGAGAGCGTGAAAATTATTCAGAGTGAGGCCACCGAGAAAGAGTTGGATGAATGAAGAGAGAGGAAGGGTGGGTTGGATTTGAATGGTTGTTGGACTGACTTGTCCGAACATCAAAGATGGTTGCTGCCGAATGCGTATGTGCTGCCAGTTGTTACAATGGCACATGGATTGGCACACATTAGTGTGAAAGGGATTTGTAAGTTGTTGGCTCCGGTTTGGCAGAATGTGGGGATACCTAAATGTGCAGAGAATTTGGTCAAGAATTGCATGGTGTGTTTGATGCATAATCCTGGCAAGGGAACTCCAACACCAGCTGGTCATTTTGCTCCTCCTACGTTTCCGTTCGAGGCTTTGCAGCTAGATTTTATCCATATGGAAAGATGCAACAACTTGAAGTATGTGTTAGTGGTTGTTTGTTCTTTCTCTAGATGGGTAGAAGCATACCCCCTTAAGGACAACACTGCTTTGTCCACTGCCAAAGTTTTGATAAAATAATTTTTCCCTAGGTTCGGGTTGCCAAGAATCATTTGGAGTGATAATGGAAGTGAGTTTGCGGGACGGGTGATGAAGAGAGTGTGTGAAGGTCTCGGGATTAGGCAGAAGTTCCACGCTTCAAATCATCCCCAATCAGCTGGTTTAGTCGAGTGCTATAATGGCACTCTAAAGTTAAAATTGGCCAAAATTCAAGAGAGCACTGGTTTACAATGGCCAGATGCTTTGCCATTAGCACTTTTGTCCACCCGTATGACTGTGCACTCGCGAATGGGTTTGAGTCTGTATGAGGTTGTGTTTGGTCGCCCGGCGAATATTTGGGGCGTACCAAGACCAACGAAGTTTAGCGACCTTGAGTACCCTGTTTTGCTTGATTACTTGCGTGAAATGACAACTAAAATGAGTGTTTTACGCCAACAGGTTCATGATTCTCTTCCACAAGCTGTTGAAGATTCAGGTCACATCATTGAACCTGGGTCTTGGATCTTCGTAAGAAATTTTCAACGCACCAAGAACGAGCAGCCTCGCTGGACCGGACCCTATCAGGTCCTTCTATCAACGAGATCTGCGGTACGCGTTCGTGGAAAGAAACACTGGATACACGGGTGCCACACGAAGAAGGCCCCCTTACCTCTACCATACGATAAGTGGGTTCAAGATGGTCTTGCAGATTCAGAAACTGAGACTGTCCCGAAGTTTGCCACATTCAGTGATGCTCGTTTGATTGGTACTAATTCAGAACTGGAGAGAGATAGCCTTTTGCAAGCTTCAATACCTCCTGCAAAACGGTTGGACACTTCTGAGCCACATCTTTTGTTCACTGATCAGGAAGCACCTGGAAGAGACAGCTATAATTTGAGATCGAGAACTAAGGACAAATACATTTTAATAAAGTTGATTTTATTTACTGTTTGCAGGTTAACTCTCCACCAAGGTTCTACGTATTTTTGTTTTTCTGAACTGCCATCTGGTTCCTGCTGATAGGGTCGCGGTTGCTACCAGTCTTGGGAGTGCAAGCCTTAGACACTAGGTCTTGGGTTCCGTTGGTCCGAGGCTGTCTTCCTGGGTTCAGCGGAGGCCCTCTCAAGCAGAATCAACCAACCACCGCGGACAGCAACTTTAGTTTAGGATGGATTTCTTTGAGTCGGAGAGACCTGTGCAGACATTGACTTTTAGATAACGCATTTACAAAATAATGTTGAAGAAATGTTTTTTGATTCCGTGCATACTTTTACTACTGAGTTTTGCAATTTTCGTAATTGGTTATGTAGCATTTGTTTCTAAAGCAACGTTTAATTCCACTGTGCAATCTACACCTTCACCTACTATTTCCTCACATTTTTTCCACCCTTTGCCTGAACATGAGGTAGTTCGACGTAAGGAATTTGTTAACAATTCCTTCATACAGCTTTTGCACCAGCATCAGGTAGTGATCAATACAACAAACTGCTGGATTTGTGGTTTAATGCCTCATACAACCGATAAGGGAATTCCATATTTAGTTCTGCCTTTCAGTTTAAATGGTTCGATTCGAGCTTACAGAACTATGTTCATATATGCCCATAGTGTTGATCCTTTACGTTCACCGAGAGATAACCCAAAAAATAGTCCTGTAGCTAGAACCATAGTCGATATGATCCAAGGGACTAATGCAGTAGAGACTATTCCGAAAGACAAAAGGCAACCATATAGTGGTTGGAGCGTAAATGGATATGGAGTAAGTCTGAGTATTAACCAGCGTGCGAAAAGTCCTCTACCAATCTGGATAGTGCCCCATAAGGGTTACTATTGTCTACAGGGCAACGGTAAGAATCCAAGAGCTCAGTTAGGGAAGAGCGTTTGTGCTGAGACTTATGTGTTTCCGTCTCAGTCTTCCCCAGCGTTTTTAGCAGCCAAGGGTACTTATTTTGTTTGCTACGATAAAGCATATACATGGTTGCCCCATGATTTTTCGGGCACATGTTTTGTCTCCTTTCTGTTACCCCCCACTTTTACAGCGGCGGCAGACTATCACAAGATGAGAATTGCTAGAGGTGTCTTTAGCCAAGAAGACACTGCAGGACAAGAATTGGGTGATTTCTTCAAGGGTTTTCTGCCGTTTTGGGGACTGAGGAAATATAAATTTTATGGTCAAGAAATGTTCCCTAACGTGTACCCCACCGTCTCCATGTACGAGCTTAAAGTGCATGTAACTTCCCTCCTGTGCCAGCTATGAAGACGCAAACACATTTGCGTCCATCGTTAACATGTCCTCTTTCAGATCCACCCTGAATGGGTTGAATATTCCGTTCCTAAATATGCCTTGCCACCGTCTTTGTATGGTGCACTTTCATGTATTCCTGGCTCTGTGCGAGTTAGGCCCTGTTTTCTGTCATCAAGCCTCTTTCCAAAAAGCATCTCTGCCTCCTGAAACTGCAAGGTGGGATGCCCCTACCCGTGAACTATGTCCTACTCCCTGCGAGGCGAGCGGAGCCTGGCTCGGCCTGTCTGCCTGCCAAAGACAGTATTTTACCTTCATGCTATCAGTATAGCCAAGCTTAGCTTCCCGAAAACACATTCCAGTCCAGCAGAATAGATAAACAAACCCCCGGCTGCAGAGCAAAGGGCCCAGCCTCTCTGTCTCCATGCAAGTAATTCATAGCTCCCGTTTCCATGGTAGGCCCATACCCCCTCGCTTTACCCACAGACACGTAGGCACATGTGCACGCACTCATAGTCAGTATAGGATAGCCTCTGTCCGAGAGACCTTTTCCTTCTAGATAATATGGTTCCCAAACATCAGATATCAGATATGATATAGGAACGAGTTGATCTGACATGCCAGACTTCTGTCTCTTTCCTCTAGTGTAAATGTCAAGTCCCCTGCACCCTCCAACTTTACGCCAATCACACGTAATGCAGCTGCGCGCGCATCCTAGCTACCGATTCCTGCTGACTCTGCACCATTCTGTCATAGAGCCACCCACTTCTGACACTTACATGTGACGTTTCTAGAACACACCTCTGTGCACGCCTTAGTTCACGCCTTCTGATTACGTATTGTTAACACGTGTGTATTCTTATCTTGTTTCTCTCAGCTGTTACGCCTTCTGCATTGACTTCTATTGTGTATATTAAGTATAAAAGTAATGTAATGTCAATAAAGTATGCTCTATCCCTTCCTGCACCCCAGTGGTGTCAGGAACCCGATATCCGGTACCAGAACCATTCCTTTTTAAGGAATAAAACCCCTAAGAACTCTAACACCACGGACTCTGCATCTTTCTTTCCGATTGAGTTATTTTTGTTTAAGTACTTACCTGCATAGAAATTAGGACGGTAAATCAAATATTTACCACATTATTTTGGCGCCCGAACAGGGACCCCTCCCCCACCCCACGCGCCGGTTGGTGCGTTGCAGCCTTGGCCCCCTGCCACAGTCGTGACGGACACTACGCGTACCCGCAGGATTTCCTGTATCTCCCTCAGGCCTACGGAGGTGACGGAGACTGCGATCAGCACCCAGACGAGGCGGTGAGGAGTGCGGAGGATCCCGACCAGAGCCTAGCCGAAAGAAGCAAGGTCCGAGGTGTCAAGAGGCCCACCAGTTCCGAAGTATTCACGTATCAAGTTGAGTCGAGTCCAGTCCGGTCCAGTCCAGTCGAGTTTTCCGAGGCCTTCTGTTCCGTGCTTCCCGGTGAGTACCGTTGCTGGGGACGCATCTAGACGGGTGCATTATTATGTATCCGGTAAAGACGGGTTTGGGTACACAAACACGGTCTGCACTGTTTTAGACAGTGTATCTGTGCTGTTTAGCAGTACATCTAGTACCAAGGGTGGTCATACGTGTTCAAAATGTTTCATGTGATTAATGTTGTGGTATGAGTGGACTGTTTTGTGTACATTACTGTGTTTTTGTGTAACTAGCTGTGTTCAGAAGTAAGTAACAAATATCGAGTATCCAGCACTAAGTAACAAGATGCCGTTTTTCAATAAGTTAAGACAGATAGGAACTAGGAAAGGGATGCTAGAGGAAGAAATTCCTATCCCCCCTAGGGACACTCCTGGAAATGTTATGTACCATAAGCATGGCTTAGATGCCATACTGTACCTAGATTTATGGGCCGATTATACTAAGCACCTAGAAGAAAGACACAGATGGCCCGTTACAGGAACTTGGGATGCCGAGTGCATCCTGAAAGTAGAAGAAGCGCTATGGAAAAAGAAAGCCAGACAATCTCAGAAAGACGCCATAGAATTTTGGCGTAAAGTATCACATAAACGTGCCGAAAAAGCCCTCCGAAAAGAAGACAGACATAGAGAAGAGTCGGATAAAGTCCGAGAAAACGAATTAGTTAATGAAGGGATCCGAGTAAAAGCAGAACAAGTAGACCGCATGCGAAACAATCTTGTAAATGGCATGTACTTAGTAACCGAGGGTTCGCCTGAAGCCACTTCAGAAATACCGAAAGATCTGCCGCCACCATTGGTTCCAACTAAAGTAAATCACAGGACTACAAAGGACATATTCCTTGCTTCCTATCTAGATGATGTAGCTCCCGCTTACACCAATCCACCTGCCCAGGTACCGCCTGCTGACGGTGACGGAGGTGGCAACCCACTCCAAGACAATGTCCCGCCCTTACCACAACAAAGTTCACCCGCCCGAAATCCTGTTCCACCTGTTCCTCCAACACTTCCTTCACCTAAGATAAATACCCTGAATCCGTTTGGGCCTGACCCTGGAAAAACACCAGTTCAGTTACTTACACAGTCCCCACAGACAAGTCATGCTCAAGCCTCCGCCTCTGGAGGTGCGACAGGAGGTTACCAGACCCCGCCACAACCACATAGGTTAAACATAAGGGACATATTAAAGAACCGTACACCCCGAACCTCAAATTTCGACATGCTTAAAGAACCCCTTCCAGTTTGCAGATACGATCCAGTACCCGGTAAAGACGATAGGATGTTATTAGCATCTCTACGCTTACGAAAAGTTACAGATTACTTAGTGTTGTTCCCAGGAATGACTGAACACCTAGATAGAATATACCATTTTATCCAGACTGGGGAAGATCCTGACAGTATTAAAGAGGCCCTGGCTCACCAGAAAGCTGACACTCAAGGTTGTATATTACGCTTCTTCATAAACTGTCTAATAAGAGAACGAGACAGGCCTGGGGTAGACCAGGACGAGATGGATGCACTAAACAAATGGGGCCAGAACATAGCCGAGGGAAAACACGATAAACAGAATTGTATAGCAAGTATGTACAAAAGGATCAGGAAAGAAGTAATAGAGATACACGAAAGAAAGAAACAAGAAAGGGAAGCAGATAACAACCGGCTTGATTCCTCCGAGGAGGACGACCCAGAGGAATCCGAACAACAACCTAAAGAAATGATAGCGTACGTGGGTAAGGGAAATTACCTTAGGAAAGGTATTCGCCCAGAAAGCAAGAGAGTTTTTCTTTCCGGCATATCAAAACCGAATTCTTCTGAATATCTGTTTCAAGATACCGATAAAATGCTTCAAGAACGAATGGGGTACCATGTACTCAATTCTATGGATGAACAAGAACTAGCCCGGTCAGCAGTACTATGGGCTGACAATCCTAGCATATACAATGACGATACAGTAGCACAGACATTTCTGAACCTTTCCCCAGACGAACAGAAATTAGCTGGTATATACATGATTCAGCATCTTCTCACGTTATACAGAAATCAACACTCGGACCCAGGTCCCTTACCTGATACATTAGAAGCACTACTTATGAATAGATGGAGAGGCTTAAGTACCAAGTTGATTCAAATAATTCTAGAGCAACGGCACAGATATAACGCTTTCTTAGGCCCTCAACATGTTTCAGCTCCGCCCCCAGAAAGAAAAATGTTTCATTTGGAGCATTTTGACAGACAGAATCCTTTACGAGAAGTACACCCAGTTATGGGTGCCGATAATACCTTGAAACGTGTGTATGTGTACACACCTTTGACAAAGTTAGAATTATTAGAGATGTAGAAACTAGTACCCTGTCACGATAAAGACCCTGCAGGTTTTCACCGAGAACTTAAGGATATGTTACTCATGGGAGATTACACATATACGGATATTATGAAATTGTTAAAAGTACTGTTACCTACTGACATCTATGAGAAACTCAAAGAAAAAGAATGGGAGGTGGGAGATAAAAAGATTATATGGACAGAAATAGAAGACGAAGAAAAAATCCGTACTCCAGGGCTAGGCCTTGGGGAAAAAGCTAAAGCATTACCAGGTTTGATAGTACAGGTTTTGCCAAGATTATTGACAACTAAAAAGGAAGACTGGGACGCAATCTCAGCCTGTAAACAGAATCACGATGAAGATACTAGTGACTTCTATTCAAGATTTGAGAAATGTTTCATTATTAATAGTGGCCTGAAACCAAGCAGCGAGTCATACCCACACCTGTTTGTAAGTAAATTAGTAGAGAATTCCCTAACCCAGGTTAAGAATCGTGTATATAAAGTCGAGAGTACATGGCAGGCAAATACGCCATCTCAGATTTTGCAAATGTTACAATATCATCAGAACAGAATTAGGGAAGAACAAGAACATGAACAGAGACGTATGAAAGTCACGAAAATGAAAATACTAGTTGCCCAGTCAGTCCCAGCTGACGGTCAGAAAAAGGGTGGGACGCAGACAAATAATTCAGCAGCTCCTGTTAAAGGGACATGCAACTATTGCAAGCAGCCAGGCCACTACGTAAATGAATGTCCAGTCCTGAAACACAATATAGCGACAGGTAAAACTAAAGAAAGACCGCGTCAGCCTAGACAAGACCAGGTCCAGCCACAGACTTCACAGAATATACAGCCTATGCATGCTTCATCACACTCCGCCCAGACCGTAGCGGTATCACAGCCACAGCCCATTGCCGCGACTCAGCAAGTTTCACAGCAAATGTACCAGTATGCCCAATCTGACTATCCTGATTATCAGCGATACACATGAAACAGCCTAGAGAGGGAGGTTGGCTTGCCTCTTATTGAGATTCCTGTAGATCAAGAGGGTCCTTATGTACATAGTCGAGTATTGGGAAAAGACAGAAAGTTTTTAATTGACACAGGGGCAAGCCGCACGACAATCAGACATAATGAAGTCCCAGGGGCACCCCTCTCAGGCTCACAGAATGTTTCCCTTGGTTTTTCAGGACAGCCTATTGTAAATGAAGTGTCAGAACCAGTCCCCCTAGCAGTAGGTCCACTATCACGTGTTACAGACTTGTTACTCACGAAATCATGTCCAGAAAACTTGTTAGGAATAAAGACGCTGAAGGCTCTAGGAGCTGTGATATGTTGTTCTCCGGAAGGAGTTAGACTTTTCCTGCGTGACTTCAAGGGTCACTATGTATTACGAGAGTTTGATGTCAGATTGAAAAATGTACCGAAACACCTGTGGGCACAAGGCCCAACCGATGTAGGTTGCATGCACATTACACCATACCGTGTTACACTCAAACCAGGAGTTGTTTTACCCCGAATCAGACAATACAAGTTACCACCCGATGCTGTCGTGGCTTTACTGGAAATCATTGAAGAGCTCATTGCCCAAGGAGTGGTCGTAGAAACCGACTCCAATATCTGTAATTCCCCTATTATTCCGATTCTTAAACGTACTGATCCCAATGCACCGCCAGTATATCGGCTTGTGATTGATTTACGAGAACTGAATAAATGCATTGTTCCACAGTACCCTGTGGTTCCCGACATCTCATCCTTATTGACTGCTATTGATTCAGAAGCGACGTTCTTTACTGTAATTGACCTCAAGAACGCCTTCTTCAGTGTGCCCATTGATCCAGAGAGCCAATATCTCTTCGGATTCAGTTTAAATGGACGAAGTTTCAAATTTTCACGCGCACCTCAAGGATTCACAGAAAGCCCCAGCATCTACAGCCAAGCACTAAAAAGACAACTTGATTGTATCCAAATGCCAGTTAACACTGCCTTATTGCAGTACGTCGATGATCTGCTGATCACCGCACGAAGTGAACCCGAATGTGAACAAGCATCACTGACAGTTTTACATTTTCTGGCCGACAAGGGACACAAGGTGTCTCCTTCAAAGCTACAATTCTGTGTTCAGCAAGTTGTGTACTTGGGTCACTTGCTGTCCAAAGTGGGGAGACAGCTCACTCCTGACCGCATCCAGTTAATTGTAAATATGCCACAACCCCAGACACAAAAGGAAGTGCGGGCCTTTATAGGCCTCACCTCGTACTGCAGACAATGGATTCCCCAGTATGCATTTCTAGCTAAACCACTCATTCAGTTGACAACACAGGAGAAAGCGACTTCGACTGCCCTTCCTTGGACTCAGGAACATACACAGGCTTTTGAGGAATTAAAGAAAGCTTTATGTCAAGCACCAGTTTTAGCGACACCATGTTACAGCAAACCTTTTACACTTTTTGTCACAGAACGTGAAGGTACAGCGTTGTCTGTCCTCACACAAGATCAAGCAGGTTCACATAAGCCTTGCGCTTATTTTTCGAGTACATTGGATTCAGTAGCCCAGGCACTCCCGGCGTGCTTAAAGTCAGTTGCAGCGACAGCCCTAGCAATCAGACAAAGCGACTCAATTGTATTAGGACATCCATTGACAGTACAAGTTCCACATTCTGTAGAAGTCCTTCTAAACCGAACCCAGACTCAACACTTGACTATAGCACGACTGACAGGTTATGAATTGACGCTATTCCAGCCACACATAGAAATCAGACGCTGTAGCATCCTAAATCCCGCAACATTGTTACCTTCAATTATAACAGATCCAGCCCCGCATGATTGTATAGAGATAATTAATGCAGTAACAAAGCCCCGACGAGACTTAACAGATGTTCCACTGACCAACCCAGACCTGACACTTTACGTGGACGGTTCATGTATGAGAACAAGTACAGGAGAGTTAGTGGCCGCGTACGCAGTAACCACTGAAACCGAAGTCAAAGAAACACATCGTATTGACACACTGTCCGCTCAAGCAGCAGAGCTCATCGCTCTGACCCGAGCCTGTATACTAGCCAAGAACAGAAATGTTAACATATACACTGATTCCCGTTATGCTTTCGGAGTCGTACACGACTTCGGAATGTTATGGCAAGAACGAGGTTTCTTGACTTCCCACGGAGCCAAGATCCAACACGGTCCCCTCATTCAAGCACTGTTAGAAGCAATACATCTGCCTTCAGGCATATCCATCATGAAGTGTAAAGCACATACTAAAGTTACAGACTCTATTTCCCAGGGTAACGACCTGGCAGACCAAACAGCAAAACATACCGCATTGACTCACACCCAGGCAACTGATGTGACAAAGGCAATAGTACCGACACATTGTATGACTGTTAAGGATCCCACACTAGATGTAATCGATATTCAGACACATGCTACTCCAGACGAAATCAAGAAATGGTCCGAACTAGGAGGGGTCCAGACAGATCAGGGATGGATGACGAAGGGAAAATCTACATGGTTTCTCCCCGACTCTATGGTTCAAGTCATAATAAATACAGCACATAGTCCAGCACATCTGGGAGAAAAAGCCATGTTAGACAGTTTACAGAATCTCTGGTACAACAAACATTTACGAGCAGCAGCAAAACAGAAAGTGCGTACTTGCATGATCTGTTGTCAGTTCAATCCAGGTAAAAGCGTCCCTGTAGAGCAAGGTGGATTTCATCCTCCCGATCACCCTTTCGAAGTCCTCCAGATGGATTATATCCAGATGGAACGTTGTCGAGGATTCAAGTACGTCCTCGTAATTGTTTGTGCACTTTCCCGTTGGACAGAAGCATATCCAGTACCAGACTACACTGCCCCGACCACTGCCAAGCAGTTGGTTCGAGAATTCTTCCCACGGTACGGCTTGCCTCGTATCGTATACTCAGATAACGGACAGCCATTCTCGTCCGAGCTCATGAAGCAGGTCTCACTCCTGCTAGGATATCAGTGGAAATTCCACTGCGTCCGACATCCCGAAGCAGCTGGCCTTGTAGAGAGACACAATCAGACACTGAAAACCCGTCTTGCTAAAGTTTGTAAAGAGAAAGGGGTCGACTGGATAGTCGCCCTGCCAGTTGCATTGTTCTATATGAGGATGGTTCCTCATTCGAGATCAGGGCTATCCCCGTATGAGGTGGTCTTCGGCAGGCCACCAAATATGTGGGGGACGCCCATGCCTAAGAAAATAACCGATGTTGATTGTAATATGCTGACAGATTACCTTGCCTCCTTGATGTCTGCACTCCAATCATGTCGTTCACAGGTTGCCGCAGCTTTTCCCGACAACACTGATGTAAAGCCACACGATGTCCGTCCAGGTGACACTGTGCTGATCCGCAACTTCGACAGGAGGAGTCCGCTGGAGCCCCGTTGGCAGGAGCCGAAGCTCGTCCTTCTAACCACGAGGACCGCGATCAAGGTGGAGGGCAGAAAAGGGTGGATACATACAAGCCACGTAAAAAAATGTAATGAACTGCTGCTGCCAGAAACTGACTCTTCCACCCCCTCAAAGGACTGCCCAGATTCTAGTGACTTTAAACCTCCCATGGTAGAGAAAACTCCGCAAGAAGAATACAAGTTGAAATTACGGTCTAGCAAGTCAGACAGTTTAATTGTTTAAGTCCTCCCCTAGGTGAATCGGTTAAATAGTCTCTGACATGTATCCCCTAGACCCCAATAGAGAGAGAGATAGAGAGAAACAGATCAAGAAACAACGCTACTGCAAATCTCTAAAAAGTTACTGTATTGTCACCTTATGGATTATGTTTTCCTTAAGTCTTACGATTATTGTCACCAGTATACTTCTGCATATATACTTTCCTATTGCTACACGTGCACATTCTTCTTCTAATGACACTGCCGAGCATTCTTTTAGCGAGTTACCTCTTCATGAATTGTCCTACCGACTTGCGCTGCGCAACAATACATTCATTAGTATGTTACACCACTCGCATCAGACCAGCAACGCTACAAATTGTTGGATATGTGGCCGACTCCCTCCCTACGAGAAATACAAAGGAGTTCTGCCCCTCTTCCCGTACCCGTTCACACACAATGGTTCATGTGGAGCCTGGTTTAGTTTGATTAATGCCTTAGATTCGAATTCCGTAGTTTATCAGGGTAACTGGGTATAGGGAAACCTGAACACAGTTCTGCATAGAGTATGTTATCCTGACAAAGAGGGAGTCCCCAAAAGAACAGGAACTGATCTAGAAAATGAAGTATATGGATTAGGAAATTTTACACTCAACCTCATGATTCTGAATGTTGAATCCGAAACCGAACCAGACTTGCCCACTATGTCAGTACTACCAGTCAAAGGTGAATTATGTATTAGAAAGAAGGGTTCAATACACCTGGGTCATAGTAAATGTACTACCGTGATCGAATTTAGTGATAAGGGCAAGTCCACATTCAAAGCTACACGTCATTCCTATTTCATTTGTGGTCAGACAGCATACATACGTTTGCCTCTAGATTGGGATGGGACCTGTTACATTGGATTCTTACTGCCACCTGTTTTCCTAGCTCCACCAGATTATCATAGAAATTCCCATCTAGTTCACAGACCCAAAAGAGATCTCCCAATTGTCGACTATACGGAAACGGCATGGGAAAAATTCACAGATTTCAACAAAGGTTTCTTTCCCTACTTAGGGGCTATCTTTAATAGTAAGTCTATACGCCACTTGACCAGAACTCTCGAAGCAGTAGTGAAAGAGACCACTTCCGCCCTAGGTAACTTGACTGAGGAACAGTCTGCTATGAGACTTGTCGTTCTTCAAAATCGTCTTGTTATTGACGTCATACTAGCCGATCGCGGAGGAGCCTGTAAGGTCCTCGGGTCAGCTTGTTGCGTTTTCATCCCAGATAATGCTCCGTCCGTATATAAGGCTATTACCCGTCTCCATAAGATAGCTAGTCAGATACATCAGAATCCAGGCACTTGGACTTGGTCCGGTTGGCTCTGGACTACCATATCAGCTTGGGGTTGGAAAATACTGTCACTTCTTGGAACCATTCTACTTATAGTATTCAGTTGCTGTCTATGTTTACAATGTGGGCCGGCGATTTGCGGCTTGTGCACCACATCCTGCACTCCCCATTCAAGTCAACGTTCTAAATCCCATGTGAAAAAGGATGAGCAGATGATGCTAACTACTCAAATAAATAGATTAATGACGATTGATATATCATGAAGGGTCCGTAGGGAACAAGGAGGGAATGAGGAAATATAAATTTTATGGTCAAGAAATGTTCCCTAACGTGTACCCCACCGTCTCCATGTACGAGCTTAAAGTGCATGTAACTTCCCTCCTGTGCCAGCTATGAAGACGCAAACACATTTGCGTCCATCGTTAACATGTCCTCTTTCAGATCCACCCTGAATGGGTTGAATATTCCGTTCCTAAATATGCCTTGCCACCGTCTTTGTATGGTGCACTTTCATGTATTCCTGGCTCTGTGCGAGTTAGGCCCTGTTTTCTGTCATCAAGCCTCTTTCCAAAAAGCATCTCTGCCTCCTGAAACTGCAAGGTGGGATGCCCCTACCCGTGAACTATGTCCTACTCCCTGCGAGGCGAGCGGAGCCTGGCTCGGCCTGTCTGCCTGCCAAAGACAGTATTTTACCTTCATGCTATCAGTATAGCCAAGCTTAGCTTCCCGAAAACACATTCCAGTCCAGCAGAATAGATAAACAAACCCCCGGCTGCAGAGCAAAGGGCCCGGCCTCTCTGTCTCCATGCAAGTAATTCATAGCTCCCGTTTCCATGGTAGGCCCATACCCCCTCGCTTTACCCACAGACACGTAGGCACATGTGCACGCACTCATAGTCAGTATAGGATAGCCTCTGTCCGAGAGACCTTTTCCTTCTAGATAATATGGTTCCCAAACATCAGATATCAGATATGATATAGGAACGAGTTGATCTGACATGCCAGACTTCTGTCTCTTTCCTCTAGTGTAAATGTCAAGTCCCCTGCACCCTCCAACTTTACGTCAATCACACGTCATGCAGCTGCGCGCGCATCCTAGCTACCGATTCCTGCTGACTCTGCACCATTCTGTCATAGAGCCACCCACTTCTGACACTTACATGTGACGTTTCTAGAACACACCTCTGTGCACGCCTTAGTTCACGCCTTCTGATTACGTATTGTTAACACGTGTGTATTCTTATCTTGTTTCTCTCAGCTGTTACGCCTTCTGCATTGACTTCTATTGTGTATATTAGGTATAAAAGTAATGTAATGTCAATAAAGTATGCTCTATCCCTTCCTGCACCCCAGTGGTGTCAGGAACCCGATATCCGGTACCAGAACCATTCCTTTTTAAGGAATAAAACCCCTAAGAACTCTAACACCACGGACTCTGCATCTTTCTTTCCGATTGAGTTATTTTTGTTTAAGTACTTACCTGCATAGATTTTAGGACGGTAAATCAAATATTTACCACATGACCTATGGCTAACAGTAGGAATATTCGTCAGCTTACAAGAGTGGTTGAGTCCACCATAGTTGAGACTGCCGGTGCCCTTGGTAATCTGACTGCTGAGCTCCAGTCGGATAGACTTATGACACTTCAAAATAGAGTTGCCCTAGACGTTATTCTAGCAGATCGAGGGGGAGTTTGTAGATTGATTAAATTGAGTTGCTGCGTTTTCATTCCGGATAATGCTCCGTCAGTCTTCCAAGCCATTTCCAAATTGCATAAGATCTCCGATTCTGTCCATCTGGACAAAGGGGATTGGTCTTTGATGGGATGGTTATGGGGATTGATATCCACTTGGGGTTGGAAGATTTTGATGGTCATTGGTATGGTCTTAGCGATTCTGTTCATGTTCTGTCTCTGTGTACAGTGTGCTCCGGCTATTTGTGGCCTTTGCGCTACTTTATGCGTACGGAAGCCTGTCCGGAGGGAGATTCATAGTAATAAGATGATACTACAGCAGCATATCGATGATCTGATGAATATAAATCCGGATTCAGATTAAATTGAGTCTGGGTTTATTGCCTATGATAGGGCAAAAGGAGGGTATGTGGTTCCGTGATTCCGAAATGGGTTCGATAGTGCTGAAACCCGATTCATAAAAATCGTCGGAAATGGACGATTTTGGTCTCTACAGACCGCAAATGACGAGTGCAGCGTGTCTGAGTGTTTTCGTATGAATCGATATAGGAGAACACTCTGTATTTGAGGATTTAGTTTGAACCCTCGGGTTCCATCTTGTAATGTGGCAGCCATCTTGTATGGTTGCCCTAACATAGGCCCTATGATCGTGGCCGAGCGAGTCCTTGACACGTACGCCTTAGCTGACTTTTGGTTGACCTGGCCGAACTGACTTTTCCCCTGGGGCGAATCCTGCTGAGCCAGTTCCTTGGTTAACAGCTGCACTGATAAAGATCAAAGAGCAGGACGTGTTCCGACTTTATGGCCCACCGTTCTCACTCCCCTATCTCCTTTCCATCTGTTTCTGCCTTTCCTTTACAACATGTTCATCGATCTGAGTTGAAGGTTTTATGATGGGTTTGTCCGGCCTGATCGAACAGGAAACTAGCATATGTGTGATCGTTTTTTGTGTGGGCTGGACAACGGAAAGTGGGATTAGCTTTGACTGTTGTGATTCGCTACTTTTTGAAATGCTACTTGTTCATTGGTTTATTTTGTATGCACCAAATGTAAATTGTGATGTTGCCAGAAGCGTAATTTTCGACATAAAAGACTGAGTTTTGTTCATTGAGGTGGTGCAGTCTCTTTTGAACTACCCGTGTGTACTTCGTAGACCTCTGTCCCTGGTTGCAACCATTAAACTTTGGTCTTTGACGTCATCGAGAAGTATCCCGTGTCTCTGTTTGCCAAGACAGGGGAATCCGGGGTCTTTGGGTGTTGCCCTGACACCGCTGGGTTTTTGTATTAGTATTGGTTCTGAGAAAACCCAGTACCTCTTTAGCACAAATGTAATGCTGGTTTGAGTGGATCATTTTAAGACGTTCATCACCTTGTAGGCGCTCTAATAATTTCTCCGCCAAAACAAAAGGGTCTTGGTTTTTTTCATCTTTTTGAAACACAGAACACACCTCCTTCAGTTGGTGCTCCAGCATGTACAACAATGGGATAGCTTTTCCCAAATTAGAGTCCTCCTTACTGACTGCACGCGTGAAGAACTCAAAAGGACGAAGCATGCGTGTCAGGCTTTTAACTATGTCCCATTGCGCCGCACCCATCCTCAGGTCCTCCTTCTGAGCTGTACCCTGTGTTAAGAAATAGTGATCGAGTACCGTATACTGCTCATACAGACGCTCAAGCATGTAGACGGTTGAGTTCCAACGTGTTGCCGCCTCCTGGATGAGTGCTTTCACTGCCATTCGACGTTCCTATGGCAGGCTCCTCAAATGCTTCCGGGCCTTAAAAGAATGGCTGAAATGGTTGCAAATTTTTCGGCAGGTGCCCACTACCCTGTACGCTGCACTGTCTTTATCACTCAAGAATTTTTTGACAACCAGGTTTATACAGTGCGCCAAACACAGCACTCTGAAATAGTCACCCAGCTCCATGGCCTTAACTACATTGGCGCCATTATCCGTGGAAACATAACCAATCTGGCGTTTTTTTGGGGACAGCCAGTCAAGGACCTTTGTGTTAAACTCATCCAAAATGTTTTCTGCTGTGTGACATTTCGCCAAACCAAACAAGGCTAGTGTTGCATGTCTCCGAGCAGCTTTAAAAACTTGGTCCGGGTCAACACCTGCGTTTAGCTTTGCTTTAACCCCTGAAAAAGAGACCCAGTGTGCAGTGATGCACATGTAATCAGCACCTGCGCCACTGGTGCACATATCTGCTGTCAGATGTACAGTGTGAACAGCACTCTTCTCTAAAGCTGCCCCAATCACCTCCAGAACATCTTCATGTAGTGCTGGAACCGCAACTCGGGCAAAATAGAACCGGCTAGGAACCTTCCATTTAGGGCAGAGCGCTGCCACTAATTCTAGAAAACCAACCCCTTCTACAAAAGAAATAGGGAGAAGGTCCAGAGCTAGCATTTTAGCCAGCTTAGTGTTATACAGACGCATCAGTGGGTGGTTGCGTTCATATTGCGCTTCTGTAAACAACATCTTTTTAATGTTGCCCTGGACCAAGCATTTACAGGATAATGATGATGATGATGATATCTTCGACCCAGTTACGCTCGCTGATGAACTTTTTCGCAATGGTGTCTCACTCTCTCCCACACTCTTAGTGTGGCTCACATGGGGTGTGCAGCTGACAGAGGTACTGGGTGTAAGAGAAGTGTTTGACACGTCTTCTTCCTCCTCGTCATCATCAGATGAAAAATCAACGTTTTCATTACGTGCAATTAGGGCTTCCTTGATCGCCTGTAGGTGCGCAAACCATTGGAAAGGGTGCTGTCTCTTAAGATGACCTCTCTGGCCTCCCGTACCATAGTTGGTACCAAACTTACCACGACTAACTGCAACCTTACAAATGCTACAAATGGCGAAGTTTTCCCTTTTTGGGCAAACACTAAAGAAGTCCCAAGCTGGGGACTTGAATTGTCTGTGGGGGCCGGAGGAGTCGGCGATACTGGTGGCAGTGGTCTTGCTGCTAATGCCAGATGAAGTGGAGGATGTGGATTGCCGAACTTTAGTACGTTGTGCACTTTCACCACCACTAATTGAGGTCATGGTGGATGGAGGTCCCTTCTTGCGAGGAAGAAATATGGAAGCGGTAGGTGTTGGTGTACTAGTTAACTCCAATGATTGTTGTGTTTCCATTGCCTCCTCCTCGACATCATCATCACGCTCAGCAGCTTCTCGGGCTAGGGTCAAAATGTCTCTTTGCTGCATGCCCGCTGGGGCTGCAGTGACCTATATGATGACTGGCTCGTCGTCGTGAGCGGCTTCATCAGCAGCAGTATCCGCCACTTCTTGTTGAGCCTCATCACACTCCAAAACTATGAGTTTTTCGACGACCTTCCTTTTACGCTTAAGTACCTTTGTCAGATCATGGTGTGCCTCACTCTCAGGCGGCCGTGATGGTTCCCAATCTTCATCCAGATCATCAGAAGGAGGTGGGCTTGAAGAAGATGTAGACACCCCCCTTGATCTTTTCCTTGCTAGGGATGTGGAAGACAATGAATGATCATCAGGAGGAGTGGCTTCCTCAAATGATACCTCGGTTTGATTGTCGATTTCCTGATGTGCCCCTACTTCGGGAGGAACAACTATTGTGGGCACTTGTGACCCTCCATGCACCTCTGCTTGCGCATCTCCTTGCGCTGCCTCTCCTTCCACATGTACTTGGGCTTGTACTTGCACATGTGGTTGTTGTTGCGGCTGTGGTTGTTCAACAATTGTCAGATGAGTTACAACAACCTGTGTTGATTCAGGGACAATGCTGCTACTTTCTTGCGATTAGCCAACATCACTGGTCGATGGTGATTGAAGAAGTACACTGACTGCCTCTGCAGCACTCAAGGGCTTGGACTTAAGTTGGCGTGGTTGTGGTGGTGGCGGCACTGAGCCCAATGGAGCGGGGGTGCTGCTCCCAGCTTGGTCCCCAGCAGATCCCGATGCTGCTGCAGGCGTACTTTTTTTTTTACTCCCAAAAAACGTGGCGGCCGGCACACCAGCCTCCTTGATAACTCGCTTCTTCTGCTCCTTACTGGCAACTTTCTTGCTAGAGGAGCTACGGGGAACTCTTTTTGGGGCCATCTTCTTCAGAGCAGGTCAGAACAGCAGGCCGCAGTTGCACGAGTTGCAGAGTTGTCTGTGGCCAGACGTGACGTCGCGTGACGTTATGCTGCACACACACACCGCTGCAGGACTTCTTCCTGGCACTGGTGGTTCTCTTGAGTCTCGTGCACCTAAAAGCAATGGAGACAGAGGAACATCAGTTCAGTTATACACCCCAAAAAAAATCGAAAAAAACCCAGAAAAATCAGCACAATCCCATGCCCTACATGATGTTTAAATTCAAGACACCCAACAGAAAGACTAGGCCCATGCACCACTCACTACCCCTGGGCATAATGGATGAAAGCTAGGCAAAATGGGTGCAGGCCTGAGAACACTGCCTGCATTCAAAATGGCCCCCTCCCTCCCAGCACATGGCCAGGGCCTGTAGCAGCACTCAAAATGGCCCCCAACCACATGGCCTGTCCACAACAGGCCAAAAAAACGAAAATCACAGAAAAATCAGCACAATCCCAAGCCATCCAGCCCCTCCATGATGTTTAAATTCAAGACAACCCACAGAAAGACTAGGCCCATGCACCACTCACTACCCCTGGTGAAAAGGCCACAACAGGCCAAAAAAAACGAAAATCACAGAAAAATCAGCACAATCCCAAGCCATCCAGCCCCTCCATGATGTTTAAATTCAAGACAACCCACAGAAAGACTAGGCCCATGCACCACTCACTACCCCTGGGCATAATGGATGAAAGCTAGGCAAAAAGGGTGCAGGCCTGAGAACACTGCCTGCATTCAAAATGCCCCCCCCCCCTCCCAGCACATGGCCGGGGACTGTAGCAGCACTCAAAATGGCCCCCAACCACATGGCCTGTCCACAACAGGCCAAAAAAATGAAAATCACAGAAAAATCAGCACAATCGAAGCCATCCAGCCCCTCCATGATGTTTAAATTCAAGACAACCCACAGAAAGACTAGGCCCATGCACCACTCACTACCCCTGGTGAAAAGGCCACAACAGGCCAAAAAAACGAAAATCACAGAAAAATCAGCACAATCCCAAAAAAATCAGCACAATCCCAAGCCATCCAGCCCCTCCATGATGTTTAAATTCAAGACAACCCACAGAAAGACTAGGCCCATGCACCACTCACTACCCCTGGTGAAAAGGCCACAACAGGCCAAAAAAACGAACATCACAGAAAAATCAGCACAATCCCAAGCCATCCAGCCCCTCCGTGATGTTTAAATTCAAGACAACCCACAGAAAGACTAGGCCCATGCACCACTCACTACCCCTGGTGAAAAGGCCACAACAGGCCAAAAAACGAAAATCACAGAAAAATCAGCACATTCCCAAGCCATCCAGCCCCTCCATGATGTTTAAATTCAAAACACCCCACAGAAAGACTCAGTGCACCCACCACTGAGTACCCCTGGGCAAAAGACCACAAAACAGCCCAAAAATCGAAAATTCCAAAATTGTAGTTGCAGCAACTGTAATGCCCCAAACAAACTTACTTGTGAAATTTCTAATCCAAAAGTGATCCAAAGAAAGTCAAAAAGGCCTCAAATCCAAATATCCAGCAGCATCCACAAAAAGTAATCCTTCCAGCTCCAGATCCAAATGAAAAGTGACCAGAAGATGGACAAAGCACTGGGAGGAGCCTGCTGGACAGGAACAGGAAGTTGAAGACTGTGGGGCACTTCCTTCCTCCCACCCCCCCACCCCTCCTCCCCAAAATGGACTCCTCGCAAAAAAAGTGCAGGCAAATGTCAACCCGAGGAGTTATTCAGATAAAAATCATCATTTCCAGAAGGTTTATGCTGCTTGCTGGTGGATTTCTTGTGCAGAATTGCAAATTTTGTATTTTTGCGAGTGCGAGATTGTTGCTGCTCGCCGCATCTACAAGCTCGCAATTGCAAAGTACCGCGATACGTGATCACGGCGTACTCGCATTGACAAACCCTCGCTGTGCAAGTTGGCAAGCCGCGATTACGTAATCGCGCTCGCCAAATTCCCGCGGGATCCCGCAGCAAGATCCAAAATGACGCAGCACTCGCAAAATATCAAGAAAAACAACTCGGCAAACGCTGAATGACGGTAAGTAAACGCCGCGCGGCGCAAAATTGTATCACCAAGAAAAAAAATCCGCTGCGTGCGAATTTGCGGATTTTCTGTAAATTCGCGAGCGTTCGCGGATTGCGAATTTACCGAAAATCCGCAAAATCCGTGAGCGTAACGGATTTTCCGCCCATGCTTATTTCCTTTGTGATTTATCTCTCAATCAAAGAGCAGTCTTCTGAAATTTACAGGGTGTCCCATTCTTTCCCTTCCAGTGTGTCCCCACCCAGTGAGCTGGGTGGGATTCCTCTCCTCCTCATGTCTTCAACAGGCAGGCCTGAGCTTTCCTGAGAGTAACCGAGGGTCATCCATACAATATACCATTGCAGGCACACTCACTCAGTGTACATTTGTAGCACACTTTGGGTTAAGCAATAATACCTCTATGCACTGTAGCCTCACATGTACTCATGCATTCATCACACACAAGCAGTCTGTGTGCACTGTTCAGCACTAATGCTTTTCTATATTCAACCAGGGTATGCTTATTTTAAATCACAAGCCCTGCCAGCAGACACAATCACTATGTGAGTTCTGCACAACTCTTCATGTATTATACTTTATGCAATGACACATAAACCCAGCACCTGTAGTCCCTGCCCATGCACTGTATGTAATGTATTCCTCTCAGGCATGCATACACCCCGCACACGTACTCACCACACATGTACTGCACAGTACTGCACCATCCTTTTAGTGTACCCTTCCCAAGCACACATACAACCAACCAAGAGTCACCCCTCCTAGGCTGTGCAGCACTCACAATCTACCTGATGTAGGCCAAACGTGAGTTAAGCACACAGCAGCAGAACTTTTAAAAAGTTGAGTGGGCCTGAAGGCCTCACTTCAGTGACATAGGGTAAAATAGATCTATTTGCTAATACTGATCACTACACAGTATACTGCCACCAAAGTGGTCATGCTGCCTAACTGCTGATAAAGGTGGTAGCCTTACACCACCATGAAGGTAGTGCTTTGGGCGCTCCTCCCGGTCCAACAAGACTGTAATCTGTGGGACAGGCCTATTTCATGGCGCACGTGCATGATCAGTGTTTGCCTATGACATAAAATCAGCATTATGGATCCAGACAACTGTACTCTTGGGCCTTTGTGAAATGCAAGTTCAGAATCCCCTAATAAAAATTAAATGGGTTAGTGTCAAAGACCGATTTCCAATTAGATTAATTGCCATATCTGTGCTCCTTGATGCCGAGAAGGCATTTGGCTAACTTAGAGGCCTTTTCTGTTCACCGTGCTATATAGACTGAGCATTCCTGTTAAAATATTGAATATAATTAACCTGCTACATACACGATGCCTTTTTAAGGATCGGCATTAATGGTTGCTTTTTGGAACCATTCACATCAGCAGTGCACAAGATAAGGTGTCCCCTCTCACCCCTCCTACTCGCTCCTGCCATGGAGCCACTGACCACGTCGTTGCAAACTGCACTCAGTCATCGGGGGCTAACATAATCAATCAAATGTATGTTACTGTTGTCATATGCTGATGGCATACTGCTCTTTGTAGAAGACCCAGAAACAAATCTTGTGCCACTCATAGCTGAAATAGTGTGGTAAGGAGACATTTCTGCCATACAAATTAACTGTTCCAAATGTCAAATGTTCCCATTAACTGCAGGTTCCCACAGGCCAGCGATGGATTCCCATTTTCACTGGTGTGATGATTCCGTCTGATACTTAGGGATTACACAGGAGATAGGTACCAAATAATACTGCAAACCTACTGCCCTACTCTCACTAATCTAACCAAATAAATTGAGAGGTGGATAACACTCCCATTATCAGTGGCCAGGCGAATTGCACAGATTAAAATCCTAGTGCGCCCCACGTTTTTAAAATTCTCCTAGAACTTATCAATACCAAACTAAAAACAGCATTCACAAGGTTGGTCTTGGCGGGCCCGGGCTATGCTGGGAGACACTTACACTTCCTTATGATCGGGGAGGTTTTTCGAAGCCAAATATGGAAAGACAGACAGCACCATGCAGCACAATCACAATATGCAGCATTATGGTTTCATCAAACACATGATGCTCTCCATGTTCCTATGGGAAAAGATCAGGTACTGCTGGGCACTTTCCATATCTACATAGCCACCAGAGTCTCGAGACCAGTCCAGACCATAAATACTGCATGATGGACCTCCTGGTCTGTCTGGCACATGACAGCAAAAGATGGCCAGGAGCACCTTTATACAAAACCAGGGCGCTCTTGTCATGCTCATTCCTGTCGCACTGCAAAGATCGAGAACTAGTCCCTCCAAAGTATCCAGTTCGTCCAAGGATACTTTGGAGGGACTAGTTCCCGATCTTTCCAGTGCGACAGAATGAGCACGACAAGAGTGCCCTGGTTTTGTATGCAAATGTAATTACTGTGGTGGGGGCGATCAACAGTTCTGTTTGCACGCACCTTTAAATGGAGCTACATTAAGTATGGTGTCGCATTAAGGGAAGAAGTGCATCCTCAACAATGTTTGTTCTGCATGAGCACCTTTACTCACCAAACATACCTCTCCTTAGCAACCCCTCCCTCCCTTCAATGTTAGCCACTTGAGAGATGCTCTGGTTGAGAGACAAGGGCATGCTTAAGGTGGGACAACTGTTTATAGATCTAAATTTCTTACCCATGAACAATTTTGTGATGATGGAAGCACCACACCAATTGACTTTTTTGATTATATATATGCATGTCACTTGCAGCATTATTTGCCTGGCCTACCTTCCCAGTGGAAGTGCTTGAGATCCCTCCATTTATCCAACTCATCCAAAAACCAGTTCAGAGGAGCGTGGTCACCACGCTGCACACCTTGAACATGGAGACTTGTACAAGTGGTGAACTTAGAGCCCGGGAGAAAAAGAAAACAGATTTGGCTCTTGAGATACGTGGAAATAGCGCTGCTCCCAAATAAAATTCTTACCTATTGATTGCAGGTATAAGCTGCTTCACTTCAAGTTTATTCACATATTATATTGTATCACAAAGTACATACACAGAGTCGAACCTGGAAAATCTGCGCAGCAAACTCTGTGCCCATGTGACCCCCGCCTGCTTCTTCCACCTTGTATGGGATTCCCTTGCCTGGGACTGCCCACCAATCAGACACTCCATAAAGGAGAGAGTGGAAATTACAGTGGACTGTATCCCTCTGACAGCCCTGCCAGTCAGGTGGCTGGTGTGGGTCCTACTTCTTCTGGGAGGAAAAGCAGCTAGACTCCTACTGGGTGAGGGGCCCTCTCCCTAAGGTTACCGACTGGCTGAAAGATGCCCATACACGAGACACTGGGGAGCTCTTCAGTTTATATCTTGCCCAAATATTGACAATGATAACCTTATTTGGCACTTTCCAATATTAATATTGTGCCTACTATGGTGCTATTTATAGTACACCTACCTTAAGACTGCCTCGACCGCTGGTCAGTGCTCTAATGGATCGCTGTTTCGTGTTACCCTCTCATAGCGGTGTAGGCGTAGGAGACTGGCATGCTGCTTACCTTTGAAACTGAAGGAATACTGTATTTCCACCACTCCTGGGCCACAATGCAATACACGTGGATCCATTAACTCACATTCGTCGTGTGGGAGTTACCAGATAGATTGGTTATAGAGATCGCTGCATCGTCCTACTTCGGATTGAGTTTTTACTACAGATATTGGCCGAATTGAGCAGATTTCACTAACTCTACACAGACCCGACATACTTCTTGCCGCTCTCTATCGACTTGGGTCTGCATTTCCGGGACAACCTGAGTCATAGTACAGCTACGTACAGACTTCCAAGTTTACCTGTTTCATACAACGGATCGATATCGGACCTTTTTACTCTTCTGCCTGATTTTGGATCAGACTGGATACTGTTTCTATACAGGAACCTATATGATATACTAGAGGTGTTGGATATATGGCGACGGGATTATCTCTTTACTCTCCCGGTTCGGTTAGAACAACGCTGTGATGGTGATATTGCTGATTGATATTATTTTTGCCCTGAGGAAGCTCCCTATGCGGAGCGCAACGCTTTGGCTGATGATTGAAATGGAATGTTTTTAAAAGTTAACTAATTTTAAATAAAGAAGTGACTTTTCACCTACTGTGACTATTTGGACTTTGTGAACTGCGCACCCCCATTTGTCAAATGTATGTTTTGATCTGGAGCACAGCAACGCCACTCAACGGCTGGCGTAGGGGTTGGTTGCACAGCAATCTTTATATTTGGGAACTAGCACGAGGTGCAGCATTAAATTTCTGCCGTTGCTCTTAGCTGCTTGGTTTTCCGACGCTGCTCACTCTATAATGTTCATCATGGATGGACAACTGAAATGTCTTTGGATTTTTGAAATTATTCAAGCAAGGTTTCCCAATGAGTTTTACGCAAAACATTCAAATTGAGTATGAATAATTTCTTATGAGAAGAAGCTGTGTTAATATCACAGGAAATCTGTGCGAAATATTTTTTTATTGACAGGGTAACAAAAAAAATATGTTATTGCTCAAAAATAAAATTCTAAGGCTTTAGACTGATAAACTTGAGGAACTTTAGGGAATCAAACCTTTACCATCATTTCAAGATGTAAACAGCAGTACATCTCGGGGTTGTTTTATCAGACAATTAAAAATTTGCTAACATTCGTGCCAAGAATTTTCAATTCTATTAAGGACAGGAGGCGAGGATTATGCTATTCTCAATTCCTTTACTGAAAATACAGCAGCCAATCAGCACACAGTAAAGTAAAAAAGAACTACAATACCCATCATACCTGGGTAACCATAGAGTACACAACCTTATATATTGGATCATAGAGGTCACTACTTCCTCTTTCTTTGTCCAGAACAGTCAATACAGGTGAAAAGTCAAAACAGCAAACTCAAACAATCCACGAAGGACGTCCAGAGGAGAGGTCAGCAACAGGTCCAAGCGAGGAGGCCACATCCGAAGTCCGTGAGAACAACCATATATCATCCAACAGGAGAAGACGGAACCACACTTCATTTAAGATCAGAGCCTGAAAGGAATAAAACAGAGCCGTAAAATCCATACCCATAATGGAATAAACTCAGAATCCAAAATAGGGCGGGAACATTGCATAGAACATACAAAACAAGGCACAGTAGAAATGCATAGAACAATGCAATCAACAAAGAGAAGATAAGGGTGGGATAATCCTCACCTCCTGTCCTTAATAGAATTGAAAATTCTGGGCACGAATGTTAGCACATTTTTTATTCTATGGCAGGACGGAGGCTCCGATTGTGCTTGTTCAAAGCTTATCCACCAATACTGAAGCAACATTCACAATAGGTTTAAAATAGAACGTCTTAAACACAGATTCAGAAGACCAATCTGCAGCCTTCATGATGTCATGAATACTGACACCCATGGAAAAAGCCTTGGAAGCCATAGCTCCTCGTGCCGAATGGGCACCAAAGAGGGAAACAACAATGCCTGCCTCCAGCATGAGCCATCGTAACCAACGTAGCAGGAATAACGGGCTTAAAAGGCTTCTGCAAAGCAATCAATAATTGACCTTGAAAATCATGTCGAAAAGGTGCAGTGCGTACCTCGTAATCCTTGATACATTGGACCAGACACAGCTGAGGGTTGTGAGGAAAATAAGGATAAGTAACTGAAGATGTATTACATTTAGTTCGTCTTGAAATAACAAAAGTGACGCCTTCTGGGGAGAAAGTACGACCTGCGAGGTCCAAGGCCCGAACATCAGAAACCTGTTTGCAGGAAACCAAACACAATAACATAGTCAGTTTAGCTGAGAGCTGTTTATTGGTCAACAAAGAGTTTGAAGGCCAGGAAGTTAGGAAACGCAAAACAATTGACACATTCCACTGAGCAACATACTTAGGGCAAGTAGGTTTTATCATCCGGATGCCTCTCAGTAATTTAGATATCAAGGGGTGTTCTCCAGTGGGTTTGCCATATATAGACACATGACCCGCAGATATAGCAGAACGAAAATTGTTAACCGTTCTATAAGCGAGCCCAGACGAGGCCATGGAGGCCTGGAAATTGATAATCAAAGCGAGATCTGCTGTAGCGGGATCCACCGACCTTTGTAAGCACCAATCACACCAACGTTTCAAACTTGACACATAACGCTTGTGTGTGTTGGGGGCCCAAGCTTCATTGATAAATCGGGAAGCGTCTCCAGATAACCCTGGGACTTTCCAGCGTCCCCCAAAATCCTCCATGCTACCAGATGGAGCTGACCCGACAGAACTAGGGGGTGCGGTTCATGAAGAGGGTCCAGCAACAGGGTCCACTTGTGAGGAAGAAGGAGAGGCGTAGAGCAGCTCATCTCCAGAAGAACTGGAAACCTCTGATCCCTGGTGGTGGCGCAGTGGTCTTGAGGCTACAATGTGCTTGGCGAGGTCCACTGCCGCTCCACCAAGCAAATTACGAATTTCCTCACTGCCACACTTTTCATTGCAGTGCAACTGTCATGGAAAGTGCTGTGGTGAGGAAACAAATGGGGCCATACAGGGCCCCCTGGTGCCTCAAACCATGTGGATGCACAGAGGGGTGTTCATGCACACCAGTACATGCATGGCATTGACAGCAGCAGTCCATGCAGTGCAGGTACTGCCTTTGACTTTCCCATTGCGGTGCCTATTTCTTAGGCGCTGATCTGAGAATGCCAAAGAACCATCTGCTAGACCAGGAGAAAACTCCTGCTCTGTTGGGCGGTTCCTACAAGCTTTGGCAGTGCGGGAGCAGGGCAGTTCCACTCCTGCACCACCAAACTCCTAATAAGGCCCTTTGTGTTGTTGTCTGCTTCAGCTCATATGTCATCCACTCAAAAAATAAATGGAGATTCTTTTCAAGATAACAAAAAATAAGTTTTTCTGCTGTTTCATCTTGGTTTCTTGCTACTGTTGGTTTTATTCAATTTTTACAAATCTTTTTTAATCTGACAGTTTACGTTAAGGAAAGAGGATGTGAGGACATACATTGACCCTTATAAAGACTGCCGCTACTGTCGATTGATTGTGAAGTTCAAACAAAAGGACTGCTAACTGTATTTATTCATTCTCTGATGCTTCTATTGAAGGGGACTAAGATTACAAAGCATAACAGTCACCTCTGTCGTTCTTAGAAGCTGGTGGCCAGTCATGGCATTGGCAAATAACAGAGGTTGTATATTGATTGGCTGGCAGCCAACAAGAGAGAAACATCGCTATTTCTCCTGCCATGGGTGAAGTAGCTCAGAGTGCATACTATTGGTATAAATAGCACAACATCGTCTCTATTTACCTGGCCATCAGCAAAACAGAAGAGAATTTATATTATTTTGCTACCGACCTTGCAAATAGCAAAACTGATTTTCTATTTACCTGGCCACCGGCTAAATAAGAGGTGGTGATTTACTGTGCAATAGGCAAAGAAACGTTGCTATTTACTGGGGTGCCAGTTAAATAGCAGAGATTGTGTAAGACTTCGCCAGTGACTATACCAATAGCGCAGAAACTTCACTTTTTACCAAGCTTCTTGTGAAATAGCATGGAGTGTTTGATATTTGGCAGGCAGCAATGTAAATAGCACAGAATGTTAGCTATTTACGTGGCCACAGGCAAAATATCAGAGGATCTATACTATTCGCCATGTGGCTGGTTAACAAGTGCTGTTTCTCTGGAGATTGTGGGGGTCAGGTGCAAATGAAAACAGTCATTGGGAAGTGGCAGCATGGGTCTGGTGACTTAGTGGACTAATGACCCCACTGTAGGGTCCTGTGTATGCCTCATGATGACAGGTCCAAATCCCAGCATGTCCACTCAGCCTTTTATCCTTCTGGGGTTGATAAAAAATGAGTACCATTGAGTTGGGTAACAATAAACATCTGTTGGTTAGTGCAAAGATATCCTTCTTGTTGAAAGTGCACTTTACAAATACACGATATTTGATGGAGGTGTTATGGACCTGGCTGTGGTAAGTGCTTTGTTTACTTGACCATGATACACATAACTGCCATGTAAATAGTAAAGCAATCTTGGGCACCCCCCCGCTATTCCTGTCACTTAGTTGTGGCTCATTTAGGATTCCATACTTAATCTGTCTTGTCTACAGCACTCTTAGGCATACCACTGGCAGCAGAGGCTATAAATCCGGCCCCTTACAATCTCAGACTGGTCCTGGTGATCTTTGCATAAGAGAGCTTTCTTTAGCAACAACATACCAAGTTTGATTTCCTTCAAATTATATGATTGTTAGAAACTCTCCCTCTTTCAACACCCCTTACCTACATTACCTGTCTCTGAGGTGGAAGATGGTCAGTGATGTAGGATGCTTGTATCCCTGAAGGCTGAGATATTTGGTGAACCTGCAAGTCACTTATATAGCCTTCCCTTCCTCAAAGGTTGATACATTTTGCAACCAATGATGTACAGTACTATGGAAAAACAAAAAAGGGATAAGAGGGCCTATATAAATACCAAGAATTACAATTTGATTAGACATGGTTCTATCCAACAAGTTATTAAATCATGCTATGGCATCTGGTATTGTGTTGTTATACAATTGCATTGGTAGTGTAATCACATTTTGCCCCTATGTGCTATAATATTGGAGCACATTCCTAATTTGCGTGATGTGTTCACATACTTTCTCATTTGTGGCTTTCTATGGTGATACTGAATTATATTAGTGCTTATTGTTTGATGAAGATGGAGTGATGGCCTTTTAAAATGGAATGCTAATAGAGTCAAAGCTCGAATCCCCAGAGTTCTCGGCTTTTTAACCTTTTTAAGTTTTGGTGCACTGGCATTTCTGAATAATCCTAATGAATTTCCTCATGAAATGCATCCAAGAAAAATATCTTTGGGCCTGATTACGGCTATGACGCAGTTGTGCCGAAGCTGCGCAAAGATCACCCACCTGTTTCCGAGTTTATCTTATGCAGACGTATGGTCTTTTTTCCATTCCCATGGCGGTGCCAGAAAAACAGGCACAGCAATGAGAATGGCAGAAATGTTCAGCATGGCATGGATGGTGACTGGATGGCTACGTGCGTTCCTCCACCGCCAGCTCTTCATGACAGGGAGGCTGCCATGAAATGGTTGGCAGTGGAGAAATTCGTAAAATGCTCAGCAGGATTGCACCGGTCCCGCTCAGTATGTTATAACGGGCAGGTACGGCAGGTCCCTGACGCAGGCAGCGGTCAACTGCTAGTATGATTTTGAAAGCCATAATCCGGTGGACAGTGGTCCACCACTGTTGCGCCACCGCTAATGGAGTGTTCGGAAGACTGCTGCACTGGTAATCAGGCCCTTTGATTTCCTTTACCTTGGTTTTATTACCTGTCCAACTGGGAGTGTCTAGAAGCAGCATTGGACACTATGGGCCTGTTTCACAAATCGGATTTTGCAGTATGGAAAGTAGCACTACAGTACTTACTACAAAATGCAATTCACAAATCTACAGCTGGAAATCTCCACCTTCACCTCTCATATATTTTCTAATAGGAGACCTTCATGGATCTAAGTTTTCTACTAACGGATCGATTTTGATGTCATTCAGAAGGGCCCCGTATCAGATTTGTGTTTGCCAAATCTCATCCCGGATCCCTTGTTTCCGACCGTATCGTACACACTTCCAAATAACCGAGTAAGATGCCTGGAAACCGGTAGGGCTGTCTGAATTGGTTCAGAAAGGCATTCGGACAGGTCTCGTCTTTCGGAACAGAATCGTACAACTCTATGGATTCGCTCTCCAAATGAACGAGTACGATGATCGATTCGGACAGCCATTCTAATTTGGTTTCTCTGGAACTAATCGGCCGCCAGAATCTGTCTTTGAGGGCCCATAGCAGGCCCCCTTTCACCCGGATCCCTTCAAATCAGGCCTGTGGGGTTAACGAATGGACCACTGGTTCCAACCATGCACAATGTGGCAGGCACCATGGGGTGCCCGCCAGAGGGTGCATCATTTTCCACTGCCTTTCTTCAATGGGAGTCTGTGCTCTGGTTCGGAACACAGGCTCCCATTGAAGACAATGGGATTCCATCCGAATCGCATCTGGTAGCATCCAGAAACATCCAAATTGCTTGGTCGGACTCCTCCGATCCGAGTCGTTCGGAAAGCATTCCAGGACCAATTCGGTGGGAATGTTTTCCGAACAAGATCGGAATTGGGCCCTTAGTAGTAAATGTGAGTGGGACCTGGACAAGTGGCTGGAAAATCGGGAATATGTACTACTGAAAGAGGGGGTTAGGTGTTAGGGAGGGGTAAAGAAGGGGTTTAGGGAAGGAAAGACATCTGCCCACAAAAACGCAACCCCATTTCTTTTTGCAAACTGCACATCTAGGGGCTGATTATGATGGCGAACGGACCTGAGTCTGTCCGCCACCATAGAGTAGGAGGGAACCTCCGCATGGGCTGCGGAGTTCCCTCCTGTGCAATTAGGATGTGACCGCCACCCTGGCGGTCACATTCTCTATTTTTAAGATTGCGGCGGGTGCAGCTTCAAGCTGCACCCGCCGCAATGTTAAAAATGCACGCATTGCATTTGTATGTAGAAAGTGGCAGGCACTGCGCGGTGCCTGCCGCTTTCTGCATACAAATGCAGGGGGTACCATAGGTACCCCCCATGTGCACCCCCCATCCCTCCTTCACCTAGGGGGCCCGCAACAGGCCCCCGCAGTGAAGTTACACATGCTTTTCCACGGCGGAAAAGCCGCCGCGGAAAAGCATGTTTCACAGCCCATCCTAATCTGCTGCCGGTGTCTGAGAGACACCGTCACCATATTAGAGCTTTTCCGCCGTGGTTGTAAGCCAACCGCGGCGGAAAAGCTGCGGACGGAAACCAGGACCCACCAGCCATCCTAATGTGGCGGTGGGTCTTTGGTGGGTCCGCAGAGGATTTTCCACATCCTCTGGGCCGGCAGTGGCTTCCGCCAGCCCGGAGAATGCGGAAAATCCTCCATCGTATTAGGCCCCCTAATGTTACCCAACACAGTAATATATGAACTTTAGTTCAGACCTGGAGTGAGTCCTGCACCACATATGGATAACCGTTGATTCAGCAACACTCTCCAGTAGAAAATAATGAAGTCAGAGACTTAAAGTAAATCCCTTTCCCTTTTTACATTACTTAATTTATTTTGGCTTTTAAAAATATATATATACATTTAGTTTACTATTAAAAGGTAGATTTAAATAATAAACAAATATTACGTTAGGATTTTTTCTTACATATTATTAATAACTTATTTTATTTACAAATAAATATAGCTATTGCTAACAAATAATTGTAATAATTTAAATTAATTCAATGCATTACTTAGTGGAATAATAATATATAATAAATGAAAGAAAACGTTTTACTTTAGGAGGGACTTTAGGTGGGATGTTTCATAAAAACCAATCTAAATCTAGAGCACTCTCACAAATTCAATATACAGCAAAGTGAGACCAGTTATGAAGGAAGACATGTCCACCACATCACCCATCAACAAAGAAAGGTCAACATTCATGAAAAAGGTTTCGAGTACTCAGTCCGTCATAAAACAAATCTTATTATAGTGTTGTTTGTTGATCCTTGTGTTGTTTAATTATTATTCTACATTGTACAAATCCACGGGGCGTCTCTAGCCAACATGTATTTCATCGCTGCTCCTTGTATGCCATTGACAGCCTCAGGGCTAGAATAATTATGAGCAAGATTTTCAACTAAATTACATCAAAATATAATTGGCCTCCACCAAGGTCAAACACCCTCTGGACCTAACAAGATAAAATTGGTTAGGATACTTTAACAATCACTTTTAGCCCAGTGAGTGACAAAATAAAAGTCGCTGAAAAAAAAAATCTAAAGTAAATTAAATATTGTTCCCCTTTGTGATACCATATCATTTGCACTACCAACCCCCAAGTGATTAGAAAAAGATGTAGAATCCAAAAAGTGCATAAAAGACAAGAAATGAGAGCCGAACATACTTGTAAATTGAGTTTAAAAGCTGACCAGGTTTCCAAATCCATCAGTCCACAATTCAAAATTGAAGAGTACATGAGGAAAGATATTCAAAGATTACCTAACGTGAACTGCAAAATACATGAAGGTATCCTACTGGTCCCAAGCATATTGAACAAATGTTTTATGTCCGCAGTATCAAACTAAAACGGAATAAATGCCACTTAATATAAAAAGTGATATACCAGTATATACTCAATTCATCAGTAGACAAGAATCAAATATAAACATCCTACACCAGTTACAATCTCATCGGACAATATTCCATGTTATATCACTGAGCGGAAAACCCGTTTCCTCATAGTTCAGCTCTGCGCATATGTCCACAATACTTATTGCAATCCAACAACAAAACAACACCTCAGTGATGATATGTCAGGCTACAGCATGCTATCCATAGAGCCATCCATTATTTGCAACTCCCCTAAAATTCAGTAAACACACGCCCCACTAATTAATGTTTGCATCAATATCTAACAGTTCCCATGTCATTTGAAGAGATGTTTTTGCAAATAAATAACATATAGTGGTAATATAGTTAATACAAACCGCATTTTGTAGTATGATTTGTTATGCTGTAAGTGAACTAAAAAATGCTATTCATAAACCTCCATGCGGAGATTATGCCTCCACCTATCCTATCTTGTTCTGTGCAGAGCACTCTGCCCCGACTGCAGAGTCTCGGCACATCTAAGTATACATTTTAATAGTAAATGTGGGAGGGACACAGGAGTGGCTGGAAAATGAGGAGTGCTTATCACTAAAGAGGAGGGGTTTAGTGAGGAGTTTGGAAGGGTTTAAGGTAGGATCAGGGAGGGGATTCAGGAGGGACAAGTACCCACCCATTAAATAGTAAACCTATTGCTATTCATTAAATGCACTTGTAAAGTTATTAGGGCCGCAAAGAGACCCACAGTAGTAAATTACTCCACCTCAGAGCTGAAGTAAGTCCAGTACGACACATGACCAACGACTGGTACTGCAACTCTCTCCCCAGAAAATAATGAAGGTAGGGACTTAAAATAGAAGCCCTTAGGAAATAATGGAAAATCAAAGGTCATTCTTTTAAAAAAAAGTAAAAAATACAAATAAATATGATTTAATGTATAGAAAATATAAAAGAAACCTAGTGCATATTATTCAAGTAATTCTAAAATATTTTAAGAATCTTTTTTTGCATTTAAAAATAATGTAACAATAATTTTGAATAATTATAATTAAAATACTTTAAAGTAATTGTATACATAACTTGTAATAATTATGAATGCCTGATATTTTAGGAATCTATTTTTAAAGTAAACTTGAGAAAAATAATTTTCATTTAATATGTTTACATTTATTAAAAATGAATTTAAAAATGCTTTAATAGTGCAGTAGTATTGTTTTTACTTTAGGTCTGTAAATAAAATAGATATATGAAATTAATATACATTAATAGTTAATATAAAACTATTTTTACAAACTTTTACAAGTTTAATAAACCTTATTTTACTTTACCCCATATGTTACCGTAGGGAGACTCTGCAGGTGGGGCAGAGCTCTGCAAATGGTAAAGTATAGGGAAAGTTTTCCTATACCATAACTTAGGGAGACACCAATCCCCGTGCCAGAGATCTCTTCATTACAAAGTATATAAAAAAGTCAAGAAGCTTCTTAATCTGAGAAAATGTTCGTAACAATATGTGTATGTTAAATATCAATGTAAATTAATTTTATTTATTTATTTTAAATGTAGTAATAAGAACAAATCCTACTAAATTTTAACATTTTGAATAAGGAAAATAAATATTTAAATTGGAAGAAATTACATTAAAATGATTTTCTCACATACAAATTTCAAAATAAATGACCAACTAAAGTACAAAATATATTTTTATGGTGCATTAATAATTTTATATTTGACACATACGATTATTTGATAGTAATTTGGTGATTTTTAATATAACATCTTGTATATTCTTTTTTAAATGCAAAAACAATTATCAAAATGTTATATAATGAAATGTGAAATATTTACTTTTTTCTATATGCTTAAAGATTAAATTATATGTATTTATATTTGTATCAATTTTAAGTAATTTAATTCAAATCGACATTGTTTCCAATGGGTTTTACATTTAGGTCCCTGCCTCCCTTATTTTCTATGAGAGGGAGGTGCAGTACCCAGGGTTGGTCATGTCTAGTGCTAGACTTACTACTGTTTTTTTTGTAATAACCGACGATCCTCAGTTATGCTCTACCCCTTTATTTAGGGGGTAGAGGTGTGTTAGTGTACACTTTTACATAACTGTACACACAGATTTTGAGTACAGGCAAAATAGCTAAGTTACTCAAAACTGTAAGACTAAAGCTACACATATAAATTACTCACAAATGTGACTAACATTTGTGAATAGCTCTTTAAGCTAATAGAGTTGTAGCATTTTTTTAATGGTTTTCTACATTTAAATAAAGACATAATTTAATTTACAATATTATTTAATGTAAACATATTTCTCCATATTCTTTTTTAAATGTTAATGCACTTTTTACATATTTCTATATTTTTTAATCAGGGGAACTCCAACCCATTGCTGAAGAACTAAGCATACATGTGAAATGTTTCTACTAGTAACTTTACCCTCGCAGGTTTGGCTCCGCACCCTGTTTCAGGGGATGGAGACATGCAAATATAAAATTAAAGAGGATTTCAGATTACATTTAAAACATCACAAGTAAGTGTGTATATCCTCAAACATGGTAAAATTAGACTACACCTAATTAGCACATTGAATGTACTTGTAAGTGCCTAGAAAATGGGCCTGTGAACTAAATGCTCTTAGTGGGCTGGTGGCACTTATTATGTCACACACTAAACTAAAGTAACCTTTTAAAACATGTCTCAGATCTGCCACTTTTTTAAACTGTCATTTCGACATGGCAAAATAAACTTTTTGCTACACCTAAACTGTCCTTTTTTAATAGTTAGAAGTCACCCCTAAATTAGGCTGTAAAGGCTCATAGAGCGAGATGCATTGTATTTAAAAAGTAGAGCATGTATTTTACGTTTTATTTGTCCTGGCAGTGAAAACCTCTAAAGTAGTTTTTTACTGTTGAAAGGCCTAAGTCCCATTGACTAACACTGGATTACTTGTGATGTTTACACTTAAATGAAATGTAATATAAAATCCTCTTTAATGGTAAAGTCAGAGTTAAAGTCACAATTCCAAAACTGCCACTTTTAGAAAGTTGGTGTTTTATTGTACCAACCATGTGTGCCGTCTGCCAGAGTCCTGGGTCACATGACTATGAATGGCTCTGTTTTTCTGGTTTGTGTATTTCTTCCAGACAGTAACACAAAGGGGGCTTCTTAGTTCCTGCTCTAACAATGTCTTGACTGTGAATAGGCCAAACACCAACATAAATGGTGAGATTTTCTCCAGCGTAAGTGAGAGAGCTGTTTATGATGGCTTTGTAAATGATCCAGCTGGTTTTGAAGATGGTGTGTGTTGGCAAAGGTAGCCAGTGGAGTTCCTCCTTAAGTATAATATGATCAAATGCTATCAGACCTGTATGAGACATGCTGTGGTGTGTAGGATATCATTAAAGGTGGCCCAATGCCTGGAGTAGGGCATTACCATAATTTCAATGTAAGGGTACAAAGGCTTGAACATCAGTTCTGAATTTGCATTCTGGAAGAAACAGCTTCACTTTCTTTAGACGAGAGAGCAGACATGAAGTTGTCTTTGTTTTTCTGTCACAGTGTACTTTGAGGATGGGGTTAGTGTTCAGGGTCTATCCAAATTGATTGGCATTCAGCAAACACTGGGCTTCGGAGCAATTCAGGTTTATATAATTGAGCAAAGTTTGTACTTTTTCTTGCTTGTTCTTCTAGGGAACTAAAAGAAATTCTGTCTGGGAGTGGTTGAGCTTCAAGTAGGTGTATGCAGTGTTTTAGGTGCCTGCTGCCTGCATTGGTGGAGTCTTTCATGTAGAGTTATGCATTGTTGATGTATTGGTGAATGTTGAGGTTGAGGTGTGAGTAGAGTGGCAAATGCTTTATATAGAGATTAAAGATGGCAGGAGACAGTATGTCATATTGTTCTTTCAGTACCTGGAGGTGCCCTTGTGAACAAATTGGTATCATTTGAAATGGTAGATGGGGAGCCTGTGAAGAATATTTCCAGTGATTCCAGGGTGTAGATGAGGGTGGAACAGTCAATTGTGTCAAAGACTATTCAGAGGGGCAGCAATAGCAGGGGGCAAAGGTCATATTTATCTGTGGTCAGGAGGGCATTATATATGATGTTCAAGGCAGCAATCTTCTTGATGCAGCATGATGGAAAGCCAGATTGGTAGTGTGGGAGATAGTTAGAACTGATGTGATTATGGAATTGAGGGTAGACTGCTTTCACAATGATCTTATCGATGAAGGTTAGTGCCAGATATAGTGAGGTCATCAGAGTCTAGTGTAGGTTTTAGGAGTGGGTGGGTGTGTTCTGTCTTGTGAGCTTCCAGAAAGATGTCTTGAATAAGGGAGGCATTGACAATGGTGAGTAGGAACGAGAGAGCTTTGGTACAAAAAAAGGGTAAGACATAATTGTATCTTTTTGGGAGTTTACATTCAGAAACCATTAGCTGGACATAGGCTACAAAACAAAATTAGGTAGAAAAGTAATATAATAGTTTTCCGTCACTATGAAAAACTATAAAGCAAACTAACACAATCATTGGATGATGTCATCAATGATGCCATTTTAGATGCCATCAGTAACGTCATAAATGGTGTCATAGATCACGCCCTGAGTGATGAAATATGTGAGGTCATAAGCAGTGCATGGCGGGATGTAATTTATAGTTGGTATAATTGATGGATTTCTGTGTTTTTTTTAGTTCAAAACATTAATGTTGTGACTGACATAGTCACCCAACAATAACATCACTTTAACCTTTGTTTTTTTAGTGAATGTCTAAGGTTTTTTTTAAACTAAAAAAGATCTTTTTATTACACCTAATTATAATGTTACGCTAATCTTTGTTTTTTTCAGTGAATTGCTAAGGTTTTATTAAAAACAAAAACAAATCTTTTTTTATCACACCTAACTGTAATGTTACTTTCACATTTTTTTCTGTGAATTTCAATTTTTTTTTTACATATAGTAAAATTTTATCACCAAATGAAAAGTAAACACTGCAGCCAGACCCTGTGGCAAACCCTTCACAGGCAACCAATCCCACACTGACCCTGGCTTTTCATCAAGTGTGGATGGCTGCAGGGCCTGGCTCCCCACAGGTAGCCACCCTGAGACAGACAACCCCAAGCCATGCACTGCCTTTGGTTGTGCGTTGCTTGGGGTTAGCCAGGGCCTGTCTTGCACTCGGGCCCTGCTCCAATTCAACAAAGGCAACTAACCGAATGCTGCGCATAACCTTTGGTGTACTCAGCATAGAGTTGGCCATCAGGCCTGTGGGACCACATCCCCAGTACCAAAAACATGTATATTAAGGGGAGGGGGCATGCAGTCCCCTCCTGGAACCTACTTGGCCCCACCTCCAGGGCCACATCCCATAAAAAGGAGGGGGGCATGTGGCTGCACTCTTCAAGCCTTAAAGGCCCCAGAGACCCTACACTCAGGGCCTAATACAATTAAACAGGGAGGAGCATATGGAGCCCCCCTCCCTAAGGCTTAACAGATCTGGGACCCAATCCTCCTGGGCCCAAATTAAAAAAAACGGGGGACCTGCAGCCACCTCCTTGATCCTTTTTAGGCCTTGTTGGCCCCATTCCTTATGGCCAAAACCAAAACCTAAGAGTAGGGGACTATGCATCCTGCTCACCCCAAGCCATAATAGATCCTGGGGGCTAGATAAATAATAAAAGGGGAGGGTCAGCAAAGTTTTCTCTAAGGGTCTTCTCAGGCCCTGGAGACCCCGTCCTCCAGGGCCAAACCTAACATAAAAAGGGGAGGGGCTGCATGGCCCACTGCCCGAGCCTTATTAGGCCCTGGTGACCACATCTCCTGTGGCCAAAAATAATACGAAATAGGGAGGAGGCCATACTGCGCACCATCCACGAGCCTTCTCAGGCTCGGGGAACACCTCCCTTGGGGCCAAATCAAATAGAAAAGAGTAGGGGGTCTGCCTGCCCCCTCCCCCGAACCTTATTAGGCCCCAGAAATTCCATCCCTGGGGCCAAATGTAATAGAAAAGGGGGAGGGGCTGCACAGTCCCTCTCCCCAAGCCTTCTCAGGCCCAAAGAACTCCATCCTCTGGGGCCATGTGTATTTTTCTACAAGGGAGCATGTAATCCTCCTCCCCAAGATTCTCAGGCCCCAGGGAGCCCATCCCCAAGGGCCCAATGCACTTAAAATGGGAAGGGGGCATCGTGGCTGCCTGCCCAAGCCTCATTAGGCCCTGAGCTCCCCATCCCCCATGGCTTGCCTTTATTATAGGTGGGCCCCCTGGTACCCACCTATGCCAACCACAAACAAATTGTTTGGGGTCACAGGGGTGTCACAGGGCCACAGCAGCTCCAGCCAGCTCCCAGCATGGTGCCGGAACTGGCAGTGCTCCTGCTTAGAGGGAGCAGTTATTTATGCTGCTCTCTCCAGGCTGGAGCAATATGTTGTTCTGTTTTCCTGCCTGCACCAGTGCAGGCAGGGAAACAGAACAACACACTAGAACAACTGTGTCCCAGAGGTCGGTCTTTGGGAATTGTGTATTCTGGGCAATTAAAGTCTCAGAAAGGGGGGCTATGCGGCCCCCCTCCCCTTTAATTAACGTGATGGCTCTGGGGAAGGGTCAACAGGGCCTTTTTAAGGCTTGAGTAGGGGGAACCGCATGGCCCCCTCCCATTATTAAACACATAGGGCCATGGAGGGGAGCCATGCACACCCTCCCCATAATAATTACATTTGCAGGGCTCTGATTGGCTGCCAACACTTCAACCAGGAAGTGTTGGCACTCATTTTAAGCCAAGTCCCCCAAAAACATTTAAAAAAAGAAAAGGGGCCACTGTAGGAATATCCTGACTCCCAAGCCTTGGTGCGGGGGTCGCAGAAGAACCCCGGCAAGGCAATATAGCATATATTTTTTTTAGGTTTGTGAATTTGCAGCAAAAATGAACCAAAAAATGATTCTAAACTGAAAACAAAAACTATACTACAGCCCCGGGTGGGCCAGGTCCCAGGAGCATGTTTTACTGAAAATGGAGGGGGATGCATGGGGCCCCCTCCTAGGGCTTAAAAATGCCCCAGGACCACGACCTCCCATGGGCTACAAATCAATAATTCTATGGGGGGGTTGTGCGGACCATCCCCTGGGAACCACCACCTCCCTGTAGGTTATGTGAATATGTTGCAAGAGGGGTGGGCAGACTCTGTGGATCACCACCTCCCCAGGAATTTCTTGTTTCAATAGAAGGAGTGGGCTGTTATCTGCCCCTCCCCCTCCTGGAGCAATATATGGCCCTGCATACCACAACCCCCAGGGTCGGCTCCTACTTTATCCCAGGGTGCCCACCCCTGGGGCATAGATGTTTGCTTTTGCTTGGCAGGAGCATACACATCCCCAAGCTAAAGCAATCACTCCAGTTCCAGCAGGTGAAAACTGTCAAAGTTCTCCTGCTGTCTGGAACCTGTGGTTCCATATCTTTCCCTGCCCTCAGATATCTGGGCAGGGAATTAGATGATGCGATTCATCCGCTTGAGAGAGGAAGCTGCCTTTCCAGCAGCTCCCTCCCTGCAGCAGCATTGCTGGCTCCTGCAGGAGACGGCGAGATGGATGAGACCTCAAGGACCTTGAGGCTTCCCCCACGGTCCCATGGAAAAGAGAAGAAAGAGGCAAAATAAAGGTAAAAAATGAGCAGAAAGAGGTAAAATAAATGTCAGCAATGACCGAAAGAGGCAAATTTGAGGCCAGCAATAAGCTGAAATAGGCAAAATAGAGATCAGCAACAAGCAGAAACAGTCAAAATAAAGGTCAGAAACTAGCAGAAAGAGAAAACTTAAAGGCCAGCAACAAGCAAAAAGAGGAACAATAGAGAGCAGAAACTAGTGGAAAGAGGTCAAATAAAGGTCAGAAATTAGCAGAAATATGCAAATCAAAGGACAGCTGTAAAGATGAAAGCAATGATACAAACCCCAAGGTATGGTGTCAATAAAATTAGAGCTCTTATCCGACTAGCTATAGTGTCTCGTTCGTTCTCTGTACTACAGCAAAGCTACCAATGATTAGACATCCGAGAACATGTCACTGCGTACCTCTCAGAAATCACGGGAAGAAGAACACTCTTTTGTTCAAACACTCATACTTGTCCATAACATGAGTAAACAGAGACACGATATAGTTTAAAATGTTTATTTTAACTAACGTGCTCTACAACGCAGTATACTAGCCAATACAAGCAGCGAAATGCGTAAGAACAATATATTCATCATGGTTACAATTCTATAAAACACAAACGGGGCAATCATTTTATAATGATAGTGAAAACAGGGCTACAGCGTCTTACCACCCTCCCCTTGCTACCAGCTAGTTTATTATAGAAGACCTCTAGGCTTTGTCAGGGGGACCCCATACCTCTACTTTTAGATGCAAGGAATCACATCTCAGAACAATCACAGCTCTTCTTTGTTGGAATGAATCTCTCCAAGTGCTTTTTCATGCACGCATTGCCATATTAAAAGCACTCGACTTTCAATAGTGCAGCTGTGCTCTATGTTGTGTCTATGGGCGCGGGACTTACCAAAGTGAATCAACAGCATACATTTTTTTTCTACCTTGAACACGCTGTGCAGACTATGAGCACAGTGTACAGCTAAACGTGTGAAAGGTAGACAGTTCCCATGTACTAATGCAGCAGCAGTTTATCCACGAGAATAAAGCCATGTAGTAACATGCGCAAAGCGGCAAGATGGCTGCCAAGCATAAACAAACTAATGCTAACTTAGCAGTGTCTGCAGTTAATTCCATGACCTCACTACAACCTCGCCTGGTCAGTCCATCGGACAGAGGTTTATGGAGAATACGGAGTTCAACAAGTTTTAAGTAAGAAGTTAGAGCATTGATTATTAAGTGAATTGAGATTTCAACATAACAATGTCAACTTGGATTTTAGTCTTGTAACTATCGGGTTGATCGGAGAGAGAGAGAGAGAGAAAAATCCTTTGTCATTTAATAAGGAGGAAAGAAAAAAGAAAACAAGCCGAAAACAACATCAATATATATATATATATATTCACTGAAAAAACCATAGGTTATAGACCATATATAGTTAGGAATTCGCATTTACAAAACCTTATTTTACTCACACAAAACCATTGAAATTCCATATATAGTTAGTTGCACTAACTATATATCGCGCACCCGCAATCCACTGCTGATGATGTCACATATTACATCATTCATGACATGGTCAGTGACATCACTGATGACATCACTGATGACATCTCAAATGACATCACTGATGACATCACTGATGACAACATCCAGTGACTGTATGTTTCTGTAAAGTTAAAATATGTCTTACATATTGAAGAATGAGTGGATGTATAAGTGTCTGGATGAAGGATTTAGTAGGTGCATGACTGACTGTATGAGTGAGTGATTAAATGTGTCTCACTGAGTGCATGGGTTAGTGACTAAACTGTCTTAATTTGTGCATCATTATGTCTGTTGTTCTGCAAACTGTTGCATGTGTTGATAAGTAGCTATATGAGTAACCATATGGGTTATTGATTGGTTGCCCAAGTATTTGTATGGGATACTGAGTGTGTGTGTGGGTGGCTGGGAGGTGTATGACTCTGTGCATAGATGTGTGAGCAGTTGATTCACTAGATGTATGGTTTCAAAAGTGCATGTGGAAACAGCTGTATGGGCGGTTGACTGTGTGCATGAGTGTATTTGTGAGTGAATGGATATCTCAGTGCTACATGTCAAAGTAAGTACATATGTAAAACACAGTACATGTGAGAGTTGACATATATAAATAACTGTGCATAAGAGCCAGTGAATGTGTGAGTGGCTGTATGGATCATTGTGAACTTGTATCAGGGATTGTATAAGAGAGTAAATATGTGTTAGTATATGTTTGAATAAGTAAAGTTTGTATAACTGTATAGTTGAGGAAATGGAGGTGTGATTGATTCTTTGCATGACTGACTAGGTGTGTGAGTAACTCCATGGATGAGTGACAGTCTGTGAGTGTCTGTTTACACTGATTGTTATATTAGAGTCTGAAGAGGTTCATCGTATTATCACATGAATGATATCATCAGTGATGTGATCAGTAATGTCAAATGAGATGTCATCAGTGTTGTCATCAGTGATGTCATTTGAGATGTCATCAGTGATGTCATTTGAGATGTCATCAGTGATGTCATCAGTGATGTCACTGACCATGTCATGAATGATGTAATATGTGACATCATCAGCAGTGGATTGCGGGTGCGCGATATATAGTTAGTGCAACTAACTATATATGGAATTTCAATGGTTTTGTGTGAGTAAAATAAGGTTTTGTAAATGCGAATTCCTAACTATATATGGTCTATAACCTATGGTTTTTTCAGTGAATTTTCAAGGTTTTGTAAATGCTAATTCCTAACTATATATGGTCTATAACCTATGGTTTTTTCAGTGAATTTTCAAGGTTTTGTAAATGCTAATTCCTAACTATATATGGTCTATAGCCTATGGTTTTTTCAGTGAATATATATATATACATACATATATAAACATATATCATCTGTATATCTATATAAATACAAACATAAATGCATGCATAACATACTTATATGCATACAGATGCATGTTATTTACATGAAAGTTGAAAAAACACTAATAAAAGCAAAGCTAAAAAGCCACCTCATTACAAACAGAATGGCTTTAACTTAAACGAGGGCGAGATCTATTGCATTTTCAATGCTTGTTTACTTTGGTTCCATCAAGAAGGCATTCAGATGTGTCACACATTTGCCATAAATTCTGAATGTTAGCACTCTAGTTGCACATTAGATCACTGTAGTAAAGCTACTGCTCACCAGGGACGTCTGCTGCTGGTATTCAAAGTGCATGTTTCAGTCTGCATGTCAGAATTTTTTTAATGAAATAGAAGAGGATTTGAGAAGTCACTCAAAATGATCCCTAATTTTTCTTTCTGAAGCACTAATCATACTTTCTATGGCAAAATTAACCCCCTCATGTTGTTCCTTTTTAAATTGAGTGTTTTCAGACTTACCACTTCATTCCAATCAAGATGGCTTCTGGTGTGCCATACTTTTGTCATAAGTAAGACTGTTAGCGCTCTAGTTGTTCTTTAGAACACTCTGGGACATTCTGTCATTGGGCTATACTTGGGGTACATCTGGGTGATATTTGGGCTACATTTAGGCTCTTTTGTCTCTGGTGGCCATCTTGGGAGACTGTATGTCAGAATTTTTTCATGAAATTGAAGAGGGTTTGAGAAGTCACTCAAAATGTGCCCTAATTTTTCTTTCTGCAGCACTTATCATAATTCATATGGCAAAATATACCCCCTCATGTTGTTCCTTTTTAAATTAAATGTTTTAAGAGTTGCCACTTTATTCCACTCAAGATGGCTTCAGGTGTGCATACCTTTGTAATAAGTAGGACTGTTAGTGCTCTAGTTGTTCTTTAGAACACTCTGGGACATTCTGTCATTGGGCTATACTTGGGCTACATCTGGGTGATATTTGGGCTACATTTGGGCTCTTTTGTCTCTGGTGGCCATTTTGGGAGACTGCATGTCAGAATTTTTTAATGAAATAGAAGAGGATTTGAAAAGTCACTCAAAATGTGCCCTAATTTTTCTTTCTGCAGCACTAATAATACCTTCTATTGCATAATATACCCCCTCATTTTGTTACTTTTTAAATTAAATTTTTTAAGAGTTACCACTTTATTCCCATCACGATGGCTCCAGGTGTGCTATACCTTTGTAATAAGTAGGACTGTTAGCGCTCTAGTTGTTCTTTAGAACACTCTGGGACATTCTGTCATTGGGCTATACTTGGGCTACATCTGGGTGATATTTGGGCTACATTTGGGCTCTTTTGTCTCTGGTGGCCATTTTGGGAGACTGCATGTCAGAATGTTTTAATGAAATAGAAAAGGATTTGAGAAGTCACTCAAAATGTGCCCTCATTTTTCATTCTGCAGCACTAATCATACTTTCTATGGCAAAATATAGCCCCTCATGTTGTTTCTTTTTAAATTAAATGTTTTAAGAGTTACCACTTTATTCCAATCAAGATGGCTTCAGGTGTGCCATACCTTTGTAATAAGTAGGACTGTTGGCGCTCTAGTTGTTCTTTAGAACACTCTGGGACATTCTGTCATTGGGCTATACTTGGGCTACATCTGGGTGATATTTAGGCTACATTTGGGCTCTTTTGTCTCTGGTGGCCATTTTGGGAGACTGCATGTCAGAATGTTTTAATGAAATAGAAAAGGATTTGAGAAGTCACTCAAAATGTGCCCTAATTTTTCATTCTGCAGCACTAATCATACTTTCTATGGCAAAATATACCCCCTCATGTTGTTTCTTTTTAAATTAAATGTTTTAAGAGTTACCACTTTATTCCAATCAAGATGGCTTCAGGTGTGCCATACCTTTGTAATAAGTAGGACTGTTAGCGCTCTAGTTGTTCTTTAGAACACTCTAGGAGGCTGCAGTAGAACACAAAGGAATCAACTGACAGTCTCTGTCCTTGTTGGATGTTTATGTTTTACTGAGAATGTCAGACTTCATTTTCACATGACTGAGAAAGATAATGTGAATTTACAGAAAATATGCTTTCAGTTTAGCTTATAGATCCCCTTCCAAACCACTGTGGGAAAATCATGAGATATTAGTTTTCTTTCAAACAATATTCATGATATCACAGCAGAAGGTTTTTTCACATGGTAAAATCACCTTAGAACCCACCACAATTCCTAAAACGAGTATGGTACCATCAACAAATGATTTATAATGTAACTAAAGTCCTAAAACCCTCTATTAACTACAATGCTTTTTAATGAGGTGCTATCATGTATATTGGTCCCAAGATGGCTGCCAACACTTCTTGGATGAAGTGCTGACAGCCAATCAGATCAGATGTGTGGTTAGGCTCCGCCCAGATATATATCTTTTTTTGAACCTAAATTACTCAAAATCCACTGGAGCACATATATTGAGACCTAGCAAAGGCACATCGGGCTAACAGTCCCTACAATTTTGCCAAGTTTCGTGCAAATCCATTCAGCCGTTCGGGCTAAAAGTGAGGCCAACCGCCCTATGGAAATTAACATGGGAAAAATGCGTTTTGGGACCCCCCTTTTTTCTCGGCCCCCCCTTGATGAAACCCCCCCCAAATTGCCAGGGGCTGCTCAGAAACAAAATGTTCCATTTTCCTGAAAATTTCAGCCAATTCCGTCCACAAACGCCAAAGTTATTAGACATAGAATTTTCAAAAATCCCATAGAGAAAAAATCCTAACTATATATACCTACTGGCGACCGCCAGTAGGTAATATATATATATATATATATATATATATATATATATATATATATATATATATATATATATATATATATATATATATATATATATATATATATATATATATCCTGCAGATGATTGATGCCAGCAATGGTAATCCATCAAAGTATATGAGCAGTAAGTTGCAACAGCTTCCAAGAGGAAGTCATTGTTATCGTCAGAAAAAAAGAGACACCATCCATTCAAGCAAACTGAAAGAACAGACATGTTCCTCAATATGTGGTGCTTCACCTGACAACTTGCATGGTATTGCTGCACAGATACCCCACTCTGCCAAAACTCCAAGCGCAGCCGCATCATCTTGCACAATATCAACATCAGATTAAACAATACTGTCCAATGTATTAATGCGGGAGGAAAGTGTGTTAATACTATTATCCACAACAGCAAGGACTTTTATCCAAATTAACCTGGTCTATGGCCCTGCCAGAGCGGGGCAGCCTTCGCAGTTGCCAGCATGGGATCCGGTGTTCCTGCCTCAAGAAATGCCTCGCCCGAAATACTGGCGCTTTCCGGTGACTGGGCACCGCTGATACTACAGGTGATGCGGTGAGGTGGTTACGGCGCAAACATCCTTTTTGCCATGAGGTCGCCCCCAACCCTGAGGTGATGTCTGATTACATTTACATCCTTGCTGCCAGGTATTTAACTTTGCCCCAGTGTCATCCTTCTATTTAGTAGCCCGATTCAGCTATATTAACACTTGTTGACCCGCACCTGCCAGCAGTAACAGGCCAATGTGTGGCATTATGGGACCGGTAGTTCCAAGGAGATTGTTGCACAAGTTCGACATTTGGCATTGATTCCGAAATACAATTGATCTAGGAACATGTGACCCCGAGGTGGAAACCCTTTGACTCCTGTCACTACAAATCATGGCAGTTCGGCAGGCAATCTTTCCGACAAGTGTATTATATGCAGCTGAGGACCTAAGGCGCAATGAACAGCAATAACATTATCGGCTCATCTGAGCCTGCGTGGACACAGGTGCCTGACATTTTTGAACTATCAGTTCCGCTCGGCAGCGTGGATTTTTAACACTTCTTAACACATTTTAAGTGTACAGACTTTACAGGACTAGTATTTGGTTGCAGATTTTATTTGCTTTCATTTTTCCCACTGTGACGCAATCCCATGCATAAAATGTTTTTTTTAAACTGTCTGTTCTTACTAGACAAGCTCTCAATCAAGTGTATATATTACGTGATTTTTGCATTACGTTATTTTTTGTCTGACATTTTGCAATCATACAGCTGTATTGTACTGTCATACACACTTGCATTTTGTTGGGCCATGGGACGATTAGTCACACTTAAATGTGTTTTCTATGTCCATTGCAAGGTCCAGTGGGAGGTCCAGTGGGAAGGGCTATTTAACATACACAATCTATGGCGCCAAACTAGATTGAGAAAGGCCTCTGTGAAGGCCGAAACGTTTTTCTGTACCTGGGATTGAGGGCGACATGATGTAATAAATTGATGCCGAATCCTGAAACCACTTTGTGCTGTGCCTTCTTCCACGGAGTTTTGCTTCACGGGAGCTGGATTTCCTGGTCATTAATTGCAGCATGAGCGGTCGTCATGCTTTCCATGGGACACCAGTCGTTTGTGACTCTGCCTTTTCAGACCGGACATTGGGAGGAGTACGTGAGTGCTATTGGCAGAGTCCCCGGATATGCAGCCAGGCAGCGGACTGTGGATGACTGTGGTGAGAGACGGTGGTCCCAGAGCGGGGCAGCCTTCGCAGTTGCCAGCATGGGATCCGGTGTTCCTGCCTCAAGAAATGCCTCGCCCGAAATACTGGAGCTTTCCGGTGACTGGGCACCGCTGATACTACAGGTGATGCGGTGAGGTGGTTACGGCGCAAACATCCTTTTTGCCATGAGATCGCCCCCAACCCTGAGGTGATGTCTGATTACATTTACATCCTTGCTGCCAGGTATTTAACTTTGCCCCAGTGTCATCCTTCTATTTAGTAGCCCGATTCAGCTATATTAACACTTGTTGACCCGCATCTGCAAGCAGTAACAGGCCAATGTGTGGCATTATGGGACCAGTAGTTCCAAGGAGGTTGTTGCACAAGTTCGACATTTGGCATTGATTCCGAAATACAATTGATGTAGGAACATGTGACCCCGAGGTGGAAACCCTTTGACTCCTGTCACTACAAATCATGGCAGTTCGGCAGGCAATCTTTCCGACAAGTGTATTATATGCAGCTGAGGGCCTAAGGCGCAATGAACAGCAATAACATTATCGGCTCATCTGAGCCTGCGTGGACACAGATGCCTGACATTTTTGAACTATCAGTTCCGCTCGGCAGCGTGGATTTTTAACACTTCTTAACACATTTTAAGTGTACAGACTTTACAGGACTAGTATTTGGTTGCAGATTTTATTTGCTTTCATTTTTCCCACTGTGACGCAATCCCATGCATAAAATGTTTTTTTTAAACTGTCTGTTCTTACTAGACAAGCTCTCAGTCAAGTGTATATATTACGTGATTTTTGCATTACGTTATTTTTTGTCTGACATTTTGCAATCATACAGCTGTATTGTACTGTCATACACACTTGCATTTTGTTGGGCTATGGGACGATTAGTCACACTTAAATGTGTTTTCTATGTCCATTGCAAGGTCCAGTGGGAGGTCCAGTGGGAAGGGCTATTTAACATACACAATCTATGGCGCCAAACTAGATTGAGAAAGGCCTCTGTGAAGGCCGAAACGTTTTTCTGTACCTGGGATTGAGGGCGACATGATGTAATAAATTGAGGCCGAATCCTGAAACCACTTTGTGCTGTGCCTTCTTCCACGGAGTTTTGCTTCACGGGAGCTGGATTTTCTGGTCATTAATTGCAGCATGAGCGGTCGTCATGCTTTCCATGGGACACCAGTCGTTTGTGACTCTGCCTTTTCAGACCGGACATTGGGAGGAGTACGTGAGTGCTATTGGCAGAGTCCCCGGATATGCAGCCAGGCAGCGGACTGTGGATGACTGTGGTGAGAGACGGTGGTCCCAGAGCGGGGCAGCCTTCGCAGTTGCCAGCATGGGATCCGGTGTTCCTGCCTCAAGAAATGCCTCGCCCGAAATACTGGCGCTTTCCGGTGACTGGGCACCGCTGATACTACAGGTGATGCGGTGAGGTGGTTAAGGCGCAAACATCCTTCTTGCCATGAGGTCGCCCCCAACCCTGAGGTGATGTCTGATTACATTTACATCCTTGCTGCCAGGTATTTAACTTTGCCCCAGTGTCATCCTTCTATTTAGTAGCCCGATTCAGCTATATTAACACTTGTTGACCCGCACCTGCAAGCAGTAACAGGCCAATGTGTGGCATTATGGGACCGGTAGTTCCAAGGAGATTGTTGCACAAGTTCGACATTTGGCATTGATTCCGAAATACAATTGATGTAGGAACATGTGACCCCGAGGTGGAAACCCTTTGACTCCTGTCACTACAAATCATGGCAGTTCGGCAGGCAATCTTTCCGACAAGTGTATTATATGCAGCTGAGGGCCTAAGGCGCAATGAACAGCAATAACATTATCGGCTCATCTGAGCCTGCGTGGACACAGATGCCTGACATTTTTGAACTATCAGTTCCGCTCGGCAGCGTGGATTTTTAACACTTCTTAACACATTTTAAGTATACAGACTTTACAGGACTAGTATTTGGTTGCAGATTTTATTTGCTTTCATTTTTCCCACTGTGACGCAATCCCATGCATAAAATGTTTTTTTTAAACTGTCTGTTCTTACTAGACAAGCTCTCAGTCAAGTGTATATATTACGTGATTTTTGCATTACGTTATTTTTTGTCTGACATTTTGCAATCATACAGCTGTATTGTACTGTCATACACACTTGCATTTTGTTGGGCTATGGGACGATTAGTCACACTTAAATGTGTTTTCTATGTCCATTGCAAGGTCCAGTGGGAGGTCCAGTGGGAAGGGCTATTTAACATACACAATCTATGGCGCCAAACTAGATTGAGAAAGGCCTCTGTGAAGGCCGAAACGTTTTTCTGTACCTGGGATTGAGGGCGACATGATGTAATAAATTGATGCCGAATCCTGAAACCACTTTGTGCTGTGCCTTCTTCCTCGGAGTTTTGCTTCACGGGAGCTGGATTTTCTGGTTATATATATATATATATATATATATATATATATATATATATATATATATATATATATATATATATATATATATATATATATATATATATATATATATATATTTATATATATATATATATATATATATATATATATATTTATATATATATATATATATATCCTGCAGATGATTGATGCCAGCAATGGTAATCCATCAAAGTATATGAGCAGTAAGTTGCAACAGCTTCCAAGAGGAAGTCATTGTTATCGTCAGAAAAAAAGAGACACCATCCATTCAAGCAAACTGAAAGAACAGACATGTTCCTCAATATGTGGTGCTTCACCTGACAACTTGCATGGTATTGCTGCACAGATACCCCACTCTGCCAAAACTCCAAGCGGAGCCGCATCATCTTGCACAATACCAACATCAGATGAAACAATACTGTCCAATGTATTAATGCGGGAGGAAAGTGTGTTAATACTATTATCCACAACAGCAAGGACTTTTATCCAAATTAACCTGGTCTATGGCCCTTAACCGGGAAGCAGCCTCAATTTGGGAAAGCTTCCATATTTCGTTATAGGTTGCGTAAATAAATCGTTTCGATCTAGCACCAGCAGGGCCTTTTATAAAATCTTTCAAATCAATGTCACCTGATAACAACGACAAATGTTGTTTTTCAGAGGACAGTGTTGAGTATTTTAACTAGTTTTGACATAATTTACCAACCGGGTAAGTAGTGACCGAATGGGAATTAAAAAAACGGGGATCAGGCCTACCCTGTGTATAGCCAGGGGCCTTGACATGGAAACGCAGTAGGCACAAATCCGAGCTTGTTTGTCAGACCAACCAAGCTAGGGGGTCTAATGCAGAAATATTAAAAGTAACATTCTGAAATAAGGACTGCAAGTCATCCATGGAATAATCAGTATGATTGGTCCAGTTCAGATATGCAACCAGAGTGGGAATGGCAGGGGCATTCATTTGCTTTGAAGTAGCCAATCCAACACATGCAGTCTGATAGACCGAATCATTCAAAAATAAAATCTAAGCAGAAATAAGGCATGCGCGGTGTAGAGCTTCAGTGCCACGTACCTGCCAGTGTCTGGAACCCCGCACAGATTTAAGGTCTATTTAGGCCTTCCACAGATCCTAGCCATCCACAGACAAATCATTAATAAAAGATTGGGAATACACTAATTTGGAGTGGGTGAGCATCACTTTAGAATTTGACGAAAAATGTAATTTAAAATAAAAAAGATTCCGATTTGGATTTATCAAAATCAGTAAGAAAATAAAAACCAAGCGCCCCCATGATGCTCAATGCTGGTTTTCTGACCAACTTAAAGCAGCCAAACTTGCGCTCAGGCAATCGGAGCGCCGATGGCGGCGCCACTATGATCCTCAGTTTAAGCTCGCTTACAGGGAGACCTTAAAAACCTATAAATTATCCACCCTAGCAGCCAAGACGGCATTTTTCTCTCAAAAAGTTTTGAAGTCTAATAATAAATCGAAGGATATTTTCTCAATCGTGAATGAGCTGTCCCGCCCAGACAGAGTCACCCCTCAACCTTTACCTACCCAAACACTCTGTGACTCGCTCAACACCTATTTTTCAGAGAAAATAACAATAATTAAAAACAACATACCGGTTCCGGCCTCTTCCATTTCTCCCCCTCTCCCCCCTACTAACACTAGTACCCTGACGGAGTTTCCACCCATTTCGCATCAAGAGTTTGTCTCTCTCCTCCACAAAGTCAGCTCTGGCGCCCCCAGTGACTGCTGTCCTCCGCAAGTCTTGAAAGAGGCTTTTCTAGCGTGCCCAGGTCCCCCATTAGCATTGCTAAACAACTCTCTTGCCTCTGGGGAGGTTCCATCCTCCTTCAAGCAAGCTGCAGTCCTACCGATCCTAAAAAAAACAAATGCTGACCCTCCCCTACTTAGTAATTACAGACCCATCTCCCTCCTTCCATATTTAGGAAAGATCCTGGAGACTTATGTCACCCGCTGCTTGAGCTCGTTTGTAGAGAAATCCTCTTTCTTGGATCCTCAACAAGCAGGCTTCAGACCCCTCCACTCCACCGAGGCGGTCATAGTAGCAGTCATGGACACTCTCAGGAAGGGTGCTGATAACAACATCTCTCAAGCCCTTGTCCTACTGGATCTCTCAGCAGCATTCGACACGGTCGATCATACTATTTTGATCGACCGTGTCCATAACGCTGGCATTCAGGGAGTGGCCCTTGACTGGCTCAGATCTTTCCTTCATCAGCGCTCTCAATCTGTTCATCTTTCCACTTTTTCCGCTCCTTACACTTCCCTTCCTTGTGGTGTACCCCAGGGTTCTGCACTTTCCCCTCTCCTGTTTAATTTGTATCTCCGGCCACTTTTAGCCTCCCTTCGAAACGCCCCAGTCACAATCTTTAATTATGCTGATGACCTTCAGTTAATTTTTCCCATCACTTCTCATTCGTCTTCCCGCATCGATTTTCAGTCCACTATGCTGTCCATTGCGGAGTGGATGTATCATAGTCATTTAAAGTTAAATCCTACAAAAACAGAGCTTGTCCTGGTAGGAGGACCCTAGCATCCTTGGAACGCCACCTTCTGGCCCACCACTTTGGGGTCAGCACCCACCCCGGTGAGCTCTGTCAAAAGCCTGGGGGTGATCATCTCCAATGATCTCTCCATGAAGCCGCACATTAACGCGGTGACATCTGCCTGTTTTTTTCACCTCAGGCGAATTCGCAAGATCAGTCGTTTCCTTACTAAAGAAGCACTAATTCAAGTTGTCATCGCGCTCATAACTTCCAGGCTTGACTATGCTAATAGTCTGTATGCTGGAATCCCCGCCTGTCACCTCCACCGACTTCAGCTGGTGCAGAATCAGGCTGCCCGGCTGATCTTTCGTCTGCCCAAATATGAACATGTCACCCCCCTTCTCCGTTCTCTTCACTGGCTCCCCATTTCGAAGCGTTCCACTTTCAAACTGGCATGCACTACCTTTAAGGCACTTTCGAACGCAGCCCCTATGTTTATATCCTCAACTCTGTCTCGTCACATCCCTTCTCGAGCTCTCCGCTCTGCGTCACTCAACCTTCTGGATGTCCCCCGATTTAAAAGGAAAAAACACGGTGGTCTGAGTTTTTCGGTCCTGGCCCCATCGACCTGGAATTCCTTGCCGCCTTTTCTCCGCTTTTGCCCTAAATATGAGCTGTTTCGAAAATCTTTAAAAACTTTGCTCTTTCAAGCTGCTTTCGACTAACTCCCCTCCCTAGGTCACTGGTTACTGTTTTAAGCGCCAAGAAACCTATGGTGATAGCGCGCTGTACAAATAATTTTAATAGAATAATAATAGAATAGAAAGTATGTAAATTTTTTTAAAAGCCTTTTGGAGCTACCGTCCAATGGAGCTGGGCATTGTTCTCACTGTGTACAATTAAAAACATTTCTAAATGTATTAGCTTTATGCAGGAAATAATGGCCATAATGCTTGTAGCAAAACAAATCAGCATAATTTGCAGTATTCAAATACAAATCTTCAGCATCAAAAGCAGCATAGTACTTCAAATCTGAAAACAGAGATTTCATAGCATGACCGTCCCAATCATCAGCTTGTATATTGTGCTTCACTAAATCACCCATGGAAACACGAAGTACATTTGGCACGTTAATTATCTCTGTAGGGCCATGAATCTGAAAATCCACTGCATCCCAAATTATGCCCTCCACAACTGGCCAGGGGGAGATGCTGACAGAAGTCAGGTCCCTTATCATGATGTGAGAAGACGAATGTGGGGCCAAAGTTCCATCGACCAGTTTCACAGCTGAGCATTCTGGATTGTAGTGACCATTTATGAGAAGGAAAAAGAATGTCTCAAATCCAATTGACATGAAAAGAAAAATGGCAAAAAGGACCATCCAAATGTATGTCCAAGGCGGAATCAAATAAGTTTGTTTAAACCAGGCCACAAAAAATTCAGAATTTGGAGGGAGTTACTAATAATGTAAAGTCCGAGTCAAAAGAGAAACATGACTGTTGAAAGGGTATCAGGCTGCAACTCTGGTGACGACTCGGTTTCTGGATAAGTATACTAATTTTCTTCATTTAGACCGGAAGTAGGGAGGTTTAGCAAAGGGTTATTTCTATGGCAGTATCAGGCTGCATGGTGTCAGAAGTGCCCAATACTGGATTCCTGGAAATTGCCGTACATGAAGACACTGGTGTTATACTATTCAGGATTGGCCAGGTGTTGTAACTTGACATTGTCCACAGAGACGTTTCTGTTGTCTTTTCGACCAGGAAGTGGAGGTAAAACGACTGTACGAGTTCCCTTAATGCCAAGCACTGGGACAGGTGCACAATAAGAGGGGCCAAACTCTTTTTTGTTTTCCACCTTTTCTCAAACCAGGTCTCCAACTTTGGGTAGCCAGCCGACTACCGGAATCTGCAGTGTTGCATGAGTGGCTGAGGGTTAATGTTCTTTTGCAAGACTGTCCTGGGTCTCTTGTAGCTTCTGTAATACAGCAGAATGATTATCTACGTCAAAGGATGCGGCAGAGGCCGCAATGTCTAGACCATCAAGGTCTGGCACAAACATTTTCATGCCAAAGAGCATTTCATTTGGGGTCCGCCCACCCAGAGATTATTTAGTGCACGTTGTGCACTATACAAATGGGTGAACCAGTTTCTATCAGTACCTAGGACCCTATCTGTCAAGGATTGCTTTAAGTCACACTTCATTCGCTCCACAACTGAATTATCCTCAGGTCTGTATGGAAATGAAAATTTGACCTGCACTCCAAAGACCTCATGGCCTCCTTATACGCCTTAGAGGCAAACGCAGGACCCTGGTCTGAATGGAAAGTGCCACATGCAAAAATTCCCACAGACACGCAAATCCCTGATGACTGTTCGAGCGTCAGCACTTCGTTGTGGCTACACCCAAAGAAAACATGTGCATGAATCAACTGCAACTAAGATGAATTTGTAGGTAGTATCAGAAGAAAATGGACCGAAGTGGTCTAAATAAACACATACAAAAGGTTCATTAGAAATACATAGTGGTGTTTGTGGTGGTCGTGTTACCGTAGACGGCCTGATCTGTTGGCAAATGCCACATGAAACACATAATGACAGGTTTGTTTATACAACCCACACCACCTGAAATGCTGATGTAAGATAGAAACAGTCACAGACACTCCAGCACGGGCCGCAGCCAAGCTTTCATGTGCAGCTGTAATCAATGAAAGTCTGCGGTCTGCGTTGGGAATCAACCTGTCACCAGCGTCGTTAATCCTCACATAAGGAACTTTATCGGGACTTTAGTGATAAGAGTATTTTGAAGGGAAACCCTGCAGGTAATTACTACCCTTCTCTGTAGCAGCAATAGAAGAGTAAATGTCATTATCAATCTTATTTATGGATCTTGTAACTGCTGCCACTGTAAATATGGCTACTGCCGATTTAGCTGCCTCACCAGCTAAACTATTGTCAACCACGTGTACTCCTACATGTTGGTGACCAAGAGTAGGAATTACATTCGTGAGAGGCAGACATTCTTTAAGATCTGCGACTCGGACCTAAAGTATTTTTTGCTTGATTGCGCTGCCTTGAGAATCACGATAGTCATTTTGAGACCGAAAGTGTAAGTTGTCATTGAAGGACTGGACACAGTAGTAAGAATCACTCACAATGAGTGTAGTCACAGTCGGATCTGCAAACTCAAGTGCAAGCACCAGATCGCGGAGCTCAGCTAATTAGGCGGTACAGTCCCCTAGTGCTTGAGTGTGCACAACACTCAACTTGAACTCTCCGTTCACTATTGCACCAGCCACAATTGCACAAGCTGTTGAATAAAAATGCTGTGACCCAGTCGCCGGTGCGCTGAAACGTCAGTGTAAATGATACAATGGTACTCGTACAACGGACGCACAGATATAGGAGCAGGATGAACAAACTCATACTGTAAAAATTCCTGTGTTTGCAGGGAGGAGTCGAAGATGAAGGTGACATACGAAGATGTCAATGAAGTCGCCCATCCTAGCCAACTCAGATGCAAAGCCTTTGAGTTAGGTACACTTGCTTTTGTCACCGCTTCTAGAGCAGGAAATGGTGTCACAACCAAAATGCGCTTCCCTTGTGCCAGGGCGTGTTCCTTAAGGATCGACATCTGGACAGCTGTCAAGATTTTTTCAACAGTGGAAAACCGCAGCTTAGCCGAAGTGTACAAATGTGACTTGTAATCAATAGTCACTGTGTCGCTCTCATTAAATGTCAAGTATGTAAAACCTACCGCGCCTGGCACGATACATATCACCCGGTTAGTGTGGTTATCACTTGTCAACAAGTATTTAAATTCAAGAAGATCAGACTGCAAAGATTGCAGGATAGCAGAATGTTCTGGAAGCCAACAGGCTTTTGAAAAGGTAAGTAGTACCAAAGCATACAATGCTTGATACGCTGAGCATACTCTGGAATATAAGTTCGACCTAAGTTCAAAAATCCCAGCAATAACTGTAGTTTTTTCAGGGTTCTAGGAGGATGCAAACGTGCGCATTTCTTCAAGAAGTGAGACAATAAGCCTCTACCTTCATTATTGAGCTTTTAGACCAAGAACAACACTGTGTACTCTGCAATTTGTGATTTAGCAAAGTTAAACTTATAGCCGTAGTCCGTAAACAAAACTATGATGAGGTCGACTCGACACAGATGCAGCCATAATTCGTCGTCCGTGACATAAATATCATCAATGTACGAGTAGGCATCAGGGTCAATGCCGTCCAATAAAGAGATGACACAGGCGGCAAATACACCTGGGCTGTTTTGTAGCCCATAGCCAAACGCTGAAATTGTTTGTTTTTTTCCGCCGGAGGTAAAGGCAGTCCACTGACTAAATTTAGGAGAGAAATTGTGACTGAAAAAGCAGCTGGAAATATCAAGGGTAGTTTTTTACAAACTATACTGTCCACTAGGGCAGAACTATGGGTATTCTGATCCGCACAGGTACAACAATGAGAATTTAAATGCCGATAATCTAAAACTAGGTGGTTCGACCCATCGGGTTTAGTTACGGTAAACTAAGGGTTATTCATTGGTGACACACATGTCTCAAATACTCCTTGATATTCTAATTGAGGCAGAATTTCCGAAATGGGAGCTTTTGACTACCGACGGATGGGATACTGTGGTTGTGGCTGTGATTCAGAAAAGGGGGTGGTGATGAACAGAGTGTCTGAATTAAGCAGACCACTCTTACCCAGTCCAAAGATCAGGGCTTGATCCATCACCGTTTTTTAGCTCACTGCACCATCCCAGCTCAGAACTTGGCCATATGCAAATTAGTCTGACCCTGGCCCAGTGCATCATGGGAACAGGGCAGACCAAACTACCAAGCCAATTCTTATACTGGGAAGGAAACAAGCTTCCGGGGACCGGTTTCTGGCATTTCAGCCGTCTTCGGCCCGGCTTGCTTGAATCCTGATGGTGCAATGAGCAAGGGACTCACATCTGAGTATACCCTTCCACGCTTATGGTGGACAAAAATGATTCAGAAAAGGGGGTGGTGATGAACAGAGTGTCTGAATTAAGCAGACTACTCTTACCCAGTCCAAAGATCAGGGCTTGATCCATCACCGTTTTTTAGCTCACTGCACCATCCCAGCTCAGAACTTGGCTATGTGCAAATTAGTCTGACCCTGGCCCAGTGCATCATGGGAACAGGGCAGACCAAACTACCAAGCCAATTCTTATACTGGGAAGCAAACAAGCTTCCGGGGACCGGTTTCTGGCATTTCAGCCGTCTTCGGCCCGGCTTGCTTGAATCCTGATGGTGCAATGAGCAAGGGACTCACATCTGAGTATACCCTTCCACGCTTATCGTGGACAAAAATGATTCAGAAAAGGGGGTGGTGATGAGCAGAGTGTCTGAATTAAGCAGACCACTCTTACCCAGTCCAAAGATCAGGGCTTGATCCATCACCGTTTTTTAGCTCACTGCAACATCTCAGCTCAGAACTTGGCTATATGCAAATTAGACTGACCCTGGCCCAGTGCATCATGGGAACAGGGCAGACCAAACTACCAAGCCAATTCTTATACTGGGAAGGAAACAAGCTTCCGGGGACCGGTTTCTGGCATTTCAGCCGTCTTCGGCCCGGCTTGCTTGAATCCTGATGGTGCAATGAGCAAGGGACTCACATCTGAGTATACCCTTCCACGCTTATGGTGGACAAAAATGATTCCGAAAAGGGGGTGGTGATGAACAGAGTGTCTGAATTAAGCAGACCACTCTTACCCAGTCCAAAGATCAGGGCTTGATCCATCACCGTTTTTTAGCTCACTGCACCATCCCAGCTCAGAACTTGGCTATATGCAAATTAGTCTGACCCTGGCCCAGTGCATCATGGGAACAAGGCAGACCAAACTACCAAGCCAATTCTTATACTGGGAAGGAAACAAGCTTCCGGGGACCGGTTTCTGGCATTTCAGCCGTCTTCGGCCCGGCTTGCTTGAATCCTGATGGTGCAATGAGCAAGGGACTCACATCTGAGTATTCCCTTCCACGCTTATGGTGGACAAAAATGATTCAGAAAAGGGGGTGGTGATGAACAGGGTGTCTGAATTAAGCAGACCACTCTTACCCAGTCCAAAGATCAGGGCTTGATCCATCACCGTTGTTTAGCTCACTGCACCATCCCAGCTCAGAACTTGGCTATATGCAAATTAGTCTGACCCTGGCCCAGTGCATCATGGGAACAGGGCAGACCAAACTACCAAGCCAATTCTTATACTGGGAAGCAAACAAGCTTCCGGGGACCGGTTTCTGGCATTTCAGCCGTCTTCGGCCCGGCTTGCTTGAATCCTGATGGTGCAATGAGCAAGGGACTCACATCTGAGTATACCCTTCCACGCTTATCGTGGACAAAAATGATTCAGAAAAGGGGGTGGTGATGAGCAGAGTGTCTGAATTAAGCAGACCACTCTTACCCAGTCCAAAGATCAGGGCTTGATCCATCACCGTTTTTTAGCTCACTGCAACATCTCAGCTCAGAACTTGGCTATATGCAAATTAGACTGACCCTGGCCCAGTGCATCATGGGAACAGGGCAGACCAAACTACCAAGCCAATTCTTATACTGGGAAGGAAACAAGCTTCCGGGGACCGGTTTCTGGCATTTCAGCCGTCTTCGGCCCGGCTTGCTTGAATCCTGATGGTGCAATGAGCAAGGGACTCACATCTGAGTATACCCTTCCACGCTTATGGTGGACAAAAATGATTCCGAAAAGGGGGTGGTGATGAACAGAGTGTCTGAATTAAGCAGACCACTCTTACCCAGTCCAAAGATCAGGGCTTGATCCATCACCGTTTTTTAGCTCACTGCACCATCCCAGCTCAGAACTTGGCTATATGCAAATTAGTCTGACCCTGGCCCAGTGCATCATGGGAACAAGGCAGACCAAACTACCAAGCCAATTCTTATACTGGGAAGGAAACAAGCTTCCGGGGACCGGTTTCTGGCATTTCAGCCGTCTTCGGCCCGGCTTGCTTGAATCCTGATGGTGCAATGAGCAAGGGACTCACATCTGAGTATTCCCTTCCACGCTTATGGTGGACAAAAATGATTCAGAAAAGGGGGTGGTGATGAACAGGGTGTCTGAATTAAGCAGACCACTCTTACCCAGTCCAAAGATCAGGGCTTGATCCATCACCGTTGTTTAGCTCACTGCACCATCCCAGCTCAGAACTTGGCTATATGCAAATTAGTCTGACCCTGGCCCAGTGCATCATGGGAACAGGGCAGACCAAACTACCAAGCCAATTCTTATACTGGGAAGGAAACAAGCTTCCGGGGACCGGTTTCTGGCATTTCAGCCGTCTTCGGCCCGGCATGCTTGAATCCTGATGGTGCAATGAGCAAGGGACTCACATCTGAGTATACCCTTCCACGCTTATGGTGGACAAAAATGATTCAGAAAAGGAGGTGGTGATGAACAGAGTGTCTGAATTAAGCAGACCACTCTTACCCAGTCCAAAGATCAGGGCTTGATCCATCACCGTTTTTTAGCTCACTGCACCATCCCAGCTCAGAACTTGGCTATATGCAAACTAGTCTGACCCTGGCCCAGTGCATCATGGGAACAGGACAGACCAAACTACCAAGACAATTCTTATACTGGGAAGGAAACAAGCTTCCGGGGACCGGTTTCTGGCATTTCAGCCGTCTTAGGCCCGGCTTGCTTGAATCCTGATGGTGCAATGAGCAAGGGCCTCACATCTGAGTATACCCTTCCACGCTTATGGTGGACAAAAATGATTCAGAAAAGGGGGGTGGTGATGAACAGAGTGTCTGAATTAAGCAGACCACTCTTACCCAGTCCAAAGATCAGGGCTTGATCCATCACTGTTTTTTAGCTCACTGCACCATCCCAGCTCAGAACTTGGCTATATGCAAATTAGTCTGACCCTGGCCCAGTGCATCATGGGAACAGGGCAGACCAAACTACCAACCAATTCTTATACTGGGAAGGAAACAAGCTTCCGGGGACCGGTTTCTGGCATTTCAGCCGTCTTCGGCCCGGCTTGCTTGAATCCTGACGGTGCAATGAGCAAGGGACTCACATCTGAGTATACCCTTCCACGCTTATGGTGGACAAAAATGATTCAGAAAAGGGGGTGGTGATGAACAGAGTGTCTGAATTAAGCAGACCACTCTTACCCAGTCCAAAGATCAGGGCTTGATCCATCACCGTTTTTTAGCTCACTGCACCATCCCAGCTCAGAACTTGGCTATATGCAAATTAGTCTGACCCTGGCCCAGTGCATCATGGGAACAAGGCAGACCAAACTACCAAGCCAATTCTTATACTGGGAAGGAAACAAGCTTCCGGGGACCGGTTTCTGGCATTTCAGCCGTCTTCGGCCCGGCTTGCTTGAATCCTGATGGTGCAATGAGCAAGGGACTCACATCTGAGTATACCCTTCCACGCTTATGGTGGACAAAAATGATTCAGAAAAGGGGGTGGTGATGAACAGAGTGTCTGAATTAAGCAGACCACTCTTACCCAGTCCAAAGATCAGGGCTTGATCCATCACCGTTGTTTAGCTCACTGCACCATCCCTGCTCAGAACTTGGCTATATGCAAATTAGTCTGACCCTGGCCCAGTGCATCATGGGAACAGGGCAGACCAAACTACCAAGCCAATTCTTATACTGGGAAGGAAACAAGCTTCCGGGGACCGGTTTCTGGCATTTCAGCCGTCTTCGGCCCGGCTTGCTTGAATCCTGATGGTGCAATGGGCAAGGGACTCACATCTGAGTATATCCTTCCACGCTTATGGTGGACAAAAATGTGGCTGTGGCATGGACCGTAATGGTATCGCATGCGGGGCAGAATCTTTATCCCAGCCCACCTGAGTACGGTACAATGCAGGTGCAAGTACCAAAGCCCACTCTTCTGCAAAAGCCTCTGCACACACCTTAGAGACGTTGTGTGAAAAACTCGCGAGTGGTACTTCTTCCCCTCTTGGAGCTGCAAGAACAAAAGGTGGGGCCAATCTGTCTCTGCCAACAAAATGTCATAAGAAGAAGTCAGATTTTCCCAAAAGATCCTCCTAATAACACATTATATGTCACCTTCAATCATAAGGACTATGTCATATAATCTGTCAGGGGGAGCCACTCTGGTGTCGGCAGTTTCAACTGTGTTGAATGTTTCATTTGCTGTGCCTCCAGAAATTGACGAGGTGCTTGTCGCACTATGGTGACCTCTGCTGTGCTGTCTAGCGCATGTTAAGTTCTGGAGCCATGTCTTCACCGTCTGTGGCATATCTTGCTGTTAAAGCAGCAACTTTCTTCTTCTGAAACTGTCGGGCTGACGAGGAAAATGGTCCAGTTTTCCTTTTCCGTCAGTCGGACGAGGTTGCTCATGCCTTGTGGGGCACCTCGACCTCTACCGCGCTCCTGGCATTCCCTGCCACCAGCCTGTGAGTCTCATGTGTCCAGTAAAGAATGAGGAGAATGCTGATCAAGAACCTGAAATCTGTCAGGAGACCTAGTTCTCGCACGGTCGCGTAAATCATAAGTGCGCTTAGAAGACTCGGTTGCCGGAGACGTGGCACGCGACCCCTGTTTCTGCTGTTGGTTCCCCTGTTTTTTATTTCTCCAGTTTTACTTTGGAAAAAATGGACGCTCGTCCTTAATGGACTGTGCCATCTGTGTTTGCTGTTGCTCTGGTATTTTAGCAAAAGGCTTAACACCCAAACTATTGTGGCCAATCGTCTTATAGGCATTTGCAATGATTTTTGGTAAAGCGCTGGGTTTCTCACCTACCGGGACAAGGCTTAAGGCATTAGACACTTGAAAGTTGACTGCATCTCCCTTGACATTTGCAAGGATCAGATCAGCAACCACGTTGAACACTCCAATCAACCTCATCCCCTATTCCACAGCTGCCTACTATCCGTGCGCATCCTGGACATGCCTAATCACCAAGGGGAGCACTGTCATAGATTGTGTGCCAAAACATTTCACATACACTGCTGCGAACACTGTACCCCAATTTTCACAATTGGTTACCTCAGGAATTAAGTCTTTCTGGAAACTAATTGCTAAAATCCTGTGCTTTTCCACAGGAGTGGTATTTGGAAATATCGCTTCCAGCTGGTCAAATTTCTCACCAAGCCAGAAAGGTAAATCATCCTTATTCTGTCGTTGGTTGCCCATGACCGAATTAACCATGACAGGACTAATAGACATCCTGGCAGGTCCAGCTGGTTGTGCACAACCCCGGTGCTACTACCTGGAGATTGCATGAGACTAACCGCAAGAGGTCTCGATGTACCTCAATCAAGAAGCTGTGCAAAACACGCAGTTCTGCTAACGTTACAGCCAAATAATGTGGATATGGTGTGTACCTGGCCAATACTGGCCAAGTGGCCCCGGGAATTGATAAAGGGCCTAATCGGACCGGAGTCACTGTGTGGGGATGGGTGCCATTAAACCAAATACGGTGTTGCCGTGCCAAAATCAGAACCTCAAGAGTCCCATAAGGCCAATATAAATTAGGTGGTGCAGTGTGAGTGTATACATGGAACAAGTTATCATCTCCATTCACTGACGGGAAAGTCACCCAATAATAAAACACCTCAAAGTGATAAGCTGGATCAGCTCCCACTACAAAAATAAGATCGACTCCTGCAGTAGGTACGCCATATGCTTGCAAATGACTATGGAGCGGTACACGGCTATGAGCCACAATATTGACGACAGCCATAAGGACCACAAAAGAAGACTAACCTAATGCGTGGCAGCGCAATATAGGGTAGCAACTCAAACAATAAAAACCGGGTATTGTGGACAAGCACCAGTACTACTCGAGTGCTTCTAAAATAAGAAACAGACTAAACGTCAGTGGCGGTTTCTCCGTGGGGGCGTTTGGGCGCTGCCCCCCCTGCTTTCTTGCCGTGCGAGAAGGCAGAACAAATGCTAGTTATTATATTATATAACTACCATTGTTTCTGTTTCTGCCTTCTCGCAAGGCAGGAAAGGAGAACTTCCGTGTTTACAGTACTCGAGGGCAGGGGGAGTGGCTTGGGGGAGTGGCTTGCCCACTGTTGCTAATACTGACTGTTTGGGCAGCCCGAGGCCGCCCAAACAGACAGTATTTACAACAGTGGGGAAAGCCACTCCCCCAAGCCACTCCCCCTGCCCTCGAGTAACTCTCCCTTTTCTCTCTGTATGCTGCAGCAGCATCATACAGAGAGAAAATGACGTAGGTGGGGCAGCCGGCCGCACCAATTAAAAACGAGGCAGTGGAGAGGGAGGCTGCCTGCTGCGCCGCCTTCCTGATGACGTGCTTCAGGACAGGACTTGAAAGTGAGGACGGCGGGAATCGGGACGGCCGACGGAGTCTCTGGACAGTAAGTAAGTTTAAACTATTCTGTTCCCAAATTAACTTTTTTTGCCACTTTGAATGTAATTGAATAGCGTTTTTTTCCCCATTTCCTGCATTATTTTCTATCGCTTGGCGTTGATGAAATGAAAAAAAAAGCGTGTGATACTGTGTAAAAACCCATTCTTTATTTATTTGCTGCCTTTCCTAATTGAAGTGGAACACTGCGGGCCTCTCGTCTCAGTCGCTTCTTGTTGGCCCGTGGGAAAACTAGTTGATGCCTCGTAAAAAAGTGTAGCCTGCTCCCTTTATTACACACATGTTGAAAAGAGAATTTGAGACATTTCCCAAGGAACCATTGGATTTACCTATCCTGTCAAAGAGAGAGAACACTTACTGATCAGTTTTGGGGTGCTGGATCCCTAATTTTTGGCTGAGTTTGAGTTCGTTATTAATCAGTCACAGTAGAAGCGAGTGCAGCATTTGACCCTTTCAAGACCTGTATTGTGTGGCATTGTCATTCCTTCTACTGAATGCGTAGCATTAATGCTTTGATGCAGCATGGACGAAACGAAAGGGAAAGACGAAGAACAGGTGAGAGACGGAGTAGGAGGCAGGGTGAGGGAGAGAGAAAGAAAGCCGATGTGAGAGAAATAGGGGGCAAGAGAGCATGATAGGAGTAGATAGAAACATGGTGAGACTGTGCATGAACGAGATGGAAATAGTATAAGGCATTGCACATGTGAGTTATTAATGCTGAGCCGACCTAGCAGATGATGGAAGCAGTGACAGGAGACAGGCTGTTTTAAAAAGATAGTGACAGGCACACAAACTCTAGAAATGGAAAGCCTGTAAATGGCTAAAGAGCAAAACTATTATTACATTCAAAGAACGCATGTGTTAGTGTGGGCATGCAAAAACATTCTACTGACAGAAACTGGACATATTGAGTCTTTTCCTGGCACATAACTGGGCATACAGAGTATATGGTCTGTCAGTCAATCAGTATGCACGCAGTATGACCTGAAAAGTGATAGAACTGCAACATACATTTGCAGGCTTAAAGTTAAAATCACTAATATTTAAGGAAACACACTGTGACCAATCATTTGACACCTCTATGGTCATAATTACTCATAACTGCCACCTATTAAGTTGGGGAACTTTTTCCATCTTGGAAACATGCACTAAGGACTTCTACTAAAGAGAATATCCCTCATTCTAGTTTAGCGTTAATATGTGCTGGCCCCTAATCCATGTACTGTTGTAGAACCTATTGCGCCTTTTAGCTTTTTCGTGATAACTGTACAGGAAAATGCATGATTTTGCCTTATTTTTTCTAAAGAAGATAATTTACTGAGGGATAACTGCCGTCACACCACTCTGGAGTATGTCAATGAAATTCGGTCCAGGTATTACGCCCCACCTTTTTCAAATATCACCAGCCGCCACTGCTAAACGTTAGGTGCTCCATGTTGCAGGGATTCTGCACATACACAGAACTATGTGCAGGAAACCAGGACCTCGGTGTGTATTGGTGTGTATTGATGTACTAGAAAAGCCACCTCAGTACCCAGAACCCGAAACTGACTGGTACGCCGATGACATAGTTTTACTAAGCAAAACCCCAGTCGGGCTGCAATGCTTAGTAAACATGTTAGCCTCATATTTAGCACAAGAAAACCTGGAGTTGAACAAAGACAAAACAAAAGTGCTCCGAATCATGGAAGGGAAGAAATTAAAATATTGATGGTCAATCAACAACTCTGTTCTGGAAGAGCAGGCCTCATACAAATACTTGGGGATAACCATTGAGCGGGGCAATAAAAAAAGGCACATGCAGGTATTAAGAAGGAAGGAGCAATCATTAATCTATGCATATAGGCAACTGCAAAAGACAGTGGGAGATCCAAACTATACTATATACTTTAAGAAACTACTTAAAGTAATGGCTGCACAAATAATACCAATTTTGTCTTATGGACTAATAGCATGGCTCGGAGGTGAATCAACGATACTAAACAACTTACAAAACAAAATATATAAAGTTGTGTTTGGGTTGCCATTCGCAGCTGCGCCAGCCTAAGTTTGTTTAGAATTCGGCTTGAAAAATCAAGAAATCAGGTCGAAGTCCGCTTTTGCAAAATTCTGCCATAAGCTTCGATCCGCCCCTAGTAAGTCACTGGACAATCTATGCTGGGAGGAAATAAACTTTCAGGTAGCCAAGCCCAACACCACCCAATGGGGTAAATTTCTCAGCACGAGTTTGACAACATTGGGCCTACACGAAGTGTGGAAAAAAATATCGACCACAAGCAGTTCTGCAAAGTAGTAAACGGATCAGCAAAAAGGATTTCCTTGCTTAAAGACAAAAGAACCTGAACAAAACGGCGAACAAAACGGCGACACACTTGGACAGTAGTCAATTCATACATCACCCAAAAACCACAAATCTACTTAGCATTACATTACTGCCAACATCTAAAAAAATCTCTGATAGCGTATCGACTGGGCATGCACTATTCAAAATATCTAAGGCCTTCTTGGAAACAACAACTTGAAAGCACTAACTGCAGATTATGCGGATACAAGAATGAAACAGTGACACACTTGCTATGTGTATGCCCAGCTCTGCAGGTCTTAAGAAGAAGATATCTCCGGGCAATTTTCAACATGTTGAAGATCCGTACCTGCAGGCAGGCGGAGATATACTGGCTAAGTGGTGTTTCACCTATCCTTTCATGTCGGGGAGTCAAATTTATGGCGAAGGTAACAAAGCTGTTACAAGATAAGGAACAGATACAAGGCATCTGCCGCCCCGAACAAAAAGTAGATTAGGGACTGATCACTAGGTGATAAAGGTCATCTAGTGAAAGAACTGATACGGGCAGACTTAGTATGTTTTATTCCAAGATATATGACTACAGAGATGACATTTTCTGAGACAGATTATTCTGATTTTACTTCATTTATATTAGCCTTTTGTATTTGCTGTTGCACTGTTTTTATTTCTTGCAAATATTGTAATGATTTTAATTAATCACACAATAAAATGATGATGATGATGATGACTAGTTATAGTGTCTCATTCGTTCTCCGTACTACAGCGAAGCTACCAATGATTAGACATTCTAGAACATGTCACTCCGTCCCTCTCAGGAATCGTGGGAAGAAGAACATTCTTTTGTTCAAACACTTTAACTAACATGCTCTACAATGCAGTATACTAGCCAACACAAGTAGCTCAATGCATAAGAACAATATAATCAGCATGGTTACAATTCCATGAAGCACAAACAGGGCAATTATTTTGTAATAATAGTGGAAATAGGGCTACAGCGCCTTACCACCCTCTCCTTGCTACAAGCTAGTTTATTATATTTATAAAAACCTTTAGGTTTTGTCAGGGGGAACCCATACCTCTAAATTTAGATGCAAGGAATGACATTTCAGGACAAGCACAGCTCTGCTTCATTGGAATGAATCTCTCCAAGTGCTTTTTCATGCGTGCATTGCCATATTAAAAGCACTTGACTTTCAATAGTGCAGCTGTGCTCTATGTTGTATCTATGGGCACGGGACTGACCAAAGTGAATCACAAGCATACATAATTTTTCGGCCTTGAACACGCTTTGCAGACTAGGAGCACAGTGTACAGCTAAACGGGTGAAGGGTAGACAGGTCCTCTGCACAAATGCAGCAGCAGTTTATATACAAGAATAAAGGCATGTAGTAATGTGTGCAAAAGAGGCACAATGGCTGCCAAGCATAAACAAACTAATGCTAACTTAGAATTGTTCATTCTATGACCTCACTACAGTGCAAGCTTGTTAACAGGTGCAAGTCCAGCCTTCGACTTCCGCAAGTGCACTGCCCCACCATATAAACAACTCTACCCATGGTTTGAAAGTTGTTCCACAACGCAATACAAACCACTAATTGGCCTCCACTAGCCTTCATCTTATAAAATAGACACAAGTGTAACACGTGTCCGGCTCATGTCGGCTTTACAAAATAACAATGTACGAGCGCGATAGACATAAAGCGCTTGTGCATACAACACCAGCAACGAGCAGAAAGAGGCAAAATAGAGGTCAGAGACAAGTAAAAAGAGGCCAAATAGAGGTCAGAAACTAGCAGAAAGAGGCAGAATTGTCACATCCTTTCTTGCACCAGCTGGACCTCAACAGTTCAAATACTACTGTTATTATTTCATCCTCAATAGCTGTTTTTCTCAACTCCTCTTTAGAAATTGCCATACCATCTATGGCACAGACACTCACATCTTCTTCCAACTCATCTTTTCCACTTACTATTTCTTCCTCACCTGCCAGCAACCTAGACAAATCTCATTCCCCAGGTACTTGATGTGTGATTGAATGAAGTTACATTTCTCCCCTTTTTTTAAACAAATGTATTCATTTTGTACAGTTACAGTACATAAAAAGGAAGTTTTCAGAAAATGTTTTCTGCATAGCAGGGACACACATATATTTATGTTGATAACGTAAATTGCATACAATCACACCGTATCTGAGCTTTGTACCACAATAATAGTCCCAACTCCTTAGGACCCAGCTGAACAGTTGTCATCCTAATATAACATCTCTTCCCATCCTGCTATTACAATAATTGTACTATTCTCCTGGATCAAGATCTAGTAAGCAATATACAGTTTTGTTAACTCCCCACCCCTGCTGATGAGCCACCACAGTATGTTAGAAGTTCCAATTTGTGAGGTTTTATCTAGAACCTAGCTTATGAACACTAAAAGTGTCATCTTTGCCTAGTTAGGTAGGATCTTTATATACTGGGGTGAATGGAATTAGAGGAAATCTTGACCCTGGCTATTGCCGTGGCTTGGATGTGAGAATAATGTCTCCTATTTGAGTAGGGACTTGATAGTGAAATATAATGATGCTTACGGAGCCTCATGGAGTAAGAGTGTTGGTCGGTTTGTACATTTTCCGATCATGTTCAATAAAGTCAGAGTCACAGATAAGAACATCATCCTGATATATCTTGACTCCCTTTTACCCTTTCAGAACCCTCTCTATTGCCTTCTGAAAAACCAAAGCTGCTGACACTCACTCATATGGCATTCTCTTGTACCTAAAAGTGCCAGATGGCATCACACCGGTAGTAACAACCTTGCACTTTTAATCCAGTTCAATCTAGTGGTATGCTGATTTTAGGTCAATGGAGGAAAATATACTTAGCATGTCTCAGTGATGTTAGCATGTCTCCTATATTTGGAATAGGATACTTCTCCACCACAAAACCTTTGACCAACTCTCTCAGATCCACACACAACCTTACCTCTCCACTGCATTTCCTCACCACAACCACTGGAGCAAGCCATTCATACCTTCTACTTCTTCTATCACCTTTTGCTTTTCCAGCATATCTAACGCTACTTGCATGTTTGCTCTCTTCCTGAATGGCACATTGTTTACTATACCACATGCTCATTGCACCACTTCCCTTATCTTAATCATGTGAAGATACCCTTTTAGGCAACTTAATTCTGCCCTAAATACTAATGGACATTTTTTCATTGAATTAGGAGCACAATTCTCATCCAAGATCTCATCATTTTCCGGTTTCACAGCTTGAACCAATTCTTTGATATTTATTTATGGGTCATTGCTTGTATCTAACATCACTCCCACATCTGTTTTGTGGAAACAGCTCAAAATGCACAAACGTATATATCTTGCCAATTACATATTTTTTCTTGTGCTCAATTACCCCCATAAAATAACCTTTTTGCTTTATTGGTCCCCTTCCATTAGCATATGGTCTGATATCCGGTTTTGTACGTTTCACCTTTCCCACCAAATTCTGATTGAAAAAAAATTGGACGCCAACTGTATCTTGGCCTCTGAGTCAAACAACTCACTTGTCACTTTCCCTTTCACTAGGATTTCATCAATAGGACCCTTCTAGTCTCCATTCTCAACTTGTAAAACAATTTACCCACATTCAAATCCGATTTCCCATCATCTTCTTCTACAACCACTTCTATGACTTTTATTTTAACTTTCCCCCCTTTACTTTTGCATTCACTCTGGAAGTGGCCTTTCTCGCTACAACTTCTGCACATTGCTTTTAGTGCTTGGCAGTCTTTATGAAAAGCCAATTGACTCTTACTACAACTGGTCATTGGAGTTTTCACTCAACACTTTGCGATCTTGGGATCCTTGCTTTTGTTTCATCATATTGACATCCTGCGTCAGGTTCTCCTTGATTATATTGACACATTTTCTTGAGTGTTAAATTTTTTTTGCTATTAGCCACACTTCCCCAAGGGTGGAATCCTACCTCTGCTGAAGATCACCCCGTCCTTTTCAATGGTGCACCCCAACATGAGCTGATTCCTTATTCTCTCCTCCACAGTAACCATAAACTTAAATGAGGATGCGAGAATCCTCAAATCTGTGATATAATTCTCTACGTATTCACCCCCCTTGTGCACACTTCTGCCAAAATTGTATCTCTTAAGAATGACACTGACTTTAGGCAAGTTGTGGTTGGCTAATTTCCTCATACACAAATCATATTCAATCAAATCGACTGCATCCCTATCAGATGCAGCAGGAAGATGATAGAACACTTCCTGCCCTTCAGAATCTAAACAATGCAAAAAAAACCTGTTTTGCATTCTGAGCTCAGAGATGCTCCACAAACTCTTGCACATCTCTCAAACACTTTTTTCCACTTGCTCCATTTTTACTGGGTTCACCTGGCGATAACAGAACCAATAGAGGTGCACTCACGTTCTGCATGGTATTACTGTTTTATATACCAATAGCACTTAACCGCAACCGTTTAACAATGCAACAATTATCCCTAATGACTCCCGCGTAAGTGTCCCCTGTTGTGCTGAGGAAATCAGCTGTCCCCATACTTGTGAAGAGGTGTGCCTATTGCTGCTGGTACATCGTTTGCCTAAGCTGTACTTGTAAGAGACATTCCTATCACTGTTAGCGTTCAGCCACCAAACAATTAGCCACTAAGTCACCCTCGGCTGATTAGCAATATTAACTGTACCTTTGCTATCGCCATGAGATTGCAGGCACTGCTATTCTAATTTTCTTTAGGTGTGCCAATTGCCATCTGCACACACTCAACCCAAACACAGTAAATGCATTTTCCTTAATCCACCCCAACTTGCATAGGCAGTGGTGTGCCTTTTGCCATAAATATTGCAATGAGTACACAGGCAGTGGTGTGCCTATTGCTGTAATTAACGTTGTGGTACCAATCAATGCCAATACAAGCAAACCCAATAGTTCAAAACGGCAGCACCAATGTCAGTTTATGCCATTTCCTCTAGGAAATTTGGATACTTTCTCACACACATATCCAGAGAAGCACCCAAGTGCTAGTCACTTCCTTGTCTCCAGGAGAAATGCAACACACATGCCAGGCATGCTTTTGAGAACTCTGGCACTGGTGCCTTTTCAAAAGATGTGGCAGAGTTACTGGCCCTAGCTGACAAATACACACAAGGCCCCTCAGCGGCAGTTACAGTACACAATGGGGTAAAAATTAAATAATCTTACCCACTTGGCTCAATTCTTTTACCCTGTACCCTCTCTTCCTCTCACCACAGACCATGCCCTGCTCCTAGTTTCTTGAATAATCCATGGGATGTTGAGATGACTTCTCCTTCTTTTCTTCACCCTCCAGCTTCTCCGGTTCTTGTTACTTTTTATGTAACTGCAGTATTTTCATCATCACCAGTATTAAATGGCACATTACTACTTTGATGTAATGATCACAGGCGTGTGAAGTAGTTAAATGAAGGTTTAATAAGATTCAGGTTACAGAAGAATCATCCCAGTCAACCTCCCCAGCCCAGGCGCCAGTTGCCAATCAAATGACCACAGAGGTACTCTGCATACTTACACAGTCTAGGAACTAAGTGGCATCTACCAGGCATGATCATAAATTCTCCCTGGCATGCAGCTTAATAAGGTCCTAGGAGTACGAAAAATTGTCTTACCTCTTGAGAGACCAAAAGGTTACTGTTAAGTTTGTGAAACAAATGTATCTAGAATAAATCACACCTGCCAATAATTGAAGGGGTGTTGAAATGTTTTAAATGTAAATGTAAATTGATACTTGTATAGCGCACTACTCACCCGCAAGGGTCTCAAGGCCCTTGTACAAATATCACTGTGGAACCCATCCTGGCTTTCCCTGTGAGGCGTCCACCCCTAGGCACCCCCAAGGTGGAGGCCAGACATCCTTAGCGTTGTGGGGGCCATTGTGGAGATTAAGTAAGCTATTTCCCAGAGTTGCAGAGTGGGACTCTATGATTGGAATAGGCACCGAGGCGAGAATTATCAGGTCCGTGGAATTTTTGAGGCCGAGGCGGGGAATTGAACCCTGGTCCCAAGCTAGACCTCTGCAACAGGGTCTGCCACTCTAATCATTGAGCCACACTTATCACTTTATCATTTGAGGTTCAACAATTCAGAACATGTGCATGTATCTATGTGTTATGCTTGTGAACATTCTAATGGGTATCAGGGAAGTATGTGAAATTCATTGTGAACTAAATACATATTTTCCTGTTATTAATAAATAGTATTTTGTGCTGTGCAGAAATTTCTCCATTATGGGTATTATTCCTTTAGGATTGATCAGAGGGCCCTCAAAACTCATCAACATCCCCTCAGGGTTCATCAACTTAACCTAATGATCTGCCAGGGGGCCCTTACAAAAATGTTGTCACGGAGGAGAAGGCAGCAAGCTGCGTCAAATCATTTCCATTACAAAATCTAAAACAAATTTCCTTTATATTCTTCCTCAACAAGGCGACGGGGACATGAAGGTTAAGATGGGAGGAAAGAGTAATTTTCTTAGTAATGTGAAAAGCAGGCCTGCCAATTTTGAGACGAAGGACCAAACAAGTTGGGAAGATCTCTTACTTTAAATAAGATTGCACTACTCTTAGTGTACCCAAATCACCCAGTGCTTGGGGAAGGTATTAGTCTTCAGAAAAAGCATCTTAAGGATAGGAGACACAAGGAAAAGTTCAACCAGCATTCTAGAATCATTCCAGAGTACAGGTTATGCAATTAAGAACAGACAACACTAGTGTCAAAGTATGACAGACAGACCTGACTAGCTCAAGTACTCATAAAGACAGCTAGCCAATGTACCTATGTCTTGTAACTAGGTCCACATTAGGCCCTGACAACTATCCAAAATCTATCTGTCTTGCAGAGATTGCAGAACGAAGCTAACATTACAATCCTAGCACCGAACCTCCTGACTGGTACCTCGTATTTCAAATGAAGACCAATGGTGATCATTAGCCCAACCTGCAGAAAGCCTGAGTGAGGATTGGATGGAGGAAACCGATTCACTCAAATGCATAGCAATTAAGGGACCACATGTTACCAGATTCAATCAGGCAACGGCTCAACAGCAGCACCTGCATTGGTTCAACTGCCACCATATGTAACAGGGGGAAGCAATCAATTTGCACTCAAAATAGTATCACCGGAATTACAGGTATACTCTCCTGCTACAAACACAGCAGAGGAATCAGATATGCAAAAGTAAACAGACTGGGGAGGGAGAACTCTAAAGCAACTAACCTATGCTTTCCCAAACAGAATCAGGAATGAAAGAGTTATAAAAGTGACATGTAATGCATCCGGAAGAATGTTAGCCCCAAGAGACCTGAATGTGAGACAGATGGCCAAGAACACTGTCAGAAAGAAGCTCTTGGGGCAGGAATACTCAGATCAAGCAGTCTGTCTCCAATGCACATCTGGGATGAGTAACAGTTGGACTTTGTGCATTCCCTCTAGACAGCCACACACTAAGGGAGCTTTGGTATGACTTTTGGGCCATCCCCATCCTGATGGGTCATCCTTATGCAGGATCGGAAAGAGGAGCTGACACTTACATCGGAATAGGCTGTGTCCTGTCCCCACACAAAGGGCTGCATACACCCCTGTAGTGAGTCTGGAGCCATGGCATGAAGAAAGGACCTCTGTAAACTTCATAGACCCTTCTTTGAAGTCATGCCCACTTCAAAGGGACAACTTGATATAAGAACTGGATCTCTGACCATACCACTTCAGTACACTACAAGACCTGTGAAGAACTCTGCTAGGAGGAAGGAATTCTGTGCCTCTACAAGGGCTGCCACTCTACTGGACTGCTGCTCTGGAAAAACAGCTTTCCTACTGTGCTACCCTTCTGCCTGCTACCCTCTGCCCTGCTGAGAAAGGATTGGACCCATCTCACTTGAACCTTAAAATGACTCCAAGGGAAAGCTGGTTTGCCCCCTGTTACAAGTCTCAGAGACATCAAAGATGTCTTATCAAACTGCAAACTCATCAAACTACAAAAGCACCTGGATTTCGCTTGCTGCAAGTCTTGCCCTACCAAGTGGTGCCAGTTCAGTCCTGGGCAGTTGGAAGAAGATATAAATTGCTGCAACTGCCAGAATTCATGCAACAACAAAATTGTGCCGATCGGAACTGGCAGCGGACGCATCGCTGCGGTTGCACTGACCACGGACATTGTATTGCTGACTGCACGGTGCACCGTCTCCAGTTTCCAATGCATCTCCGTCTTTGCATGGCTCAGCGCGGACGCATCACCTTTAACCCAGTGGTTCAACTAATCGGTGGATGATACCTTGAGATATTAAACCTAATAAAATGTGATTATAAAGAATATTGTGAAAAGTGGCCAGACTGAAAAGGCCTGTAATTTGTTGACCCTAAATGCTGAAGTTATTGCCACTAAGAATACAGTCTTGAAGGTGAGCAACGGACTAAACAATAATTCATCAATACATGTGCCAAGGCCTTGAGGAAGCTTAACACTAAATTCAAATCTCACTGTGGAACAAAGAACGGTGTTAGATTAAACAAATGCAGTAAACATTTCAAGAAAATACACCCCTAGAGGTGATTTAAACAGAGTGGGTTCACCCCACAGGCACATGAAGGTGGTTAAGATATTGAAATATCCATCTACAGTGGCAACTGCCAAGCCCTGCTGGACAAGGGAAGCATAGGATACAACAAACTTTAGAAATCAGCAGACATTCAGGGATGCATAGCATTTTGCAGGCAGCAAAATGCTGCTACTTCTGATGGTAGACAGAAGGATTTTGTTACCAGTACTCAATCTCTGTATATGCATCTGTAGTATCAGAGGAATGCGGTGGAGGACCTGCCCATCATGGTGCAAAAAGAGGTCCACCCAGCGCAGGAGTAGAGGTGGCTGAAAACTGAGTTCCAACAAATTGTTATACCACATCCTTTTCATTTAATCTAGGACAATAAGGATTAGTTGTGCTCTATCCTCCCCCATCATTGACATAATCTTCATGTTTCCTGTTTTTGTACCGCCCATTACATTTCGTATATTCCATGTATTTATTTATTTGAGTGCACATTTCTCATTTATAAAACAAATTCTGCCTTTAGTATTGCTTGCACATGTACAACGTATTACATTTACTTTATTATAGTTTGATACCACATCAAACATTCATGTATACACACATAGACACACACACACACACACACACACATATATATATGTATATATGCATATAAATATACATATATATAAATTCATATGATTTATAATGCCTTAGAAAAATAAGTGAAGGTGCAAGAAGACTAATATGTTAATTCTTACAATTGACATTTGATATGAGACCTGCCTTCTTCACGATAGTAAGAAAAGTGTATTCATGCTGGCTACAGACAAGTATAATGCAGTGAGGAATTTTCAACTTTGTCTGAGGCTTGTTCTGAGCAAGCACAGCTGTAAACTCTGTGGTCAAGGCCATACGCAGGCATCTCAGAGCCAGCATGGCCTTATAAGCTTGCTGGGGACACCATACCATACTGAGCTTGAAGAGAGAGTAAGACTTTCTCAATACAGAACAACACATCTTTTATTTCACTAAGGTATGAATTTGAGAAGCCACTATAGAAACTCATTTTGGCTCTTCTGGTGCTAACATAGGTTAGCTAGAAGCAAGAAGGGAATGGTTGGAGAATAGAGATTTGTTTTATCTTTCCAAACAATGAAATTCTGAAACACCATTAACATGTTGCAGTTCTTCTTAATACTTTCTTTATTAATGCCTTGTATTGCCACAATTGAGTGTATCTTGATAGTTAATACTCACACTTTATTGCTCTAGAATAAGATATTGGTTTTAATAAATCATAAAATATATTCATAGTGTGTATTCTTGAGTATGTCTATTCGTTGAGAAAGAAGATTTGAGACCCACTTAGCCTTCAGGGCAGGGTGGACTACAAGGAACTCCATTTTATTTATATCCATCCATTGCTCCAAAGTGGACCAAAGGCCCTGAACAATAGTGTCAGGCAGTAGAGCACTACAACCCAAAGAGGAACTTGTCATACCTAGAGTAGCCTGAAGTGAAGATCCACAATCAATTTGGTAAGGCACATCTACGAAGGGAGGCCTGACTGGACGTAGTAGAATATCTGCACCTGAACCCAAACTTCCCTGATACTGGGGCCAATATCGTCCTAGGCACCAATGACTGGATATGATAAAGATCATTTTGACAACATCCCTAGCACGGTTTAAATGCCAAGACCATAGGACTTGACACTGGATCTAGTTGCTGCTGACGTGCTGGGGAATTTTATCAGTGAAACTCTGAAATAAGTTTGAGAACTGTGTCGAAAAGACATGATAAAACAGAAAATGATGCCAGCCTACCAGTTGGAAAGTTATATATCTTAGAGTCAGAAGGGACAGAGAAGCCACAACCAACGTTTTGGGGTGCTACTTGGGAATGCGAAACCTCAAGTTTTCAAGAATCAACCTGGAATCTGGAGGATATTCACAAGGTGAGGAATCTGGGGAAGAAGTATCCATCTGAATTTCATGTGTTCAGTTAGTCTATGTGTAACATTTGTATTAACGTTTTACCTTCAGTAGAACTAAGTGTTGGGTCCATGTAATGAGATTAATTTGATGAACTACTACCTTTTGTGCTGTAACGTTGTCTAGAAAAATCTTAAAACAGCTCTAAATTTGTTTCTGCAAGGTCACTATTATTCTACCATTTTCTACCAGAATCATCCTGCATTATGTTAAACAATATTTTGATCATTTCATCCCATTGTTATTTATTGCTACAGACAGCATTTGTTCTGAATTCACAGAAGAACAGTAGGTATTTGGAGAACTGACTTGTATAAGCTGGCGCCCATTTTATTGTTACTTTAGATGTGTGAGTGCACATAGTTAGAGGTGAACCTTAAAAGCCACTGGCATGACTCCCGGGTGGCGGGTGAGATGGGGGGGGGGGGGGGCCGGGGGAAGTGCCACGGGCACAAGGTAGCTTTAGAAGAAAGAAAATTACAAACATTTCTTACCCCCCCACTCCAGCTGCCGCGTCTCTGCTCCTTGCTCCTGCTCTCTTGCTCTCTCCTCGTGGCAAGGGACAGGAAGCCAGGAAAAACAGCAAGGCTCCCCTGACCAAGCACAACTCTGAAATGCAATGTTGTGATTGGTAGGCACTTAGGCTCCACTGACCACTCACAACGCTGCGATGCAGCGTTGTGATTAGTTTTGAGCGTCCTGGTGGGAAGCTCCACCAGGGAATGGGAGCCTGGGCTTGTTCTCCATGCAAGCTGTAATGCAGCCTGCATGAATAAGGAGTAAAGTGCGTATGACTGGTTTGGGTGGACCGAGGGGCCGACCAAACGGTCACGGCGCACTTCTAGGAGTGGGCAAACCACTCCTCTCATGCCCTGCTCTGCGTGAGCAGAGCAGCCCCGCACACCCACCCTCAAAGGAAGGAAACAAAGGAAACATAAAATGATAATAACCAAAAGTTATTATCATTTTATGTTTCCTTTCCTCACACTGCTCAAAGCAGTGGGGCGACGCTCCTCCGGAGCAGCACCTGGGTGAACTTTCTGAGTTTGAGCCTATTAAAAGAAACTTTGGGGTATATTTTCAAATATTTTATGCTGAGTTAGCATCACAACAGTGAAATGGGAACTTACCACTTATTAAATGTAATATAGAAACCCAATGTTATCCTATGGGAGTGGTAGGCCTCACAGTAGGGAAAAACTAATTTCAAATATTTTCACTAAGAGGACATGTACAACTTGAGAGTGCATGCCCACATTTTTTAAATACTGTTAGACTTGGCATCTTTTGGCGTGTTTCCCCTGAGTGTTTGCTTTCTGACCTCCCGGTTTTGACTCTGTTTTTACAGGCATAGTGTTCTGCACACTTTTCTCACTGCTGATCAGTGGAAAAGTGCAAGTGCTCCTGTGAAAAATTGTGTTCTGGATTGGTGTTTCCATGATTGGATATTTTATTTACTTGTTATTTCCTAGTAAAGTGCACTGAGTGTGCCAAGGCCTGTAATTCAAATGCTACTAGTGGGCCTGCAGCACTGATGTTGCCACCCACGTGAGTAGCCCTGAAAAGGTAACTTAGACCCGCCATTGCCGAGTCTGCGAGAAATTTGTTACTGCCATGTCGACTTGGCCAGTGCACACACTTGCCAGTCCTTGCCTTCCCTTTTCTTACATGTCAGCCACCCCTAAGGTAGGCCCAAGGTACAACTGTGAGCCGGGTGCAGTGTATGTGAAAGGTAGGACATGCCCTGGTGTGTATGTGGCATGTCCTGATAGCGAATTACAGCCAATTTTGTTTTTCGCTAGTGCAAGGCTACCTGTTCCCCATAGGACAGAATTGGGAGTTTGTTTATAAAATCTTATAAACATAACTGGCCCAGGAAATTAGGTAGGAAAATAAAGTTTAGTGTGCCTGAACTCAGAATCTAAAGATGCATCTTTTAGTGAAAGTGATTTTTAGATTCTGTGTTTGAAAATACCACTTTTAGAAAGTAGGTATTTTCTTGCTCAGACATCTCATGTACCTCTGCTGGAATGTGGATTGCCTGTCTCGGTTTTGGATCGACAGAAGGCTGGGGAGAAAGAGTGGCTCCAGATAGTCTAGGTGGGTCAGAAAAAGGCTGAATAGACCTGGGCTGTCCTTGCACTTCAAAGGGCCTGATCTGCCTCTGCCCATGCCATCTCCACCTCCAGCCAGGAAGTCACACCAGAGAAAGGCAGAACTGGTTCTGGCTGGGCACAGACAATCTCTGCCTAAGAGATCAAAGGGTTTTGGGATATAAATATTCAGGCCCAGACCCCTGAATTTTAGAACTTTTTGGACCAAGAAGACTGACAAGAAGAAGAGCTGGAGAAGCTGCGAGGAGGAACTAACACATTGTTGTGTGTGTTGCTGTGTTGGCCTGCAGTAGCTGCTTCTGTCTTGGGAAGTGAAAGGACTGGACCGAACTTTCTGCAATCTACTTTAGTGAGTTTGTCCCAGGGCTTGATGTAGAGCTTGTCCCCTGTTAAAGAAGTCTCAGGAACAGCAAAGACTTCAAGCTCTTCTTCCCTCAGCACTTGGGACTATGGGGCATATTACCAAGCAATAGCGATAATTATCGCTATTGCTTGGTTAGAGACAAAAATTTACCGCTGAGCTGCGGCGATTTTTACCGCAAATAAACCTTGGTATTACCAAGGTTTATCGCAAATGCGATAAAAATCGCCACAATGCATGAATATCGCTGAAAAGTCAGCGATAATTATGCATTACCGAGCTAATGCTCTTAAACATGTTATCCACCTCCCATTGGATAACATGGCTAAGAACTGCTCAGGGCAGGTGTTAGCTTTTGGAGATATTCGCGCTTAGCGCGAATATCTCCAAAAGTTGGTAATAGGAGATAGCGATGTTAGCGACTGTTTTCAGTCGCTAACATCTTGGCATGCCCACTTTATATGTCATTAGTGATAAATATCACTGGCATGCAAAGTGGGGCCCAAGATGGTCGCTATCTCCTACTAGCTGTCGCTAACTGGTGTTAGCGACAGCTAGGTAATAGGGAGATAATTTTATCTCCGCTTTCTTGGCTTTTAAAGCCAAAAAAGCGGAGATAAACCCCCTTGATAATATGCCCCTCTGTGTTTTGTTTCTGCAACAGAAAAAAAAGCAACCTGGCGCTGTCTACAACGCCGCTGCCGACTCTGTGTCCTGAAGGCACTGCAGAGGGCACTGCTGCATTGCCGCACCGCGACCCTGGTCTCACCGATGACACCTGCTGACGCTGCCACCGAGCTGCTGCTCGCACCACGACCTGTGTGCCCTGCACTCCGCACCACTTCGCTTCACGATGACGCCTTGGTATCCCGACGACGATGCTCCACGCCGAAATCAACACTGCTGCTTGAACCGTGGTTTGAGGGCACTGCTTGTAAAGTTACACGACGCACTGCTCTCATCCAACACCGCATCCTTGGCCTACTCCGGCACCATCGACTCCAGTTCATCAGCCGACTACAGCGCTTCAGCAACGACAACGCCGATGCTTGCACCGCGACCTGCCAGCAACGCTTGACCACCGCATTCACTTCGCACCATGAACCTGGTCTCACCGATGACAGAATCTGACACCGCCACAGGTCTGCTGCTCGCATCGCGACCTGAGGGTACCGCACGCCGCACTGCTGCACTTCGCACCGCAGCACCCAACACATGCGGACTTCAACAGAGAGGAGTTCGATCAGCAATGCGTGTGACTTCAAGGGCCCGAAGACTCCTGCGCGACCTTCGGAACCAATGGCTGCGGACGCCGTGCTTTCAGGAGCTTAACGAGAGGTCGCCGACGCCCTGTATTTCTAAAAGGCACTGATTGCGGGTCTTCCTGACACCGTAGCTGGCCTGCGATGCGGTGGTCAGCCAGAACTGTTTGAATTTGTTTTCTCCCAATGCCGTGATAGCACCGGAAGGAGCTATCGACATCAAGGAACTGTTTTTCAAGCATATTTTGATAACTGAAGATTTTTATGTAATTTATTGTGAATTTTTATAGTTTGTGGTCTTGTCTTAAGTATATAAAAATATTGGATACTTTTCTAAACTGTTGTGGTGTCCTTTTGTAGTGCTTACACTGTATTGCTGTTGGTTATGTGCAAATGCTTTACACACTACCTCTAAGATAAGCCTGACTGCTCGTGCCAAGCTACCAAGGGGGTAAGCAGGGGTATTTTAGGAGTCCTGACTAGAGTGGCTGCTTCTGCCTGGCTTTGGCACATGTCCTAGCATACCAGAAATCCCATTTCTAACAAATATCCTGCAGCCTGCCCTCTAGGCTGTTTAACTCATAGCCATGGGGTGACTTATATATAATAAAGGTTTATTTTGCTAGGTTGTAATGGTAGTTACCAACTACACACACTGGCTGCAATGGTAGACCTGAGGCATGTTTAAAGGGCTACAAAAGTGGATGGCACAATCAGTGATGTCTGCCCACTAGTTGCATTTAATTTACAGGTCCTGGTTACACATAGTACCACTTTACTGGGGACTTACAAGTACATTAAATGTGCAACTTGGGTGTTACCCAATTGTAGCTTGTTTAGAGGAGAGGGAGAACTTTAGCACTAGTTAGTGTTGGTAAGGTACAGAGGGTCCTAAAGGCAAAAACTAGTTGGCAAAAAATGGGGTAATAAGGCAAAACATTTGGGGTAAGACCACCCTACGGCTGACAACTCTAACCAAGGCACATGTTTGACTATATGGAGGCTTCTCTATCTGTGATGGCTAATCATGGCCTAATCTTTATATGTGTTTGGTCCCCGCTTCACTTTGTGGAGCCCTTCAGACGCTGACTTGATTCTTTTGTTAAAGACAACTTTTCGCTGTTATGTACCATATCATTTTTTAAGCTTCTTGATATGGATAACAGCAGAGAAATACTACCTCAGTTGACAAGTGTATTGGATCCTCAGATTTCCGGGTATATGGATCATTTAGCCTAACAGCCTTGACAAAGTCCAGTACGACAAAACAAGTGTTGTCTGCCTTGGAGGTCATTTACACATGACCGCTATCATTACCAGTTGTGTTTTCATAATAATCCTGGAAGAACAATAAAAATGGACAGTGAACCTTGATGCCAAAACTCAGGATCGATTCTTGGGCTATTGTCTACAAATCTTTTTGTGTGCTCTAAATCTAACTTTTATATCCTTGATTTCGGGGGACCCCATGTTGGGAATCCTAATACAGCACCTCAGGTAGCAGGGTGTATTGGTTTGTTGAGCAACACATTGTAACCAGAGACCCACTCTTCATTTCTACATATTTTCTTTGTTACTCCCATTCTATCAGCTGGGATGTGCAATCACTTTTGTTACCGCTACCATGGTAATAGTCGGCCTATCCAGTTCATTTTGGGTGTGTCACTCCCCTACTACACCACTCCTCATAATAACTAGAAAACAAGAAGCCATCTGGTAATCCTGTGAATCTGGGTAATTAGGTAATCAACAAGCATTGGCATAGCCAATAGGTCTCGCCTTTGGGGCCTTATAAATGTTTAGCAACAGTTAATGTTATTGCACCAAGGATATGGTGCTGCATAACTAAATACATATAAGGTCCCAAAAGCGAGACCTATTGGCTATGCCAATGCTTGTTTTCATGTAACAGGTGAGCTTACAATGGAGCGTACAGCAAACTGAGTCACTTCTAGGTGTCTTGGTGTGTATATGGTTTGAAGAAACGTTAATGACAAGACATGATTGCGGCCTCTGCTGCCAAGGCTGAAGACAGTTGATTTCCCACAGTGTCTGTCACTGTGTAATAGACGTGTTAAAACTATATGCTCATCCAATCTTTGGCCTCTCTGCAGAGCGCACAGGGTAATGGCCACATATGTGTCAATAGCCTTCTTTGAAGAAGTGAATGAAGGTGGTACACAACTGTTGAAATATTGACAGCACCGTAGAAAATACAATGCAACGCACAAGCGCGCGCGCGTGTGTGTGTGCGTAAGAGATAGTGAGAGGGCATGGAGAAGTGTAGGAGATCAAAGGAATGCACATGCAGAAGGAGAAAGAGAAACAGCAGTGCTGGAGAGGAAGGATATGCCGTATGAGGCATGCAGTCGAGGGACTTAGAATGAGATGTGTGACGGAAAGGGGGTAACAAAGAGAGATTGTGGACTGGAGGAATGAGAAAGGGAGAATGGGAGTGATTACTTACTGATTTAAAGTTGAATAAAAATCGGTGTTGCGAAGCATTAGTAAAGCCAATCGGTATGGCTTGTTTTTGATGCATGCGTTTGGTGTTGTGTGATGTATTTGGCTGCACTAACACAGATAGAGACACATGAACACCAGCCATGATGTGGCACGCGATGTCAAGCACAGGAGTTGGCAAACAAAAACATTTGGTTGGTTACTGGCTATTGATGTGTAGAGCAGCAATGGTGCTTGGATGTTTACGTAAACAGCTGGCTGGAGGCTTGGAAAATGGAACACGAGAGACATCGTCGATGCAAGATGTTGTAGAAGGCACCCTTCGGTTTTAAAAAGGGTGCATTTATCACGTCCTATCTCAATTGTCCAGAACAATCAGCAGCCTTCAAAAATCAGCGTCGCTGTTGACAGAGAAACGGACAGAAGAAAAGGCAATAGAGAGACAGCTCAGGGATTTACATCTCAGCGCGTGCCCTGCCGTAGCATAGAACTATTTACAAGGACACCAACATTCACTCCCTGATACCGCATTCAGCCCGCATCCCTGACTTAACCCCTTCCATGCTCATGACGAGCTCAGCTCGTCATGCAGTACAGTGCTCCTGTGCTCATGACGAGCTGAGCTCATCATGACCACACCCGTTTTTATTGCTGTCCAGCACAGCAGAGTAATCTCTCAAGCAGCGATGTGGTTAACGACTTGGCTGGATTAATGGAAAAAAGCCAAGTTGGCAGGTTACAATCATGAACAAATGGCTATTTACAAATGTATTGTCTTTTGAAGTGGTTATGAGGACTGGGGCCACATCTTTCACTAATCAAAAAGCGACATTGTTCTGAGACTGTGAAGCGTACACTGATTATAAAGGTGTAAATTACATTATTTGAGCAGCCTTCAACAATCAGAGCCGTTGTTGATAGAGATAGACAGGAGAAAAGGCAACGGAGAGTTTAATTGCAGCTCTTGGGCTTGAATTTAATCAAATCCGAAACAATCAGAAGGAAAACAAGAACGAAAGTGAAAGCTCATTGAGGCACACAAGGCTTAATGAGCCTTGACGGGAACCCACATGGCTACTGCACGCATGCACACTCGCGTGAACGCAAGCGCTAGGCCATCAAAAGCCTGTGGCAGCACTTCGAAAACTCACACACTAAATTTCTCGAAGAGCAGCGCATGCGCTGGCTCAGCGACACCTAAAAACTATGGTTCCCTTGGATAGCCTAAAATAAAACACTATTTAGGGTGGGGGGGAAAAATTTGAGGAACCTCCAAGATATAATAAATAAAAGCAGTGTTATGACAAAGATAAACTTTTATTAGTATTGTTCAAGTAAAATGTAAGCAGACAATATGACAATAATGATAATGTAGGTACGCCGTGTGATGGTGCAATGGAAGTGATCAGTGAAAAAGAATTAACGTGCAGAGCAAAATAATTAGAAAATAAACACACTATATTAGCTGTATAAAGTAATCAGCCGAAGGAGCCAGACTCTGATGTCAGTTCAGGCCCTGAGCTTGTGTCCATTAAACATTCAATTAGAAGTCAGCACGTCGACATTTTGACCCCTGGTTTAATTGATGATAGGGTCTTCATCAGGATGATAGTAGCATCCTACACTTTGTCAGCAAAACAGAAAGACTGGAAACAGGGTTACCATTTGTGTCAATAATGGGGAGTTAGTGGGCAGTGGAAAGGGGAAGAGATGTGGATTGTGAGGGATATTTAAAACAGAATGTTTTGTAAATAACCATGTTTTAAGACCTTCAAAACCAAGATGAGTGCATGTGTTTTTGTCTGAGAGAGTATTTTAAAATCCCAGGTGAAAACCGAAAGACACCTCACCATACCCATCTGAAAGCTCTGTACCCAATTATTTATTAGATAATCCATTTAATAGAGGGGTGTAACATCCCAAACACCCACTCCCCCATAGCTACGTCCCTGCTTGTACATATTCTGTACTAATTTCCAGTATACTAAGATTCAAGAATTGCAATCCATCACATTCTGTAATAAAAATACATGATGCTCGGGCACATGGTCAATGCTATATATTTTCTGCTCGATATGTAAGACTTGTAAATCTGATAACTTGCATTTCTGAATCTTAACTTACCTGTAGTTGGTCTATTATGTATAATTCTACAAATACTTATGTTTGTGCCCTAATGTATTTATCTCTATATTTATCTCTATATCAAACTACAGAATATTGTATTGTATTGTATTGTATTTGCATTTATATAGCGCTTACTACCTCTGACGAGGCGTCAAATCGCTTTTTCGGCGAGTAGCATGCTACTCCGGGACCCATAAAGGATTAGTGGTGAATTAGTATAGTGAAACATGCAAGTACATTTTAAGTGGTGGATAGGTTAGTCAGTTAATTGGATTTGGAATGATAGCAGAAGGATAGAGAAGGACAAAGGTTTGAATTTATATAGGGCTTGTTGACGCACGCTATTCAGGAAGCCTACAAAGGATTAGTGGTGAATTAATATGGTGAAATATGAAATAATTTCAGTGGTGGATGTTAGTCAGTTACTTGGAGTGAGAAGGTTAGTGGAGGGATTAAAGGGGATGAAAGATTTGCATTCATATAACACTTGTTACCCCTGATGGGCGTTGAAGCGCTTTTTTGGCGAGTAGCACGCCACTCTGGAACCCATAAAGGATTACTGTTGAAAATTAGTATAGTAAAAATAAATTAAGTAATTTGAGTAGTGAATATGATATTCAGTTATTTGGGTAGTATATTATTATAGTTTCATATGGAATTTGAGAAGTGAACATGTTAGTCTGTTACTGTTGATTGAAAAGGATAGTGGAGGGATAAAAGAGTGAAGGTTTTTTTTTAGGTCTTAGCAGTAGGAGGAGGCTTTCGGGTGAGTAAAAAGGAGTTTTGGAAGGGTGGACTCAGAGGGAAGAGTTTAGAAAAGTTTGTTTTTGGGGTTCAGTATAGTAAAAGAGGTGTCAGATGATGCAAGGAAGGGTAGAGTAGGAGAGAGTCTAGAAAGAGTTATTTTGGCAATCACAGTAGTGGTATGGGGTTTGGGATAAATGAGAGAGTGGATGTAGAGGATATATTGATAGATGTATAGGATGAGAGATAGGGTAGTGCATTGGAAGGAGTAGTAGAAAAAGTTTGAGATGAGTCAGAAGGTTGGGCTAGAAGATATATTGAGCGAAGCATAGGCTGAGAAATAGGATAGTGCATTGGAAATGCTAAATTAGAAGAAAGTGATAAATATATAGATGCATAATTACATTGAAAGTATATAGATACATAAAGGAGGTAAGTATATGTAGATTAAAGATATTGATAGAGGCACAGGATGAGAAATAGGGTAGTGCATTGGATATGCTTTTTCAGGAGAAAAGTAACAGACACACAGATCCAAGTACATGGAAGGTACATAGATGCATAATGGAAGTAGGTACATGTAGACCAAAGATGATTTTTATTTATTTAATAATATTATATTTTTTTTCTCTCAACAACATGAATATTTTACATGTTTATAAAAAGTGATACACAAAGATAGGTACATATCTATAGTGAAAAAATGCTTGTATACATTGGGATATGCTGTAAATTTCTGTTTGTGTATGGTGCTAATGAGGAGAAGAGCCAAATCCTGAGTAGTTTTCTGAAGATAACGTGGTTGTCGGTGGACCTTCAATCAATCAATCAATCACGGCATTTGTATAGCGCGCTACTCCCCCGGGAGGGTCTCAAGGCGCTGGGGGGGTAAGTTACTGCTCGAACAGCCAGGTCTTGAGCTGCTTCCTGAAGGAGAGATGGTCTTGGGTTCGCCGGAGGTGGGTGGGGAGGGAGTTCCAAGTCTTGGCTGCCAGGTAGGAGAAGGATCTTCCTCCGGCTGTGGCTCTGCGGATGCGTGGTACGGTGGCGAGGGCGTGGCTGTTCGATCGTAGCTGGCGGGTGGGTGTGTAGAAGGTCATGCTCTCGTTGAGGTACTTGGGGCCCAGGTCGTGGAGAGCCTTGTGTGCGTGGGTGAGGAGTCTGAACGTGATTCTCTTGCTGACGGGGAGCCAGTGCAGGTCTCTCAGGTGTCCGGTGATGTGGCTGTGTCGGGGAATGTGCAGGATGAGTCGTGCGGAGGCGTTCTGGATGCGTTGGAGTCTTTTTTGAAGTTTGGCTGTGGTCCCGGCGTAGAGGGTGTTTCCGTAGTCCAGTCCGCTGGTGACGAGTGCTTGGGTAACGGTCTTCCTGGTTTCAGTGGGGATCCATCTGAAGATCTTGCGGAGCATGCGTAGGGTGTTGAAGCACGATGACGAGACGGCGTTGCCTTGTCTGGTCATCGATAGGGAGGAGTCCAGGATGAAGCCCAGGTTGCGTGCGTGGTCCGTTGGCTTGGGAGCGGTGCCCAGGGCCGGGGGCCACCAGGAGTCGTCCCAGGCGGAGGGTGATGATCCCAGGATGAGGACTTCCGTCTTGTCTGAGTTCAGTTTAAGGCGGCTGTTCTTCATCCAGTCGGCGACGTCTTTCATCCCTTCGTGTAGGCTGGCTCTGGCGGTGGTGGGGTCGTTGGTGAGGGAGAGGATCAGCTGGGTGTCGTTGGCGTAAGAGATGATGTTGAGGTTGTGTTGGCGTGCGATGGCTGCGAGGGGGCTCATGTAGACGTTGAAGAGGGTTGGGCTGAGTGAAGATCCTTGTGGTACGCCGCAGATGACTTTGGTGGCTTCGGATCTGAACGGGGGGCGGACTCTCTGGGTTCTTCCGGTGAGCAACGAGATGATCCAGTCCAGTGCTTTCTCTCGGATTCCGATGTTGCTGAGGCGTTTCACCAGGGTGCGGTGGCAGACAGTGTCGAACGCCGCAGAGAGGTCCAGGAGGATGAGGGCCGCTGTTTCCCCATTGTCGATCAGAGTTCTGATGTCGTCGGTGGCTGCGATTAGGGCGGTCTCGGTGCTGTGGTTGGCCCGAAACCCGGACTGCGAGGGGTCGAGGGATCCGTTCGTCTCAAGGAAGGCGGCGAGCTGTCTGTTGACGGTCTTCTCAATGACTCTGGCCGGAAAAGGAAGGAGCGAGATGGGACGGTAGTTCTTGAGGTCGGAGGGGTCCGCAGTTGGTTTCTTCAGGAGGGCGGTAAGCTCGGCGTGCTTCCAGCTCTCCAGGAAGGTGGCGGTGTGGAAGGAGGAGTTGATGATGTCCCAGAGATGGGGTGCGATGACGGAATCGGCCTTGTTGAAGACGTGGTCGGGGCAGGGGTTGGTTGGTGATCCGGAGTGGATGGAGTTCATTGTGCGGGTGGTGTCTTCGGTGCTGATCGGGGTCCAGTTGCAGAGGGTGGTGGTGGGCCTTGGTTCGGCGGTAGGGTGCGTGGTCTGTGCATCGAAGCTGTTGTGTATGTCAACGATCTTGCAGTGGAAGAATGAGGTGAGTGAGTTGCAGAGGTCTTGCGAGGGAGTGATGTCGTTGTTTCCGGCGCTGGGGTTGGAGAACTCTTTGACGATGCTGAAGAGTTCCTTGCTGTCGTGGACGTTGTTGTCCAGTCGTTCTTTGAGTGCCGACTTCTTGGTGGTGCGGATCAGCTGATGGTGTTTGCGGGTGGCGTGCTTGAGGGCGGTCCTGTTGTCTGTGGTCTAGTTGATCCGCCAGGCTTTCTCTAGGGTGCGGCAGTTCTTCTTGGATTCCTTGAGTTTGTCAGTGAACCAGGGGGTTTTCTTGCTGCCGGGTCTGCTGAGAGGTTTCTTTAGTGGTGCGAGGTCCTCGGCGCAGGCGGTCAGCCACTTGGTGAGGTTTCTGGCTGCTTCGTTGGGGTCCGTTGTGCTGGTGGGAGTGTTCTGGCTGAGGGAGGCGGTGAGCTGCTCGTGGTGATCTTGCTCCAGCTCCGGCGGGGAACCTGTTGCGGGTGGTGGTAGGTCATAGTTTTTCTGACGCTGAAGTGGACACAGCTGTGGTCGGTCCAGTGGAGGCCGGTGGAGTGGCTGAAGGAGATGTGCTTGCTGAATGAGAAGACGGGGTCAAGCGTGTGGCCGGTGTAGTGGGTGGGGGTGTTCACCAGTTGCTTGAGTCCGAGGTTGGCGAGGTTGTCCAGCAGGGCGGTGTCAGGTTCTGCCAAGGCGCCTGCCAAAAATATAAAAACTACAACTCCCAGAAGTCCTGGGAGGGGGGCGTGGTCCTATAAAGGCTGGGTGGGCCCATTCTACTCTGTTCGTGATTTTGTTATCGACAGTGCTTTTGGTTTCCTGTCGCTGGGTTCTGTTACTCGTCTTCTCCCTGTTTCCAGCAGAGAGAGGCCTTGGTTCCTTTCATTCCGTTTCCAGCGGCGAGTGAAAGAGTAAACGCGCTTTTGTACTTTTGATTGACTCGGGTTCTTCCGAGTAGTGCGTGTGTTGTAAATCCTTTCAGTAATCTCCTGGCGTTCCTGTTATCCGCTTCATACCGTGGCGAGGAGGAGCGGAGTTCTATCGGAGGAAGAGCGGACCCCGACTGCTCGTTTCAAGTACTGTGAGTTAAATAAGCAGCGCGTGGCAGTTAACGCGTTGCTTGGGTTGAATTGAATTGTTCTTTTCTGAGTGCAAGAGAAAAACATCGGATTGTAAGACAGGCGCGGCGGTGTCCTGCATTGGAGTTCTTGTTTTGAGAGCGGAGTGTAGTGGGGCAAGTCTTTCTGCTCACTACCGCTACGAAGAAAGGCACTAGTGTCTAGAGGGTCAATTGCCAAAGCGGAAGGTTGTGGGCATTCTACACCTTGCCGTGTTTGGAGCATTCTTTATTGAGGACACGGTGAATTGTCATACTGGAGAGCGGAAGACTGTAGTAGGAAGCTACGTCTTGCCGTGTCTACTAAGGATTCTACTTGTACATATACTAAGGAAAACACTTGTCTTTCAAGTAACAGACTTTTGTTTTGGATTCACTTTGGATGGTGGAGTTATACACATTTATTTTGGGGCACTGAACTATCACAAGGCGGGGTACGTACAAACAGAATAGAGAGATTTGGACAACTGTTCTCTGTGGTATATGAGTGTAACTGGTATTTATGTTCCATAGGGACTAGCGGTTCTGTTATTCATCTTTGATACAACAGGGAGGAGGTGGAGTGCACTTTCTTCAGAAAAGGTGAATCATTTAATCTACTTAGTGAGAATGAAATGAGAGTAGGATTTACCTGTGACCATTTGTAACCCGTATACTTGTTTTCTTGTCTTTCAGCCATCCCTTCCCTGCAGTCCCCTTCCGTCCCCTCCTTGTTCTGTTTCTTTTTTCCCTCGCCCTATCCCTCGAACACACTGTGTTTTTAGTAACAGTGTGTTGGTGAGGTCGGGAGGTGGAGTTTTATGTACAACAACCGGATCCTGCAGCATGGAGTCTGACAGGCGGTGGTGTTTCTGTCATTGTTGTTCTCCAGGTGGAAGTTGAGGTCCCCTAGGAGGATGTAGTCAGCAGAGGGAAGGGTGTGCGGGCTGATTAAGTCTGCGATGTCTTCGCTAAATTGTGTGCGTGGTCCCGGGGGTCTGTAGATGAGGGTGCCTCGGAGGGTGGTCTTGGGGTCGGTGTGGGGGGTAAAGAGTTCCATAGTTTGGCTGCTTGAACAGAGAAGGATGTCCCATGTTTTTTTCTTGTATGGTGGGATTTTGAGGCGAGATGCTTCTTTAGAGCGGAGGTTCCTTTGTTGAATGTGTTTGGTGATTTTATTCCTGATGAAGAGTGGTCCCATTCCATGTATTGCTTTTTGGATGATACAAAGCAGCTTGAACGTGGATCTTCTGGCAACCGGTAACCAATGCAGAGCTTTCAAGGCAGGGGAGATGTGGTCTCGCGGTTTGATATGCAAGAGTAGTCTGGCAGCCGAGTTCTGAATCCGTTGTAGCCTTTTCATGGTAGTTAATGGTGATCTGTGGTAGAGGCTATTGGCGTAATCGAGTTTGAACAGAACAAGGGAGATGGTAGCTTGGACCTTGTGTGGAAATCCCAAATGAGGGAAAATTCGTCGCAGCGTTTTTATAGTAGCAAAGCTTGATCTTGCTAGTTTATCCACTTGGGCATTCATCGATAGCTTGGCGTCCATGGTCATTCCAAGGTTTCTTACTTCCTTCGATACTTTAGGCAGTGATCCCAGTTCATCAGGCCAGGCTCCAAGCGGGTTGTAATGTTTCCAATCGCCACACATGAGTATTTCTGTTTTTGAAGCATTCAATGTGAGATGTCTCCAGGTCATCCACTGATCCACGGCTCTGAGACAGCTGAAAATTGGTGATTTTCCAATGTCTTTGGGGCATTCCAGTTGAAGGAGTATTTGCATGTCATCTGCATAATTATAGCACGTAAGGTGAAATTTATTGATCAGTACTGGTAATGACTTCATGTAGATGTTGAAAAGCATGGGCAAGAATATAGAACCTTGAGGGACCCCTGCTTTTGTGGTGTACGGTTTGGACAAGAAAGGTGGGGTATGGATGACATTAGTTCTGTTTCGAAGGTAGGACGCGATCCAGTCTAGAGCAGTTCCCTCTATGCCAGCTTCATAGAGTCTTTGTTGCAGAGTGTCATGGTCAACCGTGTCAAAGGCAGCCTACAGGTCAAGAGGAGTAGCGCAGCAGCTAAGCATGGGCGCAAAATCCGTTCCGCTCGCGGATTTTGCGGATTTTTGGCAGATTCGCAATCCGCGAACTCCCGCGAATTTGCCAAAAATCCGCGAATCCGCGAGCGGAACGGATCCGGGGGGCAAAAGTTCAAGCTTCAAGCTTGTAACTATTTTAGAATGGCGCCGGCAAGCTGCCAGCGCCATTCTGAAATAGTTACTAAGTTAGCTTCAACAGGAAGCACTAATAGAAGCAGGTGCTCGAGTGTAACTGAATTCGAGCACCAGCTTTATTTTATCTATTAGTGCTTCCTGATGAAGCTAACTTAGTAACTATTCTAGAATGGCACTGGCAGCTTGCCGGCGCCATTCTAAAATAAAACAGGAGAGGGGCAGAGGGCAGAAGGGCACAAAGACGAGTGTGGCAGAAGGGCACAAAAACGAGTGGGGCAGAGGGCAGAATGGCACAAAAATTAGTGGGGCAGAGGGCAGAAGGGCACAAAAAGGCGTGGGGCAGAGGGCAGAATGGCACAAAAACGAGTGGGGCAGAGGGCAGAAGGGCACAACAACGAGCGGTCTCGCAAAAACAAAACCCGCGAACACGCAAAGCGCCCCGCGAACACGCAAAGTGCCCCGCGAACACGCAAATCGCCCCGCGAACACGCCCAAAAAAAAATCCACAAATTCGCTAATTTTGCGGATCGCAAATTCGCAAATCCGCAATTCGCGAATTGCGAATTCGCAAAATTCACCCATGCTTACCAGCAACCCCGTTGCAGTCAACGGTATTCTTTAGGTCATCCCAGATGGTAAGGAGGGCAGATTCATTGCCTCTTCCCTGACAGAATCCTGTTTGGAAGTCTGAAAATATGTCCTTCTCTTCAATGAAGTGTGACATCTGGGTGAACGCTGCTCTTTCTATCAGTTTGCCCAGGAACGATCCATTTGTAATGGGTCTGTAGTTGTCAGGGTTCAGCGGGTTCAAGTTTTTTTTCTTCAGTAAAGGGCGTATGTATGACTTATTTTTAGTTCTTCTGGAAATATTCCAGTAGTTAAGAAATCGATGATTCTTCTTATTGGAGTGGCAGCAGAGGTTGTTAAAAGAATTGTCTTGAAAGTTTGTGGCGGACAGGGGTCAGAAGGGCTGCCGGCAGGCCTGCTTGCTTTGACCAGGTCCATAAATTCATTGTGTGAGATGTGTTGGAAGGAACAGAAAGGCTTGATTAGAGCATTCTTGGATTATTGTTTTGTACAAGGGTTAGTGCTGGTGCTTTGTTGCTGTTTTAAGTACGATTCCAACGTGTCTGCTTTGTCCGTGTAATGATTTGCCACTTTGTCTGTGAAATTTTGAGAAACAGGATGAGTTCCTTCTAGGCAATTTGGTTTGCGAAATTCATTTATAGAATTCTTTACTTGCACATTTAGCGTTTCGAATTCTGTCTGAATAGTTCCTTTTCTTAGCTTTTTTGCTAGCAGACTTGTATAATCTGTTAATTTTCTGTAGGTAAAGTTTGTCTTGTTTGGGGTTTGTTTTAAGCCAGGTATGTTGCAGCTTTCTAATTTGTTGTTTTATTCTTTTATTTCTATGTTTCTCCAAGGCGCTTTTTTTCTTTTGTTCTGTTGTGTGGTTTTGAGTGGTATCAGGATGTCAAAAACTTCCTGTAGCCACTCAAATAGATTTTGAACAGAATTTATGGTTTCCAGATATGTACTGGATGTTAGTTGTGTTTCCAAGTGTTCCAAATTGAGTTTGTTCCACAGCCGTTAGGTGGATGGATGTAAGGTAGTTTTAGGTGAGTCGCTTAGCGTTGTTTTATGTTGGAGGGCAAGCAAGTGGTGGTCTGATCATGTGACTGGAGTTATAGTTTGAAAGGTAACTAGTTCAGTATTAACAAAAGTAACATCTAGGATATGTCCAGCGGTGTGTGTCGAATTGTGGACAATCTGATGCAGGTTCAATGCGTCTAGGACGGTGATTATAGTTTTTGGATGGGTTATATTGGGTTTATCAAACCAAATGTTAAGGTCACCCAGAAGGCATAGGTTGGAGTGTATTGTTATCAGGTTTGAAACTGTGTCTAGAAGTGCATCTGGGAATGTTGCCTTGCTAGGTGGAGGTCTGTAAAGGGGCAGGAAGTTACAGGAGGAAGACGGTGTAGGATTGCATCTTATTAGAAGAGCCTCACAATTCTTTATGGAGATGTTGTCAATTTTAGTGATATGTATTGTTTGCCTGAATGCAACAGCTAGATCACTTCCTTTTTTTGGCTTTACGATTTTGGATGATTATTTGATAGCCTAGAGGAATGGCTTCATGCTGGACTGGAGCCATATCTTCTCCCAACCATGATTCGGTTATGAATAGTATGTCTGGTTTTGCATCGGTGAGAAGGTTGTAGATGTGATGCTTGTTTTTAGAGAGGGATCTAGCATTTATTAGTAGACAGTTTAGTGAGTGGTCTTTGGTGATAGTGGGACTTTGTTTGGTAGAAGAGTGATCAGTATTGTGTGGGTTTGTAGCAGGTGTGTTTTTAGTGCTGGTATTAGCTATATTAGGATAGCAATCGTGTAGCTGTTCTGTATCATGTTCATCATCCAGCATGCTAAGAAGGCATGTTGATGGGTCTGCATGTGTATGTGTTGGAGATGGTGTTTGAGAGTGAGTTGGAGTGCTCTGTTACTTTTGTGGTATAACATTGTTGTGAAGTAGACATGGGGAAGCAAAGTTGTGAGGTGTGGCATGTTGCTTATATCGTTTGCGTGTGTTTAAGGTGGAAGGTGTATGAGTCAGGGGAGGTGGTGCAGCATGTGGGTCATGCAGTAATGTTCTAAATTGTCCAATGGATGAGAGGCGGTTAGAAGAGAGGTGCTGTATTGCTGTATCTGTGTTAGGTGTGGTGGAAGAGTGAAAGCTTGGCATTGGAGTTTGTTCCTTTGTGTGGTTTGAAAGGTGGGTATATGTTTGTATTTTGTGATGGTAAGTATTATGAGGTGTTGCGCTTTGAAGATCTTGTTGTGCTGGCGTGTGTGATATGTTTTGCTTTTGAGGAGTAGTGAAAAAGGGTGCTGATGTATATGCTTCATGCAAAGGATTTGGTTGTGTAATATTGTGGTGGTGATGTATTTATGAGTAGAGTGTATGTTGTGTGTAGGAGGGAATGAAGTAGAGGTGAGAGTGTTTATCTTAGACTGGTTTGTTGCAAGAGTTACAAAGTGTGGTGGTGTGCAGAATGTGTGTTGTGATTTAGTGTTAATATGGTAGAAGGGAGAGGAGGGTGTTTGTTGGACAACTGATGGAAGGATGATTATATGTTTGTTAGTGATAAAAGGTGGTCTGTTAGGTGTAATTACAGCAGGGAGAGTGTGTCTGAATGGGATGTAGTTATGTATGGTGTTGATTGGCGTTGTGTTAGTGATGAGTGTATTGGTTAGTGGTATAGGATAGAGTTGTGTACTGTTTGTAGGTGATGGTGAATATGTTTGGTAGTTGGCATAGTAGGGTGTGTAGATGTGGTTTGGTTTGTAGTGCATGCTGGTACATTAACCCGTGCATAGTGTTGTGCGTGGTGTACATTTGGTCTGAGTGTGTTGCTCTGTTTGTGGATGTGGATGGTGTGGGCTGGGTATACCTGAATGGGAAAAAGGGCAGCATTTCTGGCCCTAGTCCCGACCAGTCTCGAACAGGCTCAAACAAGCAGCAGCCCTTGTCCTCTCTGCCCTTAACAGGCTCAAACGAGCAGCAGCCCTTGTACTCTCTGCCCTCAACAGGCTCAAACAGGCAGCAGCCGTTGTCCTCTCTGCCCTTAGCCTCGACGCCCGGGCTGAGACGCCCTAACCCTGGCCTTTTTTATAGCCCTATTAATCAGGTGACCCCCTTCAGCCAATGGGAACCCTAGCCCTAACACTATCCAATCACAACACTAGCCCTAAAATCTAGAACCAATAGGAGACCAGGACCTTACAGCCAATCTTAGCCCTAGTCCAAGCACCCAATCAGTTCAAAAACCCTGATCTCTACGTCCAAATAAGGCCCTAGCCCTACCAGTAGTCCCAAAACAAGTCTATGCAACCAATGGTACAGGTAGCCCTAGTCCCTACTTCCAATAGAAAGCCTAACCCTACTCATAAGTCCCCCACCTATCCTGCAACCAATCACACCAGAGGCCCTAATCGCTACTTTCAATTAAAGGTCTAACCCTAGCCCTAGTCCCACCCTACTCCCAACAACCAATAACATAGAAAGCACTAGTCCCTACTTCCAATAGAAATCCTAACCCTAGTCCCAACCCTACAATGATTAAATCACAGACCCAGAAACCAATTAGAACCCTCAAATACCCAACCAATGAGGACATTAACCCTAATCCAATAGAAACACCAGATACACCCACCAATCAGAGTAGACAGAGAGCAGACCATGTAAGGTCCCAGCGACCTCAGACAAGGTTTGCTGGCCAGGGAGTTGGAAGCTTCTTCTCCTGTTCAGAATCTTCTAGGAGACAGACAGGCTCAATCCACACTTTGGACTGCACCAGGCAAGGGCCTAACTTGAAATCTAACAATACTGTTTGAATAAAACTTTACTCCCTCTGCTGGCCAAAAAACAAAGTGCACAGGCCCTAGTAAACACAGGTTAAACAGCTCACAGAAGCACAGAAGCACCCTCTGATGTCGAAAATCCCTGTTGCTGGGGGGGGAGGTAGGGGGCTGGTTTCACTGGCTTGTGAACACAAAATGGTGGCTGGGAGTGCACTGTTTTAACATACAGGTCTTAGCACAGAGCAAAGGAGAAATTTGGAGGGAAAACAGAATTGTCACCAAGGAATGAGAGGGGCAAACTACAGAGGTTGAACTGCAAATCCCACAATTCAACATGCACACGAAGGCAATCATGAGCAGGGAAAACCACAAGTTTAAAACACAACACAGGTGATCAAATATGCAATTACAGGCAGGCTAAAACTACAATTTTTTACTGTAACAACCACAGGCAAAAACAGTAAAAACAGAAAGTGAAAATCGTTTTTTAAAAAACTTTTTGTCTTGGGAAGAGACAGCACTAGTCTGTCTCCTTACCACTTCCTGGACTCTGCTCACTGCAATCTGGGGCACAGGTAGGCTGTAACTCACAAGATGTTTGCCTTTGGTCATTTTTTATTTTATTGAATAATACTCCTCCCAAACAATAACTTTTTTTGCAAAGATCATGACTAACCAAACCAAGAATTGACAAAAGGCTCGCAGCCAACGCCAGTCCTGTTGGCTTTGCCAATGCTTGTTTAGTTTGTGGCTGTTTTATTCCCAGTGTGGAATATTTCCAGTGCTCTCTAGACACCCTTAGGAAGGATACAACGAGAATGTTCTAACGTACAACTTTTCACCTCAGTGCCAGTGATGCAAGGCGAAAAGTATGTGGGTTTGGAGTGCTGTGAGGGATTTTCCCACATTCACATTATCTGATCACTCATTGATTGATCCTATTTCGAGTATGTAAGTTGGGTAATGCCACTGTTCTTGCTCTTCCCCACTCACCTCTTTGCAGACAGCCATATTTTGGCTATGCACAAGTTAAACAAGCCAAGCATCATATTTATGTTATTTTGTGGATGTATGTAATGGTAGCATGTCACCCATTGGCCACAATGGAGCACTGAGTGTGTCTTTCTGTATTATTATCTAGGCTACATGTTAGAACCGGGGGTCTCTAGGTGGCAGAGGTAGGTACCACTGTCCAAATAGGGACCCTTGCTTTTAGTCAGGGTAAGGAGGAAACACTCTTTAGATTTCCTCTGCTCACCCCCTTGGTAGCTTGGCACAAGCAGTCAGGCTTATCCAAAAGCAATGTGTAAAGTATTTGTACCAACACTCACAGTAACACAGTGAAAACACCACAAACTGTCTCCACAACAGTTTAAAAAAATAAAGGTATTTAATCTACTCTCCAGAACTCACTGGAGAAGTCAGGCGCCTTGAGCACTGGTGCTGTGCCAAGGGAGTCTTCAGGGCATCAAAAGGAGTTTGGCAGGCTTCGGTCCAATTCACTTACTTGGGCTGCTTCTTGGAAGTCAGCTCTGTCAAGGGGTCCACCATGGTGCCATATCCAATGACAAACCGTTGGTAATACCCGGTGAGACCTAAAAAGGCTCTCACATCTGTCTGGGTCTTGGGGGGGTCCCAAGCCAGAATGGTATCAATCTTTGCCTGTAGGGGCGCCACCTGGCCGCTCTCTACCTGGTGTCCCAAGTACACCACAGATCCCTGCCCTATCTGACACTTGCTGGCCTTGATAGTGAGGCCTGCCCTTTGCAGAGCCTTCAATACTTCACAGAGGTGTTCCAAGTGTTCTTCCCACGTGGAGCTGAACACAGCAATGTCATCCAGGTATGTGGCACTGAATTCCTCCAGCCCGGTTAATACCTGGTTAACCAGTCTTTGGAACGTGGCAGGGGCATTCTTCAACCTAAAGAGCATGACTCGGAACTGGACGTGCCCCTCTGGCATTGAGAATGCAGACTTCTATTTGGCCCCATCAGTTAAGGCAATCTGCCAGTACCCAGATATTAAATCAAACGTACTGAGGTATTGGGCAGCTCCCAACCGATCCACAAGCTCATCAGCTCTGGAGATGCGGTGTGCGTCAGTCTTCGTGACCACATTGAGCCCACGGTTGTCCACACAAAACCGGAATTCTGGAGTGGCACCGGGCGCAGCAGCTTTTGGTAATAAGACCACTGGGCTAGCCCAGGGGCTGCTGGAGGGCTCAATCACCCCTAGCACCAATATCTTGGAAACTTCTTCCTTGATGCTGGCCCTGATCTTGTCAGCTACTCTGTAAAAATTTTGTTTCACAGGTAAACTATCTCTAGTGTCCACATCATGGACGCACTAGTTGATGATACCTGGGGTCAGGGAGAACAGGGTGGCAAACTGACCCAACACTTGGCGACGGTCCCTCTGCTGTTCTGGGGTCAGGGTGGGCGAGAGGACCACACATTCACTGACCCATATTGCTCCTTGGTTGCCAGGAGGTCAGGAAGAGGGTCACTTTCCTCTTCCATTCCAGCATCTGGAGCCATGAGCATTGTCACTTCAGACCTCACAAAGTGAGGTTTGAGGTGGTTCACATGCAAGACTCTCAGGGGCTGCCTGGAAGTTCTCAAGTTAACCAGGTAGGTTACTTCGCTCTTGCACTCCACCACCTCATATGGCCCAGTCCACTTGTCTTGGAGCTCAGAAGGCTCCACTGACGCCATCACCCACACTTTCTGCCCAGGTTGAAATTCGACCAGAGTAGTATTCTGGTCATACCATCTTTTCATTCCTTCCTGGCTAGCTTCTAGGTTCACCTGACCAAGCTTCCTGAAGCATTGTGTCTGGTTGCGGATGGCCAGCACATAGCTGAACACATCCTGGGGGTTTTTGCCACTGGACTTCTCCCATCCCTCCTTTACCAGAGTGAGAGGTCCTCTAACAGCGTGGCCATACAGGAGTTCAAAGGGACTGAACCTTAAGGACTTCTGAGGCACCTCCCAGTAGGCAAACAGCAGCCATGGTAACAGGACGTCCCACTTCCGTCTCATGGGCTCTGCTAGGCCAGTAATCATACCTTTCAGGGTGCAGTTGAACCTTTAAACCAACCCATTTCCTTGAGGGTGGTAAGGAGAGGCGAACTTATAAGTTGCCCCACACTCCTCCCACAGAGACTTCATGTACCTAGAGATGAAGTTGGTACCCCGGTCGGAGACCACCTCTCTGGGGAACCCCACACGAGAAAAGATCCTCATCAATGCAAGGCCCATCAAGGGTGCTGTGATTGTCCTGAGATGGACTGCTTCTGGGTACCGGGTGGCATGGTCCACCAAGACCAGGATGAACCTGTTGCCTAAGGCTGTCTTGGGGTCCAGGGGCCCCATGATGTCGATGCCCACCCGCTCCAAAGGGGTGCTCACCACAGGAAAGGGTTGGAGTGGTGCCTTGCACTTCCCTCCGCTCTTGCCACTGGCCTGACATGTTCGGCAAGACCTACAGAATGTCCTGGCGTGCTTCCTCATCTGGGGCCAGTGGAAGTGGGTGACAAGCCTGTGAGGGTCTTGTCTTGCCCCAGATGTCCTGCGAGAGGCACGTCATGAGCCAGACCCATTAGGAAGTTCCTGTAGCGCTCAGGTACCACCAGTACATGTGCTGCACCGGCTCAGCGAACTTAGGCTCACTATAAAGCAAATCATCTTCCCAGTAAATAAAATGATCCTTGGCCCCTAGGCCTGCTGCCTGGTCTGCAGCCTGTTGCCGCATACCAACAAGAGAAGGGCACTCCTTCTGCGCCTTGCAGAACTCCTCCCAGGAAGGACCACCCTCTTCCTGCCAATGGGTCAGCTCAGGCAGTTCCCCCAGTTCGGCCTCTTGTTCCCCGGTAGGCTCCAGGGCATCCCCCTCAGGTTCTGCTTCCTCCTGGGCCGTGGGAACCACGTGGCGGGTTTCCCATACCCCCTGCCTCCCCTGTTCTTGGCAGGTCTCTGGGCCACTGTTTCAGGCTCCAATTCTGCTGAATCACCCCTACTGGCTGCCATAGCATGCGTGCTCACACAGATCTATGCAGGTAAACCTAACATCTCCAGATGAGTTTGGTGCTCTACATCCTTCCATGGAGAACTCTCCAGGTCATTCCCTAGCAGACAGTCTACAGGCAAGGCCTCACTGACAAGAACTTCCAAGAGACCAGAGACTCCCCCCACTCAAAGGGAACACGCGTTACTTTGCAGAGGCGCACTGAGCTATCAGCTGCAACTACTGGTCGGAGTACATTGGGGATACACTGCTCTTCAGACACCCGCTGACACCTCACGGATGTCACGCTGGCTCCTGTGTCTCTCAGAGCCTCTATCTTCCTCCCATTGATGGTCACCTTCTGCCCATATTTTTTAGTGTTAGGGGGCAGTAAGTTTTCTTGAACCACCTCTTGGTCTCCTAAAGAGACATGGGTCATAACTGCTAGCTCCCCCATCCACTGGAAACCAAATCCCCTCCCAAAGCTACACTTGCTAACCCTGTGGCGGGAGCATCAGTGGGTGCTGGGTTTTACTTGGGACACCTGGATGAAAAGTGGCCCCCCTCGTTGCAGTGATAGCATGCAGAGGGCCTCGGTTATACCTTCTGCCCCTAGGGGTCAGTGGCTGTCTAGGTCTGGGGGGTTGGGACTCCTTTCCCTGTGAACTATTTTCGGGCCCTTTAGAGAACTCATTTTGGTTACCTTTGTCCCCCTCACTCTTCTGCTGCAGACCCTGCCCACCTTTGGCTGTGGTACCCACAATTCCTCTGTGGACCCTGGTACTGATCCAGCGGTCCGCTTCCTTAGCAAGATCAATGGGGTCTGTCAGCTTGCTGTCTAAAAGATGCAGGCGCAGCTCTGGAACACAAACACTACTCAAGTGTTCCCAACTGATTAAATGCAATAACCCCTTAAAATCAGTTACCATGCTGCCCTTCATCCAACCTTCCAGTGCACGTGAGTACAAATTCACACATTCCATCCAAGTCTCAGACTCTCCCTTCTTCTAGTTTCTAAACTGCAGTCTGTACTGCTCTGGAGTAAGTCCATACCTGAGACATAGAGCCTCCTTCATATTGGGGTAGGTAATGGCACCTGCTAATTCTAAGGGTTCTAGAGCACTCCTCCCAGAAGCCTCAAAATGTTTCCACAGGCCCGCCCCCCAATGCTGCTCAGGCACACCATTCATTCTTGATGCAATTTCATAAGAAGTAAACCAGGCATAGATATCTTTACTCCTAATATAATTATGTACCAGGTCTTGGGAATATATACTTTACCCCCCTGCACTGGCTGTGCGCTGCCACCATTTGAACTGGAATCCACCTCCTTGGCATTCAGATTCAGTTCTCTCATGCTCAACTCGTGAGCCAGAAGCAATTTCTTTTCCTCCAGGGCACGGGCATTTTTGCTCTCCTCTGCCGCTCTCTCTACTTCCAATTGCTTCATTTTCATCCTCATGACTTCCAAGTCATATTCTCTCACTCTTTGATTTTCTTGTAACTCTTCTTGGGTAAAGCCCCTACTGGAATGGTTGCTGCCAGGACTTGAGCCTGTTCTGCTCACATGCAGATCTGTGGTTTGAAAACCATTCCCAGTACTTGCATCATTTCCCTCTTGTGCCTTCAAATGTGCCTTGAAGATTCTCTGCAGCTGCTCCTTCCGGTAGCTGCTCTTTATGGGGCACTCAAACTGTTGGCAGAATTGCCTAAGATCTTTTTCTCTGTAGGAATACAAATCATCAATGACAAATTCCAATTCCAATTCTGCCTCCACACTGGGTGCCTTTTCACTCACAGACATGATGCTTTAAAGAGTTACTCAAAAATAGAATGAAACAAAAAAACAGTAGTATGCGGTGGCGTAGTGGTCTGCACTCACTAGTGATGTACACCAATCACTGTGGGTCTAGTACAAATACAAGTTCAAATCCCACCGCTGACCAACAATGTTAGAGCTGGGGGTCTCTAGTTGGCAGCGGTAGGTACCACTGTCCCAATAGGGACCCTTGCTTCTAGTTAGGGTAAAGAGGAAACACTCTTTAGATAACCTCTGCTCACCCCCCTGGTAGCTTGGCACAAGCAGTCAGGCTTATCCAAAAGCAATGTGTAAAGTGTGTGTACCAACACTCACAGTAACACAGTGAAAATACCACAAACTGACTCCACAAAAGTTTAGAAAATTAAAGGTATTTAATCTAAACTACACAAGACCAAAACGACAAAAATCCACATACACAGTTGAAAAAAATGGTGCAAAAGAGTTCTTAATGTTGCAATAAAAATAACCCACAGTTGCGTGAAAAGTTCACAGTTGTGTCATGTTTAGCCAACAGTACCTTTAAGTGCGACAAAGTTCCAAAGCAGAAGCTGGTGCGGTGGAAAACAAGTGATGCGTTGCTCCTGAGACCATGGGGAGGCGATGGCGACATTCCTGCTGCAGCAGCGGGCGTGTTGCGACGAATCCGGTCTTTATGGGGAGGACGGCGATGACTTGTATGGATTCCGGTGCGTATGTTCCGTAGGAAGTTTGGTCTCGCAAAGGCACGATGCGATGATTTGTAGAGGCTGCGACGATCTCCTGGGCAATGATGAGTGATCCAGTGGTGATCTTCCTCTAGCAGCTCCTCGATGCGATGGCTCTACGATGATGTTTGCAGTGACGTGATGCGATCCGCAAGCAGGCCGTGCGGCGATCTCACCCAGCGATGACAGGCTCTGCGACGATGCTTGCAGTGATGGTGATCTTCCCGCAAACGAAGGATGCGACGTCTCTGGCAGCGGCAACAGGCGCTGCGACGATCTGGGTCTTCGTAGCGACGGGAATTTCCTCGCGCTGTCGGGAAGCGCTCCGCAAGCGAGCAATGCAGTAACTTTTCTGTAGCAAAGTCTCTCAAATCTTGATTTCCAGCTTCCCAGCACAGATACAATTTTCAGAGGCACCACAACCGGCCCAAGCACTTTAGGAAGGACAGTGCTCTCTCAGCAGAGCTCAGGGAAGCTGGGGGTGAAGTCCTTTTGTTCCTGGGACTTCAAAACAGGGAGCCAGCTCACAACAGGCCCTTGGAGATTCCTTGCAGTAAGGGGACAAAGCAACAACAAAGTCCTTCCCCTCTCCTAGGCAGCAAAACAACTGCAGGTCAGTCCAGCATCACACAGCAGGGCAGTCCTTCTTCTTCAGTCTTCCAGCTTTCTACTTGGCAGAGGTTCCTTCTTGTTTCCAGGATAATCTAATGTTCTGTAGTCAGGGGTCCTGTACTTATACCCCTAAAAGTCTTTGATCCATTTGTGCAGGAGGGCTCTGAGACCGGTCTGAACCAGTTCTGGGTGTTCCTTGAGCACTTTGTTTTCCTGGCCTCTCCTTTCCTTTCAGGGAGAGGGGCAGGGTCATCAGCCGCCCAGCAGGAGGTGGAGCCAGCATTGTGGAAGGCAGGCACAACCCTATTCAGGCCCAGGTGCTATCCCCTCCCACTACTCAAGATGCAGATGCAGTAATTCAGCCTAGGGCTGACCCAGCCAGCCTCCTGGGGGCTCCCAGCCCCTGTCACTCTCACACCAGACAGCCAATTCACAAACAGGCCAAGGCACACAGAAGGGTCAGACAAGAGAACAGCGACTTTCTAAAACTGCTTTTCTCAAACACAGGATTTAAAAACAACCTTTCCTAAAAGATGTGTTATTAAATTCTGAGTTTAGGGATACCAGACTTTTATGTCCTATCTTGCTCCTATGGGAAGATATGCTGGTAGCCACTGTACCCAGCATCCCCCATGATAGCCTATGGGGCAAGATAGCCTTACAATATTATAAAACGAAAATGGCTGTAATTCACTACCAGTGCATGTCACCTGCACAAGTACATGCTCTACCTTTCACATACACTGCACCCTGCCCAAGGGGGAACCTTGTGCCTTCCAAAGTTGTGACCAATGTGTACAGAAAGGGAAGGGTTAGGCCTGGCCAGTGGGGACACCGACCAGGAGGGCATGGCCGTTCACAGACTGCACACAGGCTCTGCGGTGGCAGGCCTGAGACATAATTTTAGGGCTACTCATGTGGGTGGCACAATCAGTGCTGCAGGCCCCCTAGTAGCATTTGTTATCACCTCCCTGGCACACTCAGTGCACTTTACTAGGGACTTCTTGGTGACTCAAATATGTCAATCATGGATAACGAATCACAATATCAATGTACACAGGGAGCACTAGCGGTGGCTGAGTGTCCAAAGCATCTAAACCAGCAAAAACTAAATCCAGCACAGCATCAAAAATACAGGAGGTAGAGGCAAAAAGATAGGGGGAAACCACGCCAAAGATGCCAGGTCTAACACTACACATCTATGTTTTAAGTCCAGCATTACTGAAGATTTTCTGTTTATAATAAAAAATATGTATACTGTACATACTTACAAGGGTTTTTAGTTAGCCAACTTAATTTACTTGTCACCTTCAGCATCAATCGCATTTTGCTTACACCAACTACAGCTTGAGGCACTATGCCAGGCCAGCCCACTTCAGCCATTGGCTTACCTGACTGTGAGTGGTGGCATTCTGCTCTTTCACAATTTAGCTGTCCGCACAATAAGTACCCTACCCTTCAGTGCCAGGGACTACTGGTGCAATGTCTGCTTTTACGTCGAAAATACATATGTCTGAATTTTAGTCAATGTAGTTTTGTAACAATGCTTGACTTTCTGTAGAACCTATTCAACAAAAAAGCATTGGAAAATCTGAAAGGTTATCGGCTAATGCTAGATCTATTGGTTTTGCCAATACTTGTGTTTTTAAGTTCTGGCATTAAGTAATGTATATAATAAACTTTAAGCCTGCCCGCTTCATATATTGGCCTTTCATTGTAAAATTCACGTTTTTCTTCAGCCCACTTCAGCCACTGGCTTACTTCTCTGTAAGTGATGGCACTGCTCTTTAAGTAGTTCCCTTCAGTGCAAGGGACTTTAAAGGCAATGTATGCTTTTAGAGACCAGTACAATAATTTTACTTTTAGCCAATTTTTTTGTATTCCTCCAAAATAAAATTTGTAAAAACCATGATAAAACAATGTTAGACTTAGGGTCTAATTAGGAGAATGGCGGTCCTCTAACTACAAGACTCATTGTGGGGCGGCGGTGGCGGTCTTCTTACTGCTATACTACGACCTTGTCGGTCGTGCTGCCCTTGGTACGCCAACTCCGCCAGGTGAACCTCCGTCCCCTGGCGGTAACGCCGCAGGCTTGAGGCAGTAATATGCTTGGCAGGACTGCTGCGGTCCGCTCAAGCATATTACGACTTTCCTCACCGCCATTGAGGAAAGAAAGAGGGCCCTCTTGTGTCTCACTCCAAGTGGATGCACAGAGGGAGGACACAACATGTACCCCCTGTGTGCATGCATCCCCAATTTCAGTACAGCATAGACTTCAAAGTCCATGTCTAGATAGAATGGGCCCTCTATAGCAATATTGATAGAGCTGGACAAACATGAGACTAAACTAGCGAGTACTGTTTCTCTCTTTCTACCATGCAACTATACATTGTCAACATCGCAGAGGGCGACAAAAGCCTACCCCGTCTACCGCTCCCTTTGAGATACATGCAATCCACCATAATAGGGTAAGAAATGTGTGAGATAAGAAACTACACTAATGAAAGGCGGCAGGGCTTTAAGTGGGATAAAACAACTGGAGGGTCTCTCAAAGGGGCGTGGCAGTGTAATTAGGGGCGTGGCTTTAAAACACTTATGCAAAAAAATCTGTGTTTATCATAGTGCGCCGCCCGACTTGTATTTTGCTGTTTCTGCCATTGCATCCAGGTATGTGATACAACAAGTAACAACTTACCTACAACAAGTAAGGACTATTGGCTTTGTCAATTGTTATTAGTTGCATACGATAAATAAGCTGCAGCTATGGCTTCTTACATATAATATTGAAAACGCTTTCAATTAAAGCCCTGGTGAATCTAACACTATGTTGCTGCTCTTGCGTTTCAGAAAGAGAAGGGAAATCCAGAAAGAAAATGACTCTTTAAAAGGATTTCCCTTCCCCCACAACCCTCACCTGGCATGTGGAGAAGTGTGGCTCAGGGGTTAGAGGCGGCAGACCCGGAAGCTGAGATTGGTCCTGGACCAGGGTTCAATTCCCCGCCTCGGCGGGTCTTGGGCTAAAAATTCCACGGACTCGATAATTCTCGCTCCGGTGCCATCTCGACTCACGGGTTCACACTCTGCGACTCTGGGCAATAGCTTGCTTAATCTCCACAACGGCCCCTCGCGGCGGGATGCCTGACTTTCACCTTGTGGATACCCGCTGGGGCTATCACGCAGGGGAATATCAGGACGGGTTCCCTAAGCAAGCGCCGGGACACCCACTGCGGGTAGCTGTGCGCTATATAAGCTCAACTACATTTACATTTACATTTACATACATGAGGTCATGCCGTAACTTCTCTGCTGGTGAGAAGTGAGCAGTGTGGGCAGCGCACATCGATGTGCCTGCTCTCTCGTAACAGGTCTCTATCGGGCTGTTTTGCGCCCTGGCTCTTTTTTCCAGACTGGAGTGACAGCAAACTGCTGTCACTGCAGTCCGGGAAAAAAAAACGGCTGTGCCAGCGCACAAAACAGAGCCCGATAGAGACCCGTTTCGAGGCCCCTTTTAAAAAACTGCCAGTGCTCAGACCCCTGGAGACCCGGCCCTCTTAAAGCCCTGAAAGGCGGAATTATGGCATGTAGGTGATGTGCAAGTATGTGGATCGGCGTGGTGTGATCATATGATGGTATATGTCGTAAAATTGGAGTTTCGAATGGATTGATGTTCATGGACAATGAATAATAGTGTGGGTACCTGACTCACGCCGTAAAATGCGAGCAAGTGGGACGACAAGGTCCACAATAAGCTCACCTTGATTGACCACAGATCATCATGAATGTTTGGGGTGAGACAGCACCCAGTATTTTGATATTACATGGGTGAAACGTACGAAACGTGATGTATAAAATGTCTTGGTGTCCTCTCATTTTCTCTTACAGGCGGATATGAGACATAAGAAAAACCGGAAGGAAGGTAAGTATACCTTCCATACCACTGTTGAGAATGCAGCTTTCGGCATCTCCAAATGAAAAATTAGGTAAATCCTATCGGTATAACCAGGGAGGGAACTTCTATTTGCTGACTAAAGCGCAGGACCCAAGAGGCCAGTTGTAAGGGCTGAAACATGTGGGCAAGATACTAGGCAAAGACACATGGTCATAGGGCCATCGCCTCCTGAAGACCACTTGTGTATATAATTTTAATATCCCCTATGCCTCCACTAACAAAGGGATACCTGGAGACGGAGTAGGAGGATTTTTATCTTTAGATCCCCTGACCTATCTCTCCAAAGTGCTCCCTGGAATATGGTTGAGCCCACCCTGACCTTTAGGAGTTAGGGTGAACCCGATGATGAAGCATGACACCACTATGGTGTGTGAGGGTTACTAAACAAAAAGTAATCGCTTCCTTTCCCGCGCTGAGCGGATAACGCCACAAGAGTTTAGCACTGAGCCCTAAATTCATTTGGCGGTGCAGCGGCCAAGCGGTCCCCCCGCCGCACCGCTAAAACTTGAATCGAGCCCCTTAGTGTCTTTTTCAGTGCTTGTTTTATCTTGGTGGAATGAACATTTGTGATTATTTTGTTGAACGTCAATTTGAGCGCAAAATTAAATTTGTCAATGTGGCATAGAGAATGAAGATGTAAACATACATTAGTCCTAGTTACACCCACGCAGCTTAAAGATCTCACTGAAAATTAATTGTCTAAAAGAATCCTTCAGAAACACTCATCTGTGGCTCATGTGTGCTCTGCTCTGTGATGCAAATGTCGGTAAACGCTAAGGTCTCCCCAGAGCTTGTTATTGCTAGTGCATGGGCGCCACATGTAAAATAAGGAATACATTTAAGAAGCATTTTTTTTCACTTGCAAAACAAAACCAGCTCGGCTTGCACATTCCTCCTGCTAGGTTCTGCGAGCAGCCTGCAGGCGAAGGGTTACGTTTTCTAAGAAGCTTTAGAAGCAAACTTCGGAAGACTTTATTTTCATCCGCGGTCACGTGACGCGAGCACACCCAATGAATCCAGCCCCAGCCGCTCATTACAGAGCTATGCAAACTCCCCGTCAGAGAGCGAGCGCGTTCTCACATATTTATCACTCACTCTGGGTAACAGGTTACACCATGGGGAGATTGCCATCAGGCAGGCGTCGTACACCTTGAACGGAACTGACGGAAACAGCAGGTAAAACAACCTTTCCTCCATTGTCTGAATGTTGTGTGACTGTTTAACTTATTTTTAAAGTTTGTTTAGTGGTGAAGTTCTCCACGATTTAGTCAATTTGTACTTTTTATGCTTTATTTCGGATCGTTTCCGCCTTTACGTTACGGGTATCGAGGCACAAGCAACGAACCTGTTGCAGCGCAAAACACGGTCCTCGTCCAGAATCACACCCGCAGCCCCCCTGTTTCAGCTGCTCTGGTTTCTTGCTTGTTTGATGGTTTCATAATGCTTCAAGGTGGAGAAGTCGGCTGTGCGTTGATTGTGCCCCCTGCAGTGTTTTCCTATCAGTATGTGTATGTAACAGCGCGTCGTTATAGCAGGGCGGTGAGACGGTGCGAATGAAGGTCACAGCAGCATAGGGGAGTATTCACCGACCCACATTTCACTCCATCCCTCAGTTCACTCATCCATGACCCCCCTTTCTCGCCTTCAGGCGCTTCCACACACCAGCAGCGCGTAACCTTTCACTAGAGTTTAAACACGGGAGCCAGAGGAGAGGCTCCAAATACAATTCTTTACTCCGAATATGTGGCAAAAATGTACGCCGTCTTGTTTTTAAAAAAATGATATAGGTAATATCTTTTAGGATTAGACTATATCGCTTGTGTGAAGCTGGTCCATCCATGTTAAAGCACCACACCTTATTTAGTTCTGACGTTAGCCAAGGCTTTTTGATTTCACTAACATTGTATGTGTAATGTACTTGCTGGGGCTTTCAGCCAGCCTTCTTCATACATTGGTCTGTTACTGTGTCATTCACATTTACTTTTCTGCCTACTACAGTATACGCAAGCTCACTGGAATTATAGCGAGGACGCACTAAAGTATGCGGCAGGGTTGACTCCATTATGTAGCAAGAAAAGGCAAATTATACGCAATAACATGGCACACTTTTGTATAATATTACATCATTTTTTATTTTTATTTTAAATGGTAATGCTGTCTGGGTAAAATAAAGGTGTCACTTTATTAATACTAGTTTAACAACAAAATACAGAAATAAACAACTGAAAGATGAGCAGTTAATCTTAGTGAAGGGCCTTCCACTGGATGTGAACACACCGCCACCAGGGGAACAGAAACCGGCTCTGGCAAACTGCTCAGCCGCCCCCCCTGGGGCGAGGGGGAGTGCAGCTGAGCAATTTGCTAGGGCCTTTTTTTGGCCGATTTTGTTAACAGGGGCCAATTTGCCGACCCTTTTTAACAAAAACGGCTCCCAGGGGCCCAAAACGCCTCCCGCCCTAGCGGCCTAGCGGGGAAATGCCCAGTGCTTGCTATGGCCAGTCCGGCCCTGGCCGCCACGTTCAATGTCAGGGACTCCTAAGGCAATGGGTCTGTTTTATTTTTAGCCCAAATATTAAAAATGTTCTCCCAGGAATGGGGAATAACTACATGCACCCGGTAATGGGAGGTCTTTATCAGTGCAGTTTTCCTTGATTCTGTAGACAAAAATACTGACATTCGCCGCATGCTCAGAGCAGGCTCAAAGTGCCAGTGAGGAGTGACACATTCGATGGGGTAAGGGTTAGGGCAGGCTTCAACCAGTCAGGGAAGCATTATCTGCTACCTCATACTGCTGCAAGGGTCGAAAGGGGCCCGAGCTGTGCTTACTGCCCGCAGCCCATGTCCCTGTAGTATGGAAAAGAGTACGGTGTTTTTCAGCTTCGCAGTGCACTCCCTAAAATCAAATGTTATAACATGGAATCCTTTCTTAAAAAAAGATATGAGGAATGTCCATGGCCAATTTTTTTAAAATAACATAAAGAATGTCCATGGGTATGCATTGCAGTCTATACAACAGTTTGGGGGACGTTGCTATCTTTCACTTAGTATTCCTCCCGATTTTTAGCTTCTTAAGCTCAACCTGTTTTTGTTGGCCATAGGACCCTGCACATTTGACTCCTGCTGACCACTGTTAAAGTGGTTGACCTCCTTTGTGAATTACAGGAATACAATAAGTTTCCAGAGGCCTTTCCTGCTTCCCAGCTGGCCAGACGCAACTGGATCTGCCCGCTCCCTTCTGCGGGAGTAAATCCTGCGCCCATGTATTGTCCTCAAGTGCCTGGATTCTTGTTTGGAGTCAGAGTGCATTTTTCTCTGTCTACTTGAAGGTTACATTAGATCCAGCGCTGAGCGAAGCAGAGCCCCCCCCTAGCCATGCCCTGCACCTCCTTACTGGAAGCCTCACCTGGTTAATGCAAAGCAACGAAAAGTCTCACAGAGCTCCGTAGAGCCAAGACACAGGTCCTCATCGAAGGCTTCATGAGAATCGACGCAGAGCCGCACAGCTCCCAGCTAAGGGCCATATGTATGAAAGGGGTTTCCCCATTCTTTGTCTATGGGAAAATGTGTTAATACATATGGCCTTACCAGATCCAATGCAGAACACAGAGAGTCCCACAGAGCTGCACCATGCAGTACTCTCATCAAACTCAAAAGGTACAACTTCCAGCAGGACAAACCAGGTACTTTACCCAGCCCATGCTTCATCGTGGTTGTCCTGAACCTGTGACTTTGTCCTGCTCCATTGCGACCAGATACCCGCAGTTGGGGCTTCACCCCTCTTGACACTATTTTTACCTAAACCATTCAAAGTTCATATCTCCAGTCCTACTTATTGGATTTCTGTTGTTTTGATTTCAGGTTATTTTTTAAAACAGTGTTTATTTTTCTGAATTGGTTTTGGATTTTTCTTGTGTTGTATTTCACTTTATTACTGTTTGAGTACTGCATTAATACTTCACACATTGCCTCTATGTTAAGCCTGACTGCACAGGTCTGTTTAGTTGCTTTTTGGTTAACTATTTATTGTTTGAGGTAGGTTCTCAATGGTACACTGCCCATCAAGGGAAATGGGAATGCCAAACTAAGGCCTGTGTATTCTTTTGTGAGCTGCCGGCTTGGAAGAAATGTAAAGCTGGATACATTCAAATTGTGCTGGAGGTGTCAACATTTAGCATTCCATCCATGTTAATAATGGTACTGGCCGTGCAAATGATTTTAAAGAAAGTGTGGCAGTAGTGAAAAACTCACAAAAGATAGGCATTGCAGCGGACGGGTCAATGATGGACCTAGTGAAACAAATGATAATGAAACAAGGGGAGAGAGAAAGCAAAATCACGCTCAATAATTCAGTAATAGCAGTAATAATTCCTAAGCTCCTCTCTCAGCGAGGAAGTATCATCCAATGGCAAAGAAAATACCACTTCATAGGTATTATGAATAACATTTAAACTATCCGGTGGTTCTTCGGTCCTCTCGGATAATCTGTTGTTTTATAATGAGAGGTTAAAGCTATTTTTTCTGTAAACTCATCATTTTGTATATATTTATTGAGTTCGTATGCAAAAGTCATCCTCAAAGACTCGACACACCTAACAGGTGGACTGGTGTTTACCTTTTTCCAAGCCAGGTGTGTTGTGGCTTTGCGACTTTGCTGGATTTGGGCTGTATACAAACTCAGCATAGTGTGTGCAAGTACTAACACCCTATGCATGAATTTCTAAATTAATGTGATCGTCCAGCCTCTCAACCTCCTGCTCTGTACTATGGAAAATACCATCATGTACAGCACTCCATTGCTTTGTAACCAGATTCACACTTTACAAGTCATATACATACATACATACCTACATACATACATATATGTTTTTAATTCCTACTGAAGAGAGGGAAAATAAGTGAGGAACCATGACGAGGTACAGACCTATTACAGAATTTGTTTTTCACATTATTTTGTGTTATTTGAGGCTTTTGTAAAGTACCCTACATCACTTTAGGGTGGCCTCAGAGAGCAGATGGGGCATGAACAAAGAAGAAGAGCCTTGGGTAGATTAACATATAGACAACAATGTGGTAAAAACAAGTGATAAAAGCTATCTTCCTTGTAGGATAGTTGGAGGCATACATTTATGTTTAATTTCATTTATGCCTTCCGGTTACCATGCATTTGGTCTCTGCCATACAGTGCTTTCGGAGTGAAGGGCAACAACATCAGATCTCCTCTTGGTGTCACTGAGGTGCAACTGCTTATGTGGCTGGAGTAATACACCAGTCCGCTTCGTGCCACCATGAATCCAAGCAGAAGCATCCATGTGAGCTGCCTAGACAAGATGTCTTTGTGGTCCACATTTACTGATTCGAGTACCCGGATATAGCTTGAACATTGGGTGGAAGAAGAGGTTAGACACAAGGAGCACTGCAGAGATTAGGTGGTTCATGTGCAACTCCACCCACTGGACCACATTTGCACATTTCAAAAACATCGAGCTTATGCCCCCCCCCCCCCCCCCCCCCCTCCCAAGTGTGCACTGGCAGGAGCACTCACAGACACAGCACAATACAATCACTTTTGGTCTTGTGGGTGTGATTTTTTTATCCCCATGAGGAGGCCTATTTCTAATCCCAGCTTTTATATTTGACTAAACATCTTGTGAGTTTTGCAAAGGCCATTCATTTTTTAATATTTACAATTTACTTACATTTATCTAATTATGTGTGATGTAAAAGTAAGTGTGCTGTATATAAATTACAGATCACACAATTTGTGTTGCTGCAGATCACCAGGGTCCATGCGAGCATTCTCCAGGCCATCGGAATCGCCATGGTGATAGGCACACGAGGCGGAATTTAGGAAGTTGAAGTATCAGGGAAGGGGAAGAGGGTTTGTGGGTGTAATTAAAGAATGCAGGGCATTGTCTTCTGTAATGTTTGGCAAACGTGCCTCAACAATATTAACAAGGAGCAATGAGTGTGATGTGCACTTGGGTAACGTCTGCTAATTTTAAAGAAATGATCAGTAGCACCATCGTGATATATCGAAATATATGTTTGTTTATTTGCATGTCATATTTAGAGCCAGAGTTTTATGTGCTTACCTGATACAGACATGTAAATTATCTGCGGCTTTTGGAATAAATGCATCCAAATAGATGCATTTATATACATTACTGGAGTACGTTTCCCTGATTATTTGTAAAATATCTCCACGTTTCATATATTATGTAGGTGTAGGAAACTGGTGGAATCTCATAAATATATTTTTATTTCCTTTCTTCTTTTCATGAAAACAGAATTTTCTATGAAATGTTTTTCCTTCCCAAATACACGCATAGATTGAAATTGGAGATTATTGTAGAACATTCTTTCCCACACATTTTCGTCAGCACAAACACCTGGGTCATTCTGGTGGAAGTTTAGATGGGCGTATTCCTTAGAAAAAATGTGTGCATATCCATAAAGTTTGAATGTTCAGCTGCCCTCCACATGTGCCCGCACAATTGCCACCTACCCCTGCTCGTCGAGGTAGCATTTGTGCAGGTGGCGTGTAACTTCCGCCCACCCCTGCATGCATAGTTGGCTTTGTGAATCAACAGTGAGTTCTGCATTCAGAAGATGCATGTTTCCCCACGTATAAGTTTCACTTGCATACCTAAATATCTCGGTGAATCAGTTCTTTGAGTTCGACCTTTCTGTAACATGGACTTTTATTGAGCCTTATTCCTGTATAATTATTTATTGAAGTTGTTCAATAAACAAATAAGAAGGCAACACTGTTTTTAGGAAGCGCTGTAAAATAGCATTCATACTAATTCCTGGTAGACTACTAATAAATATATTGTTTGTTGGTTCTATGTTGCACCTATGGTGGTCATATGCTAAAGTGTTTCCCATTTCCTAGAAGACTTTCATGGTACATTGACTCTTGAAATATATGTGTGAATGCATGTCATGAGCAAGAATCCAGAAGGGGCTAACTTATGCCATTATCCTGTCAAAGTCGATCCACAGAGTACAAGAGCTGGGTGGACCAGTATTCATGGAAGAAAACTGGTCCAGGCCGCCCCAAGGGGTCCAGTTTTTCCAGGTGTGGACTCACAACCTGAAAAACTCTTGGTTGGGAGAGGGCAAAGGATTGCAGGTAGATGCACAGCCCCGCCCCCTCCCACACCAGGAGGGTGGAGTAGACAATGCAGTACCCATAGATGCCACAGCCTGCCCGCCACAAAGATGCCCTCCTCAACCCCCACCCAGTACCCTCGACCCCCAACACTCCCCCCTCACCTACCTGCCAACCCTCAGCCCCCCCTCCCCCCCCCCCCCCGCCTTTCCCTGTACAGACTCCCTCCCCAGCATACATTTACAACTGGCTCAGAACAGCAGTAAACTTAAGTAATTCGGGGAAAAACTGCAAAAAAGACCCACTAATTATGGGTTCAATAGGTAATTTACAATTATAGTGAGTTTAATCTGTGATGCCCATGGATTTACAGGGAAATACTGCCAGGAATCATTAATTCCAGCCTCTCCCACGGGTGTAATGGTGGACTCAGAATGCGAGCCTGATTTGCGTAATAGAAGCAACTGTTACTCAAAGCACTACAAAATGGCAGAAATGCTATATCAAACAGAAGTCGACGTTATCGTGAAGGTGAGTACTCTGGGCATGGTTGGCACAAATTCATATCTCATACAGAAACAGGAGGGCGACCTCTCATAGCAGCCAAACCTCTCCAAGCAACTCGAGGGATTAAACAGCACGATATATTAAAAAGCTCCACTGTTACCTACATGAAAAGCAAGGAGTAGAGCACACCTTTAAAAGAACCAGCATCAATCACAGGAAAGAGAGTGAAGACTGAAGAAACAAAAAGTGATGACGTGGAATAACTGATTCCACCGACCCTTAAAGTATACTGAAAGCAGACGACATTATAGAGAGAGAGAGTAAATGATGGTGTATCTTATTCGTTCTGTTCAGTTCAGTACATTTGATGACCCACCTGTCTCCTTTCCGATCTAAACACAATCACATGATATTTTGAAATGGAGAGGTGTGGCGCCCCTGTTAGGTCGACTGACTCTGGAATCTGGGGATCACGGTTCGATCCGATCACCGGCACAGGCGGCAGATTAGCCCAGCACCATGAGACTCTGGGAAATAGATTGCATAATTTTCCCGACGGCCCCCAGCGCCTAGAGACCCTTACGGGTGATTGTGCGCTTTACAAAATGTAGATTATTATTCTACTAATGCTTCATGACATGGAATTATTACTTCCATTTAATAAAAGAGCGACAGTGCATACTAGCTCCACCGATTGCGTTTGTATTTTGTCTTTTTTTCACGAGAACTGCACACTTTTATTAGTTTTGGCACGTAGTATTAGTTTTATATATTTTTATATTGATACATATTTTAATGTTTTTTCATTACTTTACATGAAACGTGTCTTTTTCGCTAAGTATTGGAACAAATGCGTTTGTTTCATGTTAGAATTTAAAAATAAACAAGAAAATCCAAACTTCCAAAAATGTAGGAGCATTTCTGTGAAACAAATGTGCAGGGAAGGACAAATAATAAACATGGACTCATTAGAAGCACACTTGACAGTGAATGGATAACGATGAATTATAACTTTAGAAAACTCCCACTGGATCAACACTTAAGCAAACCCAGGCAAACAATTTTATTCCCCTTAAACCACACCACAACAAAAGATCTTTTATCCCCTTGAGGAGTGATGTCATGGACTGGTCGTATTCGAATCACGCAGGGAATAACAAACACATATTTGTGGTTTGCAATAGAGTCAGGTCCTTTGGAGAAGACGTCCCTGCAGTGAGTAACTTGTTTGTTCTGCAGAGCCTGTGAACTGAATCATTTCCAATGACCTGTGTGAAGTTCACGGCCTGGATGTTGGCGGTCGTCGAAGGAGCCAGATTGAGATCACAGGGGGCTGTTGTCACCTGCAAGAGTGCTTCCATTCCGATAATGAGCATCTGTCCTGTGCGGGTGCGTTGGTCAGAATCCTTGCACATTTAACACTATCGACTTTAATCTGAGATGACGTCCTTATAGTGCCAATTAGTGAGAACTGTTATGAGATATGAATGTTTGTGATTTATGTAGTGTCAACCTAAGTACCAGGCAACAGAGTGTTATACATGATAGGTTATTTACCACATATAATGATTACACCTTGTTTTACCTGAATGAATGGGAAGGGCGGGGAAGTGGCAATTCAGCATAATCTGTGGGGTTTATTTAGGGGTGATAGGGGTGTTGCCCTGAGTCATATAAGGCAGCAAAGGGACTGACCGAGGTACAGATGGGAGAGCTGGTGGGGAGAGAAGGTTTGGGGGTGGAGGGGAGATCTCTTTAGGGGTGGTCCGGTTACTGCTTGAAGAGTTAGGTTTTCAGATCTTTGCAGAGAGGAGAGCGGATGGAGCCTGGCCGATTTGGAATGGAATGACATTTCAGATCCAAGAGGCATAGCAAAAAACATGGCTGCCGGGGCTGTAGGTGCCTAGTGTTACCAGGCACCTCCTCCTGCAACCTTTAGCTTTCAGGGGGCAGAAGACACTCCTCCTGCCTAAAGAAAAAATAAACATTCTCAACAAGTTCCTCCCCCTTTCACCTTCCCTGGGACAAAAGCTTTCAGGGGGCAGAAGACACTCCTCCTGCCTAAAGAAAAAATAAACCTTCTCACCCAGTTCCTCCCCCTTTCACCTTCCCTGGGAAAAAAGAAAAAGCGCCATCAGCATTTACCACCTGGCCTGTTATTTCTCCCAGAAGATGGGAAAACATGCAGAAATGGACCCGATATTAACCGGTCCACATGGTAATCACCATTCCAGGGGAAATTATTCGTAATCCCTATTATATCACAGGGAGATACTGCTTGTTTTCGTTAATTCCGGTCCCAGTATTCCCAAGCAGAGATAACAGGGAACTCATAATGGGGTCTGTACTTGGTCAGTAGTTGCTATTTGGAAATCAAGGGCGGCCTCTGAGATCTTCACAGAGTTTACCAAGCAGTTCCCCAAATGTTAGGTGCCTAGAGTCACTTTAGACAAATTCAGGTTTCATGCTTAATCTGGGGGATAAATGACTTTGTTACCAGAGATAATTTCTTGAGTGACTGCTGTGTGATGAAGAAGAGTGTAACACTTTTAATCATTCCTGAGGTGCAGAGGAAGGTAGTTCCAAGCTTTGGTCACCAGGTGTGAGAAGAAGCATCCTCCCCGCTGCCTTGGCAAATCCGAGGATTGTGTGTGCGGAAGAGATAGGTAGGTAGGTGTCTGGTCGTTTGGTGAAAGGTCATGCGTTTGTTGATGTGTGCTCGTCCTTCATTGTGCAAGGCTTTGTATGCATGGGTCAACAACTTGAACTGATATCTCTTCTCGATCGGGAGCCAGTGTAGCTTCTTGAGGTGCGTTGTGATGTGGGTCCATCCGGGGACGGCGAGGATGAGTCTTGCTGCTGAGTTTTGTATTGGCTGTAGTCTCTTCAGGAGGTGGGAGGTGATTCTTATGTTGAGTGTGTTCCTGTAGTCCAGCCTGATGTTGACAGGGGCCTGTGTGATGGTCTTTCTGGTGTTTACTGTGAGCCAGCAAAAGATCTTGCTGAGCATGCGTAGGGTATGGAAGCAGGCAGATGAAGCTGCGTTTACCTGTTTCTTCATAGCTTGCTGTCCAGGATGATGCCAAGGTTGCAGTTGTGTTCTGTAGGGGTGGTGACAGGGCCCAGTTCAGCAGGCCACCATGCATCGTCCATGGTCAGGTGTTGTTCCCAAAGATGAGGACTGCCCTCTTGTCCGAGTTGAGCTTGACAAAGTTGTCCTTCATCCAATCCGCAAGTTTGCTTTGGTGGTGGGGGGCTTCTGACAGCAAGATAATGAGCTGAGTGTCGTCGGTGTAGGAGATGATGTAGGAGGCGATCTGATGGTGTTGGCCAGGGGGGTCATGTATATGTTGAAGAGGGTGGGGCTGAGGGAAGATCCTTGGGAGACACTGCAGATGACCTTTAGGAATTCTGAAGTGAATGGTTTGACAGCTTCGCTGTGCTCTTCTGGTGAGGTTTGAGGTGATCCATTTGAGGGCGTCTCCCTGGATTCCGAGGTGGTGGAGTCTATTGATAAAGATGTGATGGGGATATGGTGCGCTATCGCTGTTGATCAACATGTGATGGGGACATGCTGCACTATCGCAGCATATACTTTTCCTTTCATCCTAAAAGTGGTATCAAAAACTCTTTCAGCAAACTTTTCAAAAACAAAATTCTCTGGGCAGACTATGGTCATCTGACTGTCCATAGGAGTAGGAGCAATACACCTGTCTATCTTAGATGTAAGTAGAACATTGGCCTCTAGAGGATTGAAGTATGAATACACTTACTTTGACATTCAAACCGCTGATACCCTATATGTGAAATAGAGCAAATACATTTTGATTTGCTAGTGTTTCAAAATTAGATTTTATTCTCTATCACTAACTACCTCACTGATTTGGATTCAACACTCTTTTTCTATTTTTGATATATTTTTTCTCCTATGTTTTAAGAACTCTGAAGGAATTCATGAAGGATTATAAAATGTAATTTACTAATTCTAGTGAGCAACTTGTGACAGTCTGCTCAGGCATCCAGTTGTGAAATTCAAACTTTTGCAGAGTTTTGTTGCCAATCTTGTTTCTTCCTGGAGTATTTCTTCAGATGATCCCAAATGAAAGACAAACGTATTAACATATTAATTGTGGAGCTTCATGGGTGGAATAATGAAACATCAATGCATTTAAGAAGTCTGAAAACAACCAAGAGGCACAGTAAAACAGGTGGCTTAGAGAAGTTTTTATTGAGCATCTAATCATTCATTGAATTAAATACATCAGTAGGTAGAGAAGTGTGTCTCAATAGGTACAGTGGCTCTACATGGTGCAAATTATGCACTTAATGTTGTATTTTTTTTATTGTATGTGGGTTCAACAATGTCTTGAAAGTGATCAGGTTGAGGTAATGTGTTTGCTGAAAACATAGTTGAGCTGGTGTTTCAGACAACCGCAGCAAAAGATAAATGAAACATAAACCAATTCTAAAAGATATGTTAGACCTTAATGCACAATTTCTGCAATATTTTGGCAATCAACAACAGGCCACCAAGTAACATATTTCACTGGTACTAATTTTGTCAGGTATTCAAAAGCCACACCAACGCGTTTCGTTCTTGCGTTGGTGTTGCTTTTGAATACCTGACAAAATGAGAATAAAGAAATATTAAACACCTAATCCGGGAGTGCAACCCTATTTCTTTCTTTCTGAAGTATTTGGAGAATATATATATATATATATATATAACACATACTCTCCATGGATCGAGTTTTCATCCGCAATTATTAAAAAGGAGTATACCAAATGGAGAGTTTGTTAGAATGAGCAGAAGCTGTTCTACAGACGCGGAAATGGAGAAAAAGTTAATGGAAACGAAAAAGAGATTTTTGAAAAGCGGCTATAAGCATAGAGATATAAAAAGAGGAAAGTAACGAGCAAAGTCTTCAACAAGAGCTCAAACACTAATAAATAAAGGAAAAAAACCAAAAAAGGAGGAAACCCCGGTAAGAATGATACTAATCTACAGTAAGGAAAATGATAAAATTGTGAAAATTCAGAACAAATTTTGGGGACTGTTGAGAAAGAACCCGGTCATTGGTGAAAAAAATTGGTCTTGAGCCTAAGATAACACATTGTAAGGTATCATCACTGAAAGATTTTTTAGTGAGGAGTGATTTCACCTGAGGAAATTACAAAAATGATTACAGCAGTGACAAATGTGCTTTAATCATTGTGAAAACTGTAAAGCTTGTAAAATTGCCAAGAAAATAAAGGAACTGCAAGACTTCAGAGGTAAAACATTTGCTATTAAAGATAAAATCACATGTGAGTCTATTTCTGTCGTCTATATCATTGAGTGTTTTTTATGGACTCCAGTATTTAGGGAGCACAACCTGCCCCCTAGTAAAACGCATTTTGGCGAATATAAGAGCAGTTCGGAACGGCGACATGAACTAAGCGATGGCGAAACACTTGAGCACCCATCTCAATCATACCCTTCTCAAAGGATTGGAAGGATATGAAATACTTCAGAATTGCGACTGTCCCAAAAAAGGAGAGAGGGGGGAACAGAACGTTGCAACTAATAAGGTTGGAGTCAAGATTAATCATTAGATTTCTCACGCGGGCCCCCGAGGTTTGAATGGGGTGAAGAACTATATGTACATTTATGAACTGAGCAATTGAAATAGACCTTTTGTAAAACTGTCTCCATTTTAATACAGAGCAAGTGAGTATTAATTACTGTGGCATGTATTTGTAAGAATGTATTGGTGACACAGTGAGAGCAATTGAATTATATAAGAGCAGAACATCAGGTGAAATGCGAAGTGAAAAATACCAATGAAAAGAAGTGGGAGGAAGATATAAGATTAGTTTGTACTCATAACAAGATGTTACTTAGCGTATAAGAAATACGTATGAGTAACGTAGATAGTGGCACTAAGCCTCTATTGTGATTCAATACCAATGGGATAAGGTGAAACTGATAGAATGATTTGATTTTCAGTCTGAAACAGTATAAGCGATCGTATACCTAGATATCTTCCTCATACAATGCAAAATGGGAACTTAGCCGTGAATATGGTATTTCCTTCTGGCCCTATAGATCTACAAAAAGGTAAATAGAAGAAAAGGAAATGGAGTAATTAATACAGAAAAAACAGACACATAAGAAATGATCCACACAGATAATTGCAATTCACTATGGCGCAGTTTAGAATTAATATGTTAATCTAAATCCATGCTGGAATGGAATTAAAGATTAAGAGCTGTGTACACTGTTGTTAGACTAAAAGTATATGAATTTTTGAGTTTGAATATTTAAAAGATACATGCATGTTTGTAAATTAGTCTATATAAACTACAAATCCCACAATGCCTCTTAAAGGGTAAGACCTTTCTGGTTGATACGCGTAGGTGGTGGTGATGGTAAAAGGTGTACTGAAGAAATAAAAGTTGCTTGACGAAATCACTTTCCCGGAGTGCGGTGTTAACATTTGTTTGATATATATATATATATATATATATATATATATATATATATATATATATATATATATATCTATATCTATATATCTATCATCTTTTTTCCCAAATGGGCCGCATTCCATTTCACAAGTTGCCTTAAGGAAACAAAAAGTCCATCTTAAATCCTGAAAGGAGGGCTCACGTTAGAGCTTTGATCAGCGCAATATTTAAGGTGCATCCATTCAGGATATAAGATGGACTCCTTAAGCCAACGTGCAAAATGGAATGCGGCCCATTTGGGCAAATGATGACGTCTAACCATGGAAATTAAAGGACCAACATACACCGTTACTGATTGAACTCCCCATGAGGAAGTAAACATACTAAACGCGTCAGGCACTTGTCAGGTGCTTTTAATTGAACTCTAAACCATGCATGCTCATACCAATAAAATCCTTGGGGAAAGGATACTTGCTTACGTGTGCGACTCGTTTTTTGGTCACATCCCTACTGAGCTTTATATATATATAGCAAAAATGGGGGGCCAGGCTACTAATTCTAAAAGCTTACACATTGCCCAGAAATGTATGTTATATGTACATATTGCCACAAACTGTTTCACATGAAGTGTATATCCAGATAGGTAGGTAAGTAGGTAAGTAAATAGAAACTGCCACACTTTTACTCAAAGGCAAGATTACCCTTTAACAAATTCTATGAAGGTCTTTGTATTGAATTGTGATAGATCCACTCCTCCTTAGCTCTTCATCCGAAATGCATTGCGGTTTTGCCACACCCCTCACGATACCTCCTATTTAAATCTTGTGAATGTACTGATCTAAATATTATTTAGCAGTATTTATGTGAATACAAGTAGAAATACAATACTTTTGTGTGCTAGAAGGAGACTCCCACCCACAAAATGTTAATGAATGCATAACATACAGCACATGAGAAGTGTGATCTGTGATTCTATGTGGACAGACACTCTATAATAAGCTATAATTACCACTGGTGTTCCACCACTTTTGGAATGATGCATAAAAACTGGTTGTTAGCTCTATTTCATATATATATATCATGTGATCAAGGCAGGGATCTGCCGAAACGCGTCGTGGCTGACATGGTTGCACTTTTAAGCTAAAATAAAAGAAGAAGCACGAAAATCCGGGTCTACCTCGTCTTTGCTTGTGTGTGGCTGTCGGTCTCGTGTAGAGACGGAGGCGAGCTCTTGCAGCATATATATATATATATACATATATATATATATATATATATTACCTACTGGCGGTCGCCAGTAGGTAGTTATAGTTAGGATTTTTTTCAATGTTAAATCTCAAAATTCTATTTGGAATAACTTTGGCGCCAGTTGACGAATCTGCCTGAAAATTTCCTCAAAATGGCCTCTTTGAGCTCCGGTCCTTCCCTGAAAGTTTGGGGGGGATGCGTCAAGCGGGGACCGAGATAAAAGGGGGGTCCCAAAACTCGTTTTCCCCATGTTAATTTCCATAGGGCGGTCGACCTCACTTTTAGCCCGAACGGCTGAATGGATTTACACCAAATTTGGCAAAATTGTAAGGACTGGTAGCCCGATGTGCCTTTGCTATGTCTCAAGATATGTGCTACAGTGGATTTTGAGTAATTTAGGTTAAAAAAAATATATATATCTATAAATGTGGAGAAGTGTGGCTCAGAGGTTTGAGGCGGCAGACCCGGAAGCTGAGATCGGCCCTGGATCAGGGTTCAATTCCCCGCCTCGGTGGGTCTTGGGCTAAAGATTCCATGGACTCGATAATTCTCGCTCCTGTGCCTTCTCGACTCACGGGTTCACACTCTGCGACTCTGGGCAATAGCTTGCTTAATCTCCACAACGGCCCCTCGCGGCGGGATGCCTGGCTTTCACCTTGTGGATACCCTGTCGGGGTTATCTCACAGGGGAATACCAGGACGGGTTCCCTAAGCAAGCGCCGGGAAACCCACTGCGGGTAGCTGTGCGCTATATAAGCTCAAATACATTTACATTTACATAAGCGCGTCCTGGTACGCGCTCCGGGGAGCGCTCCGGGCGCGACACGCGACTTGCGCGCAGAAAGCTGATTGGTTCTTGGGTGACTGTAAACATTCGAAACAGTCCGAAGCGGCCGCCATCTTTTCTCTCGGTAGGATCGAGACACAAGAGGTGGCCAAAACAAAGGGGGAATTGACCATAAGGGAGCAGGGAAGACCCCCCTGACACCCTAGGTTTGATGTGGGGGCTATAAAAGGGTCCCGCTGGGCAAAAAAAAATATTTTTTTTTTCGATTTGCGCGGGGGGAGCGCCCAGTACGCGCACCGGGGAGCGGTTCGGGGAGCGCAACAGGGAAAAAAGAGAATGGCAGAGTTTAAAAATGTAAGTCATTTTATATAAATGGGAGGTAGTTCTGAAAAGAACTGTTTTTTTTTTTTTTGTTTTATATATATATATTTTTTTGAACATTTTTTTTTTTTTTGATTTTCAGAACAATTTTATATTTTTTTTGTAGTTTTTCTGGGGTGAAACAAAAGACAGGGAATTGCAAACAGCTCAACTGGAGCAAAAAAATTAAGGTTGCTTGCTGCAGTGATGGTTGTCTGCAGCTCGATTATGTAAAGTGATGCTCTGCTCACCATAAGACATAGTTTTGTTGCAATATATGCAAACAAATTTAAATTTGGAAAACTTAGTTTGAACATTAGGGACCATCTCCCTAGCCTCTGCACCCGATGGAGTGGGTTGGTTGAAGGTGCCTGAAGTTGAAGGTTGGGGAGGGTTCTTGCTCAGTTGCCTGACTTCTGCTCTTGAGTAATTGTTTGGGTGCTTCCTCTGCATGTGCCTTATCATTGTGTGGTTCCCAAACGAATATTTCCTGTTTGGGTTCCCTCTTGACAGTTCTTGGTCACAGATCAGGCAAGTCACCTTTGCTGCATTTACTTTTTTGGCAACCCTTGGCATTTTGAAAAACTCCCAAATAAAATGTTCTTTGGGTTTGAATGGGGGAGTGTCCTCAGGCAGATATTGCCTCTCCTCCTGCTCCTCTTCGTCCTCCTCTTCTTCATGACCACCAATGTGGTCTTGTGGTGGTCTTTGTGGTGGTGGTGTAGGTGGTGGTGGTCCAGATGCACTTGCAGCTGCTACTACTGAAGCCATTTTTCACAGTCCTCTTCACTCAAAAAACAAAGTGAAAATGAGGAAAAAAGGTGGGGTCTTTCATCATTTGGAAACCAAAACTGTTGTGAACCAATCAAAAGTGTTATTTTCAGGTCACATGACCCGACGCGCTTACGCTACGCGCCCCAGGGCGCGTCCCGGGGCGCGCCCAGGGGCACGTCGCGTAAGCGCGTCGAATGCTTCCGGGTGCGTTTACGCCATGTGTATCACGCAGACGCGGCTACGCGATACGTCACAATCATGTTTTCGTTCACGACATTGGCGCTAACGGGACGCTTCCCGGTTCGCGCACCGGGGCGCTTCAAACGAGTACGCTCTCCGGGGCGCTCACCGGAGCACGCACCGGGAGCACTCCAAGGCAAAAAAAATATTAATTAATTAAAAAAAAATGGGAAAAATTGTAGGGACTTGTAGCCCGATGTGCCTTTGCTATACTCAAGTGGTTTTTATGAAATTTAACTTTGAAAAAAATATATATTGTGCTACATTGGGCTATATATATGTTAGAGCCCAAATGTAGCCCAAATGTAGCCCAATGTAGTCCAATGTAGCCCAAAGATGGCCACCAGAGACAAAAAAAACAAATGTAGCCCAAATATCAGCCATATGTAGCCCAACTATAGCCCAATGATAGAATGTACCAGAGTGTTCTAAAGAACAACTAGAGCGTTAACAGTCTTACTTATAAAGTGAGACTAATAGTTAGGAATTAGCATTTAAAAAACCTATGAAATTCACTGAAAAAACCATAGGTTTCACACCAGTTATAGTTAGGAATTAGCTTTTAAAAAACCTATTAAATTCACTGAAAAAACCATAGGTTTCACACCAGTTATAGTTACCTGTAAATTTTAGTGACATAAAACCATTGAAATTCCACGTTATAGTTAGTTGGACTCACTATAACTTGCGCGCCTGCAATGCACTGCTGATGATGTCACATATTACATCACTCATGACATGGTCAGTGACATCACTCATGACATCACTGATGACTCCATCCTTGTGACAGAGTGACAGACCTCCTTTCAGTGTAATGTAACCCTTGAAATACATATTCCAAAAAAGAAACTAACATTTACAAAAAAGTGGAGATACCTATACCAATTACAACAACCAATTCAGTAATTTCACCATTTATATACACATCCACTCATTCACCAACAGTTCTATATAGTCATTCATACATATACTCACTTATGATATGTAGTGAGACACCTTTACATCCGTTAACACACCGACAGTCTTCCAAAAGTTACTCACACACATACTCACACATGCAAATAAACTATTGAACATCTATTTATTTGCATATACAGCTATATACACACTAGCACCTTACTTCTAAGGAAACTTACACATACTTACTCTCTTAAAGAATCACTTATAGAAACACATACTTATTTAAACAGGAACTCTTTCAATCTCTCACTCTCACATATACTCACTAATATACATCAATACTCACATATACTAGATTAAAACATATGTAGTTACTCATAAAGACACTAGTGAGACAGTCATTCACTCACTAACACACACATATACACACTCTTCCACCCATACAGTCCTGCACATATGCTGTCTTCAAAACACATACAAACAGTGAGTCAGTCATTGATGCATCTATGTGCTAAGTAACACCCCCACCAAACCATACAGACGCTCATACTGATACTAAAAACACATCTAATAGCACATATACACACACATGTAGCTACTCACCAACCCATGCAGCCACTTTTACACAAAGTGAAACACTGATACAAACATTTAAATATTTAAACAATACTCGCTAATATATGTATTCACTAAGATACACTTAATAAGCCAGTTAACCAATCAATTTTTTTTTAAAAAACATCCATTAAGACACTTATTTAAACATTTATTCTTCCATCGACCTTTACATATACATATATAAAACATATTTATTTTTCAGAAAGACACACATTCACTGGATGGTGTCATCAGTGATGTCATGATTGATGTCACTGACCATGTCATGAGTGATGTAATATGTGACGTCATCAGCAGTGCATTGCAGGCGCGCAAGTTATAGTGAGTCAAACTAACTATAACGTGGAATTTCAATGGTTTTATGTCACTAAAATTTACAGGTAACTATAACTGGTGTGAAACCTATGTTTTTTTCAGTGAATATATATATACACACACTACTGCATTTGAGTCCCAACCTACCCAAAGGGATGTTCGCCTGTAAAACCGAATATACAGTATTTGTATTGGAATGTTCATGTCACCTTAAGTATGTAAGCAGTACTAAGCTGCAAGTATTTAATCGCATACTGCAGCATCTCCGTGCAGTGGGGAATTCAGATTCCAGCTTGCCTGTCGCTCGTCATTTCAAACTTGTGCATAAAAATAAATTGAATGACTTGAGTTACTTTGTAATAGAAACGGTACCTAAGTCACCCAGAGGAGGTAACATAGAAAAGAGACTTTGGCAGTTAGAGTCACACTATATCTTGTTATTAGATACCAAGATGCCAAATGGCCTCAACACGGGGTAAGATATGCATTACTTCCTATAAGAGATATATCTGAGTATTCCCTTTATTCCTACTGATATATGGTGAGTTAGGTTTTCGGTTCACAGACTTTTAGCCCTGTTTTCTACTAGGTTTTAACCTGGTTTTACTCAGTGTTACCTGGTTTTTACCTGGTTTTATTGGGTTTTACTTGGTGTTGACCGGTTTTAGATGTTTTTATTTACTGTGCCTTAGATCTTTCTCTTATCCGTGTACTGTATACATTTTGCACTTTCCATGATGAAATCTTTAAGAGGGTTTGACACCCTATCATAGAACCAGCAGCCTGCTCCCATATCTTGTATTATGTACTTGCAAGGCAACCCTGTATGTAGGTTTCTGGTTGCATAATATGATTTTGTATATATTTTTCTGGTCGTAACCATCATATCTAGCAATATATTTTAAGTTCACTTGCACTTTATTTTGTATATGAAATAGGTATGCCATTGGCCTCTGTTCTTTATTCAATAATTGCTAACTATGATTTTTAATAGTTGTAATTTATGATGATTTTTTATTTTTGCACTTGAACTTTATTGGTTTGCACTTATTCTCCCTTGCTCTAGGAGCTATATTGAGTGACTTTTAATTCCGCCTTTTAACATGAAATGTGAATATTTATAAATGCATTTTAACTTGAGATATATGAAGTATATAGCCAATTTGTAAACACTTGGTTTGAATATGCAATTTAGCGCCATCTTGAATTGTTAAATACACCACTACATTCAATGCTGTATGCTATTTTATATTAAGCAAAATTGCAAACATGTTATACCCAATCATCAGGTTTGTGTCTGAAGTACATATCGTAGATACGATTACATTTACTCGTTCATACTAATGCTCGACATCATTACAATGTTTTGACAGATCTAATCAAGCCGTGTATCGGCCAATGTCCTTTCTCAAACTTATCGATTCACACCAAATGTAGTGTTAATTCATCCTTATCACGTGTTCAGAAATTCATTTAAAAACACTGACTATTGCATATCAAGATAGAGAAAGGACAAACCCCTATTATTAACATAGGCGCCATCTTAAAGTGTTGAATACACAGCTATATTCAATACCTCATGCAATTTTATACTTTTAAGCAAGATAGAAAACATGTTATAACCAATCATCAGGATTATATCTGAAGTTCATATCATAAATACGATTACATTACCCAGTTCATCCTAATTCATAACACAATTAAGTGTGTTTTAACAGATCTTATCAAGCCGTGTATCGGCCAATGTCCTTTCTCAAACTTTTCGATTCTCATCAAATGCAGTGTTAATTTCTCAATATCACATGTTCAGAGATTCATAGATTGCCATAAAGGCACGGTGAAGGGATTTACAAAAATGTGCAGCAGCATTTACAGAAAATTATTAGTCATAACGGGCAATTTCATCACGTCATGACCCAGGTTCTAGTATTTACAAACTTGTATATCCCGGGGTCCCCCAGAGATAGTTTTTATGATCCTAAGTGTACAGCTAACTCTTCCCCACTGTTTAATCCTCATGGTTGTTTTGTCATAAGGTCTATTATATACCGAGACTCTAATCTGCGCAATTTTCTTAGCCAGTCCCCTCCTCTGATGTTAGCTGGGACAGAGTCTAGGCCATAGAATTGCAGCTTTGTGCTATCTTTTTGATGTACTTCCGAGAAATGGTGTGCCACAGGGTATGCCACATCAAACTTATCTATGACCCTCAGGTGTTCAAGGATTCTAATTTTGAGTTGGTGGATAGTACTTCCTATGTATTGCAGCTCGCATGTGCAGACCAAGCAATACACAGCCTATGAAGTGCTACAGGTGATAAACCTGGTTATAGTTTTCACTTTGTTGATCCCCGGCAATTTATAACTCAAAACTCTCTTGCTGTTGGTGGTGCATGCCTTGCACCTACCGCAATAAAAAAATCCTTCCATATCTTTCAGAATGTTAATTTTACCTGGTATAACTTCTAAATGACTCCTGACTAGTATGTCTTTTAGTGATCTCCCTTTTCTAAAGGTCAATAATGGATGTATTGGTATATCATCCTTAATGACAGAATCAGTTTTTAGTATGTGCCAGTTCTTCTTAAGCATTTTCCTTAGATGATTCGCTCCGGATGAATATGGGGTAATCATACAAAATTGACTTTTGTCTAGAGCTTTCGTAGTACTTTCGTTAGCTGCTAGCAATGTGTCTCTCGGTATCCCTCTTACCTTAGTTTGAGTTTTAGCCAGAGTGCTGGTTTGATAACCCCTAGCTCCAAATCTTGAGATACATTCTGAGGCAGCCGCCTCAAAATCCTCAGCCTTGGAGCTGTTCCTCTTTAATCTCAGAAGCTCCCCATAAGGTATACTCTGGACGAGCTTCTGGGGGTGGTTACTGCTGGCTTGCAGCGTTGAATTGCAGCTGTGGCTTTCCTGAATAAGGCTGTATGTAGGGTCCCTCCCTCCACAAACACCCTCAGGTCCAGGTAGTCCACTGCCACTGGACTCACTGTATCCGAAAAGTGTAAGTTCAGGTTGTTGTTATTTAGGATCCTGATGTAGTCATGTGCCTTTTCTAATGTTCCTTGCCATATGATGAATAAATCATCAATATAGCGGTGCCATTGCACTACTCTGCCTCCTTGACCACCCTCAACGGTTCTGGGCACCTGCTCCTCCCACAAGCCAACAAACAAGTTCGCATAGCTGGGGGCGAAGCAGGTGCCCATCGCCGTTCGGGACCTTTGTCTGTAAAACTGTTCTTCAAATAGGAACAGATTGTTAACCGGAAAAAACTCTACAAATTCTAGCAGCATGCTCGAATGTTCCATGAATCGTAATTGCCTCTATTTCAAAAAGAACTGCATTGCCCTCAAACCATGCTGATGTTCTATGCATGTGTATAAGCTAGTTATGTCCAATACTACAAGTAAATACGAGAGATCCCATTGTATACTGACAATTTTTGTCAAAAAGTCTTTCGTATCCTGTACATAGGATCCTAGTTGTTTAACAAATGGAAATAAATAATGATCAACAAAATAGATAAATGTTCGGTCAGGCTATTCATGGAGGACACTATCGGGCGCTCTGGAGGTTTAGAGCTGTCCTGGTGAAGTTTTGGAATATGGTAAAAAGTAGGTGTCACCGGGTTGCCACTCCGTAGATACATGTGCTCTTCTTTGCCTAACATGGATCGCTCATACCATTTCCGAATCAACGTATCGTAAGCCATAATGCTCTCCTGATATTGCTCTTTAGATGACACCTCATAGTATTTGAAGTCCGACAATTGCCGTATAGACTCTTCCTTGTATTGCTGTCTCGTTTGGACAATTACGTTTCCGCCTTTATCAGACGGCTTGATTACTATCGATGTGTCCTTCATCAATGCCTCCAAAGCAGTTCTTTCTATGTTCGTTATATTATCCTTTGTTTTGTTGCCTCCTTTCTTAGACCTGAACTTCAATAAATCGTTGATCACAGATCTGAAAATACATCTATTGCATCTGGGGGCATTTGCCGATTAAAAACAGATACTGATTTGAAGGGGCTCTCATCTCTGTCTTGCTCAATTCCAATTCATTTGGCCCTCTCCACTATGCTGGTTTCCAAGTACTTCATATCTTCCAATTCCAATCGCAAACTCTCAATTGATTCGATCCCTGATAGATCATTGCCAGTCAACGCATCAGTGGCTATTATTCTCGTTTTCACTGTTTTTGTATCTTTGATGTGTGGCCTCAGTTTAAAATACTTGTGCAATTTTAATTTTCTGATGAAACAAAAGAGATCGATTCGGGTCTGCGTGTACTCCAGACCTTTACTCGGACTAAACGTTATTCCCAGACTTAATACTTTATGATCTGTATCCGTTAAAATTCTGTCACTTTGATTTACTACAGTGAGATTTGTAGCGCCTATTGGCTCTTGTCGAACTACTTGTTGCGATTTGGCCTGGCTTGTGCTCTTCCTCTGCCTCTTCCTGCCCCCTCCTGCGTGAGGAGTTTATCTACGTTTTCTTCTGGGGGATTGTTTTTTCCTCCCGGCAACCAGGATTGGCGTATGACTTTGAACTTGTTGTGAAAAGGGGTTGCCCCTCTACCCCTTTCCACCGATCGTCCTGTTCGGTCATCCCCAGACTCATTTTCATTTTCAGTCAGCTCAGACTCAGATGTCTCTATTTGAGGTACTTCAACTTGTTTTGATCTTTGATTCAGTTCTTTCCTCGGGACATCAAACTTTTTTGCAAATGTCAAGACCCTTCCACTGAGATAATCGTTCTCATCTCTAATGAACTTTTCTTGCTTTCTATTTTTGATTTTTTGTTCATATTTGGTCAGTCTCGCTTTCATTTGGCATTTTAGTTCCTCCACTCTCACCTTACCTTCTTCCTTCTCAAGTTCGTTTTCCATACCCTGTATTTCTTTTAATGTCGCCTCTCTGTCACTCCAGGCATATTTAACTAATATTCCTAGAGTTCCTCAGCAATATTGTTCCGTGTGTTCTGCCCAGTCAGTGAGGAGTTGTGAGTCTGGGTTTTCATAGGAAGGAACTGTATAGACTCTTAATCCCTGAGGAACCCTATTTTCCTCAATATAGCTCTGTAAACTGGTGGCCCCCCCACCATATACGAGTTTCGAGTTCATATAGTCTCTCAATCCTGGTCACAAGTTCATTTAATTTATCTCCTGTTTTCCTTGACTCCTGCACACTCATCTGTGCCCCTCCACTGTGTCTTTTGAACATGTCACGTGCCGCTTACCAGCGGCTACTTTCACAAAACATGCCTCCCTCGGATTCGATTACTGCTCTGCTTTACTTCGCCCAATTAATGCCAAAGTATATCCAGAAAAGTGTCCCCTTCCCCTAGCCGCAATATCCCGCTATTTATATACAACGTATGTTCTCACCAGTACTGCGCTTTGAAGTCTCCCATCTAGCATGGCGGTTCCGACCTCAATGCTTCCTTCTCGATTTCAATACACAGCGGGTCCGGCGGTGCCTCAGTATAAATCCTCACGCTCCCAACGACCAAAGAAACGGAGGCACTCTTACAGGCGGGTGCAGTTCGCTCTCATAGTAAAACCGCTCTGTATCGCGCTCAAACTCCTTTCTTTCCTCCAAAGTTACTGCACACACGGGGATGCTTTTCAAAATGCTTTATCCAGCAGACAGAACAAACGCGTTTCGGAGTGATGCCTTCCTCTGTGCTCATAACACACCGAGGGAGGCATATTTAAAAACACTGGCTATTGCGTGTCAAGATAAAGAAAGGACAAACTCCTACTATTAACATTAAAAGCATCCCCGCGTGTGCAGTAACTTTGGAAGAAAGAAAGGAGTTTGAGGGCGATATAGAGCGGTTTGACCATGACAGCGAACTACACCCGCCTGTAAGAGTGCCTCCGTTTCTTTGGTCGTTGGGAGCGTGAGAACATATATAAGGTTTATGTATATTATCTTATCCTTCTTGATTGTCCTCCAAATCATTTTATGTATGTATGTATGTATGTATGTATGTATGTATGTATGTATGTATGTATGTATGTGTGTATGTTTGTATGTATGTGAATTTTATATCTCAAAAGCTCTATGAGCAGCAGAGCACTGTGCAATGAGGATATTCATAGAATGAATAGAGGTTGGTGCTGGATATGGGAGAGCTAGTACTGCAAGGAGGGAACTCTCTAGGAACTGCAGGAATGGAACCTTCAGGAAAACAATGTGGTGGAGGTCTGGATCAGTAGTGGCAGGAACGAGTAGGTTGGAAGGAGCTGGACCTTGTGTCCTGTTCTGTAAAATGATATTTACACTGCAACAAAGTGTTGTTTATGAGTAGGGTTATCAGCTCTTTTCTGAAGAGTTGACTAAGAGATATCATTCCAATAGTGTGGTGCAAAGAACGAAATCAGGTACATTCATTGTTTCTACATCATAGAAGTGGGACCTCTACAACTCTGCACAAATCTGCATTTAACTATTCTTGTAATTTTATGCTTCATTAATTGCATTCTTTGGTCTTGCTTTGCTTGCTTAATACAGGGAAACATCCTTTACCCCCCATGTGTTACTCCGCGTGACATTACCCTGCATTTTTACACCTCAAAATCTTTTACAACGCAGGGCTTTACACCGCAAACTATTACAACGCATTTCCCAAAGCAACGTCCCGTGGAGTTAGAATTGTAAATTGTGTTGTAATAGGAAAAGCGTTGTAATGGATTGTGTTGTAAAGCCCTGTGTTGTAAATGATTTGGCGATGTAAAAACTGCGGGGCAATGGCACGCCGAGTAAAAGTGTGCAGGGTAAAGTGTCCTACTTATTAAATCAGGATGTGGGAAGTGTACTCACTTTGCATGCAAGGGGATTGCTGTGCTGTGCTACATTGCGTGAAAGGTAGAGCTCAGAACAGTGCTATATTTAATAAGATATGACACTTCTTTCCTCTAATGTACACACCTTAGCACCATAATGCAAGGCTCTGTGTGTTTGTGTGTGTGTGATGTCAAGTATTGGTTTTGTCCTGGAACGGTATTTTTTTAACACAAAATGTGTGTTTAGACATCATTTCCCACATTTCCCACTTTTGTCTCTGTTATGCAGTGCAGCACCCATGCAAAGGTGGAATGGTTTGGAGAATAAAAATATTTCTCCAAGTTAACGTCAGCCTCAGCGAGGCATTATTTATTGGCTCAAAGCCATGATAGGTCTTCACGTCTAAAACCATGGGTTTTTGCTTGGGAACGCACATGTACTATCCATGATATGCCCCCTTTACACAAAGCAGTACTAGTTCTACGTTGTGTTACTTTAAGGCTACGTTCCAGCACAAATATGTTTTTGCAGGGAAGTAAATCCCAAATGTTTGCGACAGTTCAAACATGGTGTAAATTGGTTGGTAGCAAATCTGCGCCTATGTGTTGCAGATCTCCAAATATGAGTCTATAACAAAAATTAATATTCATCTATATGTAGCAGTTCAATAACACATATTACAATTCCAGGAAGAGAAGCAGCTATGGGTCAACACAGTTTTATCTTAGCATCCTCCATTTCACAGATTAGTGTGAACATTATTATATATGACATATATATTGACATCAGAAATCACAAAAAAACTCCAAGCGGAATTGGGAACACTTAATGCTTCTTTGCATCACTTTTAGCAGTATGTTCTGTTCCAGGTGCTCCTAGACATTTTTGCGATGATTACTGTCTATTATGTTTTGCGCAAATACTTTTCTTGGAATCAATTACCATTACATTTGGCATTTAGTGGGGTGCCAGCTTTCAACTGTATCATCAAAGAGGCAGTAAGAGATCTTTGTGATATGAGAAGATAACTCTGTGGATTGTTTCAACCCTTGTAGAAATTTAGGTGTTACTTGAAAGTTACAGCTGTGACTCCCGGTGGCCCCTCTCCGCTTTATTATAATTATAATTATTATAATTATTAATATTATTATTAAACATTAACCTGTATTCCAATATAAGTATGAATTCACATTAACTCCTCCCTTCTCCCACCCACTGATTCAGACCCACCCATTTTTGTGTGAGTTTACAATTGTTTGGTATTCACAAAGTGATTTATGAGTAGTATTGTGAATGAGGAGTCTCCTCACAGTAACAGAGAGGTATTTTTATGTCCAGAGACTCCGCACTTGTAAACCTACTTGTAAATCCCTTTGTGAATATCAAACCACCGTAACCTTACACAAAAAAGTAAGTTCACCTTTGTGAATCATGCCCTCAAGCTCCACATTCACAGACTCAGCAATCCACCCCTCCCCCACACGCACAAAATCACTCCCCAGTTAACAAGCACTTTCACTGATTAAAAACCAGGGGCCTGAGTTAGAATTTAATGGGCTGGTACTTTACAAAAGCATTATTTTATTTTTATATTTATTTATAAAGTTTTATATAGCGCAACCAAGATCCCGAAGGATATCAAAGCACTTTACAAAAGGGTGGAAGGATGGTCATAAAACCCAATGTCGACATCAAGTGAAAGTACACCACATGAATAATTGCATGATTCACAGACAAATTACACAAAGAGAGTAAGCGGGCTACGAAGGGGGCACACAATGCGGTAAAGAAGAGCAGTATCACATGATGGAACAATGGTTGTGGGATCGATGATCTCGAGCCAGCGAACCTAGCCCAGATTAAGGTAGGAATTTGTCCATTAGGAGTCTTTTGACTTCCAGTTTGAAAGCAGTGGTTGAGGAGATTCTGCATACGTCTGGTGGAAGAGAGTTCCATATCTTTGGGGCCGTGCCAGAGAAGGCTCGGTGACAAGTTCTCCTTTTCCTAAGGATGAGTGGTTTCAGGAGGAAAGAGTTAGAGCTTCTTGAGGCTCTCTCTTGTAGGCTGTGAAACCTGAAATAAGGTGGACTGGACAACTGCCATGTCTGTGAAGAAATACTTGTCCACCAAAATTAAATCAGGACCCAAACCGTAATTGCTTTATGAATCATTGTTTTTTTCTTTACTCTCCATTATGTACTGATCTAGGTTCTGTTTTCAGATTTACAATTACAGATTAGGACCAGAAAAGGCGTTTTTCCGATCCAATCACATAAAATACATCAGTACCCTACAACTTTGTACTGATAATGAGCACTTTTAGACTTTTTTTAACACTTTTTTTCCATTAGCTTCTTCTATGTGAAACACTTTGTGGGTACTATTTCTGAGAGACTGTTGTCTGACAGAAGCACACATGGCTGTACCCAGTATCAGCCCGTCCTCTGCCAAAGTGGGGTGTGGTCAGTGATAAAAAAAAAAAAATGTATCTGAAAGCCCCAAACACCGCCATCTCCTGCTGCATCACAATCTTCCTGCTTCTGGGAACAGGCTCCCAGAGTGCACTGTGGCCAATCCTGATGCTGCATGAAAACCGCGTTGGGATTTGTCTGAGAGCCAGCAACTTACGCTCCCAGGCAGACTGAGAGCCTGTGACTGTTCTCTCCATCCCCAGCAACGAAGCTGGGGCTGAAGAGAGCTTCACAGCACATGCGGGTTTGGCTTGCCCGCGACGGGCTGCCGAACCCTCATGCACAGTGAAAGTAGTGCACTCCCACTCCCCCACCCGCAGTGTCATACCCTTGACCGGCCCCCAAGACTTGTCAGAGATCTGGGGGTGGGTCCAGGGGATTAAAACAAAATGATAATAAAACAGGTTTAAACCCCGTTTTATTCTGGTTTTATTTGAGGGTGGTTCTGGGATGGGAGGTGCTTCTCCGCCCTAATTCAAGGGCTGCCACAGGATGAACCACATGTATTTCTACAACACCTTCCCAACAACGAATGTGTCTGAACCACGCATTCCTTTACCACTCATGCCTTTACAACGCATGCCTTTACAACAAGTTTTGCTGTAAAGGCATATTTGCTAAAGGGATATGCATGGTGAATTACCACTACCCCGATGCCCCTCCCTACCCTAAGCACTAAAATCTTCCACCCTACCTCGCCCTCCTGCCCAGAGCCCTAAAACTGACCACACCCTTAAAACTACCCCTTCCCCGCCCTGAGGCATAAAACTCTGCCCCCTGCCAAAAACTACTCCGATGCTAGCCCCCCACCCTGAGCCCTAAAACTTACCCCAGCGCTACCCTTAAATTACAATTACCCCTTCACTCGCCCTGAGGCCTAAAACCCTGCCCCCTTTAAAAAAATACTCTGACCCCAGTGCAAATGCTTTAAAGTGACCCACCTCTAAACCCCCCTCCCCCCCGAACCCTGCCCCAGTCCTAAAAACTACCCCAGATGGCATGACTGGTAAAGGGATGTGTGGTAAAGATGACACCCCAGCCCCCACTTCCTGAGCCCTAAAGACTACCCGACCCCCCCAAGCCCTAAAAAACGCCTGAACTCTCTGATCCCTTAAAACTACCCACCCCCCTGAGCCCTGGACACAACCTTGACCACCCTGAGATCTAAACAATACCCCGACATCCCAAGCCCTAAAAACTATCCCGACCCCTCCTTAGACCCCTGACCCTAAACACTAACTGACCCGAGCCCTAAACACTACCCGACCCCAAGCCCTAAAGACTACCTTGACCCCTGAACCCTAAAATCTACTGACTCCCCTGAGCCCTAAAAACTACCCCCTACCCCCAACCTCTAAAACTTGGCCCCATCTCCACTTACCAGTCTGCATCCTTTCCCGATCCTTCCTCTTCCTGTGCCTGCTCTTCCACTCATCACCTCACACTGCCTTATCCATGCATATGTGTGGTTCCCTAATTAGCGATTCCTGCTCGCCTTCCCTTCTAGTCTAAGTGCAATGGCGTGGGGCAAAATTGGACCTTTAGGGTTTTTTTCTTTTTTTTTTAAAGAATACAAGTGTTTTTGAATGCTATATTCTTAGGTTTTGCTATAATGGTTGTGAACATAAGAACATGTGTGCATGGTGGATGGTTTGTGATGTGTATCAATGAACCTGTTCACCTCATTTAGGATTACCTTCCGGATAGTGAACATCTTTGTATGTTTATGAATGGCATTAGAAGAAGGAGGTTGGGTGCTGCTCTCTATTTACTTTGTCTCCTGGGAAAATCCAAAGGGAACATCAACGATTTCAGACAAGAGCAAGTGCACAGTGCATTCTGAAAGAAGACAATGGGTGTCATTCCAAGAAGCTTCTGTGAGGAGGTAAACTTTTCTCCAACCTGGCTGGATGAATGTTTCAACTGGCAATGAAGCACTAGCTATGAATGATAGCATACTTCTGCTCAGCTGCCAAGAATTTGATATATAAACATCGCTGACATTAGTGGATGCACTAGCTTTGAAACAAAAAGTGCTCAGGTCTACCCATCAGAAGGGTCATCTTCTGGAACCCCTTTTTTTTAACATTAATGACCTTAAAATGGATAAACTTATTCCTCTACCCTTGTCTGATCATTATTTGGTCCTTTTCGCCTGGTCTCCACAGGAGGGTGGACAGTTAAGGCAACGGGAAAAACCTGGAACCGTAACTGAGCTAAACTTTCCATTCACGCTTGGACGTTTTCGCTTGACGGTGGGAGGCTGTGCTTCGTAATGACCCTGAGTCAGAGAACATTAAAATTAATCAATGGCTAGAGACATCGCTAGATAACCATATTCCTAAAAAGTGGTCTTTTAGTAGAAAATCGGATCATGGTGCTGCCTGGTATTCCCCGAAACTCAGAGAGATTAATCAGCTCTGTAAGTGCCATGAAAGAACCTGGAGAAAGGAGTTTTCAACTCAGGAGAAATTCGAATACAGAGAAGCTGTCAATGCCTACAAAGCTGAGATCAGATCTGCCCAATCAGATTTCTTTACTAACAAAATATTATCAGCGGCAAATTCTTCCCATGAAATTTTTAAAATGATAAAATCTCTTATACGTTCTCCTGAGCCTTCCATACCCCCAGAAGATGCAGCTGCCCACTGCAATGACCTGGCTCTCTTTTTCCATAACAAAATTCAGGATATCTACCTGGCTTTTCCTCCCCTTCTTGTCCCAGGAGACGTGACTAACCCTCCTCTGATAAGAGATCTTTCCCCTTTTCCACACCCTGTTATTGACTCATCCCATGCATGGATATGGAAACTTTAAAATCACAATTGGAGCGTCCAAAATCTGGATCCCCTAGTGATGCAGCACCCTCCCGCATTCTTTATCAGGTGTTTGATTCAGTCGCCCCAGTCTTTTTAGATCATGTTAACAGCTCTTGCTCCTCTGGGATTGTCCCCTCCCTTTGGAAACAGGCCAGGGTGAAAGCCCTTTTGAAGAAGCCCTCTCTGGACCCCAGTGTCCTCTCTAACTATCGACCAATATCGCTACTCCCTGGGATTGCCAAAATTTGCGAAAGCCGTGTTAATTCTGTGCTATCGGATTTTCTGGAGGAAAATCATTGCCTTCACCCCTCTCAAACGGGCTTTAGGCCGCAACAGGGTATCGAAACCGCCCTGTTATCAGTTGTCGAGGAGGCCAAGAAAATCCTTGACTCGGGAGGCTCCGGTGCGATCATTTTGCTTGATCCCAGCGCAGCCTTCGACACGGTCAATCACCAGCTTCTGCTGGTAAGACTTAGAGAGATTGGAGTGACGGGCTTTTTATATAAATGGCTGGCGTCTTTCCTTGCTGATCGCTCATTCCTTGTGTTTGAGAACAACGCCACTTCCGACTGGATGCCATTATAGTGTGGGGTTCCTCGGGCTCCTCACTGAGCCCTACACTTTTTAATGTCTATATGCGCCCCTTAGCTGACATTGTTGAGCCGTTTGAGGTTAAGATTGTCGCATACGCTAACGACACTGAGCTTATTGTGTCTCTCAATCTGATGAACAACAATAAGTCCATCCTGGCTAATTGCTTGGAGAAAGTCTCAGGTTGGATGGACTCTTCTTTCCTTAAACTGAATTCGGCTAAAACTGAGTTGATGTTTCTGGGTAAGACTACTTGTTTGGAGAATGACTCACTGTGGCCTAAATGTATGGGAGAGATGCCTGCTCCCAAAGACCAGGTTAAAAGCTTGGGCGTTTGGCTTGATCATAATTTGAGCTACAAGACTCAGGCATCCATGGTTTCTGGCTCATGCTATGGCATGCTGCTTAAGGGGATTAGGAGGATCCTGCCCCACTTGCCTTTTGATGCCAGGAAACCTCCTGGTTCAAGCCTAGATTTTATCAAGGCTTGATTATGCCAATGTGCTTTGCCTGGGCTCCTCCGGTTTGACCATAAAAAAACTTCAAACGGTCCAAAATGGTGCAGCATGACTTTTGATGCATGCCCACAACAGAGAATCTGCTAAGCCGCACATTAGGGCACTGCATTGGCTGCAGTGGACAAAAGAGTTCAATTTAAGGCCTTATACATCGTCCACAAATCACTAGCGGCTAACTTTTCTCCGATTCTCCAATCTATCGCTTCTTTATATGTCCCCAGAAGAACCCTCCGCTCCGAGCCGAAACATCTTGCCATTGTTCCTAGATTTAATCGAGCCCCGACTGGGGGTCGTCTCTTTTCTGTTATTTCTGCACAAAGGTGGAATCAACTACCAGATTTTATCCGTCACGAGGCTAACCATCTTCACCTCCGAAAATTCCTTTAAGCTTTTCTGTTTGCTTGATCTTTTCACTATTTCCGGTTTGGGTGTGGCCGGGAGCCCTTTGGTAGCCATGCGCTTTATAAACGCTCTTTCATTAAACAAATGTGTGGACCCTGCAGTGGTGCGTCCAAAATTCACACTTGTGGATTGCCCATTTCCTTTTGTCTGTGGGTTCGCCTGTGGCCTGCCTTGTTAATTTTTGAGGTCTTTGGGACACCCAGGTCACAGATATGTTCTTTTAGAGTGACTGACCACAACTAAGTATAAATCCAGAAGGTGAGCTAATATTCACAGTCACTTTATTTCTCTCAACACACTTTGAAACACGTGACATTTCCTTCACAGAGTAACTTTATCATGGTATTATTATTTGTCAGTTGTGCTTCTTTGTTTCAGCCACTTTTAATGCTAGCAACTACTACTATTCTGAATATTAAAGGTTTGACGTTCTGATACAGAGTATCACATTTTGAAAGGAGGCACCCTCATGCTACCTCCTTTGACCAGTGCTCTGACATGGTGTGAGTGGACCCAACAATTGCTTGGTTGTTCCTGTGGATCGAGAAAAAAGCCTAATCTGTTGATGGGAAATTTGCACTACACTTGAACTGACATTTTCTGTCACAAAATAATCCAGAAAAAGAGTACAGAATTGTCTAGCAATGGAGTCCTGCAAAATAGGTGATCTGCCGCCTAAAGATATTGCATTACTGTCAACTTGTCAGAAATTAAGTTATTAACATGGGCGGTCAAGACCGCTACCAACCTAAGAAACATAATCTGGCTAGGGCACAACACAATTTAAGGAGAACTGCTCAGACCCTGGTAGCTATGGCAAAATCAGGAGGCAAGCCCCAAAGAAATGTTATCTAAGCTTAAGCAGTATCAACAACTTTAAAGTAAAGAATACAACACAATAAAATTACTGAACCAATTTAGAAAATTAGAGAACAATTTAATTAGCGTAAAGACACTGGTGTTGTTACAGTTTGATAAACAAAACCAGATAGATGAAATGCATATTTTTCAGTCTAAAAGTGCCTAATAAATGCACAGCACCATTTAGAAAAACAACATACAGCTGATTGAGACCTAGACACATTTTCAGGCTGTTCAAAATGGAACAGAGGTCATATACACTAAATGAGTTATTGTTTCAAAGTTTTTTCCTTCTAACTTAGTCTCTGAAATCAAAGTCAAAATACTTAATCAGGAAAGCTACAAACCTGTCGCCAAGGATGGATCATCAAAGTCAGACATGTCATAGTGAAATCTGCAGCTGAAGGCATTGTTTTAAGCAACAAACCTCCAAGTGCAACAAACCTTGATTACTTAACAGCAGAAGTCACGTTGTGGGTAAGCATGAGCGGATTTTGCGGATTGGCAATCCGCGAATTTTGCGGATTTGCGGATTCGCAATCCGCAAAATCCGCGAATTCCCGCGAATTTGCGGATTTTTTTTTTTTTTGTGTTCGCCCGTGTTTCTGCCAGTTCGCGAGGGTTTTTACAATTTCGCAATTTGCGAACTTACCTGTCGGGTCGCAAGTTTTGCGAACTTGTTGTTTCTACGTGTCCAGCCTGTTTGGGACACTCTTCTTCATCACTGCCACTCTCTGTCACCACTGCCACTCTCTGACTACTCATGCCACCCTCTGGCCCACCCATGCCACCCTCTGTTTCATCACTACACCCTCTGGTTGTCCAGTGTACATTATTTTCGGCAAAGCAAAGCACACCTTCCCTGCCTCAAGTGACCTGAATTAATTTGGGGCTGATTAATGTGTCACAGAATATTTTTTTAGCTGGCACCTGCTTCCTTAGTGCGCCCTGATTAGTGATCTTTTGCACTTGCTAAGTGCTTTCATTGTTGCAAAATTAGTTACAACACCTGCCCTGCCCCAACTGACAATAATGAATTAGGGGCTGATTAATGGATTTTAACTTCCAGCCTGGCTCCTGCTTGTCTCCCTTAGCTGTAATTCAGGACCTTTGTGGCATATGTGTAACTATTCTGAGGTTCAGAGCAGGGTCACATAATAGTTTCAACTGGCAACTGAACTCTGGAGGGGCCCCTCAGGAAGCCCTACAGGAAATGGCTACTAATGATGTGCCTGAACTTTTGAACCTGGTAAGTAGTTACTTTCAGTTTTGCCAAGATCGTATTTCTGCAATTTCGCACTTATTCGCGGGGCGCGAACTCACGCTAACAGTGCGAGCAGTGCGAGCAAAATCCGCTGCTCGCGGATTTGCGGATTTTGCGGGAAATTCGCAAATCTCGCGGATTGCGGATTTCCCGAAAATCCGCAAAATCCGCGAGCGGAACGGATTTTCCGCCCACGCCTAGTTGTGGGTCAAACTGATTTGCCGCCTCCCCCTGGTCCACAGTCTTATCTTCAGACTTTGTCACTCTTTTTGATTTTCAACATTCTCCAGTGGGGCAGGGTTGCAAGTTGTTGCAAGGAGAGGAGGGCTTCTCAAGACTGTAAACCTTTACCATGAAGTCCTGTGGAATCTGTTTTCAGTTCATCAAAAAGCTTCAAGTGGGGCAAGCCTGCTTTTTTATTCTAGGTGCGACCTCCCTAGGCAATCCTTTGCCCATGTCCCGGTCCTCCAGAGGTGGTAGAAATGACTAAGTCTTTCTTTCCTCTCGCTGCAGAAAAGGTTATTTTTGGTCAATCCTTCTGTCCCAAGGGCTGGGTTCTAGGTACTAGAGTTTACTCTATTAAGGGCTCCTGCAGTGTCAGTCCTCATGGTCAGCTGGGCCCTCTTGGAGTCAGGAGTACTTCTACCTTTTGTATTCCTGGAGCATGCAAATAGGCCAACCACTTGACCCTTGGGAAGTAGTTCCAGTCACTAGTTACAAGCAGAAGTAATTAAATCCCCTTCTCCCAGGAGGAATCAGAAGTCTTCTGTGTGCATGGCCTTATTTTTCAGGTGTAGCCTACCCAGGTCCAAGAATGTTTTAAGGAAGAGGTGAACAGATTCCAGTCTTATCCTGTGCACTAGCGAATTTGTTGGAGAAGTTTCTCTTTTCAATTCTAGCTATTTTCTCCTCCTATGCCCACCTCCCTCTGAAGCACGTCCTGTCTGTCTTACTGTAAAACTACCCAGAAGTTCTGTTTGAAAAAGACAGAACCAGTCTCCCACCAGGCAAGCCTCTCTTTAGCTCCTTCCTCTCCCCCTGTTTAGATGAGCACTTCTCCCACCTGACAGGATAACATTTGGTTCTCCCTCCTGCTGAGATTAGAGGGATCTGGGAATGAAGTGGAGCAGATCCTGTCAGCCGCATTTGGATCAGTAATTAAAAATGAAGAAGTGTAAAGGCTGCCCTTTTGTTCCATCAGCTGTCAGAATCCTAATCCTTGCTAAGTGGTCAGTACTTAATACCACTCTTCTCTTCCTCGGCTCAGAGGCAGGCTGAGCCAGGTTCATTTACTCTACCAGCCAACATTGTGTATCTAGCCCTGGAGGTGTAACAGGTTTCATTAATGGCTTTTAGCCAGTTACGGCTCAGGAAACCTATAGTACATTTACATAAAGTTCGTTTTCTGCTAAAGTTATCAACAATCTGAATTTACCATTAAATCAGGTTTTGAAAATTAAGCAGAAAATACATTTAATTTATTTTTCTAGCTTTTTACTAAGCGAGGATGGAAGATAAATATTTTAATCACATCTAGACCTGTCTTGGAGAAGTGTGGCTCAATGGTTAGAGTGGCAGACTCTGATGCAGAGGTCTAGCCTGGGACCAGGGTTCAATTCCCCGCCTCGGCGGGTCTTGGGCACAAAATTCCACGGACCTGATAATTATCGCCTTGTTGCCTATTCCAATCATGGAGTCCCACTCTGCAACTCTGGGCAATAGCTTGCTTAATCTCCACAACGGCCCCCACAACGCTAAGGATGCCTGGCTTCCACCTTGGGGGTGCCCAGGAGTGGACGCCTCACAGGGAAAGCCCGGATGGGTTCCACAGCGGTATTCGTACAAGCGCCTTGAGACCCTTGCGGGTGAGTAGTGCGCTATAAAAGTATCAATTTACAATTTTTACATTTACATAGCTGAACCTATACAGTGGAAATAGGTTTTAGGCATTAAGTCGCTGTTAGGGCACACTTTTTAAATATATAGTGTGCCACTTTTTTATAGACTAGACATCGTACCTTATGGGCTTATTGGGCAGAGTTTTGGGGCATCTTACTAATATACAAGATTAGATTTCCCTACATGGCAAAGGCACTTCTTCTTGCCATTTTTTACTACAGGGCCTTTAAATTGCAGCTCAGGCAGAGCACTGTGTTGCTCCTGGCAGCCATAAATCTTTATCATGCATGTTGGTGGTGTAAATTCACACTCCAGTCGGCATACAACATTTTACTTTTACGCTACTAGCCGATTTTTGCTCAACCTCCCATGGACCTACAGGAAAGTTAACTAAAATAACTGGGTGACAGCAATTTTACCAATACAGTTTTAGGGGCAGAATATATACACTATGGCACTTGACAACAGTGTCACAAGGCACAGAATCCTAAAACAAGCGATAATAGAGTCCGAACAAAGGGGAAAGATCCAGGATGAGCATGCAACTTGCTGTTCATCAGAAAAATATGATTTTGGAAAAGCTTATGCATTATACCCATTCTGCGATATCAAACCACAGTTTAGAAAAAATCATCCTCAACCGAACTAAACATGCAATTGTCTCTGCTACAAGGCTGCCTCAGTAAAATTAACTAAGATAAAATACTCCTAGAGCAAAACCTTTTTTGTTAAATGCAGAGTATTTGGAACGAACCTAGGGGCATATTACCAAGCAATAGCGAAAATTATCGCTATTGCTTGGTTAGAAACAAAAATTTACCGCAGCGCTGCGGCGATTTTTACTGCAAATAAACCTCGGTATTACCAAGGTTTAACGCAAATGCGGTAAAAATCGCCGCAAAGCATGAATATCGCTGAAAAGTCAGCGATATTCATGCATTAGCGAGCTAATGCTCTTAGCCATGTTATCCACCTCCCATTGGATAACATGGCTAAGAACTGCTCAGGGCAGGTGTTAGCTTTTGGAGATATTCCAGCTTAGCGCGAATATCTCCAAAAGTTGGTAATAGGAGATAGCGATGTTAGCGACTGTTTTCAGTCGCTAACATCTTGGCACGCCCACTTTGCATCTCATTAGTGATAAATATCACTGATATGCAAAGTGGGGCCCAAGATGGTCGCTATCTCCTACTAGCTGTCGCTAACTGGTGTTAGCGGCAGCTAGGTAATAGGGAGATAATTTTATCTCCGCTTTCTTGGCTTTTAAAGCCAAAAAAGCGGAGATAAACCCCCTTGATAATATGCCCCCAAATGTTCAAATAAGCATGTGGCAGAAAAACTTTAATTTCAAAATCCGTTTCTATTTCGCAAGAAATTAAAGTCCCAACTTTTCAGAAGATTGAAGTGTGTTCAGCCAGTTCTCTCACACCACCACGTTATCTCTCCCTCCCACTGACTCTCATTGCCTAATCACCTTTACAGAAGTGATTCCCAAACCGTGGGTCAGGAGCCACTGATGGGCCATGAGCTGATCTTTGCTTGTTGTGAAAGCCAAAGCAAAATATAAAGATGCTTTTAAATTCTGTGTTTACAACTTGTCAGTAGTAATTCAAAGACAGAGGTCAAATGTCAAGCTGCTTTATTCTTTGAACATGAGGATTGGTGTTTACCTTTCTTTATCTAACAGCAAAGTGAGATGAGTTTTTAAAGTGAATTATGTGACAGTATAGGATATTGTTTTGTGCAAAACTCAACACAATATAAATATATGTAAATGGAATCCATGCACCCAGCAGTTATGAAAGCAAAAATTAAGCACTTTTTGTAATTCTGAAGTGTGCTGGAAACAGATCTTTTAATAGGATCAAAACAAATCAAGACACATACCTGGTGATACACAAATGAAATATATTCACAGAAACTCACACAATATGATTTGTGTGCTATATAGCTTTATCAGTAAAAATGTATGTATGTGCAACTTTAGGGGCCATTTCAATGGAAAATGTGCGGTCTGTAAATGGCATTGCGCTACTACTTAATGCTTTAGTAACATTCAAAAATTGCCCCGCCCCATGTCCATTAAAGGTAAGTGGGTCACAAACGTTTGCTGTTCTAAAATGTTGATCGTGGTTCTAAAAAATTTGGGAACCTCTGTTACGGAATGAACATCTCTACTCATAACTTCAATGCTTAATTTTTGGGGGGAATTAAAGGTGGGAGGCCCGGGCACTTTTATTTCCAGGCACTGAGACTTATATTTCATCATCAGATTAAACTCAGAGTGAGAGGGAGCGAGGAGGAGGAGGAGAAGAACTATAAGAAACCAATATCAAAGGATGGAAGCAGGGATGAAAAAGAACTTACAAGAGTGAGATAAACAAACAGGAAATGTAGGGTGGTGGAAGAAAGAGGTATGAAGAGGAATCAAACTTAGGCAGCCGTGGTTTTCAGCCGCCTCTGATTTCAGCAGCAAAAGCTTCTGATAAAAACTTCATCACCTGCACTAATTTTATATTTACAAATTAAGCACTGCATAAAACCACAGTGGAAGAAACAACACACATTGTAGAACTGATTAATTTGATGTGTCTTATCTACTACTGAATATTGACATTTCCAAATAATTTCAAAATCTCTTGTAGTTCGGCAACAAGATTGCAGATATTCATGTTAAATATTAATCAAATGATCGACTTAACACTGAGCAAGTAACTCTCATCTGAGAATCATAACATACTAGACATATTATCACAGGGTGTAAATATTATAAAGATATGCAAGAAGCATAGACAGCCTGCCGGGGCCATGCTTAAAGCAGAATATGTACTATTCTAATGCTAGCAATATGACATGATAATGTAAGTCCCAGACATTAGGTAATATCTTACTTGAGACCCGGAAGAGCAGGAGTGGTGGTATTAGCAAAATACAAACAAAAAAAATAGTAAATTCACCAAAACACAGTGCTCTTTCCAGCAGCTCCGTGCATCCCTTTGCCAGGTCCAAATTCAATAAAATGCAAGTATAGAAGCAAAAAAATAAAATACATGGGGCAGGAGGAGAGTAAACCAAAGTGGTTGTACATAACATGTAGTTATGCCAAATTACTATGACTGCGTAAAACTGATTATGATTCAGGTTATTACTGAAGTGACAAGGGAGGACAATGACAAACTAGTCTTTGCATGCTTGAAATATATGAGTGTTTGCAGAAAAGCGTGAAGAGAAGGTGAATGAAAGCAGTGTCTTATAGATAGAGCTATTTACAGAGCCCTTTATGCAGGGAAGTCTGACATCTTGATTACCAAGTGCAAGGCACATACAAAAGTTGATCTGGCCTTCGTAAATTTCTTTACTTGATGTTCTACCACCCCACATATTGTACCTGAGAAAATCACATTGATTGGGTACTCCAGACCAGAGAGAGGCTTTAGAGTTTGTGGGTATTCTCAGACACTTCTCCGACTCCTTCTCACTCTGGAAAAAAATAGAGATTTAGCCAAGGACAGTAGTGCTTCCTCTTACAGAGAGGAAAATGTAATGCAACGCGCGCAACGAAATTAGTGTTATTTATTTAAATGTTTACTTAGGTCCGTTCATCCATATTCCGGTGTTTACTACCCACCACCTTGCCCCTCCCCGCCCCGCCTCCCCGCCCCACAGAACACCATCCACGTGCCGCTACTGGGGAAGAGGAAGGGACCTGTACACAAAATTGGTGGGGTTTTGGAAAGGCTTCTTTGATTCTCATTGGTCCATTTCCTCATTGGTTTCTTATTCCTAGGATAGTATTTCCTGCAGTGTCTGCATCCACCTCACATCTCCTTGTTCACTGAGCGGTCTATTTTGGGTCTGGTATAGAGGTGAAAAATAATGCCTTCTCTTTTTCCCTGCTGTAAACTATTTTCAATGTTTTCGTTTAAAGTTTTGTATGTATGTATGCATCTAGGCATGCATGGAGATGATATATTTAACACACACTAACTACAAAATAACTGCATTTTACTGGAGTGAGTTATTACAATGAAACTGCATGTAGGATGAGGGTGTTGCAGAGGGTACACATATTGGACACGAACAAAGATAGGGATTGCATAATGACAAAGGTGTATGTACTCCAAAGGGCATAAAAGCCGAGGAAGGTTGTTGTGTTACAAGTGAGCAAGAAAAGGTGTCTAGTTATAGTTAGAATTTAAAGATAGGGTAATAATTTTCCTTATTAACTGATGAGGGAGGGACAAGAGAATTGCAATATTCTGAGTTGGTAGGGGATAAGGATATGCCATAAGCAGTCACAGTGAGACAGTGGAGTAGTACTAGAGGAGGAAACTCATAAGAATCATGAAGCAGCTAAGTTACTAACCCGACAAGATGTTGCATGAAGAACAGAGTCTAGAGGTAAGGGAAGGAGCATGGCTTGCCAAAACTGTCTGTCTGCCTTATTACAAGTCAAACCCAAGGAGATGATGGACGGAGCACTGAAACCTCTCAGACACTCACCCCCAGTCGCAGATCTGGGTTGAATCCATCATCGTATTTAGCTCACTTCGCCAACCCATTTCAGACACAGCTATATGCAAATTAGTCTTGACCCTGTGCCTCATGGGAACAGTCCAGCCCGAACTGCCAAACCATGACTTCCCTGGTCCGTAAACAAGCATCCTGGGACCGGTTTTGGGCTAATAACCCTCATCAGCCAGACTAGCTTGAATCCAGTGGCAAAGTGAGCAAGGGACCCACGTCTGGGCATAACCTGCCAACTTAGGGCGAACAAAGCAAACACAAGGAGATGATGGGAGGAGCACTGAAACTTTTCAGACACTCACCTCCAGTCACAGATCTGGGTTGAATCCATCTTAGTTCTTTGGCTCACTTCGCCACCCCAGTTCAGAAACAGCTATATGCAAATCAGTCTTGACACTTTTCCTCATGGGAACAGTCCAGCCGGATCTGTCAAGCCATGTTTTCCCTGGACCGTAAACAAGCATTCTGGGACCAGTTTCAGACTAACAGCCCTCATCAGCCTGGCTAACTTGAATCCAATGGCAAAGTGAGCAAGGAACCCACGTCTGGGCATACCCTGCCAATTTAGGATGAACAAAGCAAACACAAGGAGATGATGGATGGAGCGTTGAAACTTTTCAGACACTCACCCCCAGTCACATATCTGGGTTGAATCCATCATTGTTCTTTAGCTCACTTCGCCACCCCAGTTCAGACACAGCTATATGCAAATCTGTCTTGACCCTGTGCCTCATGGGAACAGTCCAGCCTGAACTACCAAGCCATGTCTTCCCTGGACTGAAAAGAAGCATCCTGGGACTGGTTTCAGGCTAACAGCCCTCATAAGCCAGGCTAGCTTGAATCCACTGGCAAAGTGAGCAAGGGACTCATGTCTCGGCATACCCTGCCAACTTAGGGCGAATGAAGCAAACATAAGGAGATGATTAACGAAGTGTGGAAACTTTTCAGACACACAACCCCAGTCACAGATCTGTGTTGAATCCATCATCGTTCCCTAGACCGTACACAAGCATCCTGGGACTGGTTTCGGTCAAACAGCCCTCATCGCCAAGCTAGCTTGAATCCAGTGGCAAAGTGAGCAAGGAACCCACGACTGGGCATACCCTGCCAACTTAGGGTGAACCAAGCAAACACAAGGAGATGATGGACGGAGCGCTTAAACTCTTCAGACACTCACCTCCAGTCACAGATCTGGGTTAAAACCATCAGCCTTCTTTAGCTCACTTCTGCACCCCAGTTCAGACACAGCTATATGCAAATCAGTCTTGACCCTGTGCCTCATGGGAACAGTCCAGCCTGCACTGCCAAGCCATGTCTTCCCTGGACTGTAAACAAGCATCCTGAGACCGGTTTCGGGCTAACAGCCCTCATCAGCCAGGCTGGCTTGAATCCAGTGGAAAAGTGAGCAAGGGACCCACCTCTGGGCATAGCCTGCCAACTTAAGGCGAACAAAGCAAACACAAGGAGATGATGGATGGAGAGCTGAAACTTTTCAGACACTCACCCCCAGTCACATATTGTGTTTGCTTTGCCTTATTACAAGTGCCATAAGATATAATACAATTACAAGAAGGTGGACAGGATATCTCTCATGTTTGCGATGAAGTAGCCTGTCCATCAAAACACTTAATCAGGCCCTCTAAGTTTCATAGAGTGTCACGTTTTTATTGAATCTCTCAATGGTATGGCGAGATGCCAGAGCTAACTGCATTCTAGATGATACCGCAGGTCTTAAACGCAATGTAGGAAGGCAGAGGGAGAAAGTGTAATTCTTTGATAATATACATGATACAAGTAAAGGCCTTTGATGCAGTGAGCCCATTTTGGTGTGCCAATCGTGTCTCAGGAATAATGAAAGACATAATGCTGATGATAAGCAATGAGTCAACTCATACAGATTAGTCTCAGTGTCAATATGAACCTATTGTTATTTGCATCTAAGGGTGGTGAGTTAACATTCTATCTTGGAGGGGTTAAGCTTGTGGTGGGCTTGGGAATTCATGTGTGAACCAGCCTTTCAGATGGTCAGAGCTGATCAAGTGGAGACCTTCGGATGTAGTTCATTTTCAACCTATATTGGAGCATGTGATGGATCTGCACCCGCTACCAAACAAGTACTGATAAAGCCAATAGGCTGATATTTTAATAGTGTTCAACTATACTGTGGTGTTCTTGAAGTTGGTGTTTTTTATTATAAGGTTTGTGTTGCCATTCAGACATCTATTCTCATGGGTGCTAGGTTCCAGGTTTGAATTTGCTGTCACACTGTGATAACAATTTATAGTTCAAAAGCACCTCTGTAATTATGCTTGAGTCAAATTTATTTTAGGAAACACCAATTTATTTTCCTGAATAATATTTAAGACATTGCATTAAAATACACCTAATTTGTCAGTCAGACTTCTGGTCCATTCATTTTATGTATCCTAGAATTTGGAGGTGATCTATGAAGGGAATCAAATGTTGTTCCAGAAAACCATTTTGAATTTCTTGCTTTCACTGCAGCTCTGCACTACTCCCAAACTTGCTGAACACATTTACTACTGAAAGTGTGGCTCAAAAAAATATAATTTTGATGAGTAGGTCCTCTGTGTGGATTATTGTAACCTATTTAGTATATTATACACATGAATACTGTAATTGATGAATATATGTACCTTATGCAAAGATGATTACTCTGGAGCCTGATTTTTACATGTTCTCAATTCACATTAGCCATGCTCATTCATAATCTGTGGACCTGCATACGGTGTATTTGGACACAACCAATTCTGCCTGCTATGTTCGACCTTTATTTGTGTCCAGTCAATGCCACTGAGATAAAAGTTGGCTAGTGTTTCACAGAACAATCCCAGACTGAAATGACACATGGGCGTATGTGGCTACACTTACAAAATACCTTCAGACCCTGAGAAAGAAGTGCGAATGACGACTGATTCCATATTTTGTGCCCATCCAGTAAGCGTGTGGGGTTTGTGTGCACCTATTATCCATGAAAGTTGTGTGCATCCTTCTGATAAGTACCTCACAATGAACTTGGGATCTGCCTGGTAATAGTTTTGTCAGCAGGAGGGAGTGTTGTGCCGGTTGTCAGAGGCATGTGGCTAAATATCTACACCAGTATCTAAATCTGTCGCACGCGGGTGTACATACAGGGTAAGTACACCAGAGGTACTTATTTGAATGCCTAACATCCTATTGTGGTGGTGAGAGGGGAACCACTGTGTCTTGAGGAGTAATTGTTGCATTGAGCACATTGCTTCAACTGTGCAGTGCCATCTTTACAACTTCTCATTGGGATGGTCCTCTGTAAGCTTACTTGTGGCTCGTCAAGAAGAATAGGCAGCAGGATTGATCTTTTGAGCATAATATCAAGGAATTTGCTTAAAATTAGCATTTCTCAAATCCACAATATAGCTCATCTCTCACACTTCAATGAGTATATTATAGATGTCTAATTAGTACGCTGCTTGAGGTAAACTATAGTTATAAAGTGTATACATGTGCCACTGCTCATTTGATGAAAATACATTTTTGTTTGTTTGCCAAGAGAAAAGACACCCTCGTTAACCTATTTTTTCAAGGTCAGCTGATCGCAGGCCGCGTTACATGTGTACAATTCAAAATGATGATGAATCTTTGGGGTTGCACCTTCAAGCATCCCTTCATAAACGTCCTCAAATCTACGGTGCCTCTAAATCTCTTCACGTTGTGTGTCACTTCTGAACTCCCGTGGCAGGCCCTTAAAGGTTTACAGTTGCAAGTTTTTGAAACTATGTGTTAAATGTTTTGCTTTTCGAAGATCGAGCGCATGTGCCCCCGCCTGGGTTAAATATTACCAGAAACCCCGAGGAGTTGCATGCCAATCTCTGACATTTGGTCTTTGAATGTTTCAAGGAAACACTCCCATTCCCTGCCCTTCGGGCGCCTCGGGGCATCCGTAGATGCAAATGCACTCTTGAGAAGCCTTCCAGAGGTCTTCCATTATGCGCCGCCATTCAAATCAAGCCCAGCCAGTGCCAACATATATCTCCTCTGTTTGCTCTCCCCTGTATTTGCATTTTGGCTGGCTCGCTGCGTGCACAGGTGGGTGACTGTGGGGCCAGGCAGAAGCGGGTGCAGGACGTGTACATAACAGCAGATTTTCTGTTTGTTCAGCAGGTGCACAAACCTGTTCTTCAGGTGTCTGACTAACTAAACAGCGGGGAGCGGGGCACTGTGCTGTTAAAAATACACCAGATCAGTTTTCCTGGTGTGCTCGGCTGTTCCGCAAATGTGTCATTTAGCTACATGACGCCTAACACACTTTAGGGTTGTAAAAACAATGGCGCATCAGTTTTCCTCTTTCCCCGTCATTTCCTGGTCATACTGAGTTTATTGCACGACAAAGAGCTTTTAACCTCATATAATTCATGGGAGTCTCCAATCCATGTATAAAAGGCCGTCTGTAATTTCCTTATTACAGGCAGGGCCGGTCTGGGTACGCAAACCGGCCCTGGCAATTGTGTCGTACCAGCCGTGGAGGGGTAAGGGTGGTGAGGGCGTGTTGGTTGGGGGGTGAATGTGCGTTGCAGACACTGCAGCTGCTTTTGTTGCAGGGGGCAGCAATGCTGCAAAACCGATCCCTGGTAACATATATAGCCCCCCATGGGTCCAAACTAGGCCCACCCTGCCAGCCCACCGAGGAAACGCTCGATGCCCACTACGGCCAGTCCGGCCCGGATTACAGGCAACTTGTTCGTCTCTCCATATCTACTCAACTGTCATAGGATATTACAGTTGAGTTTTGAAGTACCAATGCCTGCTGTTAGAGCCAACAGTCATGGTGAAAGGCAGGTCGCAGAGCATAATGAAAGCTAAAGTTCAAAACAGTAAAAACAAAACCTGGCTTTATGTGATGTGTTTTTCTAAATGAACAGTGATCGGCAAAAAGGAGGTATAAGTAACATATTTGTGCACACTTAAGGTAATAAAAGAAAGCTAGAATGTATTGATGCTTTTCTACGCATTCTGAGCTTTTTTTAATCTGACTTCACTTAAACAGATTCTAATATCTTTTTGCAACAAGTATGTAGCTGCTTTTTGGTGTGTTTACTTTTGGACTACAGATTCTACTTTTATTCTTCATGTCTGCAAACATACTGTTTCATATAAAAGAACAACTGTTAGGCCTGGAATCCCTGGTTGGCTGAGGTAGGTACCTTAGACCAAGTAGGGACCCACGTTACAACGTCAGGTAAAGGAAGGTCACCTTCTTACACAGCCCCACTCATCCCCTCAGTAGCTTGGCACGAGCAGTCAGGCTTATCTTCAAGGCAAATGTGTAAAGCATTTGCAACTACGCTCATAATAATCCAATGATGACACCACAAATAGACTCCACACAAGTTTTATAAAACAAGTATAAACTTCATGTAAAAAGAGATAGGATAAGACCACACAATATAAACCAACATATGAGGTTCTATAATATTTCTCCTGGCTGGTTGTTAGGCCAGCCAACCCTTGTAAGTTCTGGCGATGTCAATGAGAACTTCTAAACATTCTCCTGTACTCCTAATCACGTCATACAGTTTGTAATGCCAGAATCAGGTACTTTTGCAATGTAAAAATACTGTAATGCGAAACGTAGCAATCAGACACTCTACAGTGAAAAGAATGCAATGCGTAATGCAATAATCAGGCACTTTGCAAGGTAAAAGAATGCAATGCGTAATCCAACCACCAGATATGTTGTTCTGCAATAATGAGGCAAGGCGTATACACTAATCAGGTAATTTGTTATGCAGGACTAATGCAATGTGCAATACACTAATCAGGTAGTACGTTATGCAGAAACAAGGCAATGCATCACACGACAATCAAGTAGTTCGGTATACAGAAATTTTGAAATGTGTAATACGTCAGTCAAGTACTCCGCTCTCAGAAATGGAATACTACGTGGTACACTCAGGCCCAATCACCGGGCCTTAGGTGGTCTCTCCGCCTCCTCTTCTGACCTTCAGTCAGGTTCTCACAGTTGCCCCCAACACAGTACGATGTAATTCCAAAGTGCAGCTTCGCACTCCGGCCCCTGTACAGCCCCTCCCTTTGGCAATAAAGGCTGCGATATGAGCCGAAGCAGAGACTCCCACTGACAACACGAGCAAGAGATAGAGCGTCTCCCGCCGGGCCCAAACCCCGCCCCAGGAGTCGACACATGTCACCTGGGGGCACAAACCCACTCTCCTCTCCTCGTCCAGCAGCTGGGCCTCCAAGCAGCTTTGTGAAATGGCAACAACAGCTCGGGCCAGCAACACAACTCCTCTGGGACTGCCGGTCTGGACCACTTCACTTACGAAGATCTCAGGCTGTCACAAAGCAAACACACACAGCGTTGCTGAGTCTTCCTTCACTCCGGGTGCATGGTCACTGGGCACTCCACAAACTGTTCTCAGGCTGAACGAAGACCACACGCACAGCGTTGCTGAGATTCACTTCACTCCGGTGCACACGACAACACAGTGAATACTCACGAAAGTCTCACAGTGCACAACAAACACGCTCACATCGTCGATGAGACTCACTTGGATTCCGGTGCACACGATAACAAGGCAAATCCTCGTAAAGGTCTCACAGTGCGCAACACACACGCTCACATCGTCGATGAGACTCACTTGGATTTCAGTGCACACGATAACAAGGCAAATCCTCGCAAAGGTCTCACAGTGCGCAACACACAAGCTCACATCGTCGATGAGACTCACTTGGATTCCAGTGCACACGATAACAAGGCAAGTCCTCACAAAGGTCTCAAACTGCACAATGCACATGCTCACAACGTTGATGAGACTCACTTGGATTCCAGTGCACGCCATCACTGGACAATCCGTACAACAGGGTTCAGGTTGCAAAAAGCACACGCACACAGTGTTGATGATCCTTGCTTTGATTCCAGGTGCCCCCGATCACAGGCTGATCCTCCTGAAGGTGTCAGTGCCGCACAAAGCACACGCACACAGCGTCACTGAGACTTACTTGGACACCAGGCCCACACGATCACAGGCAGTTCTTATGAGGGTCTCAGACTGCAACAGGCATGCTCCCACAGCGCCGCTGAGACTCTCCTGGAAACTTTTATGTTCCTGTGTTTCCAAAGAGGGAGCCAGCTCACCTCAGGCCCTTGGGGATAGTTACTTCAGGACACAGCACACAGCAAAGTCCTTTAAGCAGGGGGACACGGCACACAGCAAAGGCCCTTTAGCCTTTCCTTGGTTGAAACAGCAAACTGCAGGCCAGCCCCAGATCACACAACCAGGGTCAGTCCTATCCTTCAGTCTCTTCAGTTATTTCTTCCTTGGCAAAGGTCCTCTTGACCACAAAGTATTTCCAGTCTTGTTCACACTTGATCAAGCCATTCTCCAAAGTACAGGGCTTCAGCTCTCATAGTTATACCGCTTAATGGCTTTGAAGTCTTTCTTCTTCAGGGGGCACTGACCCCTGTTCAAACCAGTTCTGGGTGCCTCCCTGCCAGTCACACCTTTCTTCCTTTGATTAGTTGGGGTCTGGATTCTCAATCACTCAGCAGGAGTTGAGCCAATTGTTTTATAACAGCAGCCCCGGCCTCTTCACCTCTAAGGGCTTCTCCTCCCACTACACTCCAGATGCAGGTCAGCCTGTTGCTGTCTCACCTCCTCCCCTGGGTCAAGACATTCCCCAGATCCTATCACTTTCAAATCCAGACAGTCAATCCACAGCCAGGCAGAGACCCACAGAAATGTTAGAGCACAAAAACTCAGCTACTTTGAAAAGAGTGGCTTCTGGCCACACAATGAAAAAAGCACCTACATGAAAAGATGTGTTATTACATTGTGAGTTCAGGCATACTAAACTTCACCTTTCCTTCTTAAGCTTTTAGGAAGATAGGCTGGAAAACACATTACACAGCCTCCCCATTTTATCATATGGGCAAGATGGCTCAACAGTGAAAAACTAAATGGAGATTATTTTACTGTCAGGACATGACACACACATTAGTACATTTCCTACCTTTCACATGCACTGCACCCTGTCAAGGGGGTACCCTAGACCTACTATAGGGGTGTCTGATGTACACAGAAAGGAAAGGGGTAAGATCTGGCAAGTGAATGCACTTGACAGAACAACATGGCAGTTTAACAAACTGCGCGCATGCCCTGCAATGGCAGGCCTGAGTCCTGTTTTTAAGGCTACTTGTGTGGGCGGCACAAATAGTGCTGCAGGCCCACTAGTAACAGTTGCATTACCAGCCCTGGCACACATCGTGCACTTTACTAGGGACTTCACTTAGTAAGGCAAACATACCAATCATGGACAACCAACTACCATTACTTTATACAGGGAACACTTACACTTTGACACTGTTTAGCAGTGGCAAACTATCCAAAGCATCTAAGCCAGTGAAAAATAGCAGAGATAGAGGCAAAAATCATGGGTAATCACACCAATAAATGCCAGGTCTAACAAGAACCCACTGAGGGTCTGATTGCCATAAGTGAACCAACACTTTTGTATAAGTATACGATTGTTTGCTATTCACAAACGGATTCACAAGTACCATCTTTACGAGTGCGGAGTCTCCGCACATAAAAAGTTAGGTCTTTCTTATGTAAAGAGAATCTGCACTAGTAAAGATACTACTCTTAAATCCCTTTGTGAGTAGCAAACAATTGTAAACTTACACAAAAGTGTAAGTTTACCTATCTGAATCAGACCCAAATAATTTAAGCGGTTTGTGGGGAGGGTGATGGTGTGACCATGCATCATAAGGATTAAAGTAGCCTCTTCCATAAATTATTAGGATATTGCAGTTGACCTCAGAATTCCATGACCTTAAAAAGAAACTTGTACTTTGCCCTGATTCCACTATATTGTTATGAACCTCCTCGAAGAATTGCAATATTCTTGTTTCAATATCACTCAAGTATCAACTTTATATGTAGTTGCCATATGAAACATGCACTAGACTACAAAATACATTTGCTCGGGTAAGGGGTGCGATACCATGCTCCATGTAACACACAGCTGGGTGCAGTATATGTCAGGGAGTTGAAATAAGTAGAACACCTTTGGCATGTCAGTTTTTTTCCACAACTGTATAGCAAATAATAATATTAGTTATGTATTTTTATAAACTCAATGCATAGCATATTTCTGCCGTTTCTAAGGAATCTAAATGATATGTGTTACTATTTCCCAATTTATTAATATCACATTTACCGACCTTGCAATACTAGACTGCTGAGTTTGCTCTCCTGCAATTTCAATTTGTGACCTTCTGATCAGTGCAGAAGAAAACAGTGGTTGTTAACCCTATCCATGCTGAAGACGGAACCGCTCCGTCATCAGCCGCGGTGGTGCTGTGCTGATGACGGAGCAGTTCCGTCATGGCCCGCCCGCCGCGCCTGCGCGGCGCTGATTTCGCGCCTGCGAGGCGTGTTTTATTGAGTGGGCGGGGCCATGACGGAACCGCCCCGTCATGAGCACAGCTCAACCGCAGCTGGTAACGGAGCGGTTCCGTCACCAGCATGCGCCCGCCCCGCCCCCTTGGCACTGCGGCAGAATAGCCGCCCCAGTGAAGGGGTTAACTCACAGAGCCAGCTTTTTATTACGTAATTATTTATTAGTGTTCATGTTAACAATACTACTCTCTGAGCTACCTTGCCATATCCTCAATACACTACAACCCTGAAAGAATGATAAGCAACAGTGAATGGCATACCTTCCATGTGCTTACTTGAAACACGGGAGGTGTAGGTGGATGTTGTAGTGTGTCAGCAGCAAAGCATCACTTTAGTTCTTGAGATGTGACCTCACATGATAAATTTAGACTTAACATTTTTTTACTTTATAAATATTTTTTTTTAAATTAGAAACCCACTACTTTCACATTTCCATTAATGATTTGAGCTGTTAAAGGGATTCAGAAAAATCCCAACAATACACATACATAAACCTATGAAAATCATACATTTATGTCAAAATCAATTAAAAGCAGTATATGCAACTTTATTTTTTTCCACAGAAGCCCTCTTTCTGTATGCTCAATCTAATAGGGTATATGTGGGGATTTCCAAACTGCATATACACTTACTCCAATCTTTTTTAAGTGGGGTAAGAATATTCATTGAAAATATTTGTGAATATCTGCTGAGTTACATTTTTGTATGTTTTTACCGCTTTTACACTGGTTACCTTTACATGACTGTAAGGAGAAAATTCATGTTCTTGACTCTGACCATAAACTCAACAGCTGAATATTTGCTTTACGATTGTGATCAAGAAATTCCACTAGTTTGAGGATGCTGCAATCAAAAACACAGCTGCACTTTGTATGTACCAAAGTGATATTTTATTTATTTATTTATTTTAAAGGCTTTATATAGCGCTGGCTAGACCCGGAGGTATCAGAGCCCTTTACATGAGCATCACATCATAGTTACAGGTTACATCGTTACAAAGGTTACACAGTTATAAGAGCATGGCAACATAGTTACATGTAAGGTCAAGATAAAACAATAAGCACAAATACGTAAGGGGAAAAGCAGGCAAGGTGAAAGATTCAGGGGAAGGGGGTAGGAGCTGGGGAAGTAGACAGGTAATGAAGGCGGGAGAGAGAAGGGGAGGGTGAAGGATACAGCATGGAAAGAGGAGGGGAAGGGCGACGGGGACACAAACCGGTAGACGAGTCAAAGCAACGTCCAAAGTCCAGTAAGCTGTGATCCCAGGGGAAGTGGTATCACTTCTCTATCTCTGTTGTCGGATGCTCCCTTTACGCAGTGAACTCTCTCAGAGGGCCTCTGAGACTCCAAGGCCTACATACTGGATCCTTCCCCAAAAAGGGGAGAGGGAGTGCTTTGACAAGGGGTGCCATACCATACCTCAGCTGTGAGTGGCTCCCTTGGCGCAGTGGACTCTCCCAGCGGGCTTGCTGAGACTCCAGAGTATAAATATTGGATCTTTCCCCAACAAGGGGAGAAGGAGTGCTTAGTCAAAAGGGCACAAAGGACAGGGGGATAGGCATCCTAGCAGGCAGGGTGAGAGATTCAGGGGGGGAGGGGATAGGAGCTAGGGAAGTAGATACAGAGAGAACGAGTACTAAATGGGAACATATTTAATTACTGAGTTATTATATAGCGCTGGCTAGACCCGCAGGAAACAGAGCACATTACATGAGGAACAATAATGTTGCAATTTACATCAGTTAAAAGTTACATAAGTATCAAGAAAAGTATCTAAAGAGCATAGGGGACAAAGTGAATGGCGCAAAGAAGGGTAAGGGGATCGGGTAAAGGGGTAGGAGCAAGATAGGACGTAGAGACGAGGGGAAAGTCTGTCCAAGGTCCAGCTGGGTAGGTGATGGCAGGTGGGGGGGGAGTCCACAACCCATCTCCTCTTTAGCTATATGGTAGCTCCACTGGGCATCAGCCAAAACGCGTAGTCTCTACAGTCTGGGGTAAGTTCCGCAGGTTCGAAGTCCTGATGTGTAAGCAGGTTAGGGGATAGGTTCAAGGTCTGGTCAATGTCCAATTGTTGTCCCGAGGAAGTAAACAACGTGGAGGGGACCACTACGGAAACCATCTTGGGGTCAGGCAGGGGACTGTACTGTACACTGGTACACTGGTGGCCATATTAGGGTCAGGCTTCTGGCAGTTAGAGTCAATATCCAGGACAGTGCCTGCCAGAGAATAACAAATCCAGTATGCACACGCCATCACACGCACAGACATGCAAAAGCATATACAAATGTGAGCACACACTCTCATATGCGCACATACGCACACACACAAGCACATATACAGAAACATCCAAAAACACAAGCACACATAAAATCCCATGCTCAAGTACAAAAACACCCAAGAACATGCACACGAAAACACCATCACATGCACAGACAAGCATAAGCACACACAAATGTGCTCACACTCTCATATACGCACAGACGCACACACACACAAAAGCTTTGTGATCTAGAGTTCAATCAGTTGATAGGATTTTACTTAATTTGAGCCCGCGGTTGCCGGTGGGGGGCACCGGGACTTATTGTTGGGGACCGGCGCTTAGTTTTCACGCATCAGATATTTACTGTGCGGAAGAGCAGGAAAATGCACAGATTGGAAATACCGGGAAAGGGAATGACACCAAAATCATGACAGAGGAAGAAAGCAGGAACCTTCAGCCGCGACATGTACAGGTAAGAGCAGTGGGGCCATGGGACCGGGTGAGGGGGGATTTTGACAGACGATAACCAGGGCAAATTTATTAATTATTTAATTTCCCCAGGTCATCGTCCGTCAAAATCCCCCCTCAAAATCCCCCCTCACAAGGCCCCACCGCTCTCACCACAGGCCGTGGCTGGAAACCTTTAAAAGAGAGATACAGCGGCAGGGGCTGTCTGGCGTAATTAAATTGGCATGGGGCGTTTTTCAGACTATCATCCTTGTATTAAGCGCACCAAGAGTTTCTGAGCAGTCCTTTGGGCACCGGCTCTCATTCTTTTATAATATAAGCACTGCGTTCATCCTTCAATATGGCATAGTCTTAAGCAAAGGCTTTCTTAAAAAGTTTGCCTTTTAGCATATTAGATGGGCTGATATAGATATCCAAATCGTTCCAGAGTTAGAGGCGCAGCACTCTTGGGGATCGCCAGTGTGTTTCTTCTGACAGTTGAAGGAGCGAGGTGGCACTAAATACAAGGCTGCGTCTGAATTCAATTTATATTCAGTGAGTAACATTGAAGTACCTTTGAAGACAACTTTTCATTATCAAAATATGCACTTTCAGGCACTTCTTAGAGTCCTGGTTTTGTCATTCCTGAGAAAAGGTCAAGTTTAGGTAAACTATCTTATAGTTGACACACACAAGAGTACTGTTGTCAATCCATTTCTGTCGAAGAAAAGAGAAATTCATTTGTGGTATTTGTTTCTAGCAGTCATTTTGCAGCACTAAAGCATTAAGCATGATATGTCTTTGTTAGCATTTAATGCAAATGTAGCAGGTAGCATTCAGGACTTGCTCCAAGCATAATGTGGCATGACTTAGTTTAGTTGTGATACACTGAAGTAGAGCAGTACTTAATTTGTAAAGAAATAACTGCCAGGGCTCTCTTCAGGAGGCCACTGCAGCTTGCACCACACATTGCCCCTGCCACACTGCCAAAAATAGTAACAACACAACTATTAACCATCACACTCCTACAAGTGTGATGATTCGGATTCTTTTAAGCCTCCAAAGCTATAAGAATGGCTTGGGATTCAGGTAATAGTCATTTTTTATGTATATTGAATTAATAATTACCTGTTGTTGTGGTCATCTTTGAATTTGTCAGACATCACCACCCTGTGGCAGACTTTTACAGGCACCGGTGTTGCCGTGCACTGGAAACCACTGGCTCAAAATAAGCACTGAGGTAGAGTCAAATAAAATCACGATGACCGACTGGAGGGTTTTAAAAAGCCTTCCACTTCTATTGATGCTTACTTTATTGTTAAAATAATTGTCACGATTTGTCAATTTCCCACGGATCAACCAGTGCTAGGTTTGCACATGATCGACATCAAACGGAGGTGACCAGGAATAGAGCTTCAAACCCTTTGACCCTTTTCCACCCCTGACCATCCTATTCCTTCCCCTAGTCTCAGGGATTATGAAGGTAGCAGCAGGAACGAAATGTAAATATGGCATTTCCTGCCTTGTTGAATTCCTGTAAATTCCTTCTTAGTCCTGTCGCACCAAATGAAATATATGTCATAATCAGGATCAGGATACAGAGGCTGCAGTCAACCGCAGCCAAGCTGGTGCTAGGCTGGTGGAGACGGTCCTTTGCCTCTTTGGCCCTGGCGGATTTGCACTGGCTCCCCGTGAAACAGAGAATCAAGTTTAAGTCACTCTGCCTAGTATTTAAGGCCCTGCATGGAATGGGTCCTACCTCTCTTCAATGCACGGTACGTTCCTGCCCGAACTTTGAGTTCATCTGGGCAAAATTAATCGGGATATTGGATATCATAGTTAAAGTATTTTCATTAGACATATGTGAATGTACCATCATATCGTTAAACAATTGTACTGGAGGCATAGATACAGATATTTTCCAATATATCTATAAATCACTGATCACAGTGAATTTACTGATAGATTTAGTGATAGCCCTATATTCACCTTGTAGGGTTCTTCAAAAGAGGCGTGCCAGGTAGAGTTCTGCATACAAATGTTAAGATTGTGCCGCTAGGCAGTTTAACTGTGTAGAAACCACAGGATGAAAACATTGTTACAAAGAACATTGATAGCTTGAAAGTCAGCCTATTCCTAGTCTAATTTTTTATGAGAACAAGGTGCTGATTTAGAAGAAGGACTTTGCAAAAAATCTGCATGAATTGTTACTTTGTTCCTCTGCAATCCATCATCGTATTCTAAGAGAGGCTGAAGGCGACCTTCTCTATGGAGGAACCTCCAATGGCTCTTTCATGGGAAAATTTTAAATGTGGTGTAAATGCTGCAGAAAATAGTGACCTAATCACTGACCAATTTAAACAATGAGTTACCCACCATTTTCAACACGGTCTACTCCTTAAAAGAAGGCCAAGGCGAGGATGTGAGTTATAGTTAACTTGAAACATGGTTCGAAGGTACTGGAGAAAACTATAACTGTGAATTTCAGTGTTTTTTTTTATTTAAAAGATTAACTTGCCACTGAAATTTTCAGCTAACTATAACATTACTTTAAACTTTTTTTTTCAGTGAATTACTAGGGTTTATTTAATGTAAAGTAAAATGTTATTACCATAGGTAAAGTCAACTATCCGCCGCACGTGTCCGAAGTCCCTGTTGCCAACTGCTTGCAGGCAAGCACGACAGCATCATGCATGACCTTCATCCAACCCTCTGCAGGCAGTGAGCTCCCTGCCGGGGAAGGGGTTGTGCAGCCCTGATCCTCAAGCCACTATTGGCCCCAGGAACACCATTCCCTGAGGCCGTTTGTTTCTAAAAAGGGGAGGGGTGTGTACAGTCCCATCCCCAGCCCTCTAATGTCCCAGGGTTCCCACTGGCCAGACTCTTGAATATCAGAGCACTATACATACATTGACAAGTCAGTGTTAAAGAACATTGAATACAGGATAAGAATTTGTCGAGATTCTTAACATTTTCTTTACATACATTGTCAGGCCAGTGTTAAAGAACACTGATTACAGGATAAGAATTTGTTGACAATCCAAATACTGTCAGGCCAGTGTTAAAAAACATTTGATTACAAGATAAGAACTTGTTGAAAATAGAAACAGAATAGTTCCTAGAGAACAACATTGCATATAATATACAAAATATAGTTTGAGGAAGAGACTCCAGTTGCATGGTAGGTGTTATAGCCCTAAGGCTAAGGATGCTGATTGAGGAGAAGATCTTTCAATTGTCTTTTGAAGCTCATGAAGGAGGCGTTCATCCTGATATATGCTGCGAGGGTGTTCCAGCTTTTAGGGGAATTGGGGAATTGCCCGAGAAAGTGTGTGTTAGAGCTTTTTGTTTATGTTTTTGTGTGAGATGAGAAGAGTGTTGGTGAATTTTAGATACCTCGTCTGGCTTGCTGTGAGATTGAATGCCTGATAGATTAGTTTCCCAGTGTGATGGATTTTGTGAGTGAGACAGGCAGTTTTGAAGCAGCCACAGCTTCTACCAGGAGCCACTTCAGATTTTTCAGGGAGGGTGAGATGTGATCATGTTTTTTGACTCCAGTGACCATCCTTGCTGCTGTATTTTATAGTGGCTCTTGAGGGGGCTAAGTGTGACTTTGCGATGCCATTGAGGGTGGCATTTCAGTAGCCCAGTCTTAATAGAGCCATCGCTTGCGTGGTGACTTTCAGATGTTTCGGAGGGAGAAAAGGCTCAATTTTGTGTAGCGGTTTTAGATTTCAGAATACACTCTATTTATCGTAATTTCTATGAGTGGGATCATGCCTTACATTAGGGTCTCAGGAGAATCCCAGAGATTTGATGGATTCAGCCAGAGACAATTTGGAATTAAAAGATAGTGTTTTGTCATTCTTGGACCTGGATGGTCTGATCGTTGTTGGGTAGGAGAAGTATTTCCATCTTGTCTTGGTTGCATTTTAGGTGGTTGTGTGACTGCCATTTTTGGACTTTTATGAGGGGTCTTGGGATTTCGTTGAAATCTGAAGGTGCTTGCAGAGTGGTCATCCCTAAGGGGTTCAGAGAGATCGAATAAGTGTAAATTCCCTCCTTTGTTATCAGGGAGATTCCAGTGGAAGACAGTTCAATCTTTGTGATTTTATCATTGAAGAATTTCACTAATTTGTCACAGCGTTCTTTGGAGACACTGATTTTGAGATTTGTTGTTTAATGATGATACAACATTTTTTCGGGTGGTTCTTTGCTTTATCTAATGCTCTGTGGAAGAAGTGGCTTTTTCTTTTACTATGTGGTTTACGTAATTCCTGTGTTCGGGTCTGAGCTTTTGGAGATGGGTTATGGATGGTTTTGTTCTCCAAAGTCTGTTTGTAGCTCTAAGTTGTCTTCTTTCAGCGTTAAGGTCTTTGTTGAACCAGGATCTCGAGAGAGTGTTTCAGATATTTGTTTAGTTTCAGAGGAGCTAATTGATCTAGGATGGCTGATGTTGTTGAGTTAAAGTGTGCTGTAAGCTCATCTTTTGTGTAGGAAGTAGTGCCCTCATTCTATCTTCCATATCAGCCAGGTGAATCTGATTAATGTTTCAAGACCATTGGAGAGTTTTCTGTGTGTCTACAGGGTTAGTTTCGGCTTCGTTGAGTTGGAACAGAATCATGTGGTGATCTGACCAATCAACTGGAAGGATGTTGTCAATACTTACAGTTTTTTTGTGAGCTATGATGCATCAAGGGTTGGAACTCTTACATGCATTTGGCCCTTGCAGTGTTGGATGAGGTCAGTGCTTAGTAAGAGATCATTTAGGGTTTGGATGAATGTGTCTTTCTCCTCATTCCAATGTAGATTGAAATCACCTAAGATTATTTTATTGTCATTGGAGAGTGAGCAATGAATTATCAGTTCCGTTAGGTGTTTATACCAAAGGTGAACGTTTTGCCTGGTGGGTACTAGAGGAGGTGGCATTTTGTTGTTTTATTGTTCTTCATTGTGAAGTTTGTGCTGAGATATTCAAACGTTGAAGAGGAAAAGGTATCTGTTTCTGCCATGTGAATGCTGCTCATATGGATGATTGCTTTTCCACCACCATGACGTTTGTCCCTGTCTTGATGATAGAAAAGCCTTGAGGGACAAGGAGGTCTATGATCGAGTAAGAAGAGGCATTTAAGCATGCTTCTGTGATGAATGCAATGTCAATGTTGCAGTTCAAGATTGTTTCAGCTAGTTCCGGTACATGTTTGGTCGCATATCTGCAGTTTATGACCATGCAGTTGATACTTCTAGTGCTGTTCAGCTTTTGAGTGAGGGGAACCATGGGGATATTGATGTGGTGAGTAGGTGGTCTGGGAATTCTTGGGGAAGTTGAGGTCTCTCCCAATCCCTGTGATCACTTGGATCTTGGAAGTGAGGTTGCCTTGGGCTGATGTCAGGTCATAGGTTTTGGCTAAGACTGTCATCTCAGGGCTCAGTCTTTTCAGCCGGTGAGATTGGTTGTCGAGCGGATTTGTGAAGCAGCAATGAGGCTGGATCTTTAACAATTATGAGGGTGGTCTGGTGATGGAGGGGTAGGAGAGGTGTGGAAATTGGGCTAGCTCCAGATTAGATATAAGGATCTTCAGGATATTTCTGATATCCTGCATTTTATCTAATTTATGTTCCATGTGTGTTATTTGCTCATTTAACTTGCGCTTGGACATAGGGGTCTGTGAGTAAATTGAGGAGTTGTGTATGATTTATCGTATGTTTGGTAAACTGGATGAGTGGGGTATGAGTCAGTGAGTGTGGTTGGTTTGCCACTTGTTTCTTCCCTGCTTTGATCAGGATTGGAATAGGAGTTCTGTGGACATCATTGTACTTTTGCATTTGAATCGAAGGGTGTAGAGGCAGTTTAGGAATGGTAGGTTCTGGTGCCTCTGGTACTGCGTTTTGCATGGAGTGGAGAAGGAGGGGAGGGGTTAAGATTGAATTAGTGTAGTCAGGGGAGTTGATGGGATAAGGATGAGGATTAGGGTTGGTGGGGTTTTTAGGATATGGTTTGGTTTCTGTATTGGGAGTTCCAAAATGTGTGAGAAAGAGATAGTGGAGTCTGGCTCTTCTCGTTAGGACATTATGGTTGGAAGAGTTAGGGAGGAGAGGCTAAAGTTGGAAAGCCTAGTGGGTCCCACGTGCAGTTCCTCATGCGTTTGAGGGGATATTATGGATGGATGAGTTATGGAGGAAAAGCTGAAGTTGAAGAGCCTAGCGGGTCTCATGCATTTTTCATCTTGTGTTCTTGCCTGAGGTGGACAGTGGTATGAGGCTGGACAGTTTAGTGTCATGTGGCTGCAATTGGAAGAGTAGGTAGATGGAGTCAAAGGAACGTATGTTGGTGTCATTAGATATTTCTGTTTGTGTTGATTGTTTTGGTGGGGTTGCCAATGAAAATAGGTGAGTTGGCTATTGTCAGTTTGCAGCTGTTGTGATGTTTGATGAGTTTATTATATTTAGTAGATTAGATAGGATTGTGTATCATTTTGCAGGTCGGTGTGAAAGATGAGATCCGTTTTCTCTGGACCTTTGGAGGTGTTGTAATAGATGTCAGTTATGATTGTTTGGGAGTGAAGTTTGGGGGATAGGTTCAGACCATGGTGTTTCAGGTAGCTAGGTGTAGTAGAGGTGAGGGGAGCTGTGTCATTTATTTGTTACTTTGTTGGTAAAATTATTTTTGCGGGATTGGGAGCCTGGTGTAGGCCAAGTTGACCATCCTACTGAAAGAAATCATGTTGCAGTGCCTGGGATCAGGCTAGTCCATGGTGGTCGTCGAGTTATTGCATATGCATTAGACTATCTGTGTTGTTGCATGATGCAGGGCAGATATCTTCTTGGATTCTAATGAGTTAGAGCTGCTGAGTCACTAGTGGGGGGTATTTTGGTACCAGAGGGGTTATCCTGTTTGATTTTGAGATTATATATGCAAAGTTGCATGAGAGATATGGTGAGAGATGATGAATATTTGACAAATTCAAAATAGTGGTTGCTCTTGTTTGTGTAGATTAGCATTCGACTAATCCACGATGGCTGCTGCTCATGGAGTGTAAGTCCTCTTTCTACTTTTATTGTAGCATTAATTAGGAAATGGAAAAGTTATAGAGTGAAGAGGCAACTTAGACCTCTTCTAGGTCTATGAAATGTAAGAACAGCAGCATCAAGATGGATGCCAAACATGGAGGGATCATAGAGTGCAGCCCTGGACACCTCAAATGGAAAATGAGAATATGGGTCATTAAAAATAAAGTGTCAAGCAGATAATTGAATCCTGATTACTGGTGAGGAGTCAGGAAGCAGGATACACAGTTCAGGTAAAGAATGGCACATTTGAGCATTGTACTAAACATAGAATTCCACATTTAAGTAGGATGATAAATTTACATCAGGGGAATGACAACTGGCATCTCTATATATATTTATAGAGGGGTAAGTATGAGTAAAGACACTCTCACAGCCCAATTTAGGACTCAGGGACCCCATCCCCTGGTATATTTAAGGTTAGGGGGCACAGCCACCCCACCAGAATCAATGCTGGATACACTGCACCCCCCCTGAGCTTTGGAAAGCCCCGGGGAGGGGACCCCATCTCTCAGGACCGTGAATCAAATAAAAAGGGACGAGGGCTAAGCAACCCCCTCACGGAGCCTTTAAAGGCCCCTCTGGATGGGGCTGGCACACTTACTGTGTCTTGGGGAGTCCACACCCGGCACACAGTAGTTTCCCTGCCTGCATGAGTGCAGGCAGGGAAACATGTCTTTTCTTCCTTCTAGTTGGAGCATTTAAATCACCTGTCAAATGGGAACAAACATGTAAGTGTGCCCCCAGCCGGCGGGAGATTTAAAGATGCTCCCAGCAGCTGGGAGCAGACTTGTGTTGTGTTTTCCTACCCGCACTGATGTGAGCAGGGAAACAGGACACATATTGCTCAGAAAAAGTATGCAAAGATAGCTGCCCTCTCCAGGCATGAGCAATGCCGGCCCCTAGACCATGCAGGAAGTCGGCTTGGGCTGTGGGGACCCAGGGGCTCCCCTTGCTGCCCCATCATATGGAATGTGGATGCCCCCAGTTGGCACTGGGACACCCATCTCTAGCCTTGTAGATGGGACCCACTGCATTATGAGGCTCGGGGAGTGGGGCCGCACCACCCCCTCCCTTTTTTAAGTGTATTTAGCCCTAGGGGATGGGTTCTTCTGGCCTGTTAAGGCTCAGTGAAGGGACCTGCATGCCCATTCCCCATTTCCCGGGGCCAAGAAGGCCTGTGGGGCACACGCCCTTCCTCTGTTAAATTGTATTTGGCCCTGGGTAATGGGGGCCCTCAGGGCTTTTTAAGGCTTGTGGAGGGGGCCAAGTGGCCCTGCCCCTTTTTCTTAGTGCTGGACCTGGGAGTTGTTTTTTTTTTTAGCCAATTAAGGCACCGGGGAAGGGGCTGTCCCCCCCCCCCCCCTCTCCTAATATATTTGTTTTGGCCTTCGGTTAATCAGGTTCCCAGGGCCTAAGGCCAAGCATATGATAGTAAAGGTGCTGCGCATCGTGGTGTTGGCTGCCTGCTGGGAGGGTTGGCTGCAGGTCCTAACTTTAGTAATAAAATATTACAATATGCTAAAAAAAACTCTAGAAATTCCCTGAAAAAAACAAAGGTTAAAGTGATGTTATAGTTAGGTGTGATAAAAAGGTCTGTTTTTGTTTAAAAACAAATTAGAAATTAACTGAAAAATCCAAAGGTTAAAGTGGCGTTATAGTTAGGTGAATATCTCAGTGACAACATTAAAGTTTTGAACTAAAAAAACACAGAAATTCACCAGCTATAGTTAGTAGCCCCTGCCATTCACTGCTTATGACCTCACCCATTACGTCACTCATGACATGTTCTATTACATCTTTTATGACGTCACTGAAGACATCATCCAAGCTTCTTTTGCACACATTGCTCTATAAACCAGTATGGCATTACAGGTCTGAAAGTAAGTACCAAATAGATCATATTAATATTAAGCATCATTAATGCAATCATATATACAACCCCAGTAGGTGAACCAAGCATGTGTTATGTGCAAAATTGACCCTAAACCATACACTTCATGGGTAGCTGAGTTCATTTTGACTACCAACCACAGATAGAAGGCAGCCCCTCCTGCACACGTGTTTAATCTGTATAGAACTGTTCAAAGAAAACAAAGTTCCTCCAGATACTTAGCTTCTGTGACATAACTTAAGTCTTACTATGGTCAGCCTTTATCTTTACTTTATGGAGAGAGTTTGTTTTGTACCACACTGTTTGCAGACAGTGAAAGTCTCATGAGAAATCCACCACATAGCATTCAAAGTATCTACTAAGAACAGTGCTACTCTATGCAAAAACTCTCCAAAGAAACACTATTCACTAGACAATCCAAAGGCCTGAAGGTGATAAAGGTTTTCTTACTCCCTTTAGCCTGCATACTGTGGTGAACATTTTACAGATAGACCATCTTCTAAAGCGAGTCATGCACAGGTACACATGTTAGTACCTGGTGGACACATACTTCTGTCTTATGCACACATTTTATGCTGATACAATTATGTCTAATACTCAAGGATGCCCACAATGCTTAGTAAGTACTTCATAGAATCTTTGCCCTGTTGGAAGCTTTTTCTGCAGAACCCAAAATTGTGTGAAAAATACTGGACACAAGTTATCAACTGTCACCTGCATACAGAGGTACTCCTGCATACAAAGATTTATAATGTGTTCCGTATCGCTACACACCTTTGATGCATTAGGAACACATTAACATTATAAACACGGACACTTATTAGCTAGGCTATACAAAATTATGTAGAGAAATAGTATGGTAGTTACCTGCCACTGTGTAAACTATAAAACAAACTAACACACCTATTGTTGTGGGATGAACTTAAATAATTAATACTTAAGTAGAACACCCTAGCAGTATTTGTTTCTTTGTTTTCCATTACTTCAATGCAGTACATTGTTATAATGCATTATGGGTCTCATACATACCTACTTTTAAAAGAGGATAATTCCAGATAGTATTGATATGGATCACAACAAATGCCTGCATTAAATGAGTATTTGTCCAAAATATGGTTTATTCCTACTAGCACCAGATGGCAATCAATCAAAACCAATGATCATAAATTATTATTAGAGAAAGCTACACTTCATTCTCCTTTAACTGTTCACAAACCCAGCCAGTCCTAGTCTTTTCTTGTATACGTAATGCAATAATTTTCCATAAATGAAACAGTTGCCCTTAAGGCCGCTATCCAACATAGTCCAACACAAAACAATTCACCCCATCCACTGGCGGCTCGTGGAATTTGAAAATGGCGGATGTAAGAGCAAGCAAGGGAAGCGAGCCGGACATTTAGGAGACAGGTTCAGGGGTGATACAGTGCCCTTGGTGAAGTAGGGGCAAGGGAGTAGTCATCTGAGAGAGGCCCGAAGGAAGATGTTAGGGGCCGGAGGGGGGGACAATGGAGCAATGGCAAATCCTGAAAGCAGAAGACCCCGGGCAGAGTATCAGGCTTTTAAGGCAGATTGACAGAGGAGGCAAAGGATACTGGCACTCATGCTTTCAGCTCACAGCTCTAATGACGATCCTCTGAGAGGTGTCTCCAGCTGTAGCTGATGAAATAAGGAGGGCAATATGGGCTAAGCACAGGCACATGTCACTGAATGCTCCAAGCTCTAATGCCGATGGGCCGGCCTTAGTCAGAAAAAAGGAGAGTTGTAGAGGCTAGAGAGCTGCACCAGGAAGGGTGACCAGGAGTCAAAAGACTACAGCAGTGGTTAAGAAGGGACAAATGAAATACTTTGTCCCACCAAAATCCCCCTCCTATTCCCATAGGCTGACACTATCAAGAGTCAGCAAGAGGAGGCGGAATCCTGGAAGGACATACTTAACCTATGTAGCAGATCCGGGCGTTCTAATTACTCGAACAAAGCCCTGGAAAAACTGTTGCTTTAGGTAAGTGCTTTAGGAAGAGGTGCGGGTAGCCAGGCACTGGCCTGACTACCCTCACCTCTTCCTCACAGACCCACACTGTTCATGTGGGATTTGGGCGATATTGAAGTCAACCACCTAACATGCGCAGTGTGTGTTTGTATACTGCTGTGGTGCACTGCTACTTAGAGACTGGGCAGTATGAGTGCCTCAGTCTCAGATCAGTCTTCCAGTCTCATTCTCCTTCTTCCAAGACTAACAGGGCTCTACCCACAACACCATCACACAGAATCTGCCCCTGACCCAATCCCTACATACCGCCATCTAATCTGTACAAAATGCCAAACATACAGTATCAACAGGCCACTCTGACTCGTCAGCAAGAATCCTAAAGCTTAAGAGGTTCTCCAGATGTGGAGAAAACTTTGGTAGAAGAGAAATGGTATGGTTGCACTTTACAAATGTACTTAACATAGTATGACATTACATCACAACATCAAATTGATGCAGTTACCATTTGCTCACTTTAGCACTTGGGGCTTAGAGCAAATTGGGTGCTGCTATCTTGTCCAAGGATTTATCACAAGCATTTAGATAACTTTAACTACCCATGCTGAACATCGCACAAAAGGCTTTGATGTGCCAAATCGTCTCTTTTTTTAGACATAGTTTTAAGTCGGATGTACTGCACACCCTATGCTTGGAGCACCCTATTTTCGTGCCAGATGTTAAGATATTGGTCTCAAATTATGTCTTTTACTGTTGCGTACCTGAGGAAGAAACTGCCCTTCAAGTTTTTATCTCATAACATTCCTTCCTCATGAAACAAAGAAAACAATCACACTGGAGACCTTTTCAAGGGTAATTGAGTGCACTCTCCTGTGACCAGCAGTCTTTAAACTGCGGCTGATAAAAGTTTCTCGTAAGTTGTTGGAACGACAACACATCTTTGGAATGCTCCCTCAATTAAATGCCATTATAGTCTACCGAATGACTCAACCAAGTTTCTAAACATGTAAAGCAAATTCATTCTCTAAAGTTGAATAAAACTGTATTTCAACGTTTTTGATTGGCTTCTCAGCAAATCTTTTACTTTCAAAACAGCTAACCGATGACTCGAATATGTGGTTTTTAAAGATGTTTCTCTTGAAGTGAAATACTAATTTAAAATTCTAGATACCTATCATAAAATACATGGCTTAAACACAAAATAGCTTTATGTTGGACTTGGCCCTCTTTGCAGGGCCACTCCCCACAATTTTGGCCTTCGCTCCTCCTGTTATACTGAATTGGTTTTTGTTGACTCTAGGACTCTGCGGACCAGTCTACTGCTAGCCAGTGCTAAAGTATTGTGCTCTCTCCTTTAACAGTGTCAACAATTGGCTTACATCCAATTGACACATATAATTTACTTATAGGTTTCTAGTAAAGTGGTATTACAGGTATTACAGGTACCCAGGGCCAGTAATTGAAATGCTACCAGTGGGCCTGCAGCACCTATTGTGCCATCCATTTAAGTAGCCCTTATAAACCTATATTAGGCCTGCAATTGCAGCCGGTCTGTGCAGTTTCAAACTGTCATTTCAACCTGGCAAAATAAATCTTTTGTCAGGCCTAAACCTTCCATTTTAATACATATAAGTCACCCGTAGGGTAAAAAGTTTGACATGTACTTTTAAGTTTTATGTGTGGTAACCGGTAGGAAATTAATGTTTGGTGTCTGAGGAATTGTAATTAAAAGCCATCTTTACTGGTAAAGTTGGATTTTAGGTCACAATTCTGAAAATGCCAATTTTAGAAAGTGGGTATTTTCTTATCCTAACCATTGGTACCTGCAGCCTGTTTGTGGGGCACATTACTAGGTGTATTTAGAAGTTGGCCTATGTGTATTTCTTACAGACAGTATCACACTAGAGGTACTTTGTGTTGGCAGGATGGTCCATCTCTGGCAGAATGGATGGGCAGAGCTGTCACCTAGCATACTTGCACTTCAAAGGCACTGGCGCAGCTCACACACAATTGACTTCACACTTGCCTTTTGTTGACCCGAGACAGACTGAAACTAGGATAGGCAGGAAATTCCAGACACCTCTATAGAGGGAAACTGCAGAAGCTTCTCCCACTTCAAGATGGGCACAAGGTATATAAAGGGGACCCTCAGATGCACTTAAGCCCATGGACCTGTGGATACTACAGAAGAAAGATACCCTGCTGCCCTGCTGCTTAACTTTACATTAAATAAGGGGAGTTTTACCCAATAGAGTCACTAGGGACCTGGGTGCTATATGATACAGAATAGGGGGTGCCAGTGAAAAGGTATCGCAAGTACACAAACAAAACGCTTTGGAACAAACAATATTAGAAAATCACAGACTAATAATTCTGCACACTGTTATTTATTCACAATGTGCTTATTCACATTTCTTACGACAATTTCATAACACAACAGTTATAGTGCCCCAGGGAGAAGGAGGGTGAGGGACGGTGTTTGTGTGGGGAAGGAATGTGCAAGGTAGGTCATCGTGACAATAATATCAATATATGATTCATAAACAATCAATACAACCATGATAGCGATGCTACTAATTCATAATTGGAATGATGGTTGCATCGACTGGTGAATGGTAATAGCCATCGACGTTTCGACCCCAAAATTATACTGGTAGGTATACATCACACCTTAGAGCGGGGTCTTCATCAAGACAAAAGAGCCCTGGGGAACACTGGTTTCTCTATGAAAAAATTGACTTAAAAATTTGTATTATATTTACAGTGATAAGCAGATTGAAATTAAAACCGGCGCACAAGGGCGCCCCAACACAATCTATTGGAATAGGAATTTATTCACCATGGGAAGTTGGGCTAATAAGCTCACAACATGAACAGGAGAACGGGGAGCGTCGTTTGATCCGAGTGAGATTGCCGGGATCGATATGTATCAGATCCAATAAATTCTCTTGCGAAAAACCACTTCCAGGGGATGTCAGAATGATCATCAAATTGCTATGAAAGAGAAATGGACATGAAGGACGTATCAATATTGTGTCCCTTCGATTCAATACTGAAACTATTAAGTGCAAAGAAACTGATCAAACGCACTCTTGAGCTATTACTTAAATTAGTTCACATGTGGCTCAGATAGTAACCAAATGGGAGGTATTTACTCCCTCATTGAGGTTGTGTCCCTACAGAGGAATCTTATATAAAACCAAAAAGGGTCCAGGACCGGCTCATAGTAACATAATACGGATATCACCATACTTGAGACTTTTATGCTAGTACCAAAACGGCCTTGCCACCTCGGATTCAGCAATGTACAAGTGTAACAGTCATTAGTTCATTGTAAGGTGTTTATTATATAGGGGATGGGTAACTAAATATGCCAACACTGGCGCGTTGCAGCTGTGTTTGAAGCACTCCAAAAGCATGGAACCTCCGTGTTTTAAAAAAAACGCTCGTTATGACATCAAATTTCTATAAAAATGAACAGATAGTTCAGTTAGAGCCACGTGTGTAGATGTCAAAATCATGGCTGCCCAATTTCAATAGCCGCTACATACCTATTAGCGCTGACCACAGCCTTCACTCAATACTGGCGGGGGTATCCATTTCTCAACCAGAGCGCACTCACTTTAAAAAAAACGAAATGGCGACAATAAGGGAATTGCTCCACAGTGCACATATTATAACTACAACAGCCAGCCGCAATGCTACTCCAAAGGTGAGAGATTCTAACCTTCAACACAGCAAACGTTGTTATTAATCCAACTCCTTCGGTCACCCGATCCTTGTCCGAAACAAACAACCGACATACATTTAATCGGAAGAGGACGTACGCACTGATGTCGGGATGGTAAAAAAGAGGGACGTACTCCGGGAAAAACCCGGAAGTGTTGATTAAGCTTCGGTTGTCATGACACCCGAACCGGCTTGCCACTGCGCGAGTCTTTGGCAGCAGGCTAGAGACCTACAGAAACAGTTAAGTTATAACATCGGATCATGAAGTAACCATAGATTATCAGCATGACATCTCGATTAGTCACTTTGATAGAGTGTATCATGATTAAATTATACGCATAGCAACATGGTTACTAAGCGAAGTAGTGGTAAGGGTGTTACGCCTGATTAAATTACACGCATAGCGACACTGTTATTAAGCGAAGTAGTGGGGAGGGTGTTTCGAATGAAGTACCAAGGTATGTACTCAGTGATATATAATTTTGTTACAAATGGTGTGGTAAGGTATAAATCCCACATGCAATGACTGAGAAAGTGTACCTAACTCTTTTGATGAACCTTATCATAAATATTCTAGTAGGATATATGTACCACATCATAGCGTCCCTTTTGTACAACAAGGGAGTCATCAATTAGGATAGTATACATAATATCCCTGCAAACATACATTGTCTAAAGGCGTCACGCACCTCCTACACAGAGGGGTGTAGGTGACTGCATCCATCCATTATTCTGGGGCATCACGCACCTCCTACGCAGAGGGTTGTACATGATTTGACATATCAGGTCGCATCCTCTATTCATGGTAAGAACTGCAAATTTTCATGCACCTCTCACACAGGAGGGTGAAAACAGGAGTTTGCAGCTTTAGACCATGACTTAATAAATACCGATGATTCAGATCAATCCTAAGATGAATCCGAGGTGGCAAGACCGTTTTGGTACTAGCATAAAAGTCTCAAGTATGGTGATATCCATATTATGTTACTATGAGCAGGTCCTGGACCCTTTTTGGTTTTATATAAGATTCCTCTGTAGGGACACAACCTCAATGAGGGAGTAATTACCTCCCATTTGGTTACTATCTGAGCCACATGTGAACTAATTTAAGTAATAGCTCAGGAGTGCGTTTGATCAGTTTCTTTGCAATTAATAGTTTCAGTATTGAATCGAAGGGACACAAAATTTGATACGTCCTTCATGTCCATTTCTCTTTCATAGCAATCTGATGATCATTCTGACATCCCCTTCAAGTGGTTTTTCGCAAGAGAATTTATTGGATCTGATACATATCGATCCCGGCAATCTCACTCGGATCAAGTGACGCTCCCCGTTCTCCTGTTCATGTTGTGAGCTTATTAGCCCAACTTTCCATGGTGAAAAAATTCCTGTTCCATTAGATTGTGTTGGGGCGCCCTTGTGCGTCGGTTTTAATTTCAATTTGCTTATCACTGTAAATATAATACACATTTTTAGTCCATTTTTTCATAGAGAAACCCCGCTCTAAGGTGTGACGTATACCTACCAGTATAATTTTGGGGTCGAAACGTCGACGGCTATTACCATTCACCAGTCGATGCAACCATCATTCCAATTATTAATTAGTAGCATCCCTATCATGGTTTCTTTTTAATTGTGAGCATTAATAGTTCGTCCATTGTGCTGGCTTAGTAGTCTGAAGCCAGTTGTATGGATTGTTTATGAATCATATATTGATATTATTGTCACGATGACCTGCCTTGCACATCCCTTCCCCACACAAACATGGTCCCTCACACTCCTTCTCCCTGGGGCACTATAACAGTTGTGTTATGAATTTGTCATAAGAAATGTGAATAAGCACATTGTGAATAAATAACAGTGTGCAGAATTATTAGTCTGTGATTTTCTAATATTGTGTGTTAAAAAAGCGTTTGTTTGTGTACTTGTGATACCTTTTCACTGAGACCCCCTATCGCCCTGCTGCTTGAGGCCTGCCTACTTGCTGAGAAGGATGGAAGGAAGACTGCACCCTTCATCCCCTGCTGAAGTGACAATCTCCAGAGGCCTCCCTAATACTTCTCAACTGACCTGCTGCACCTGGACCAGCTGCAACTGGACCTTCTTTCTCCCTGCTGGCCTCTGCTGGAGTGAGTTCCTAAGTCCTGAAAGGTGCCTCCTGGGTCCTAGACCCTTGGTGTTACATCAGTTTAACTCCTCCTTGAAGAAAAGGAGAAATCTTGAAGTTTTGGGCTCTACAGTAGAGAAAACAAGCCCCTTTGCACCAAGATCTTGCCACCAGTGCCAATTCCCAACCATTGTGAATGTCCAGCAACGCCTGTCTGCGACGCCCGACAGGATCTTCACACTACAGTGACATCTGTCTGCAACAACATGTCTCTCTCTTTGCACTACAGCGACAATCATCTGCAACGCTCTCCCTGCTCCTCCCGGCCTCCTCCACCATGAATGGAATTCTTTGCGCTGGACGTATGAAAGTATCTTTTTCAGGAGGACTGACCTGGTACCTGTATCCAGCCAGCACTCAATCGTGGTTGGCCTGAACTTGTGACTTTCACACGGTCTTGCATGACCAGATAACTGTGAGTGTCACTTTGTACTGTTAGGTGCTATTCTTACCTGAAATCTTTGAAATTGCAAATCTCCGGTCCTATTGGTTGGACCTTTGTAATATTGGTGTCGAATAATTTATAAAACTGTACTCTAGTTTTCTAAATTGGTGTGGGATTTTTCTTGTGTATTGTTTTCACTTTATCACTGTTGCATAAACACATTGCCTCTAAATTAAGCCTGACTGCTTTTGTGCCTAGCTACAGAGGATTAAGCACAGGTTAATTTACTAACCATCATGTGGTTTGGTAATAATCTTTAATGGCAGAGTGCAAACGGTCAGGGTGTGCCATTTGCAAGCGTGATTCCTTCATCAACACTCCAACACAAAAAGCATAATTGGTCAGAGTGCATAATTTGAGATGAGCTGTCCAGTTTGTATATACACAACATAGGATACACATTAAAAAATATTGGAAACTTTAAATAGACAAAGAAGCCATTCATTTCTGAGCAAGGAGGAGACATACAGCCCTCTCTAAGTATATATTAAAATATTAATCATAATACTGTGTGCGATAGAGAGCTAACGTTGTCTGTTGTGACAACGCATAAAGAGAAGTCTGTGGATTTACTATTGTTAATAAAAGGTGTACCTGTGAGATACACACCTAACATAGAATAGTAAACATGTTTGTAAAGCGCAGGTTTGCCCCAATGGCCTCATGGTTATTGTTACCCATAATTAACAAGAATGACCACTGGAGGGATGAAAGACTGTGCGATAATGCCAGGGCTTGAACCTGGGAACACGGGGTAAAGCACACCTTACTGCAGTGAATATATCACCCCTGAGGCACCATACTTTGTGGAAGCCAGAAGAAGAGTGGATGCCAGGTTTACTTTGTAAACGCTCTTGTGCAAAGGGATATTCTAAGAGAAGTAATGAGGCAGATCCAATTCCAGCAGGGAATTTGATTTTATTGGGAAAATTGTATTGAGTTAATTCCATAAATGTTGTGGGGTAATTGTCTTAGTGGCTGCTGATACAGCAACTATAAAGATGTACACGTCCTCAAAAAGAGGAATTGAATAATTAACAGCTGGTTTAATATTAATGAATGAAAATAGCTTTCATGTTTGTTAAGATTGATTTCAACTATTGTACCAGGCTGTTTTTATCATTAATTTCACACCATTTTACTTCGCTCATAGGCACATTCGCCAGGGTCTTCGCTCACCATTTCTGTGAGAGAACCTGTTCAGTCAATATATCAGCAATGGCAGCTGATACCACTGCTGCACTCTCCTACCAGTCAGAGAAATTAGTGTGTCTCCTATAGGTAAGTTGGCTTCTCATTGGAGATGATTCTTTGGTGCATTAAGCAAACTTTTGGTGCATGCATTTAGATCATCTAACAGAGTTATTGTTTCATAACATTTCGATCATTAGGATAAAAATTGATAACCTCAAGGAAACATGCTTGCTTCTGCCAGGAGATACTAAAGTCTTATGTTAGACTTTGTCTTTTGAGAGAGAATGGTTAAGCAGCATACTTAAGTTCAAGAAATTTTATTGGAATAATTATAGACAAAATAAGCAAAATACATCTGCAAAACAAGTACATAGTAATGAGCTTAAATACTTGAATGAAAAGAAAAAGGTGTATAGAATTCTAAAAGGAGGAAAGAAAAAAAAAGGAGAGAGAGAAACAAACAGAAAAAAGAAAAGAGAGAAGAAGAAAAAGAAAAAGGAAGAACATGAAAGAGCAGCATACTTAACTAAGATATCAAGGGCCTTCACCAGGGCAAAATGAGCATTATTCCAAGGCCCTGCAATACTCAACAGCGGCAGTCCCTCCACTAAGGCAGAGGAGCGTCGCCCCACTGATCATTGAGCAATGCAAAAGAAAAAGAAAATAACATGATAAGAAAATGATAATAACAAGAAGGTATTATGATGTTATTTTTCGTTACGGGACTCCGACTCCAGCCGGGTTGGGTGATGCGGGGCTGGGCTCCCCACCATCAGAGAGAGCAGGCGTGGTTTGCACTTCCCCCCCTGAATGCGCATGACTGCTTGGTCGACCCTCTGGAGCCGTCCAAACAGTCAAGCGCACTTGGCATGTTCTCTACTGGACTGTGTTGCACAGCCCAGTGGAGAACATGCCCACCCTCCCAGTTACTGCCGGAGCGGCTGTTTCGGCCGCTCAGACCGAGCAGCATCATGATTGGCTACAAGTGTCGGGAGACTGGGTGCTTCCGGTGCTCTGTGAGGACAGAAGAGAGACGTGCAGCAGAAGGTAGGATAGTTTTTTTATTTTTATATCGCGCCTTTCCCCCTGGTCGGGCATTCTGGCTGTAAAATGTTTCATAGATTTAGAAAGTAAAGCCTGCCCTGTGTATAAATGATAAGGCAGCTGACATGACCAATTTGGACGCTCATTCCTTTTAGAATTAATGAAGAGTGCCCGGGGACCCGGCTTCAAGTTCTTGACCGAGGCCCAATGACAACATCATGCAATCCTGTGGATGTCGAGACTGCTGATAAATTAATCTCCTTTACAATAACAGAACGTCTACCCTCTATCAAGCAAAATCCCTCTTCTTTTCTGTCAATAGATAACCCTCTCAGCACTATGTACAGATGCACTTGTGAGTCAGTCAAGCATTTTTTTTTCCTTTTGTAGGGTGACCCTATCTTCCCAGTTTATTAGGGGACGTCTTACTGAAGTGTTTGATCCTACACAGCATTTAAATGTGTAAAAATGCGGTTGGGTTATGATAGCTAGCAGTGTGCTCTGAAGACATGTTAGGATTTATCATATAACTGGAAACATTTGTATACCCGGATTAGAACAGAAAAAAACAATTCTGGTCCCATGGCACCTGGATCTTTTTAAAGTAGGAGCACTGAGTTGCTATTGTGAAAGAAAACATATTTGGTTTTGGTGAGAGTAAGTTTGCAGTACATGGTCAAATCCGTTTTTAACAAATAATAGAGTGATCCATAGTTTTTGGTTATAACAAACCCCTTACCAGCTTTATGAATAGATTAGAGATCATGGGAAACAGGATTGACTCCTAAAACCAGCACAAGATACGTGGACAGCATCACTGGTAATTTTGTAGCAGGCTGTGTCCATCTCTGTGTGTTTGAAGTAGAAGTGATAGTGACACATTGATTATTTTTATAAAAAATAGTAGCTGGAGAAGCTGTGATTTAAATATGCATGCCTTAGATTTTAGTTTTTTATGAGGATCACAGGTTGACCAGTTTTCAAGAAGATAGAACTATTGTTCGAAATTGAGTTTCTAGTTGGCTGAGATTTGCACCCTTACCAAGAAGGGACCACAGTCCTAGTCGGGTAAGTCAGATACATAACCTAAATTATCATGTGCCCACCCTCTAATAGCTTGGCACAGAGCAGTCAGGCTTAACTTAAGAGGCAATGTGTGAAGTATTTGTGAAACACTTAATTACAGTAACACAGTGAAAACGACATAAAAACACTCCACACCAGTTAAAAAAATAGAGAATATTGATCTGAGTAAAACAAGACCAAAATGACAAAAATCCAATAGGTAGAACTTGAGATACACATTTTTAAAGAATAAACTGTAATATAGTGCTTAAAAGTCAATGGTGCTTAAGGTAAGTCGCTCTGGGCTAGGGTATATCCAAAGTTTTGGGCTGACCGTGATGGATGGCATGCCGGCTACAAGACAAAAACAGGGCCCTCAGAAAAAGTACCTTGGATGAAGCAAGCAACGGGTTGAAGACTCAATATGTTGGTTCTGATTCACACAGTCAGGTCAATGTAGCGAGTAGCGGAGCAAGCGCTGACTCGTAGCCCACGAATTCCCTGACAAACGCCACCTCGGCGAGGACTGAGGCCACGCCCCCTTTAAGGCCACGCCCCGCATCCACCTACATCATGTGTTGCCACCGGAAGCGCAGCGGACGAGCGCAGCGGACGAGCGCAGCGGGAGCGCCTAAGGCAAGCCCGTCTGCGCCCGTCCGCGCTCGGCCGGGCTCAGGGCCAGAACCCATGCCGGAGCCAGCTCCCACTAGGGTAAGTTACTCGCGTCGAGACCTCCTGAGTCTCAGACCCACCAACGACAGCACGTGCAAATATGTTCATGACTTAGACGGACTATTTACTAGCTGTACACTCTGCCACCCAGTCCAGCTACAACTCACCATTCCACCCGTCTCACACCCGGGCCTTAAACTTGCCTCACTGAAATGCAGGTCACTCCCTATGCATGCTCTGCTCATTAACCACCTAATAGAAGACCACGAGCTGGACATTCTGTTCCTTACGGAAACGTGGCTCACCGACCACTCGGACTCGGACGTGGTCTTAGCCCTTCCCCCGGGCTTCCATATCCAGTCCCAACCGCGCCCATCTGGCAGAGGAGGCGGACTGGCCATCCTCTACCGGGATCACTTTTCCTGTAGAACCAACGATGCCCACATCTTGGACTCTGAAAGCCTTCATTTTACCATCCAGCTAGCGCCGACTAGTACGCTGTCAAGCCTCCTAGTATATCGCCCCCCTGGCCATTTTGGCCCGTTTGCTAGCGCTCTCCTAGAATCAATAGCATCTCTGGCCCATTCCACCTCCAATTTCTCTATACTAGGAGACCTCAACATCCATTTCGACAACCCCCTAGACACAGGGGCAGCCGATTTATTCTCAGACCTGGCGACCTATGGCCTCCAACTTACCAACTCTGGAGCCACACACATTAAGGGTCATCTACTAGACCCTGTGTTTACCAATATCCACACCCTACAGGCCAAGGAGTCCCTCCCCCTCCAGTGGACGGACCATTATTTGGTCCCTCTCCGCTTACCAGAGGCATTCAGGAAACCCCACAAGCCCGCCACCTATACCAGGGACAGAGCATGGTCCAGACTCTCTGCCGAGGACTGGGCCAGAGCCCTGAACTCTACAACCCCATGTCCACCGGATGACCCAGTCACCGCGGACACAAAGTTCAGGGAGTGGATCTCCACCTCCCTCGATTCTATCCTTCCCATAAAAACCCGTGAGGATAAAAACAGGAAAATAGGATCAGCCCCATGGTACAGCCCGGAACTCAGAACTCTCCGCAAAGAGTGCAAAAAAGCGGAGCGACTATGGAGAAAGAACTGGCTTCATGCCAGCAAGGACGCCTACCGTAGGTCGGTGAGAACCTATAAATCCACCCTGAAGCTCACTAAAGCCGCCTACTACGACACCAGAATAAAAAATTCCACCAACTCGGCGAGAGAATCCTACCTCATTGCCAAAGAACTCCTGAAAATACCAGCGCCCCCCTCTTCCAACATATCCCCTCCGGACAGAAGTGATGAACTGGCAACCTACTTTGATTCCAAAATCGCCCGTATCCTAATCTCCCTCCCTCCTCCCGGTCTGCCCAACCACACGGACAATGATGCCCCTACCAACCATACAGGAAACATCCTGCACCCACAGTTGACCGCCTTTAGGGCAGTATCATTGGACGCAGTAGGAACAACCCTGGCCAAGATGAAAAGCGGCTCCCCCCTTGACCCCGCACCCATCAGATTCCTGAAAGCAGTTGCCCCTACCATCTTGCCCACCATCACGGAGCTGATTAACATCTCGCTATCCCAAGGCTCTGTCCCTCCGAGTTGGAAGAGTGCTGTAGTCAAAGCTCTTCTTAAGAAACCTCAACTGGACCCCTCCGACCTGGCCAATTATCGGCCAATCTCGCTTCTCCCTAGCATCAGCAAAATAGCCGAGAAACTGGTCAATGCCCAACTGTCCCAGTTTCTTGAATCAAACAACCTTCTGCGTCGGTCCCAAACTGGGTTCCGTCCAGGCCACGGCACAGACACCGCCCTCCTCGCTGTCATCGAGGAGGCAAGGTGCATTTTGGATTCAGGAGGGTCAGTGGCAGTGATCCTCCTGGACCTCAGTGCAGCCTTTGACACAGTGAGCCACCGTGTCCAACTCCACCGGCTGGCCGTGGCAGGACTCGCGGGCGCTTGGATAGAATCTTTCCTATCAGGTCGCTCGTTCCAGGTATGGGACGGCAATTCCCACTCAGCCCCTCTCCCCCTCACTAGCGGAGGTCCCCAGGGGTCTTCGCTAAGCCCCACTTTGTTTAACGCATACATGGCCCCTCTCGAGGATGTCGTCACCCCATTCGGAATCAAGATAGTGAGCTACGCGGACGACACGCAACTGGTCGTCTCACTCTCACATCTTGACAACCACTCAGACAATCTGTTGAACTGCCTCCAGGAAATCCACCACTGGATGTGCGAGTCATCACTTAAGCTCAACAGATCGAAGACCGAAGTCATGCTCATGGGCAAGAAATGGACCACCATCCCCCCATCGGTCTGGCCAGACGTCTTCGGTGAGGCGCCCACCCCGAAACAAGAAATCAAGACCTTGGGAGTCTGGCTTGAACCGGAGCTGTCTATGAAGACCCAGGCAGCCAAAACAGCAGGTACCTGCTTCGGACTCATGCGCTCCATCCGCAAGATCCTCCCACTGCTCCCGCCCCTATCAAGGAAACTCTTGGTTCAAGGTCTGATCCTTGCTCGGCTAGACTACGGCAGCGCTGTCTATCTTGGAGCCCCTGAATCTACCCTGGCAAAACTCCAGCGAACTCAAAACGCGGCTGCCCGGCTCCTTATGAGCCTCCCCTCCAGAGCCTCTGCCAGACCAGCGCTCAAGGCCCTACACTGGCTTCCAGTGCGTCAGAGGGTAGAATTCAAGGCTTTGTGTACCGCCCACAAACTCCTCAATGGTCTTGGCCCTTCTATCCTGAGAGACATGGTCACCCCATACAAGGCCCCTAGACTCCTGCGCACGGATAACGAGCGTTTGGCCAATGTCCCTAGATTGAGGAAGGCACGCACCGGCGGTAGACGCTTCGCAGTAAAAGCGTCCTCAGGATGGAACTCACTGCCCCGCTGCCTGCGGCTGGAACCATGCCACCTTCTCTTCCGTAAAAAATTGAAAACTCTGCTTTTCCCCAAATAAGCTCCCCTTCCCCCCCTGGTCTCCACAAGTAGCATAGCGCGGGGATGCCTCCGGGTCACCAGGCGCTCTATAAATTGCTAAATAATAATAATAATAATAATGTGTCAAAGTCAGGCATTGCAGTTTGGTCCTGCGTTATCATCTAACCCTTTGTGACGCAGGCGCCGCATGACGGTGAAGCCTCACAATCTGGATCTCGTATCAGTGCTGCACATTCCCAGAACATTGCAGTTGGAACCTCGGATTGGCGTTGCATCGTTGTCGAACCTCGCAATCAGGTCCCACATCATTGCCGAGCCACGCAGGAATGTCTTGAATCAGCACTGCGTCGGTCTCGAAGGGCACTGCATCCGTTTTAATCAGCACAACGTTGGCACTGTGACCCTTTTTGTAGGAAAACAGCTGTAGAACCCGCTTACAAGGCCCAGGGCTGGATTGGCACATCTTGGCAGGGCAGGACTCCAATGTTGGCAGACCCAGCAGGTGAAGCAGTGCTGAAGGAAGTCTCTAATGGCCCTGAGACTTCAAGAACAGCCATCCGTTCTTTGGAGAAACGTGGGTTCAAAGATGCAGAGAGCAGGTCCAGTCCTTTTCACTCCCAGACAAGAGGGAGCAGGACAGCACAGCTAAGCAGGTAGCAAAGTAGCATTCCTTTCTACAGCACAGCAATCAGCAGGCAGCAGGCCAAAACAGCAAAGCCGTTAGCAGCCCCTCCTACAGCACAGCAATTCTTCTTCTTGGCTGAATGTCCTTTGTTCCATCGCAGTTCTTATTGGGTGTGTCAGTGGTCCAGTATTAATACCCAATTCTGCATTTGAAGTGGGAGAGACTTCAAAAGAGATCTTTCAAAATCACAAGGTCCCTGCCTTTCCTGCCATGGATCCATACTCACTGCAGTGGGGTATGCAGCTATTTGTGTGGGCACAGGCACAGACAGTTGCAAGTGTCAGCTCCTCCCTCTCAATCTACCTCAGGGTGGCCCTTCAGCATGGTGATGGGCCATTAGGATGCAAATGTCACACCCCAGCTCCCTTTGTGTGTAACTGTCAGAGGGAATGCACAAATCACAGCTGCCACCCAGCCCAGATGTGTATTCAGAAACAGGCAGAGGAACAGAATGGTTAAATTAAGAAAATGGCAACTTCCTAAAAGTGGAAATGTTTAGACTTATGATTTAAAATCCGACTTTTGTGAGCCTAGAGACACCAAACTCACAACTTTAATTTTTTTCCTCAATTAGAAATTACGATTAAAAGGTGTTTTAAGGGAATCCCTATATTAACTTATGGAAGAGATAGGCGTTGCAGTAGTGAAAAATGAATTTAACCGTTTTTCACCACCAGGACACGTAAAAATCAAAAGTCCTCCCTCGCAAATACACTGCACCTTGCCCATAGTGCTGCCTAGGTCCTACCTTAGTGTTGACATATATGTAATTAAAGGGACGATTAACTTGCTAGGGTGAAAGGGCACTTTAAAACTGCACACACAGGCTCTGCAGTGGTAGGCCTGAGATGTTTAATGGGCTACTGAAGTAGGGGACACAGTCAGTGCTGCAGGCCCATTAGAAGCTTTTAATTAACAAGCCCTGGGTTTATATAGTGCTATTTACTAAGGATCTATGGGGCATATTATCAAGGGGGTTTATCTCCGCTTTTTTGGCTTTAAAAGCCAACAAAGCGGAGATAAAATTATCTCCCTATTACCTAGCTGACGCTAACACCAGTTAGCGACAGCAAGTAGGAGATAGCGACCATCTTGGGCCCGCTTTGCATGTCAGTGAAATTTATCACTAATGACATGCAAAGTGGGCGTGCCAAGATGTTAGCGACTGGAAACAGTCACTAACATCGCTATCTCCTATTATCAAGCTAACACCTGCCCCTGAGCAGTTCTTAGCCATGTTATCCAATGGGAGGTGGATAACATGGCTATGAGCATTAGCTCGGTAATGCATGAATATCGCTGACTTTTCAGCGATATTCATGCATTTCGGCCGATTTTTATCGCTTAGGAGATAAACCTTGATAATAGCAAGGTTCCTAAGCGATAAAAATCGCCGCAGCTCGGCAATAAAAATATTGCCGGTAAGCCAACATAGCGATAATTATCGCTAGTTGTTGGTAATATGCCCCTATATGTAAAAATTTTTTGCCAATTATGGATAAGCTAATGTTTTGTTTTTTTTTCTTTTTGTCCACATATTGCGAAAATTCTATGTGTATGGAAATTCAGGTCTCTGCCTCTGTACTTTTGTACCGTCACTGCCCCTTGGTCTCTCTTGGTTGGGGAGTTTCCCTTATTTCACTGTATCAGAGGAGCCCCTTTAAGCCATTTTCATATTAACATTTCTGCTGTCGGGGGAGACGAGCTAGCCATCTTAGCTACTCTATGAGTATTATACTAATCAACCAGAAGATGCTTTCGCATTAATCATGGGACCGTATGTTCTACCCTTACATTAGAGGTCAGGTGGTTTTCCATGATTTCCCAGTACTTGTATCTCTTGCTAGCTTTCCCTCTTCTATCTAGTCTGTTTATCTTGAGGGCTGAGTTCATCCACTCTCCATGTGTTGGAGGCGATGGCCCAATCCACTTAATACAAATCTCCCTCCTTGCTATCACCATTAATACGAAGAGTAAATTTGCTTCACTTACTGTTAGTTCATGCTCTTCTCCTGTGTTACCAATCCCAAAGAGAATAAGACTTGTACTTACGTTTAGTTGTCTTTGGAAAATCGAGCTTAGAGTCTTACCAACTTCTTCCCAGAACTTTTCCAGGGATGGGCAATTCCAGAACATGTGGAGATCGTCTGCTCTCTCTCTAGGGCACTTTTTCACACCTGCATTTTTGAATTTTGATAGTCTTTTCGTTGTCCAGTAAGCCCTGTGTAGTGTGTAAAGATGATTTCTTTTCAAGGCAGCTGATTTTAGTGTTGACCAACATTTCTTTAGAGATTCTTCCCATATTCTGCTCAGGTCTACCGTTGGCAGGTCTTTCCCCCAAATTTGATCTTCAGTCTGAATATTTCCGTCTCCTGCCATTATAAAGGTCCAGTACCACTTTGCAATTTCCTTATTTATGGGTAAAATTTTTATCATTTCTTTTTCAAGATTTTTGCTGTCTTTGTCATATGCCGGAATTGTTTTTACCCAACTGTTTAGTTGATAGAACTTAAATTTTGAGACTGTCCCGTTGGAAATCATGTGAAGTTCTTCCCAGGAGATTAGTGTTGATCGGTTTAAAAGTTGGCCCCAGTATTTGATGTCAGCTTGTTTCAGAGGGTTAGCCATAGCGTCTTTTAAGCAATCCGGGGTTAGAATAAAAATGGGAAACACCTCATATACAATAGCAGGCTACTACGGCCCTAATCTTGATGACCCCGAGCCCCTTCAAAATTTATACACACATCTGTTATCAGCCACTACCCCGATAATCCTGGGAGGAGACTTTAACCTCATATTAGATCCTAGAGTAGACAGGTCCCCCCCATAAGCTGATGTCACCATGTTTTGAGACCAGAGCACATGCACGTTAGCACTGGTTGGCAGTGGCAAAAGTGCACCAGAATCCTAAAGACAGCAACTATGAAGTCAGCAAAACAGTAGGTCAGAAGGCAAAAAGCCTGGGGATGGGGAAACCACTTCAAGGATGCCAGGACGAACTACGATATTGTAAGTAAAGTGTCTAGTGATGCTGATGATTATGTTGACCTTCTGTGTGACGTTAACCCCTTTGCTGCGGCGGCAATTCCGCCGCAGCGCTAGGGGGCTGGGGGGGGCGAGCGGCGCTCGCATGCTTGTGACGGAGCCGCTCCGTCACGAGCCGCGGTTGCGCTATGCTCATGACGGAGCGGTTCCGTCATGGCCCCGCCCGCTCAATGGAACGTCCAGCGCAGGCGCGGAATTCGCGCCGCACAGGCGCGCCGAGCGGTCCATGACGGAACCGCTCCGTCACGAGCACAGCTCAACCGAGGCTCATGACAGAGCGGCTCCGTCATCAGCATGGAAGCGGTTAAAAGCAACTGAAGTTTTGAGTGCCTGGCCCACCTGACAGGCATGACATCTGCTCTCAGTGTTCTTTCTAATTGTATTTGTAATCTGATGTGCATTGCCAAAAGATACTCCTCTTTCTATCCTGTCTTCAAGTCTCCCAATGGCTAGAGCAGTCGACATCGGAGCTGGGGAACCGAGTTCAAGTCTCGGAAGGGGCATCCTGTGATTCTGGGCAAATCACTTAATTTCCCCATGCCTAAAAAAAATTAATTTGTAACGCAATTGGTGCTCATGTAAAGTTCTTTGATACCTTCAGGTCTAGTTTGCTCTACAGAAAACTTCCCCCCTCAAAAAAATATATATATGCTGCTCGTGTCTCATTAATACACCCTTAGCAGTTGACAGGTGCAGGTCTGGCCCACAGAGAGGCATTCTCTATTCAAGTGTAGCAGTACAGTGTTCCCAGGCCCTGGGAGGTAATTACATAATCATCAGACATTTAGCCTATTCGGTCTGGTGAATGTGTCTGGCACAGTTAATAATGCCTCTCTCCTTGACAGGCCTAATGGACTCTATGAATTCACTCTATACTAGTCAAGAGTAAGAATGTAGGGAAACCTAGAGAAGTTTAAATACGGCAGAGCAGCCGGTTATGAAAGCTAGGGTGCGGTTACACATCGGCCCACCTTCATCCTATCAGCACTTCCAATCCTTTGCTGAAGAATGTGTATCTTTGGAAATAAAATATTACTTCAACTTTTTTTATTAAAAAAAAGAAACTACCAAAGAGAATGTTTGCTATTGAAAAACAAAAATCTAATGACCCTCCTCAACCTGGAAGATTTTTCGTAGGTTGTGAGTGGGGTCATGATTTAGTTTTTTTGTCACCCAATGCCCTGTTTTGTCATGGTAGTGATGAATGGATGGAAAAAACATCAGCCCATCCAGTCTAAATGGAGTGGGCTGTGTGATGGCTTTACTCTGACAACTCGTACTCCATTAGGCCACCTGAGGTAGCTTTCTGACAACAGAGCCAACAGTGGTGACAGAAAGCTGACAATTCACCCATATCTAAATAAGGCAGCTGGACCATCAATTTGGCAGACAGGGGTACCCATCGAATTGTGCGACAAAATGCCCTGTCTGTCCAACTCTAAATCAACCCATTAATTTCTTTTGCTCAGTGTTCTGTTCTTTTTTGGAACTAAGGTGTTGATTTTGAGCTTCGGAGAGGGGGTACCCTACTGCATGTGCAACAGTGTACCCTATCCACCAAACTGACCGTCGGTCAGTTTAATTTTTGAAAAACAAAACAAATGTTAAAGGTTTGATGGACAGTCTTTAAAACCAACAGCGGCTGTCCACCAAACTTTTCATATCTTAAAGGGAACCTCTTAAAGTACAAAGGGGCATATCAGCAAGGGGCCACATTGATAATCTTGCTAACAGATATTTCTCCTATCAGCAATCTGCTCGCTAACCTGCGTAGCAATTATAAAAGTAGCTCTAACTGTGCTTATTGCAGGTTTCATTACTCCTGCTTTTATTCTTACCTAGCCATTATGTCCTATGGAAGGTGGATTCTTTGGATAAGCACACCCTGCCCTATTAACACGGTTTGCCATTGCACTGTGCTTTTATCGCTGGATTTCCAGCGATAATTGCACATTTGCCCGCTATTGCCGGATTTATTTATCGCTGTTGAGATGTGCGTTGATAATAACGCGTTATCTCGGCGATTACATCTGACGATAGCTGGTGTTAAATAAATTTGCGCTAAGCGCGCACTGCGATGTTTATCCCAGTTTGTTGTAGATATGCCCCAGAGATGGCCGGTGGTCATTTCTAAATGTGACAGACCGTAAGGGTTATGGGCATTAATTCCTCCACTACTTTGACAGATGGGACTAGGTCCTCCAGCAGCTAAATCTGATCTTATATCTGACTTAGTGCTCAACAAATATCCACAAATAAAATTGATATACAATAAACTGAAAACCTATACCTTAACACAAACTTGACTTACAAGATTTGGTCCTTTCGCGTCAAAAAATCATTGTCAATCTGTGCCTTATAACTGAGTGATTTACACTACATGATCTTGTAAATAATAAAAGATATTACCAACTCCACAGAGATCACACTTTAAAACTGTTCTTCGCTTTTCACTGACAATACTGTAAACTCTCTCAGCCAATACAAGATCACTTTATGCTCCTGCATTAAAGACTAGAGCCTTATTTAGGAAAACTTCCCATCTGTTCATGTAAGAGCCAAACAGTGAACAGTGAAAACACCGAGGGCCTGATTACGAGTTTTGGTGGGCCTGGAGTGGGCGGCACGCCTCCGCATCACTCCAGGACCACCAAAACTCACCGCCGCCTGCACGCCAGATTACAAGTAATCTTGTGGGTGGGTGGGTGGTGTGGGGGTCCCGCGGTGATGCTGTTTAAATGGTCAATGTTAGCCTTAAACAGCACTGCTGCAGGACCACAAGTACACATTCCTACACAGAAAGGAAATCACTGTGTTGTGCATGCCTTCCCGCACCGGAACTGCAGGTTTAAATCTACAGGCCGAACTACTTGTGCCCCTCTGCATACATCCCATTGCCCAGGGGCAAGAGAGGTCCCTGTAGGGGCCCGTTTCTTTCCTCACTGCCAGCAGTTACATGGAGGAAGAACCTCCATTACATCGTGGTGAGTTAAGTTGTAATAAACTTTGTGGTGCCCCAGGGCACTGCCAAGCATATTGCAGCCACGAGACCACAGTGGGACTCTCAGGAAATGCAGTTCACTGGCAGTTGTGGCAAGCAATGGTGGTCTAACCACCAAAGTTTAATAGGGCAGTCCGATCGCCGGTGTGGCGGTGGTTGGACCCCCAAGCTCGGACCCCAAACTCGTAATCAGGGCCTCAGTAGCTCAACTTCCACTTTGTAACTAACCAACACATGTTTCGATTATTACAGTAGAAAATTCACAAAGCAGGTGCCTCCTGGGTGATAAACATGCTTTTATATAGTATTCCATAAAGAACTTCAGCCACTTGTAAGCAATCTAAATAGAAAATGTCACTGTTACCAAGTTTATGGTACCCAATTTACCGACCCCTCCAGGATGGAGGGCTAATTTGGTCTTGCCAGAATTCAAGCTTCTGACCATTAGATTGGCACATTTGTTAGTAGAGCATGTATGCAATTGACTGAGCCACTTTTCCTTCATCAGTATATCGCTTTGACTGCCCATAAAGCACATTAAGAGGCATGGTGTTACTGATTTTCTAAAGAACCTCACAAGTTAAAAAATGGCTAAAAATATTCTGGAATACAAAACTATCTGTTTGCTTTAGAGTTCATCCGCCATCATAAATCAAACATCATGAGTCCTCACCTTTATATACGACTCTCGTACCTATTGAGAATGTGTAAAATAATCCTTGGATGCGGAGCCCCGAAAAAAATTGTGATGCTTCCCTCAGGTATGTTATGTTATATGTTGTTTTGTAACGCGCACAATTACTACTGGAGTATCCTGGCGCGGCATACCGCTGGGGAACCCATCCTGGGTTTCCCTGTGGGATGGTCCCTACTGGGAGTCCCCAAGGTGGAGCCAGGCATCCCCGGCATTGATGGGGCTGTTGTGGAGATTAGGCAAGTTAATGCCCAGAGTTGCCGAGTGGGACCCCTGGTTAGAGTAGGCACCGAGGCGAGAATTATCGAGTCTGCTGACCCTGGTCCACGACCCTGCCGCATCGGGAATTGAACCCTGGTCCCGGGCCGACTCCTGCTTCCGGGTCTGCCGCCTCTAACCAGTGAGCCACACTACTCCACTAAGAAAAGGAACAATGTTCCCTCTCCAGTGAAATTCACTTTGCATTGTAGACATTTGACGCCGGGGGATTAATGCAAAACAAGAGCTTTAACTAAAGGCATGTGGCAGTCCCCAGCAGGTAAATTAGTTTAACCCTCAGTATTTGCTTATTTTATTACGTATGGATTCCTAGAACATGAATCCTAAAAATATTAATATCCAAAGTACTTTAGCATGTGCATAGAGATTGGGTTAACAATTGTTGGACATTGTATTTAGATCAATCTAGTTATTGAAACTAGTTCCTTTAAGTAGTGAAATATGTCACTGGGTAGACAAGATACACGTCATAAAACGTTTTACTAAACTAGAGAAATATATTTGGGATTATCTTTTCAAGACAAAAAAGAGGTTGCTGATCGTTACCCAGGTACTGTAGGGGAGTAAGTATTTTAGGATGTTAATGAACCGGAATTAAAAACGAATCAGCTATCTTGAATACAATGGGCAGTTTCCTGATATCGGTATTCTTTGATCGTTATCAGTGCTACAGTTGTCAGTCAGCCATGTCTTAGGGCTTGTGTTGATGTGATGTTTCTTAGCATTGTGCGACACACGTGAATCATTTAGCCCAGTTTCAAAACCCAGGGTTCCAAAGGGGTCCCCCGGATAACGGTATTTATGAGGGGTGAAAAATAACTGTAATCTCGATTTTCTCCCATCCAAATGGGAATTAACATGTATTTTTGGGATTTCCACGGCAAAATTCACATTTCTGTACCTCTATTTAACTGGCATTTAACCCAGTAATTTTTGTCAGGTTTGACCTGTTAAAAATAACCTGGGGAAATTTGCATGGGATGTAGTACTTAATGCTAAACTGACCAGCCGGATCCGTGCACAAACAAAGGTTTGCGCAGGGATAGGAAAAAAGAAGAGATACTCCTATTGAATGCCTTAGAGTTTTGCGGCTTGGGAGCACCGCTGTAAAGCTCGTGGTTTCCTCGATGTTTTAGAATTAAAGAACAGCTGGGTTTACACTAGCGGCATGTAAGCTAGTTCCGTTTGCATAACCCCTTCACCTTTGGTGGGGGTGGCAGTCACTCGTTTTCCTAACTTAGGGACCCATTAGGATGGCGGGTGGATCGCCCCCGCCGGGCCAGCGATAGTCACTACCCGGCCGGTGGGGACGATCCACCCGCCATCCACACGTCAAAGACCCCCCCCCCCCCGCCATATTAGGATGGCTGAGGGGTCCCGGGCGGACTGAAAGACCCTCCGCCACTCTTCCGCCGGTTGACTCATTGACCGGCGGAAAACATGGATAATGTGGTGGCGGTGTCTGAAAGACACTGTGCCATCAAAATTACGATGGCTGCTGAGATCAGCCTTTCCATGGTCACGAGTAGGGAAAGCGCACAGTGGTCTCCACTCACTGAAATCTTCATGCACACGGTTGACTGACAAAATCTCGACCCTCAAAATATCTTTTACTAAAATATTGTGATATACATATCAATGTAAAAAATATCGTCGTCCTATACTTATCATATAAATTACAAAAATATCAAAAACAGAACATCGTTGTCACTACTATCATTGTCTAAAATATCGTTTTTTTAAATATATATGTTAAAAAGCAAACATTAAATATATTAATTAACACTATAATAAAAACACTATACTAATAAAAATATATTTTTTAAAATATAATAATTATAATTAGTTTTAAAAAGTTATAATAGTATATATAAATATATTTATTTACATATATCCATTTAAAAATATTGTTAAAAATATGATTTTAATTTATATTATAATTTAATATTTTTTAACGTAATAATAAAAAGTAAAGTATAAAATATTACAATGAATACATAATACTATTTGCACTTCAATTCACGCAAGAGTAGGCAAAGTGAAGGAATCCGGAGTAGAAAATGTACTAGTCCCTCTCCACCCAGTACAACAGTATGGAAACTGTTGGATTACACAGTGGTAAAATGTACTATTCCCACGCCATTTAGTGCAACAGTAGGATAGTTGTGGGATTGCAGAGAGGTTAAATGTACTTTTCCCACTCTAGTCAATGCAACAGTAGGAAAAGCATTGGATTGCAAATGGGTCAAATTTACTATTACCACTCCAGTCAGTGTAACAGTAGGGAAAGTGTTGGCTTTTGGAGGGGTAAAATGTACTATTCCAACTCCAGTCAGTGCAACAGTTGGAAAAGTATTCGATTGTAGAGGGGTAAAATTTACTATTGCCACTACAGTCAGTGCAACAGTAGGGAAAGCATTGGATTACCGAGGGGTAAAATATACTATTCCAACTCCACTCAGTGGAACAGTAGGTAAAGAATTGGTTTGCACAGGGGTTACAATTTACTATTACCGTTCCAGCCACCACAACTTAGGGAAAGTGTTGGATTGTGTGTGTGGGGGGGGGCGGGAGGGGGCAAAACATACTCTTCCCATTCCACTCAGTGGAACAGTAGGGAAAGTGTTGCATTGCAGAGGGGTAAAATTTACTATTCCCACTCCAGTCAGTTCAACAGTTGGGAAAGTGTTGGATCGCGGAGGGGTAAAATTCACTATTTCCACTCCAGCCAGTGTTAGAGTAGGGAAAGTGTTGGATAGCGAAGAGGTAAAACTGACTATTTCCACTCCAGTCAGTGCATCATTACAAACAGACTAATTCACTTCAACAAAAAATAATTTCAAAAACCTATTAAATATATTTTTCAAAATTTCAATGTAAAAATCTGTAAAAAAAATCTGATTTTAAATAAACAAATTACATATTTAGTACAATGTTTAATACGTATCATAAATTAATACAAATATTATTATAATTAAAATAATAACCAATAAATGCAAACGTATTTACATTTAAAACACAATTAACACATACAATAATAAATAACATATTTCTAAAAAAAGTAACTATTTTTAAGTATGTTTTACATGAATAACTTTCTACCCTATACATCTACAAACTACACAACACACATCTAAAATGAATTCTTAAAATGATATTATTTACACATTTTACATAATTAAATATTTATTCAAATAATTATAACAGTTAGTAAAATTCCCACTCTTTATCGATAAAAAAACGACAACCCACACCTAATATATAAGTTTAAAAAGACAGTTATTGCATAGTTTACATAATCAATTGTTAATTAAACGATTAGAATTAATAATTAGCTAATAATAAATTAGTTGCATTTAATTAACTTCCCACCCTTAACCCCAACAAATGCAACGACTCACACCTTATATATAACTTAAAGAATATCTTAATTACACAGTTTACCAAATTCATTATAAATTAACTTGATTTATTGTTTATCATAATTAATTTCCTACTCACCGTTAACTCATACAAAAACAGCACACACTAAAAAAAGAAAACAATTATTGTATTGCACAATTTACATAATTAATTATCAATGTAAGTATTAATATTAATTACTAATTAATTATAATTAGTTTAATTCCCACTCTATACCCCTAAAACAAACTCAACCCTCACCTGAAACTTCATTAAAAATAATAATTATACAATTAACTTAAATAACTATCAGCTAAATAATAATTGTTAATTACAAATTATTTGTTAATTACTTTTACTTAATGTATTCCCCATCCTATACCACAACCAAACCCACAACCTGCACCTGAAACATACCCTTATAAAAAATGTATTATACAATTAACATAAATAATTAAAATTATAAACCGATATTAAAAAAGATAAACAATAATTATACAAACAATTTCTAACATATACAATTAAAATATATACCAATATACATAAAAAGAATTTTAAAAAGATATTATTAACGATATTTTTGAAACCTATATTAATAATTTTGATATTACTTACCTTAAAATCGATATTATTGACAACGATATTCTTGCGCATAATATTTTTGGGTGACGATATTTTAAACTCAATTTTTATGTCTAACGATATTTAATTTTCAGTATTTTGTCTAAATATCGGCCCCTGGTAGGGAACCACACAATGGCCTTCAAGCATGAATTTCGTTGCCCACGCTGCATCGGCAAATGTGGTGCAGCGTGGGCAACGAAATTCTTTTTTTTTTCTTTTTTTTCGGTACTTACCTGAAATGGTCCATATCCCACATTTTACAACCCCCCACCCTGACCCTCCCCTGCCTGACGTCACCACCCCGGTATAACGCCCTGCACGGGCCGTGCCTGCCACCGCTGTCAGGTAGGTTCATTTTCCAGCTATCTCCATTTTTTATTACGCTAATAGGGACTAATACAATAGTCACTATTAATGTAATTAAAAAAATATATAAAAAAACAGGCGGATTGGAGCTGCCTCCGTGTCCCTGGCACTGATTTGGCTACCTCTGAGGCCTCTCATTTGGCTACCTCTGAGGCAAAGGGTCGCAATTGCAGTGCCAGGGATCTCAAGGGGCAAGCGAGGGGTCACGGCTGCGTCCCCTAAATGAGGTCCATTTTGTCACTTGCAAAACTCTCCCTAAGCACCAGGATCAGTGTCATTTTTGTTTTCTGAAAGCAAAATCCCGCTTTAAGGGTCTGTTATAGTAAAACAAAAACACTTGGCCAATTGGGTGCATTAAACATGGAGCCAGTTCAGCAAATGGGCAGCAGGGCTTCCATTGAGAGATCCACACCTGCCTGCGGCATCTTTAAATATGGCAGGCAGCTCTCTACCTCTATCCCCATGTGAAGCCTCACGTGGGGATATACATGGGCCTTTTCGACCACTCATAGCCTACTCCACCATCAGCTATGCATCCGTAACTTGCACATTGAGAAAAGTAGAAATTAAAATGTATGGTTTTCACAAAGAAACAGCCTTTACGTGAGTCTGTTGCTCCATACATTTTGGGGTATGTTGCTGGTGCATCTTTAGTGTTAGAAAGTTACAAACGTCATTTTCTCCTACCTGAACCCTCTTCCCAAACATGACACCTCTTCCATCACAATCTTGTGATTTCTGGTCAGTGTAGGGTAGATATTTAAAAGCTTATAGGAGGTGCATTCCAAAGCTTTTGTTTATCCCACGGAAATCTACTTTGTAAACAAACAATCCATTACATGTCCATGATGACTCTCCTGATATCTCCCAAGCACAGACACTCACATTACTCGTGGGTAATCTTTCAAAATCCTGTGTAATTTACAAATACTTAACATGTGCTTTTCTGAGTTTGCACATGCATAACCTTTTATGATGTAAGTTATGCATTGATACTCATGTTCTGTTTATTGGGGATGCCTTTGGTTATTGTTTACTCTGAGAAGGCCCAGTGGAGGGCACTCAGAATTGGTGGGTGGGCTTTGCTTAAGTCTTCTGAGTATACGGCTGGCAGCAGGCAAGCTCTTATGCGTACTGTGTAATAAGCTGTGCAGATGTGTGACCATTGTCAATATCTGAAATCTTGTTGCAGCCTTAACAAATGGACCTAAAAAGGGGGGTGCTGTGCTCTTTTGTTTGGTCTATGTATTTTTTCACATCTCTTAGCGGTTTAAATGTACTCCTCCATGAACTGACTTCGGCTCCTTGTGGGCTTCTTTCTTAGGTTTGGATGCATGTGGTTCATGTGTGGAGAGATAACAGAATTCATGTGGAGTATTGAAGAAGCGAATGAAGGAGTCAGTGGTAGGCAGGCATTGTGATGGGTTAGAGGAGGGAAGAGTGACTGATGTCAGTGGGTGCAAGTGGCATTGAGGCAGTGAGTGGAAAAGTGGGTAGGTAGGGTTGGGGTGAGGATGAGGAAATTTGATATTGTGGTGATAAAAATCAGTTGATGGTGGAATCAGACAGGTATAGGAGGGGAGGAAGTATGTTGTTATTTATATTGCACAAGCAGATCCCAATGGTGGGTGGGATGTTGTGTAAGAATTGATATCTGGGGAGGGTCTTTGCAGGTAGATACAGAGTAGATTTGTAATTAGTTGTTGTAGGCAATATGATGTTAGAGAAAGAGACTAGGGTGACTGAAGGCGGAAGTGAGGCAGAGGAATTTTTTGATGTGGTGGTGCAGTGGAGGTAGAGAGGTAGCAGAGCTAGTGGGTTGGTGGTGTAGTGATGAGAGATCGGAGCCTGTGGTAAAGTAAGGAAACAAATGATGGATTGGCGGAAAGTGGGGCAGTGCAGTGGAACAGGAGTGGGTGTGCGGTGCAGAGTTGTCTGGTGTGAAGAAGTGTCAGAGAGTGGAGGGGGAAATAGAATTGATTTGCTAGAATGCATGGGGAAGTGATATGGTTGGGAGTTTGGTGATGAGGTAACAGTATAAAATGGGAATTGTCAGAGTGAAATGGGAATAAAGTCTTTGGAATTGAGCTGTGTTGATTCACACTTCAGAATCATTTAAACATGAGTGTTAGAGTTAAAGTGAGTGTTAACTTAATTTGCACATGTTGCACTTGAGTTTAGCAGGAGTTAGGCCCAAATTGTGCTCACACCTGTGCTTGGGAAGCTTGGTAAAACATAGTTCTACCTTGTGGTATTTATAAATGCACAATACAATTCAACTGTTAACCACATGCTCACAATTGGTGGAACATCCCTTTGGTGGCCATGGTATCCCTCTTTTTAGCTCAGATCCATAAAGAGGTGCCAAGCACCCGAGCACATTGCACATCTGTGAGTTTAGGCACCCACACTTACCAATAACGTCTGCTAGTCCCTGCTTCATAACCCCATTATTGTTTTGTGAAGTAAAGATGTATTCAGCAGTTGTAACATTGGTTGTGCCAGTGGTTATTTATTATGTCACACCTCACATGTGTACAGGTTGAGTGACGTGATATTCGGCACTACAGAAAAAGTGGGCATTTCGTCTATACAGCAAGAAAATATCTGTTGGCAGCGGGGGTTTGTCATGTTGTATTGGTAACTTGGGGTTGTGCACTTAATGGTTCGGTCCCTGAACTATTGGTGAGCGAGCCAGAGAGGGAGAAAAAGACTGCTTGCATGACCAATCCATTCGCTTCTGTACTACTTGTTCATTCTAAGGTTCCCTCACCATAGTCTGACACAAAGCATCCATTGTTTGGTAGTGAGAGGTCGATGTTTCATGTCAATACAGGTACTGCAGTGTTCGTCAGTTTGAGGGTGGGTTCAGGCACATTTAATACCAGTTTTACCTATTTTGTAAGTCACAGTAAATTCATTTGCCACAAAAAGTAACTGTTGCCTCAGCAGCACTAGGGTTTGTAATATTGTCAGCGAGTGTATTAAAGTCTTTTGTACTCATCGTAGTAGACGTTGTTTAGCGTAAAATACAATGCTGTATTTAGGCTATATGTATCATGTGTTGTTTGATTTTGTGTGTGTCTTGGGGGATTGGAAGGTGGACTGATGATGGTTGTGAGATACACTTCAAACGATTTCCAGGATCTCTGAATCAGAATGTTCTGTACCATTAGCATGGTTTCTTCAGATTTTCAACACAAAGCGCAATTGCATTGTTCTCTAGATATGGCTATATTTATTGTGTAGACGCACTATGAGTCAATTATGGCATGCCAATTTATCTCTGACTAGGAATATAAAAATGGACTATATCACTAACCCTAAAAATAAATCTATGGCCTTTTGAGAAAAAGAGAATAATATTTTTAAGTAGAAATGTCTGCAACACCGTCTATATTTTATAGACAAAAAGGGTCTTTTTATCAAGCGATATTGTGAAATGAGAAAAGAAATCAATTTTTCCCAAAGGATTGTACTTACATATATCACTAATATTCAGCAGCGCTCCATCTATTATAAGTGGACAGCCTTCAAGGTCCTCTAGAATGCCCAAATATTTGAAATCCTGGATGTACTAAAGACCACCTTCTGTGAAGACTGGGATATGTCAGTATCATGAATTGTTGCATTTATATGCCCTAATCCGCCTCCTCAACCTCATTAACCCCTCCCTGAACCAAATAACCTCCATGGTGACCCCAAATCGAACCAACCTCCTTCTAAAAACAACCTACCAACCCATCCCGCACATGACTTTTAATTTAAGTAATTTCCATCCAATTACAGGAGAAGATAATCAAGAACAACTTTACCAACCAACAGATTTACCAAACAGGTTTCAGGCCAAGCTGAAGAAAGGAGACATTTGCTCTACAATCACAAAAACACCCTTGGTACCAAATTCTATTTCTATTTAAAACATTTATAGAGCGCAACAGCTGCCCCAGCCAAGGGGCGTCCAGGCGCTAACAGCAGAAAACGCCAGCGTTGCCTCAGACAGCAGCCTACAGAGTCGGAAAAAGACAACTTTTAATAGCTTTCCTAAAGTCAGTGAGATTGTTGAGGCCACAAATATGGGGGGCAGAGAGTTCCAAACAATTGCCGCTCTATATCTGAAAGAACGACCTCCGGTCCAAGTTTTCCTAACTTGAGGGACCAACAACAATTTTGGCCTATGGACCGGAGCTGACGGGAAGGAACATAAAAAGAAAGCAGATCTGTCAAGGCGTTGGGGGATCCGAGCTTCAGAATTTTAAAGGCTATACAGAGTGCCTTAAACTCGATCCATTGAGCCACAGGCAGCCAATGAAGGTGGCGAATGGTACTAGACACCGAACAGGCTCTACGCAAGCCCAGAAGGGCTCTAACTGCGGCATTCTGTACTCTCTGTAACCTTTGTATTTCTGCCTTGTTTGCCCCCAAGTACAGGGAGTTAACATAATCAAGCCTGGATATAATTAATGCTTGAATAATGAGCTGTCTGGTCGGGCGTCAAAGACCTAGAATGGGTTTAAGCCCGCATAGTAAACCAAAACAGGTGCCCGCTACCTTCATTGTTTGTGTCTGGAGACTGAGCGAGGAGTCCATCCATACCCCCAAGTTCTTAACCACCTGTTTAGGAGGAGGAGGGGCACCTAATTTCATGGGCAACCAATGCTCATTCCACAACCTGTGGTCCCTTACCAACAGCAACACCTCTGACTTACTGGCGTTCAGCTGGAGGCAGTTAGCTTTCATACAACCGGCAACTGCCGCAAGATCACCTTGAAACTTAGTGTCATCGTCCTTGGAGTTGCTCGATAGTGCCACCACCAGCTGCGTGTCGACGGCGTAGGAAACCACCGTCAGTCCTCTGCTCTTGCCAAAGACAGCAAAAGGTTGTACATACAAATTAAAGAGCGGAGGGCTCAAAGAGGAACCCTGTGGTACTCCATGCTTGATGGGATAGGTAGAGGAAGAAAACAGGGGGACAAACACTTGATAGTTCCTGTCAGAGAGAAATGACGTTGGCCACTTCAAAGCAAGGCCACCGATACCCGCCTCTTTCAACCGGCACAACAAGATGGCATGGGACACAGTACCGAATACTGGCACTCAGATCCAAAAGGATCTGTGCCGATGTCTGTCCTGCGTCCAATGCTGCCCAGAGATGTTCTTGTACCGCCAGCAGCGCTGACTCTGCACCATGGCAGGCACGAAAACCGTTTTGCGAGGAGTCGAGTGTATTGTTACTAAGCAAGTGCTCTGAAAGAATGGAATTTATGTATGCGTTCACGAATTTTGCTGACCAAGAGAGCAGTGAGATTGGCCTAAAATTCTCAGTTTTTATGGCATCCAGAGAAGGTTTTTTAAGCAGTGGAAGTACTCTAGCTTGTTTCCATGCTGTAGGTACAACCGCTGAACTAAGCAATATGTTGATCACTTGACCAAGAGGAGGAGAGACGGTAGGCAAAATTTCCCTAAATTGGTCAGATTTCAAAGGATCAGCTGGTGAACCTGATTAAATTTTTGCACAGAGCGAGTAACCGGTCCTGTTCAATCTGAGGGAAACCTCTAAGGTGTTCAACGTACCATTGCTAGGTACTTCAGGGCAGTACAGAACAGTCACGGAAAAGCCTTTATAGATGTCTTCTATATTTTTGGAGAAGAATAAGGCAAGTTCCTCACATTGCTGGCTCGAGGTGATCAGTGAGCCCACCGTCCCCTTCTGATTTTTCAGATCTGACACAATTGAGAAAATACTCTTTGTGGGATTAGTACTATTACTAATTTTTAAGGCATAAAAAGCTGCGCGTTCAGTATGGATTGCTTTGTAATAGTTCTTCACTGTATCCCGGTAGTGCGCTCTGGATAGAGGGTCAAAGTCCTTCCTTCAGGATTTTTCAAATTTTTTGCAACTCTTTCTCTCAGCTACCTACAAATCCACCAAGGACTGATTAACAGCAAACAAATGGATATGGTGTTTGCTAATACAGTCATATCTCAATCCATCATCAGGTCATCAAGATAGGAGCATCCACATGCCAGAAAATTCCCATCTCCTGTGGAGTCTTTGCTTCATTTTCAACCTTTACGCTTGATTGAGCAACGCTCTAATGAACAGCCTCCCTGTCACCACATTTGCACCTCTTTAAGACTTCCTACACTCTGAAGAGAGCTGTTGGAACTGGCACTTTCTGGCTGGCTGAGACAAAACCCCAGCCAGGCAGACCCTATCACTCCCATCAGGGGTGGATGATTACACTCACTGTATAACCTACAGTCACTCTTGGTTAGCTTGGTACTGCGGAGCACATCACTCATGATAAATATCTTGAGCATCAGAAAAGAGACTTCACATATGGAGTATGTAAATAACATTTGTATTCAACTCACATAATAATCAACACAATATGAACATCATGTATGTCAATAAAGGGGGGTTGGCAGACACTCGAGAAATTCACCCACAGGATGTGGAGCAGAAATTAGCTGAGGGCAATAGTCAGTCACACCAAAGGGGTCCACAAGGGCCTTCCGGCAACAGCCCAGTTTTGCAAAGCACAGGGGGGACATGCAATCTCTTCACCCGCTTCCAATTGTTCTTGGTAGCATTCCTCCAGCCCAGTCAATCACTCTCACCACTCAGGCCTGAGCTGGGGGAATAATACCTGACAACACAATGTCATCAGGAAAGGCCAGGTGGGGAGAAGGCAGTTGGTCCGCCGTACTGAGGGCCAAAAAGGGAATAATTGATGAATGGAGAATGAAGCAGAGGAGCCTCTCAGAAGAGGAAAGCATCTGTCAGGTACAAGTTGATCAGGGTCACACCAAGGCAATCCAGGCACAATGTCTGGTGTGCGATGATGCAGGTTGCACCAGACCGTTCCGGTCACACACAACAAAGAGTTGTATTTTCCATATCTCCCTGGAAATTAGGCACAATGTCGGGTGCGCGTTGACATTGGTCGCCTGAGACACATTCCGGTTACACACACAGGTCCAAATTCAGCAATACCTCACGAGGTAGCTTAAGGAACTACTACGGTTACACCTCCACCCCGAGGGTCATAACCTGTGAATTGGACACCGCACACAAAGTCAGCGTGTTACATGAGAGAGATGCAGCACAATCAGCAAAGTGGGCATCCTGGATACCTCAACCAGTAGAATATGCTCACCACCAACAAGATGCGTATGATTGCCCAGTTCCCCACAATGCAGGAGTCGCATGCTTTAGAAGTGGGCAAGACTTCACGGCTCTGCATCAGGCAATCGGCCTCCAGCAGTTGATGTGGGCATTTGGGAAGGCACTGCTCCCCAGGTGCCACAAATAGACGGTGTGGGTCTTAGGAGATCTTTATTATTCCTGAGACCTCTGAATGAACAGGGAGCAAGTCAACAAGCCCTTGAAGAGTACACTTCAGGATACCACACAGCACCTTCGGTAGTCGGCCCAGGCCAGCCACTATTTAGGAAGGCACATGTCCCTTAAAATGGCAGTAATCCTCTTTGTGCACAACAGATTTCTCTTGCAATGTGCACCAGGCGTTTTCAGGTTTGCCCAGCCCACGTCCTAATAAGTGTATCTCTGCCCTGCTGAAGTATAGCACCAGTAGTTATACTGTAGTGTGCCTTTGAATTTGGGGTGCTTCAAAGGGTCTCCCTTTGAACCACAGACGTTACCTCCTTCAGTCCTGTCTGCAATGAGGCCGTGGAATGCAGATCTTAACATTTAGTGGGGCTATGATGTGGCTGCAGAGGCCAAGTGTCAAACCCTCTTCCTCCAATCTTTCCAACCAGGCCTGCAAATGGCATAGGTGTGTCGTTCCAGTTGCATGCCCAGTGTTTTATAGCTGTCGCTAGAAAACACCCAGATGTGCTCCCCCGTCCTCCAGTGTGGAATGGAGCCTGTCACAAAGGCATACAAAGAGATTTAGAGCAGAGAAATGCCCACATTCTAGTAGTAAAAAAACACACAAATGATGGCTGGAGTGCAGAACAAATTAAACCCTCACCCCCAGTCAAGAGATCTGGGTTAAATCCATTTTTCTTTTTCTCACCATGCCACACCAGTTTAGACCCAGTCATATGCAAATCAGTCTTCACCCTGCTCTTCATGGTAACGGTGAACAGGTGTTCATTGAACATATCTTCCCATTCATCTTACTAGTAAATAGCTGGCAGTAGCATCTCCCACCACAGTTCCATAAAATCCTTACAGTTCCATTGTTGCTGAAAGTTAGAGATCTGCACAAAAATGAATCAAAATGTTGCAGGTTTTTCAATTTTCACTCTAAAGAAAGCAACCACATCTCAAAACAAGCATTTGCAGTGCAAATGGTCTCGCATTTGTGAAAGCTAGAGCTATTAGAGTTGTACATTTTTTTTACTTATTCTTGTTGCATGCAGTGGAGTGATCATTTAGAAAATAAGGGCATTCTATACCAAAAAAAGGAACATGCTGAAAAAAGCGGTTGTCAAAGGAACAAGCGGGAAATATAATATTTTGAGCACAATTCTGATCTCATTCGGAAAGATACCGACCGAATGGATTCCGGAATGCGTTCTGTACGACTCGGATCAGGGGAGTCCGACTGACCGAGTATGATGCATCCGTATTCATCCGGATATGATTAAGTCAGACTCCCATTGACTTTAATGGGAGCCTGTGTTCCGAACGTGAACACAGGCTCCCATTGAAGAAAGGGGTGGCTGGGGAAAATCGTGCCCCCTGTGGTGGGCACCCCATGGTGCCTGCCACACTGTGCATGGTTGGGAAGAGGGGACCCATGGGTACCCCTAGGGTCCCAATTCGGAGGGCCCCGGGTGAAAGGGGGCCTGCTACATGCCCCCAAAGATTGATTCCAACAGCTATTTCGTTCCCGCCAAACAGAATCCGAAAGGCTGTTTTGAAACTGAGTCCATTGAGCTGTACAAATTGGCTCCAGAAAGGCTCGACCTGTCCAAAAGCCTTTCGGAACCAAGTTGGTCAGCCCTAATGGTTTCCAGGCATCGTACTTGGTCATTCTGAAGTGTGTCTAAATCGGTCGGAAACAAGGGATCCGGATCGGATTCCACAAACCTGAATCTGATCTGGAGCCCTTTCGACTGACATCGGAATTGACCCCTTAGTGTTAAAGTAGGGTATTTCTGCTACTCAGCAGCATCCACTACCTGCCCCAGAAGGTATATCAGTGGAAGCCTAGGGTAATGATGCTCAATCAGATGGTACAATTCCCTGTCATAAAGAAATATATATATATATATATATATATATATATATATATATATATATATATATATATATATATATATATATATATATATATATATAAATACCCAAAGGTATTCAGACAAAAGAGTGATGGAATTATTCCCAAAGGATGGAATCAGGGGACAACACACCCAGTATCTCAGGTGAAAACTGTACACTATGAATAGTCAGCATCAACCACGTCCTGCCCCCGCAGGGAGCACGGGTGGCATGGGTTAATGATATTCAATAAGATGGTATAGTTCCCTGTGCAACAATTAAATATATACCCAAAGGTATACAGGAGAGACAGAAAGAGCGATGGAATTGTCCCAAAATTATGTCATTAGGGGACAACACTCTTTCTCTCAGATAAAAACTGTACACTATAATTACTCAGCTGCAACCACTGCATGTCCCCGAAGTTAGCAGTGGGAATCTGGGATAATGAAGTCTAATTAAATGATAAACTCCCCTGTGCTCAAATAAAAATGAAAAAATCTACCCAGAGGTATACAGGAGTGAAGGAAAGAGTGCTGTTTTTATTCCCAAAGGATGGAACAAGGGGTCAGCACTCTCAGTGCTCTCAGGTACAAACTGGACACTGGGAATGCTCAGCTGCAACCACTGCCTAAAATATGTTCTAACAAATTATCGAATCTCTTGCAGTGGACATGGATTTGGCATGTGCTCAGATATAATTCCCTGGTGCCGGACAGGGTCGTCTGAAATTTAATCAATGTTGACTATCTCTGGGGAAGCTAGTTGTATATATCAAAAAGTTAAACCCCAATGATAACACCAAGGAATTTCATTTCTGTAAATGTTTGTCTGATGGCCGTGGCAGGTTTACCAAGTATGAACATATCCCTTCACACCTCTAACTTACAGTCCTCCAGACATGGGTCCACGCTATTATACATGTGTATCTTACCAGAAGGTGGAAAGACCGTGGGGCAGCCCCAGGGATGTTTTGTGTTCTCTTCCTAAGAGTGCGTTCAGGGGCATCCTAATTTTACACTAACTGTTAGGTCAGTGCCGGTTTTAAGGCAGTAAGACAGGTGGCATCTCCCTGATCACCAAGCTAGAGCAGGTGCCGCATTTGAAAATATCTTATGGGTTAAAAAACGTCAGCCACAGAGATCATTGTCAGGTGATTAATGGTCTTAGCTGGATAGATCTGAGTTTTCTCTTGTCCCTGTTGTGATTCATTGTAAAGTAGCACCGAGGTTTAAGGTTCCTGCTGCAAAGTGCAACTTAAGGTGGGGAAGAGAAGTCCAGACTGCATAGTAAGAACAGTCTTTATTCCACACCGTCAGCATTTCAGCCCAGCAGCAGCAGACAAAACCAAGTCACTTGTAGAATCTGTATTTCCCAACATTCCACGCAGCGAACTAGCAACCCCACTGACAATGCTATTAACACTACAATCTATATATATTAAAACGAAAGTATGTCTGTTTGTCCTTTATGCATTACTACACCATTCATCCGATCGCCATGAAACTTTAGGAAGTTGTTGAGTACACTCCCGCAAAGGTTTCTGGCGGAAAAAAAAGAATAATTAAAAAAAATGTGTTAAAAGTTGTTGAGTACACTCCCGCGAAGGTTTCTGGCAAAAAAAGAAAAAATAAACATTTGTTAAGTATCGCCCCCCGGCCCCCAGGGCCCTCATAATCTTTCCAATACTGAACATTTACAGTTTATGGTGCGACTCGCTTTTGCAATGACCATCAACAAAGCACAAGGACAATCGCTGCAAGTGTGTGGACTAGATTTGGAGAATCCGTGCTTTTCACATGGACAACTGTAAGTGGCCAGCTCACGCGTCGGAAAAACTTCTGATTTATTCGTCTAACGCATCAGACGGAAAAACAAAAATTACCGTGTATCCACAAGCACTCGAATAAATAAACAGAATTAAAACACTTTAAAATGTTTTCCATATTAAAATGAATACGTTTCAATAAAAATTACGCAATGTAAATTGAATGTTATCATAACAAGTTTCCTTACATTTCCTTTCTCCTGAGATCGCAGCAACGCGCGACGGGTAAGCTAGTTTATAATAAGATTCCTGCAAGAACACTGAAAAATTGTCAGGGAACAATAAACAATACACATAACCCGACAGATGCATATCTCTTGTTTGTGTTGTATGTACTCACTGGATTGGGTTAATTTTGCAACTGCGATCCTTTTGTTACTTGCAGGTCATAAATAACATTCCTTCCTAAACAGCACAGTGAGATATGTACCAGCAACAAAGAGGTGCCTGCAAACTGCATGGCCTATGTTTGGAAACTTATTGTTATTTTTCTCAAGCATTCTTAAGATGTTAAAAAGTGTTCATTTGGGTAGTTAGACATTCTTATTAGTGCAGACAACCCCTATCAATGTGTTACATTTATAAAGACCATTTTTGTGTAAGCCTTCTTAACATATATTGTCTAACAGTCTGGATCGTATGCAACATCTGCACCTTGTAGCAGCTTCTCACCTGCCTAGACTGCTTCCGCCAGTCATTCCCCGTCATTCCGGTGGTTTGAAGATGACAATGTTTTTAGGCTGGGATGCCATGTTGAGCGGACACGAGGTTATATGGCTTGTGCAATGACTGCGAGCAGCTGGTGACACGTGAAGTGCTGCAACCGATAACCCGTGCCAATGTGGGAGGAGCATGTTAGGATGTGTACTTTGCGTGCAGTCAGAGACCCACCTGAAAAGGGGGAGAGGTTTCTTTAGGGGGTCGGAGTTACATTCAGGGGAGTGCATTTTCATAGCTTGCGATCTTAAAGAAACATTGCATTTACAGTATGGAGGCTAGGAACAGTTACAAAACTATGCAACTTGTTTTTGGCTAATGACCCAAGACACATGAATTTGCCGGCTATGGTGTCATTACAAAGTGAGTGCGCTGGTGAATGCTGTCACCAGGTCATAGGAATTCATAAAGAAAGAGTGTTGGATGTTTGGAAAAAACACAGGCCAGTTAAAAAACAAGAGATCTGTTGCACAACCAGCAGGAGGAGCTGGGGACGAGGGGTTTTAGCAAGATGAGAAGAACGCATTTGGCATCGGCCCAAATTAATGATATCATCTGTTTTTACTTTCACAAAACTTTGATTTGTATTCTACTGCGTGGTGAGGAGAAAGCAGGCAAAGCCCACGCGTTGCTGCTCGTTACCACAGTAATAGTACTGCATGGGATTTAACTTGAGGGGAAAAAAGGTGTGACATGACAAAAACTGCACCCACCAAAGCACATCACTGCTCATTCCCACGGCAATACTCCATAGGAGTTAACTTGAGGAAAAAGGTGGGACATGCACCAACAATTAGCCATTTGCAGGCTCCAATTTTTGAATGACTCACATAAAAGTCAATCCAAAGCGTGTGAGGAGTCAGACCCCACAAAGTACATACAACAGATCACCTGACAGTGCAAGCTCTGTCTAGGCTCAATCCAAACAGACTTGCCAATAACTCATTGACATTCTTGCATATAAATGTCTTTTCATGAAGTAGCTGTTGAAATCTGCATTTGTCGTGTGCCATTAGCTAAATATCAAATTAGCTGTTGTGCCAGCTGACCACATGTTATGGGAGATACCGTAACGCAGCACAGACTATTTAGCAAAGGCACTTTGTGTCTGGAGCTGTGACTGTGTTTTTTCCTATTATCGTTTGAGGCATTTAGGAGTGAGCATTACGTGGCACCACACATGACATCGAACAAGGTAAAAATATTGGCTGAACAATTTTCTGACAGTAAATCCAAATACAAGTATTTTACAGTGCAAATCTCAACTATTGGAAAAGTCCACAAATTAGTCTTCTGTGCTATTTGTAAAGTTTATGCTTTTTTAGGTGTTTTTGATTAAACGTTGTGTTATAAAATGCATCATTTGGATCCATGTGTTTCAAACATTTTTGTGGAGAACCCCCACTCCTATCCCAGTAAAATTGATGCCCTCTATTAAAATAGGACTTATTTTCCGAGAACCTGGAGTTGGCCTCATTCCTACCGACTCTGCTATTTCTGATTCTTCTCATTCTAGTAGTCCGCTGTAATGCTGTTGGCGAAACATAAGATCATATTTCACAGGCGCCCTAGAAGTACAGTTGCATCGAGTCGACTAGGACGTGAGATTGCGAACTCACTGAAGCCATCAGATCTCTTTAGTGACTAAGGCCCACCTTAAGGCCCACCTTAAGATGTTCAATAATTATTGTGCCCAGTGAGCACTGACACCGAGGTGTATGGATTTTATTATGTGCAATAATTATTGCTTATTACGAGTTTTGTTCCTATAATAATGCATAACATTATGTAGTAATGCTGTAAAAGTGCTTTTATTATATTGTTAATGTTGCAGTGTTAAAAGTGCTTTCGATGTACAGAGTTTATTCTCTATGATGTCACCTGTAGAATCTCTGTGTTGCTTAGGTACTCTATACTTGTAGTCAGTTGGTTCTGTCTGCTGGGCCTGGTGGAGCTGTTCTCTACTGTCTCCACGACCATGTAGTTCCAATAGTCCCAATAAATACTATTGCAGATATTGTTTAAGTAATTATTGACCATTTTCGCCCCAATAAATGAGAGCAGTTTTGACCTGCCAAAATGTATTTTGATGAAGCATTTTATATTGGCCTCATTTCGTACCAGGTCTGATAATAAAACGCTAACCTCATAATCCCAATATGCGCAGCCACCACACATATCGAAAGTCATAGGATCACTCAAATGTGGTCCTAATGACACTGGGAGACATTTTTTGTGTGGCCTCCATTTTCTTGGGATATCAGTGTTGTGATTTGTGGCAGCCAAATTGTGAAACTCATAATTGCTTTAAAAGTTCAACAGTACTGCATGCGAACAAGGTGAATACATTTTTGTTTACGACTTGATATACCTTCACTGGCTACATACACATATTTATCTGCACAGTCCTCAACTGAAAGCTAGCAAAATACTCATCCTCACTGTTACTCTATGCCACCTTGATTACTTATTTTCTCTCTATGTACAGACTATCTTGATTACTGCACTTCTCTGTATGTTCAGATTATCTTAATTATTGCTTTTCTCTCTGTGTTCAAACTACCTTGGTTACTTTTTTCTCTTTGTTGAGCTCCCTGACTACTTTTCTGCTCGATTGTGCCCAATATATTACTCTTAGATTCATATCATCTCTTGTTTCCCTCATACTTCCTCAAAGTTCAAGTTCAAAGTTTATTATGATTTGGCTCTCATTGAGGGCCACATAAAATAACATACATATTAACATAGCAAAAATAAACACAAGCTACATACAGCAACAGAAATAACCACTTGTTATCTACAAATAATGCACTCATCAGCATCTCCCAAAAATCACATTAATATATATCTAAAAATTCTTTAAAATATTTAAAAATTCTGGAACAGAACATTTCGTTAGGGGGGCAATAAAGAGCATGGAAAAACATTTTTATATTCATAATTCCCAATTGTAAACAAATTGTTTTTATCCATTTTTTGCGCAATAGGCGCAATACCGGACAAATAAACAATACATGGTTAAGATCTTGAACAGCATTGTTACATAAATTGCATAAGGAAGACACTCCATACCATTTTGCGAGGAGTGTATTAAGTGGAAGCAAATTATGACGTAGAAGGTACCATATCCTACGGACACCATGCGGAATGTTCCACGTTAAATATTGTTGGGCTTGTTTAGGTGTATAGGTTAAGACCAGGGCTTCCCTTTCTTTATATTTCTGTTGGGCAAGTATATCCAGTTTATAACATAGTTCCCAGGACATACTTTTTAACTTTAACTTTAACTCTGATGGAGAAAGTGAAAATAACGTACTTTCATCCAGTTCCAGTAATGAAACAGCTTTTCTAAAAATTTTTACCAGCTGCGAGAACTCATTAAAGTTGCCCAATAGTTCCTTTTTAAAAATTTCTCGTAGGGTTCCTGGTTTACCTCTGGCCAAACATGCTACCCATCTTACGAGAGCAGCCAACCCTTGCGCCCAGCAACTTCGCAGTCCGAATTCCAGCCTGCAAGAGGATGTGGAGCAGGCTGAATTAAATGAGGAAATTTTCCTTAATACCTTCCCCTCCATTTTTTGCATAAAATCCCATTGATTTAGATCCACCAATTCCATTCCATAAAGGAGGGTAGCAGGAATCTTCGCTCGGAATACCTCCAAGCATAAGGAGAAGTGCCTCTTCCCCGTCGCTTTATACAAGGCACATAATCCCCTACCATGGGCCATTGCTTTTCTAGAATTATTTTCGATGTGGGGCTTCTCACTAAGGTTAGAAGATATTATTTTGCCTAGAAACGTATAGGAGTTAACTACCTCAAGTTTTTCACCGCTTAATGTCCAGTTAAAGCTCCTAGATCTGCACTTCTTCTTACCAAAGATGCACATGATTTTGCTTTTTGAGCTATTAATTTTCATATAGTGAGCATCAGCGAATTCATTCAATGTATGGAGACGATTAGCGAGACCTTTCGGGGTCAGATCTAAAACAAGTATGTCGTCTGCATACATTAGAATAGATATAGCAGTCCCTCCAATTTTTGGGGCTAGTCCCTCACAATCTGCAACAGCAGTTGGCAAATCGGCCATATACAGGGAAAACAGTGTGGGTGCCAATATGCATCCTTGTTTTAGTCCATTCCGGGAGGGGATAGCTTGAGAGAGACCCCTTTCTCCGCCTTGTATCACCCTACACCATGTGTTCCAGTGCAGGGACTTAACTAAATCCAATAAATATCCCGGCATACCCAATGCCGACAGCTTTCTCCACAGCGTCGGTCGGTCCACCCTGTCGAACGCTGCGGAGAAATCTATAAATGCTGCATATATGCCCCCACCACGTACTCGAACATATTTGTCTACAATTACCTGTAGCAGAGTTAGGTTATCTAGAGTTCCATGCTCTTTTCGAAATCCTGTCTGCTCCCTAGGTATAATATTATTTAAATTTGCCCACTCTGTTATTAATACTAATAAAAGTTTTGCGAAAATTTTCCCTATCGCGTCTAATAAAGCAATTAGGCGATAATTAGAGGGATTATCCCGGTCTCCTTTTTTAAAAATTGGGATCAGGATACTTCCCCGCCAAGAGTCGGGAACTGTTCGAGTTTTGAAACACGCCCGAAACACTGGAAGAAGAATCCTGCTCCAAGTGGTTACGTCTTGCTTGATTATAGACATGGGCAATTCGTCGGGTCCCATAGCCCCGGAGGAGCGCATGCTCTTGATTGCGGTAGCTATGGAATGCTCAGTGGGGAGTTCCATTTTAGACTCGGTACTTCCTCTTTGTCCTCCCAACTTACATCTTTTCAGTGGCTTCATTTCACTGCCATCTTGTATTTAATTTTTTCGTGTCCCACTGTAGTAACTTGAATGAAGAATGGAGTCATGTAAAGTTGATTCTTGAAGATTTATTCCAAGAGTGAAAGCACGTCTGGTTAGATCCACAACCAACAGGAAACTAACCAACAGTAATACATAGAACATTCTGTAACAGCATGCTTGGAATGTGGAACATAACTACATTTAAAGGATACACACATCTTAAAGAGATAACCTCTAATTGATACAATCCTTACAGACAATATAACTAATAACTAACATACTACATATCTTCCCCTCTTTGTTTTTTTAAAAAAAAACAACAACAAAAAAAATTATTTATAAACAGAAAATTCTTTGTATTTCATTGGTCTTGTAACTGACCTACCAAAAGAAGATTTCTGGACAGAAACAGCTTCTTGGTCATCAGGAATACAATTATCACTTACATTTGCAGAAGAAGCTTCTTGATCATTATGAATACAATTACCATCTGCATTGGAATTAAGATCAACAGGAATAGAATTTTGGATAGAATTATCAAACAGAGTATCAGGCTGATCATAATCTAAACACCAAAAATGGCCATGAGATTTCTTTGCATGAACACAATCATTATCATTGAGAAATTGTTCATGTTGATGTTGAGCTACAGCTAAACGACTTAAATGCCATTTATCGCCATTCTCTAAGGTAACGGAATTTTCATGAATTTTCACAACTTTCTTAGGAGAACTAAACTTGCTTTGACCTTTAGGAACCTTTCTAGCGCTTTTAATACGGACAAAATCTCCAATTTGTGATTTGACAGGTTTAGAACCATGCTTACTGTCATGGTATAGTTTGTTTTTAGATTGAGAAGAAGATAATTTGGATTTGATCTCTTCAGCATCGTAGAAGAACATGTCGTTCCTTTTCATCCAACCAGGATTAGTTTTTGAAAAAGGAACACGACATCTCATTAAAGAGAATGGGCACTTCCCAGAAGAAGGATGGGGAGTTACTCTGTATGCCCACAACATCTTCTTACATTCACTCTCCCACACAAGTCTTGATTTAATACACAATTGTATAGTATTTTTGATGACCCTGTTAAGTCTCTCTACAACACCATTACAGGAAGGATGGTATAATGGAGTTAACTTATGATTAATTCCTTTTGAAGCAAAGAACAACTGCATTTCCTTGGATTTAAATTGAGACCCATTGTCAGTTAAAACAGATGAAGGACAACCCTCTTGGATAAACATGCATTCCAATAATTCAATAATAATAACAGAGTTAGCCTTCTCAACAACTTTCATCTCAAACCATTTAGAAAACAAATCAACAATTACGATGATAAACTTAACATTGTCATCAAACCAATTGATAGGACCCATAATATCCATAGCTAATTCTTCCCAAGGAAGATTAGGAGCAGTGACATTCCCTAAAGGTGGATTAAAGGTTTTCTTAGATTTGTCTGAAATTTCACAATTTATACATGATCTAACAAGTTTTTCAATATCGTTATACATTCCAGGCCACCAATACTGGTCTCTCACCCTGGATTTAGTCCGAGAGATGCCAGGATGACCTTCATGGGACAACTGCATTATCTGAGCTCTAACAGACACAGGTGGAATTATTTTATCACTCCTAAGTAGAAATACATCAGAAACAGAAAGTTCATCACGTACTTCCCAAAAACCTCTCAAAGAATCATTAAGATCTTTTTTACAAGAATCGTTCTAACCAGTTATAACTTTAGACTTAACTTCAGTTAGAACTTTATCATCAGAATCAGCTTTAAGCCATTGGTCTTGATAAATACTGTCAAAAATGTTGCAAATAGAAACAACATTAGCAACGGAAAAATCGTTCCAAGAATTACGGTCAGCCACAAAAATCGGTAAAGAAAATCTGCAAGTCTTGCAAATGCATGGACAACCTTGCAATTCTAGCAGTGACTTTGTACAAACCTTGTGTGGTTAATAATTTCGTTAGGGGTTTATGATCAGTTCTCACACTAAACGATTTACCCCAAATGAACTTTCTGAAATGTTCTAACCCCCAAACAACAGCAAGAGTTTCCCTTTCAATTACTGAGTATCTTTCTTCAGTAGGCGTGAGGGATCTTGAGGCAAAAGCAATTACAACTTCCTGATCACATTCAGATAACTGAGTCAAAACCGCCCCTAAGCCTTTAGAACTAGCGTCAGTAGGGACAAATGTAGAAGCGGTGGGATCAAACCCTTGCAGGTTGGGAGCACAGCAAACAGCTTTTTTTACAATTTCAAAAGCTTGTTGATATTCTTGAGACCAAGTGAAGGGAACCTTATTCTTCAAAAGACATCGCATTGGATAAGTTCTCTCGCTAAAATTAGAAACAAATTTTGAGTAAAACTCTGCCAAACCCAAAAATGACCTTAAGTCATCTTTGGATTTAGGAGCAGGTGCATCTAAAATAGCTCTCACGAGTTTGGTCTTAGGTCTTATTCCCTGAACACTAATCTCGTGACCTAAATACACAACATTATCTTCTGAAAACTTACACTTTGAAATTTCAGCAGTCAGACATCTGTCGTTAAGAACATTCATAACTTTCCTTAACCTAGAGTCATGTTGGGATGCATCCTTACCTAAAATGAGGATATCAGAAAGATGACACCAGACATATCACCAAACAATTGTGACATAAGGCGCTGAAATACCGCAGCCGCGGAGGCTAATCCGAATGGCATACGGCGAAAACGAAAACAACCAAAAGGGGTACAAAAAGCTGCGAGATCACGGCTGGAATGATGTAAAGAGATCTGGTGATACGCTGAAGATAAATCAAGCGTAGAAAAGAATCTAGCTCCACGAGTTAAGGATAACATTACATCAATCCTGGGTAAAGGATACTGATCCACAATTATATTATTGTTAAGGTTTCTCAAATCAACACATAAACGGATTTTCCCATTGGCTCGTCGGGCAACGACCAATGGAGAAATCCACTCTGCTGATTCGATGGGTTCTATGATACCATTCTCTTGTAACTTTAACAACTAATTTTTCACTTCATCTCTAACAATAAGTGGTATATTTCGTACCTTATGAACTATAGGTACAGCATTACTTTTTAATCTTATGCGGTGGGAAAAACCTTTGAATTTTCCAATCTTACCTGAAAACACGTTAGGAAATTCTTTAAGAACCCAATTCTTGGTATCTTCACTTACACCAGTAACCAGAACCTGTTCAACGCTGTTGGGATCAAGGTATGTAAAGATCTTTGATCTTTCCAGCCTAATACAGAAGGACCATTAATAGCAATGTATAACTTATAAAATGCAGTACGATGTTTAAATTCAAAAACCAATGAACTAAAACCCAACATCTCAATGGTGTTACCAGTAAAGCTTTCTGTAAGAATATCACTGGGCTCTAGATGAGGACCCAACTCATTTACCAATTCTTTCTCCTAAACTTTTTTGTTGACAATAGTGTAGGGAGAACGAGAATCGGCAGCAACCTGTAAAGGAATACCTCCAAATTTCACAATACATAAAGGTTTGCTTCTCTCATTCTCCCCAACAACCAAAACAATGTTACATTGTAAATTTGCAGAAGAATTGGGTGAGGAAATGCTTATGTCCGAGTCATAGTCAGAAGAAGTATCAGTAATACAAGTCACTTTAGGGTGTTGATAGGACTTCTTGTTACAAACTTTAGCATAATGACCAACTATACCACAATTGGAGCACTTTGCGGATCTAGCAGGACAATTCTCAGAGCTTGCGTTATGATTTTTGTCACCACAACGGTAACATGCAAAAGAAAACAAACCACTCTGGTTGGGTTTAGTCTTATTGAATGATTTGTGGTTTGATGGTTTTGAAGAATAATTCTTGTTGACTTGTGATTTCTTGTTGACAATCTTTTTGGAATAAACATTTTTCTTTCTGTTGTCAGAAATGTTGCTAACGGTGGGTGTAGAAAGAGATTCTGATTGATTTGACAACGCTTTTGAACTTCTATCGGACAGTTCAGCTTTTTTCAACAAGGTGATGACATCCTTGAGACTAGATTCCCCTTCGATCCAAAGTCTATCTTGAATACTTTTGTTTCTAGTGCAGACAACAACTTGATCTCTGATCAATTCATCATGTAACGCACCGAATTTGCAATGTGCAGCTAAAATTTTCAGTTGAGACACATATTCCTCGACAGTTTCATTCTGGAGTTGTTTGCGTTTGAAAAAAACGCGTCTTGTAACACCAATGCATACAGTAGGTGAATAATGTTCAGTCAAATCAGAAATAGCTGCTTTAAATTTGTCAAAATCTCCTGACCTTTCAGGCTTTTGCATTTGATCATATACTCTAAGACCTTCAGGTCCAAGACTGTGTAGCAACATTCGCATTTTCCTATCAGATGATAATGTACCAACATTATCCTCCAAAGTGGCAATGTAATTTAAAAAAAAAAAATTCCACTCATCCCATTTAATTATAGGATCACCAGGTGAAACTAAAAACTCTTTAGGTGTACTGATGTTAATGTTAATGCACGAAGATGAAGATGTAGAAGCACTACTAGAAGTTGATTGCTGAAAACTCATGTTTGGAATAAGAACAAAATGAAAACCAACAGTAAAGTCTTGAAATAAATGTCAAAATGGAAAACTATAATAATCGTAAGAAGAAAACGAATTGAAATAACTCACTTGTGAAGAATTAAATTTGTGAGGAGACTCGGAAGAAAAATTGAAGCCAGACGTGCTTGAACAAGTAAATCCAAAATGGCGGCACGTACACGTTACGTCGGGTCACGCTGACTGACCTCTGACGTGGCAATAGCGCAAGGGAAAACGCGTTACAGAAGTGTTGCTATGCGCCAGACTAATGGAATGCTGAGGCGAGCGCACGCACGCGAGAACAACAATGGAAGCGTTTGAAGGTAAACACCTTAAGCGCGTTGTGTTAGATGTACGAGAAGATTTTTAAAAGGGCATTTACTCACAGTTTTCGTTGATAAAGAATAAATGCGCCGACTTTTCTTTTTTTAAGAGTATGAATCCAAAAACGTAGGTTCGTATGGAAGAAAAATTCGATGAAAAGTTCCAATAAAGTCCATAAATATTTATGTTGAAATGAAGAAGAAATAAATTTCGTAGAATCCCAATCGTCGCCAATAAAATGCCTTCATGGTCTTCAGCTTACCCATGCTATGTTCCTTCTCGCTCTCTGCTCTATGTAACAGTTCACTCTTGCTGCACGTCTTGGACCATGTGGCCAGTCACAGTTCCTCTATTTAGTTTACTGGCCCACAAACACTGGAGCACTCAGGCCATATTCTTGCTTCCTGCTTTGCCAAATAATATGTTTCTTTATTTATTGTTCCCATCCATTGCCAATGACTCTACAAATCACAGGCTGCATTATGAAAAGGGTGCTCTATCCCACTCTGTGCCGTATCCAGGGCTTAATTTGACCTGGTGGTTGGCGGTTGGGCCCAAGGGCTCTCATTTTTGAGGACCGGCTTCTCAAGAAGTTGGAAGAGAAAGACGGAACACCCGTCGCAAAGGGAAAACATATAAAGGTACACACGTGAGATAAAGGGGAAAAGAGTGTTTGACCGTGCAAGACAGAGCCATGAGTTCCATTCAAGACCAAGAAACCTTGGTATTCGGTGCGCCGACATTTAAAAGCACTGGCTGACTGCGGGCTTCCGAGCAGAGCCGTGATGGAAATATCCAGCGTGTGGCACATATTGGCTCTAGAGTGCTAACAGTTGGCTGTCACTGCCACACTTGACTCATGAACATTGAATAGATTCAGCGGATAAACATGCAACAATATAAAATAGCCACACTATTGTTTAATAAGCTTTAAGTAACAGTGCTCCTTTTCAGAATATACAATCGAGAAACAATTTGAATACTTTTGTAACTGGCAATTGTTGTAGATCGACAATGGCTTTAAGTGGGATGAAAAAACTAGTGGGGGTATTTCAATTAAAGGGGACATGGCCGATTTAATTAGTGCGTGACTTAAAACACATAAACTAAAACTCTGTGCTTAGCATAGTGTGCCACAGACTGGTAATTTGCTGCTTCTTTAATTGCATCCAGATATATAAAACAAGTAACATTATGTCCACAACAAGCCAGGACTATTGGCTTTGGTTGTTAGTTGCATAAGATAAATAAGCAACAACTATGCTTCATTGTATAGAATATTGAAAATGCTTCAGTTCTGAAATGATGAGACTGTGAAAGAACTATAACAAGTGTCTTTGAAATTACATCAAAGGCAGCGAAGGGTGCTACAGCTGCAGAGGTAAGATTTTTGTTTTTGTCCTGAGGGTGAGGGCAAAAATGGAGAGTCCAATAGGGCCCCGTCTCAGCACCTGCTTTTAAGATCTCTGAGCACCGACAGGACCGGGCCCACTTAAAACCCTGAGACCGACAATGTAATAAGCAACATCATAAGGTTGATTGACAGGACATAGGTTTACTACTGCTTCACGAGCACGATCCGGGAAGAGCTGGGTCGGAATTTGACTAAAATATTGACTCACCAAACTCCTTCACTATATTTCACAAGTACCAGAACTGTGCTCGGTAATGTATTAGCATGCCTGGTTTGAACTGATGTTGTGCAGGATTCTTATTTCTAATTGGGGCTTTTCGATTTATTTTGAACGGGCATGTAAAGCATGTATGTAACTCTGGCCCGATAAATGCACCAAAGGGCAGCAGGCCAGAAAACCGTTTATAACCCAGATTTGTTTTCAATTACTAAGACTACCAACGGTTCTAGTACTTTTGGGGCCTGGGGCAAAAAGGGAATGTGTGAGGCCCCTCTAATTTGTATACAACATGAAATCACAGGCAGTGAGATCGTAGGAAGTGCCATCAATTCACTATTGTTGAGTTACTTTGCAGGGGGCAAATTTCTTGGTTATTATATCAGCAAAACAATAAAAACTTAAATATTAACACTAATAAAATAAGCACATACATCTTACTTTTCCATTAACTGGAATTGGATATCAGTCACACTGCATGGAAAGGTTTGGCCTAGGTCTCTCTAAAACTTGTAAGTGTAATCAGATGCAAACAACTGTTTCCAGATTTGCACATTAGATACAGATGTGTGTGTGCTGTATTTATGTAGTGCAAACCTAGCCAGAAAGCTGCAAAGTGCAGCGCAAGGTCAAAACCAAAGACACAGTCAACATGTGCTAGAAGGAGTAGATGGTTTGTGGGCTGTCACTGCATCATGCCATAGTGTTGTCTAAAGTGTTGAATATGCAGCTCTTTGCTAAATTGGAGCTGGGTTCAGGCTGTCCAGATGGATATGGAGATATCATTCCAGATCCTTGGTGCATAGATGAGAAAGGCCATTTTCTTTTTTAAAAAAATCTTTTTCCGTCTCAAGGTGTCTATGCTGCGGGTGTGTGGAATGCCACTGGAGATCAGCTTGTCATCCAATAAGGTGTGGGTAGTGCACACCTAGTCAAAAGGCTTTAGAGCATTGTACAGACTCAATGAGAAGCACAGAGTCAAAAAGTGATTGGAAAGGTAACTGGTGTGTGGACACTTAATGCATTGTGATGGTGTTGCAGACCATGCAGCTGGGTTTGAAGATGGTGCTGAAGGGTAAGGGGAAACTGTGGAGTTCCATCTCGGTGGAATGATGTTATCATATTTCTTGGTGCCCTAGAAAAGTGTGCTGCAGCATGTACAATACTCGTAAGGGGGGCTAGTGTGGATTAAAATTCCAAAATGGGTTCCCAGATACCCAGTGCAAGATAAGGTATGTGCAAGAAAGATATGAAAGGAAATAACAGTAAAAAACAGCTTGACTTCAATTAAAGGCATAACCTAAGTCACTATAAAGGACTAGAAATGACGAGACTAGAATCAAATATAGGCTAAAAGGGTTTAATGTCATGTACCTTGAGCCATGGCTATAACACTTCTTTCAAAGTCCTCTGAATCCTTCAAACGTTCTGATACTAAAAATCAGTATAAACTGACATGGTTCCAGAGTGTATTTCATGGTGTAAATTAGCAAGATGCAGATTTAATTAACAGATTTGAGATGTATCTCCTTTCATTTGATTTCTCCCAAATTTGAACAACACCTGAAAAGCACATGTAAAAATACTATGGCAAAATTCTTCAAGCCTGGCACACTAACCTGCCCAGATCCTTGGGCCCAACAGTGCTGGACGTGGGTTGCAATGCCCAGTAGAGAGAGGCAAGGCCTCTAGAGTTGTATCTGGTCAATAGTTTACCATCATGGACAGTATTTCCTTATCCAAACCACAGCAAAAGATCAAAAATTCTCAACAGAACGTCTTGTGATATAATAATACAGAACACAAAATCCTTGCTTCATCAACTAAGTAAAATCTTTCAAATTGGAAGTGCAAAAATATTAATACCAATAGTGTAAGCAGTGGCCTTCAAATTGGAGTGAGGCCTCCCTGGAGGGCCTAATTGATCTCATAGGGGCACCAGCCTCAGCAGTGACTGAGATTAATTCAAGCAGTCCATCGATCACTGCTTATAATACTTTAGTGTGTTGCCCTAAGTGGGATAGGTATCCTCAGACGTGGGTCCGGTGCACACCGTGTCATTGGACTCAAGCTATACCTTCCTGATGAGACCTAACTAAGGCAAAACCGGTCCTGGGCTGCTTGTGTTTTGGTTCAGGGAGGTCCTGGCCTGACAGTTCGGTCTGGACTGTTCCCGTTAGATTAAGGTAAAGACTGATTTGCATCTGGCTGGGTCCAAACTGAGATGACATAGTGTGCAAAATAACGATATACTGGGATGCAGCCCAAGTAATTACCAGTTGCTGAGATTAATTTAAGCATTCCATCCATCACTTTTTGTATACTTTTTTGTGGACTCTAAAATACAGCCATAATTTGGGTGCTTTGGGCCCATAACCCCGCGAGGCCACGGTCCCACTGCACTTGCTGCAGTATTGATAGCTACACCCATCAGATTGGCCTCCTGCCCTGGACATTGCAGTCAAGGACCAGTGCTGCAAGGCCTGGGACAGCAGGCTCTCTCCCTTGGGCCTCTCAGCACTGAACCATGACTGATAGGACTAGGAAAGGATTGCCCTTTCCTGGGCTTTGCGGCTCTGGGTCATGGCTGTGCGGCTGTGCGGCGCATGAAAGAAGGAACCAATGGCATAGTAATGTAGCCATGGGCACTGATGCAAGAAATTGAAGCCAGATAGTAAAACTCAGCCATAGTCTGGGTGCATTGGGTCCAAATATCCATGAGTCCTGATGCCACTGCACTGGCTGGAATACTATTAGCTTCACCCCTGAGAGAGGCCCTCCATGAGTTTCAGAGCCATATTCCTGTACCAATACGCTCATGAGCTGGAGCCTCCTTCCCTGAGTACCCAACCATGGCCGGTAATGCCCAGCGGAGGGAGGGCCTCTTCCACAACTTACAATCATCATTTGGAAACATTGGGCACTTAATACCACTGGGCCCAGTGCCTGTGCGCCTGCTTCACTACTGATGGCTATGCCCCTGACATGGACCCATGCATAGAGCCATGGTACAGAGCTGTGAGACAATTTCATTTGGGCATAGGGGAGGGGCCCACACGAGGTACCCCCACCCTTGTGGGCCTCTCAGACAAGGGGTTGTGCTGAGAGGTTTAGGGGAGGGAGCCCACTAACCCATGGGCTTCGTAGCCCATAGTATGGCTTAGAGGTCCAAGCCACCATGGTTATGTAGTGTGGGGTAGGAGCCCCCACTCCTCTAGGCCCTGCAACCATGGTCTAATGCTGCGAGGCCCAGAAGAGAGACCTCAGAATAAGCATGCCCTTTACCATGGATCTTGCAACAAATAGTATAGCGATGCAAGCCCAGGGCGAGGTCATTACCTCCCCTGGACCACACTACTATGATCCAAAGCTGTGAGACACGGGGAGGGTGGTTCCATTGCCCTGAGCCTCACTTCCATGGTCTGGTGTTTCAATGTCCAAGGGAGGTGAGCTCCCTTCCCTGGGCCTTTCAGCCATGATCCTCAGTCATCGCTGCAAGGGCAAAATGCAGTGGCCAATTTGTGCATTGCCACTTTACAGGACAATTTGTGCCTATTGAGAAATACTGCATGTGTGGAGGCACATTGCATGTGCAGAGACATCAGAAGATGTTAATTGGGGAGCAGGAGAACTATGAGTCACATAGCAGATTTAGGGGGTTTTATTCAAAATCCACCCCTCTAAAGCAGGCCATGCTACAAGATAACTCAGGTGGAGATTGAGTTTACGAATGTGATTATTCTTTATACTATATATGAGTTCTAATCTCTTTTTCTTCTCCTGGAGTAAGTCTTTGACTGCTCGCTATTGCACATTTTGAGCGACATGTACAGAAAATGAACCGTGGTATTCAACTAGAATGAAATAGTATTAAACTTTGAATTACCAGTGATAAATATCAGTTTTTAAAATGCACACCATCAAGTAAGTACTCACTGCCACAGGAACTGGTCCAACCGGTATATTTTAACCATGGAACTTGTATATTTGATATCTAATCTCAGTGTTGTGACAAAATAAACATCATGGGCCAGATGTACAACCCTTGTAAATTGCATCTCGCAATTTGCGCTAGATTGCGAGTTGCAAATTGCAATGCGCAATTTACAATGTACTACAGTGTCAGAGACACTGATTGCAATTCCCAATTGGGTAGATAAAAGCAAAGCTGATTAATATTAATGAGCACTCGCAATTTGCGACCCCATTGGGAATGGCTGGCCATCTCAGGGATGGTGGCCTGCTGGGCTCAGCAGACCACCATGTTTGGGACTGCTTTCAATTAGGCTTTTTTTTAAAATGTTGCCCGTTTTCTGAAAAGGAAGATGAGATGTATTTAAAAACGGGGTCCCTGGGACCACTGCCTGCCCCTAAAACAAATATTTTCCCCTGCAATTGCAAAGGGGAAGGGGTCCCTTGGGGACCCCTTCCTTTTGCGACTGCAGTACCAACCTCTTGAAGAGGGTGGGCATTTGTGAGTGCTTTGCGAAGGCAATTGCAGTCGCAAGACATTCACATGGCTTTGGAGTTGCTATTAGGAAGGGTACGCCCCTTACCAATAGTGATTCACAATTCCTAAATAGCAAGTCGCAAATAAATTGTGACTCGCTATTTAAGAATTGTGTATGACCCTGTGACATTTTGCATGCGCAAACGAGTCGCAAACCCGCTTGCGCATGCAAAATAGTTCTAAAACTGGGCAGGACCCATAACAGAGTAAAAACTCCCTAGAAGTAACAGCCCATTTTCCTTGCCATCAGAATCACTGACTAACCAGTTGTGGTCTAGTAGACTAGTTGAATATATGGAACCAAGATACACTGTTTTTAATCCTTGCCTCCCACTTGGGCAAATTCTGTGTTTTTGGGCACTCACTTTTCAGAATTTATTGCTAGGGTCACTGGAATTATGTGATTGTGTGGCACAGCATTTATATCCTAATTATACATTTGCAGTATTTACCACAAAAATCCATCATCAGCTGCATACTCATCAGATTGTAACAATAAAAATAGTTGTTTTGCACAAACGGTGCAAAGTTTATTGAAAATGCAGCGACAAGTGTTGCTGCACCTCGAAGACCATTTGCAAAGCTTGACTGGTCCCTTTTCTGTTGCTTGTTGCTACATTTGGATGTTAAACTGATTACTAATGAGGTACAATCAATGCCCAGGCAGTTAACAAGTGTAAAAATGTCAATATAGTGAAGTATTACTATCATAAAATGTGCCCCATTATGGCGCATAATTTGGCTTTTTTTGCTGCACAATTTACTCAACTTCTGCCACATAGTTCAACCTCCCCTGCCGCATAATTACAATGGCCCTACTTATGGCTCTGCTGCTTCCTTTTTGGCAATATTGTGAGTATTTTGATTCAATGTAAAAACAGCTTGTTAGTGGTTTTTTTTTAATGGACTGAATATTACCTGGGAGGGGAGAGATGCCCAGTCACATGGTATAGTCACCCTAATGCAGTACAGTAGTAATATATAGCCTTTCCATTAAGTAGCAGTGTACTGCAGTTCTTTGTCTACTAATTTAACAAACTATTTGATCCTGAGCAAATAATACTCTCCCTGTGCCTGGTCCACGGATCTGACAATATGGCAGCACTTTAAAACAGGCTTAATGTGAGAACCAGACACCAAGGGCATTCTTCCTGGTTCTGGCTCCGCCCAAGCTCATATTAGAACCTCGAGAACATAAGAAGTCCAGCTTTCATGTGGCTTCTTGCCCAGGCGCGGTGCGTCCATTGGGGCGTAGGGGCGAAGCCCCACTGCCTCTGGACGCACCGCCGTGACAAGAGCAGCAATTCAAATTGAAATAATTCAGACATCACAACAAATAAAAAAGCGCCGCTGCCGCCGCAGCGCAGCGCTTCGGGACACACCCGATGGAATAAGGAGTGCACAGGGGCTGGGGCTGGCTGGTCTGAGTGACAGTCTTCTGCAGCAGGCCAGCAGCAGTACTGTCTGCACATGACGATTTTTGGCCTGTAACTTGGCCGAGCATGCGCGTTACTAACCTGACAGTCAAGTTCCCCTTTAGAGACGGACCGAAGGGCAGGGGGTGCTGCTGTAGCCGGCCCGGGGTTTCAAAGGCGCACCAGGGTGAGTAGTCTGTGTGCCCCCCTAGCAAATCCTAGCGCTCCATGCAGCGCCAGGATTGGCTGGCCCACTGCGCAGAAGGGCAGGCAATCCATTATTGGATGCCACGGGTGGGTGGTGGCACACTGGCTGAGCACTGCATATCGTGGCCAATCACTGTGTGACTTCAGCATGTGAAGCCATGCAGTGATTGGCCATGATTCAGGTTGCGCGTGTCGTGACGTTTTTTTCACTAGTTAGTTGAGTTTCTAGTGTAGGGGGGCGGGGGCTCTAGTCGTCGCTAGTCGCCACGTGCACAGCAGACGTCCGATACTCATACTTCTTCCCTCGAGTCGTCATCGAGACACTGAGTCAGACAGAAATCACAGAGATTGAGAACTTCAACTTTGAAGATTATTTAAGAATAAAGTAGGTGCAGTGCTGCTCTTCTCTAAGTTGACTCTGATGTGTGCAAATTGCAAAATGTATGAATTTTAAAACATATGCTGCGCTTGTGCTGGCTGCCGCAGCTCCGCTGTTGTGTTCAAGTCAAGTGTGTAAGTTAATAAATTAAATCATGTGGGAGATCTATGCCTCCTCTGCCCCAGTGGCGTCACTAGGGGGTGAGGGCCGGGGGTGATCGAAATTCATGTATATTTTATCTTCCATTTTCTCGACGTGCCTCGGACTTTCAATCAGCCTCAGGTGATTCATGTAGAAATGACTGCCCTGGTGTAAAAATGTCATATTCCAAAGAATGCTGTTTCCGGCCGTGACCAGAGTTGAAAAACACATTCCCACCCTGCCAGAAAAAAAAGAAGCTATTTCTTTCTTGATATTTGTGGTGACTTCGCCTGTCCTACGTGACCTACACTGGCTCACTACTGAAAAACAAATCCAAGTTAAAGCCCTAAGTTTTTCTTCAAAGCTACAGCTGGACTAGGCCCTCGCTGTATCAAGCACATGAGGATATGGGGGTCGCATGTTGGAAATGGTACTTGCATTGAGATGGGTCTTTACATATTGTTTTAGTCTGTTTACTGAAATGACAATTTTGCTGCTCATATTTACCTATTGTGGATTCCGGTGCTACTGTGGTGTTCTAGATACTGAGGTAATGTAGGAACTGCCATGGCAGTGTATGGATTTACATTCTGGGGCAATGCAGTCACTGATATGATAGTAGAACCAGGGGCCTTATTTATGAAGGCCTTGTGCCGCGGTGCGTCACTTTTTCCCATTTTAAAAGTGACGCACTTGTGGCGCAAGGCCTTCATAAATAAGGCCCCAGGAATTCAGTGGGTAAGTCTATGTCTGATGCCTGCGTCTCTATAATACGCAAACTGCACCTGACTTGCACACTCATCCACATTCCTAACAACCGATGGAATATCTGCATAAAACGCTCGGTTCAGTCAGTTGTTAGTCCTCTTTCCCGCCGCCTTATTAAGCACACTTATTACAGACGACTTAAAGGAAAATTGGAGCTTTATTTACCTTGAGCTATGTCAGTGCAATGTGACGTCAGCACGGACATTATGCAGAAGGTACACTATGAATGGTACTCGTACAATTCCAAGCCTCTCTTTCAACCGAGCAGGTAAATCTTCAAGTTGACAGGCCTGGTTAATGCACTCCATTCCATGGTTTTACAGTCGCTCCCTGCCTAGCACATTCTATCCGTGGCTCTCACTCACAGCCTCTCAGTGAGGTAGGGTACCACATGATCGTAAAAGGTAGCACAGTGCTCTAAAGAAATTGAGGTTAAACGCAATAACAAGGATTGCTGAAGGAAAACTCGGTGCCCACATATCTATTGCTTTAAACACTTTATAAATAGAAATATTTACGGTGGCAGTTGAGGTGACATCAATACATAATTGGCTGAATCGCAAATAGGAAGGTGAGCCACCTTTCGTACTCATTCTATTTGCATATCAGATAGGGTTGCAAAAGCCCTCAGTTGTGAAAAAAAGCCAACTTAATAAGGCACTTGTACATTGCAGTCGTAAACCCTGTGATTGTGTGAATTGCAAGTTTGCAGCCACAGAAGGGCTTTTTACATATTCCCATCATAACTTTTGCACATTCTTACCCTTCAAACCCAACCCCCCATAAGTATACTATCACTCTCGCTATTGCTTAAACATTCACAACATTTTCATAATTTATTTATTTACTGTTCGTGTTATGTTGAGCACTAAATGTCACCTGTGGTCACTTCAGAGCACAAGACTATCAAACAAGCATTAAAGAGGTGGGAAATTGAGCTGCATTGTGTTTTCTTGAGTCCAGTCCACCACAGATGAAGGGGTGGGATATTCAGGGTTCAGGCATCTCTGGGTAAAGGTTGCACAACTGCCAAGGTTTCAGATTGCTAAGTGTGAAATGTTCATAACTCCAGTGTGATTATGAGTGTAATTTCGACGACTTTGAGTGACACTTTCTCACAAGCAAAATCAAGCAACGAAGACGAGGGAAACATACAAATATCAGAAATTACACCCATTTGAGTAATGAGAAACTCTAAGAAGATCTTAAAACTGCTGCAAAGCACCAGAAATGGAAGGGCACTAACTGGAGGTAGACTTTGTGACTGCAGTTCTCAGTAACAGAGGGCAGACAGGCACTGCAGCTGCAGCTGATCATTCATGAGCTTAAAAAGCTAATTTTATAGCATAGCAAGTGCAACGAGGCGATTTTACCAGCACTGAGTCACACAGCAGGCTGGGTCACGTCAATCTCCTTGAAAGGCTGCTTGCTCCACTCACCTGGAATGGACACCTGGCACTGAAGCCCTCTCACAACTCTCACAACACACACGGAGGGCAAGAGAAGGGTTCAGGGCATAAATACTTTGCTCAGTTTGCGATAAACTGTCACTCAAACATCATCCAATGTCACACATAAGCACACCGAAAAATATGGAAATGTCACATATGGGCCGATGGAAAACTTGGTAGCTATGCATGGGCAGGGTTAAGGGTCTCCTCACCTCTGGATTGGGGAGTGTTTGATTGGTCCTGGGTATGACGCATTAAGCTGCTGGGGTTCCAGCACACAACAGTTATTACAATACCAGCAATTGGTGTGCCTGCCTCGTGGTGTGCTGCGCCAACTTCACCACAGGTCTGAGGATATACACAGCACTCTAAACACACCCTGCCCTCCTCGAGATCACCTTCTGCCTGCCTCCACCACTCTAACCATCAGGAGCCTTCAGCTGCCACTGACTCTCTCTGCCGTACTGTCCCCCACTAACCTCTCTGCTGGCTTCTGATACCCAGTATGGCTGGTAAACGTGATGCAGTGCCCCCTGTTGGCAGTTGATGTAGTTTGCCACCAGGGATACTGCACCAGTGGCCGGGTAGTGAGACGGGGGAATTTGCATCCTTGCAGCCAGCAGTGCAAGGACCTGAAGCAGCCAGACCAGGTGCAGGAGTGGCCCAACCCCTCAGGACCCAGCCAGGGTTGGATTGAGATTAGAAATCATCCCTGGCACGTTAATAAAAAGTGGCCCACATTTGCATATTGCCTTTCCACAAAACACTGCTTCGGCGATGTTTTATAAACACCTGAAAACAAGCGAGGCCACTTCTGCTCAGGCCCCCTGTGCCCACTTAGTATGCACACATTCATTGGTCAGCCCAGCGAGAGAAAGGAAGTGACACCTCTGCCTGTTGATAAAAGGGAGATAATGTATACCCATCTGCCTCCAGAAAGGCCACTCAGGACCCCACTGGGCCGCTGGTGACATCTGAACATTAGCCTGACGCTGGGAGCTATCTTTTTTCACAAGGAACAATACTGACCTTGTTGCATCCTTGCTCATCCTTGATCCGCTGGTATTTTGAGAAGTGCTGTGGCATACCCGGGGGTACCTCTGGCAGGCTGGCAACCACACCAGAAGTGCTGCTTGACTGTTAACTGGCACAGGAGTCTTGAGATCGAATTTAAACCTGAAGTTCTTTCTTTCTGCATAGGATATTTACTCATGGGTGCACACTTCATTAGATAGACATTGCACGTCTATTGTTTTTGTGCAATGCACAGAATATATATGCACATACATGACTTTCTGCTTTGGAGTAATATTGATCCTGAATATTCAGGCACAATGTAATGTTTTATTAGTGCGCCATCCATGCTTTCAAAAGGCTCTTTAACCAAAATATTTGAAAAATAGGGCCATACAATGCACATGGAGCCCATTTAAAACAAAAACATTTCCTTTCGGCGGAGAACCTTCCCCCTATTTTGAACCCGTCAGCTCCGCATCAACCTCATAGAGAGGGGTGGAGTCCATTTTTATGCTTGCTCACACAGGTTAACGGGGGTCTGGATTTAACATTTTTGCCAAGGCTGGTTTCCATCTTGGTCTTGGACTGTGCACAAATTGTTCAGTATTCTTGTTTTTTTCCAGTGCACACTATTTCTTAGATTATCATAATGCAAGCAGGTGGCCCACCCCTTGAGAAGCACTACTATGGGAACGGATCTGTTTTTGAATAAAAGTCTTTGATGAGCTGAGTACCCCAAGTATTGAAAGACTGTGTACGTGAAGTATTGTAAGTCTGTGTATGTGAAGAGGTACTGGCACTTGTAGTTTCATTCGAGGGGAAGACAAATTGTGGGCACTGGTAAGGGAGATAAGCTACCTCCTCTTCAGAAGATGGCCACCACGTCATGATGTGACTGTGTGCACACTGATATGACTTGGACTAGACCATCACTTTCCAGCATCGCTTCTGTCTCTTTTATCAGACAGTGCCAGCACTTCTAAGCAGGGCTCGAAGGTGCACTTCACTGTGACGTTTCTAAACGTTGGATGGGACAGAACCAGCACTTCTTGGGCACTCCTTAGAAAGGTCGACACGATCAGATTCGGACAGAGTGGGAACTTTTAGAAGGGTGGTCTTCCTTGAATGGGACAGGATCAGTACTTTTTAGCAACGCGGACAAAGCGATGGCATCTCTTTTAAATAAGACAAGACTTGCACTTCTCAGCAGATGGCTACACTTCAAATATGGCAGCGGCAGCGTGAGCCTCAGCCTCGCCCTCACCTCTGCTGCTTTTATTTAGAGTGCAATGCAAGCCGCCGCAAGCGCATGCTGCGCCACGGACAGGGTAGTAAAATATAGCAATTTTCTGGATTCGATTCAATGGGCCCCTCTGTGCAGTGGGACCAGTCCACTGCACCTGTTGCAACATTGGTAGCCACACCCCTGCTCGATACTAGACAACTACTCCTGACCTATGGGCATCACAGGAGAAGGGGCACAGCAGGCATGGTCACCTTGAGACAGCAAAGAAGAACAGGCACGGCACAGCATGGTAAATCTGTTTAGTAGTTTAAAGAAATATTTGTTGAAATAAGTCATTGGTGTGGGTACATTCTTCAGAAAAGTTTCTGCAGGCCTTCCTATGCAACACTGTGTGCTTTATGTCCCAGGGATGTGTGTTGGCCTATATATGGAGGTCTGAATTTAGCAGCATAATAGTATGAAGCTCTGTGGTTATACTGAATAAGCAGCTACCTATGTTATGACATCTATTATTGTAATAACTGCACTTTCAAAATTGCTTTATTAACCTTCCTGCTTTCTCAAATTTGCTAGAAAATGCACCATTTGTCCACGCTTGTTACAAAATTTTCTCGGGGGTAATTCCCCCAGAACCCTCCTTAAGGGGTTCGGGCTCGCTCGCTGCGCTCGATCGCTAAAGTGCAGTATGATTATCATTTTACGCTTCACCGATTTCAAATGTCACCACCCGCCCATGTTCTTGCCTGCCACCCTCCCTTTAACACAGATGTAGTGTTACGGCTAGAGCTACTTACTTTGGAACTGGGGACCCAGGTTCCAGTCTTGACGGCAGCTCTACATCTTGTCATTCTGGGCAAATCACTCAATCTCTCTGTGCCTTAAAAAAGAAAGAATGTGACGTACTGTCACAAGTGCTCATATAAAGTGCACCAATACCTTTAGGTTGAGGTCGCCCTATGTAAAAATTCAAAAAATGGGTTTCAGTCACTCATTATAAGCTGTTTGCATCTGGAAAAATCTTCCAAAAAAGAGCAGTATTGGCCATTACTGGCTGCACTGATGTTGGATGTTTGACATATCCAAAAATGACACTCCGCCCCATTTGGTTCTACTGCTAAGGAACCACAAACCCTGAACTGAAAACAATACACAAAAGGGGAGTCAACCAAAATAATTTTTTTATTCTACAAATATGCCTTACGATATTTGAAGAATATAAAAATGATTTTGCATACCACATCATGGCTCCTGTCTCGTAATTTACTTACTTGATGGGCAGTAATGAATATTCGAAGAAAGGAACTTTCCATGAAATTCTTGAAATTTTTTTGAAATTGACTTTAAAAAAAAAAAATTACTTTTTGTTTGCATCCCTTTTGTGTATTGTCTTCAGTTTGCATCTAGGGTTTCCACCTGGCCGGGTTTGCACTGGCAACACCGGCATTTTAATGTCCTGGCCAGAACAAAAATAAGCTAGGTCACCTATTGCCGATATTATTAGCCCTTATCTGTACATACTCTCACACTAGCAAATATAAACGGAAAACACATTTAACTGTGTTCTTGACCTCCGTTAATAATTCCTGCCAAATAATTAACGTATATAGAGGCAGAAAAGGCGTGTTACATATGAATACTCACGAATTTCTTTAAAGTCCAATTTCATATCTGTGCTGGCCTTTGCAGATTCTTAAAACTGCAACAAATGGCTCGTAGGTTTCTCTTGAAAGGTGACAACTCTAAATGCATCTCAATAGTTGAAGGTGATTATAAACTTGCATGGTGCAGTACCCCTCCAGTGCTGAACTGCCCCTATCCCAGACACCGACAAGCATCTACACAGCTCATCAAGGGCTAAAAGAGTGAGAGTTCTTTGATCTTTGAAAGGTCCACTTCCTTATTCCTGGCAGCGCTACACATCCTGCGAGACCCAGGAGAGAGGTGCCACTCCCCCGGGCCTAGCTGTGCTGCAGCATAGGTGCTAGGCCCAGGTAAGGGGGGACACTAGCACAAGGCCCTATGTTGTAGTGCTGTGCGTGGGGCCATAGGCAGCTGCCCGTGATGCTCACACCTAGCACCAGCCCTGACTAAGACTCATGGATTCATTGTCCCTACAAAAATTAACTTGGGGACCTCTACACCCAAATGTAATTTGACATTTTTCAAATTTACACTGTATTAAACCTCTGCACTGGAAATTTCTGATACAGGGATGGGGATTGCCTATGAGAGGGAAGGTGCTGCATGGACAATGTTTAATTTGAACCGGTGGTTACAGATGGAGCTCAGCGGAACACGTTTTTCGGGACCAGCACTGATTTTTCCTCAATACACTCTGATCAAGAGAGAGAAAAACACACAAAGGGAAAAAGGGAGAAGAGAAAGATGGAGTAATGAAGAGAACAGACAGGGATGATGAAAAAGAGCCTGCAAAAGTGAGATAAGAAATAGTGAATGTCTGGATTAATGAGGCATGAAGTGGAATCAAAACTATGCAACCTTCATATTCATATTCAGCACTCTGACCTTCAGTAGAGACGGTGGCAGGCTTCTTAATGAAACTCTGAGCCCCAGTACTTGTTCTATTACAGAACATTGTGCATGGATCCCATATATGACATGTATAGCACCTCCTATTGATTTGACAGAGATTTTGCAGAAAAGATGAAACTTTTGAGATTGTTGTGTTGTAAATCAACATTTTTTGTGTAGTGATACTAGAATTGGCTATACAGTGACTGTGTTCATTAAGTTGTCAATGAAAAAAACTGAAACTATTATGTCAGATGGATTATACAGTAATAAAAACGTAAAACAGGATAATCTCCACGAATCCTAAACAGGTAAGACATTAAATGTTGCAAATGCAAAGTCTCTGACATGTCTAATTCATTAATTTAAGTGTATTGGCACTGAATTCCGCTGTTTACATTCACTTCTACACCACACCCTAATCAGGCGTTAAAAAATATGTTATGTATAGAAAAATAGTCAACAACTGTACCTTAGGTCTCTGAAACAACTTAGATCCCTGCTCAGATACTCCACACATTATCTTAATTAACTTTTTGGGGAATCTGTAAGACACAAGACAGTCCTCCTTCACTGATGAATAGCAGGGATCCCAAAAATGGCATTTCCCGTTTCAATTCCCATAGGATGATTTTCTGTTGAATGCAAAAAATACTGTGCTGAAGATGTTGTTGCATTACATATTGTAGAATAATATACAATATAGGGGTGTCCACTTAGATGGGGATTATCTCATATTGGTGGTTTTAAGATTGGCTCTATGTTTGTATGCCGCTGTGCCCTTTTCAAGAACGTGTGTAGTGTACTTTGCTAAACTACAAAGGGTTCATCATATGGACTCATGGAAAGTGTCTTTCTAGTGGCAAAGGGATGCCTGTTAACCTTTCAACCTGAAATTGTGGGTTGTGTGAAGCCTTTAAGTCAGTAATCCCATTGAGGTGGATACAAAATGTTCTACGGTTGTAAATATTGAAATATTGAAATATACCTCATGTCCACAAACCATATAGGACGGCGTCACAATGATTGTATGAGGTCATCAGTGATGTCATCATTAATGTCATTTGAGGTGTCATCAGTGATGCCATTTAACATGCCATATGCTGTGTATGGCGTGGTCAAATTTATAGTTAGCTCAATTAACTATAGATGGTGAAATCAGTGGGTTTTTCTGCTTTTAAAAATAACATTTTGAGTTATTTGAACACCTAATTATAACAGTACTTTGTTATACTTCCTATGGGCATCCAACCCAACTCGAGAGCCTAAGCCCCCAACACACAGAGCCTTCAGCAATTCACAGCGTGGGGTTGCCGCTGGGCCTGGCCTTTGGATAGGCTCTGTTCCCAACCACCACAGCCTCTAATCTCTTCACAGACCTGTCACCCTTAAAGTATATATATATATTTTTTTAATTCTAGCAGCTCCAGCCGTACCAACACACAAGTGTGACCTCCATGGTACCCAATCACCATGCAAGCTTCAACCAGTAAATAATGCACAATACTGCAGTACAGCTCTCAATGGAGTAACACAGTACCTCACGGGAGGGCTGCCCTGTTTCTCACAGGAGTACTGCATACCCATAGTATGAGTAATTTTTGGCCCAGGTGGGCCCTCTCAGTCCTCTCATGAGTGCCAGGCTATCTGTACCCTGCACTTTTAAATGTAAATGTTTATTTGTGCAAGTTCAGGACACAGAGACCTCGTCCCGGTCTCCTATAGTGGCAGCCACAACATTTTCATATGGGTCGATCCCACTGGAATAGTACTGGGCCTGTGGTACCGAAAAGATCAAGATAGTGGGGTGGTCCCACGATGTAGTTTTCCCATGTTAATTCCCATGAAAATTTGGGGAAATGATACAGAAAAAATAGCTGCATGGGATGACAACAAATTAAGCTTTTCATGATTTAGTGCAAATCTGTTTAGCTGTGTTCAAGAAATATATTTGTGTTCAAAGAGGTGCTCAGGTGAGTTTGAATGAGTTAAATTAAACAGGTATATTCCGACTGTTGGTCCCGCAGAAGTCAGGAGGAATTCCCAGGGTACAGCAAATTAAAAAATAAGGTTTTCTGATAGGCCAAGTGAGATTTTACTTCCCCCGGACGGAATGATCTTATTGGCTGGCCTCAACTTGAATAAAAAGTACAAGGCCGCTCTTACAGGTCCACAATTCCTGGACAATTTTAAATAAAAACACTTAAGGCGGCTGGCAAAGGACACCCAAACCCCCTAGCACTCATGGTGGAGACCCAGAGTGACCTCTACGAAGGCCAAGCACAGTGAGGTACAGCGGTACTCCTGCAAAAGTTGTACAATGGGATTGTTCAAGCTTCACCGGGTGAAGCTTTCATGATCTCGTGGTCAGACAGATGGATTTATATATGTATATATATATATATATATCTGCCTCTGCCTCTGGATAAGTGGCAGTCACCACTGGGTAGTTATAGTTAGGTCTGCATTTTCATGGGACAAGCATTTTTTGGTTTGGTAATAACTGTGGCGCTGTTTGACGAACCTTCGCAAAACCTTTTTTTTAAAGTTCTTCCACCTGAGCTCCTTTGGGGAAAGTTTTGGAGTGATCTGTAAAGTGGGGAATGGGGAAATATATTTATAGGAGCAGTGTAGGGATACCCTGCCCCTCTAGCCATGGTGCCCTATAGGCCAAAATATATATTTTATACCATGAGACTTGCAGGACACCCGCGGGATCGTGCCTTTGCACAAAAAAGAACGAAAACGCCTGCTACTGTTTTAAATTGAATATGTATATGGGGAGGGCACTTGAGTGGGGCCTCTCTCACCAAGTCATGCGGGGACCACATACCCGGGGCCAAATGTTAATTCAAGTGGAAGAGGCATGTGTAACACCTCCCCTAGCCACTATTGAGACCTAGGGACCCATCCCCCAGGGTTGATTTGTTAAAAATTGGAGTGCGAGCCCCCCTCGCTGAGCCACCTGGGGACTTAGGTGCCAGGGCACCTAAGTCCCCAGGGCCATCACTTAAATATGGGGTAGGAGGTTTGCGGTACCCCTTTCCAAGTCTTAAAAGGCCCTCATCCCCCAGGGCCAGCTCATATACTGTGTACCGGGGAGCCCAGGAAAGTAAGTCTGCACCTATCCGGTTGGAGCTTTGGAAATGCTCCAATCAGGTGGGAGCAGACTTCTGTTTCCCTGCCCAAGCTCTAGGGGGCAGCGAAACTCACATTGCTCTAACCTGTTGAGAGCAAACAAAAACAGCTACCAGGCCCTGTGGCCAATGCCCCCGGCTTACGGCCAAAGACTGTGCACATTGAAGGGGAGTTGGCTTTACAAGTGGTAATAAAATTTTACTTAACATTAAAAACACTAGAAATTCACTCAACAAAACAAAGGTTAAAGTGACATTCTAGTTATGTGAAACTTCCTCTGACAATGTAACATTTAAAAAAGAAAAACACTGAAATTCACCAGTTATAGTTATCTCTAGGTAACTGCACCTCGTGCCCTCCCCATGCTCAGCTAATAACCCCACATATTACATCACTCATAATATGTTCTATGACATCATTGATAACATCATTTCAATATCTGAAATTACATAATTAATGTTTGCAAAAGGAGAATCAAATCGTCAGCCATACTGTGTGAGCACTACAGGAGTTTTTAAATACATTCTTTAGATATACAATTAATGTATTATTTTGTCATCAGATCTGTCATCTCAGATCTTTCATCTCCCTACTATCGATGTCTGGAGTTCGCTATTCTCCAGGCAATCTTCATTGTCATTGTAATTTGTAGTGAGCACTGGGTTATAGGGTGAGCTATATGTTTTTAGAAACACCTTACCTGTAATCTCACTTTCTTTATTCTTTGGTTTAGGACAGCATCATAACCCTCAAACATCAGATTTGTATAGCCTCTACCCTTATTGTGCTAGTAGTAGCCTCATCGCTCATCCAGAACCTTAGACCTCAAAATCTACTTCCTCACCTTCAATTTCCTGTAGCGATCGTAGTCTAAAGTTAATTTTCTCTTGTGTCTTGTTCATCAACTCTGGATTTAGGACATACAGCTTAATCGATGAATTATCTTCAAGTTCCTAATAATCAATGTTAATTCCTCATCATCTGAACATGTATAGGAGTTAAAGTACTCAATTTTGAAGGTCTAAACTGCATAAAGCCCCAAACCAAAGAACCATGATTAGAATATTGAAAAGGTCAATGTGCATTTCATCCAACATAAACAGGCATTGACATACATGGCCTTAGAAACTGGTGAAGATACCTGTGAAACGTATCCCTAATGTTTTGCAGTTAAACCGCTTTCAAAATCAGATAATATTTTTTGCTGTATTCTGAAGGGTTGCCCTTAAATACATGAACAATGTAGACCCTATTAGTAGTGTTGGGCACTATTATCAATTTCATTGATGAGTCGTGTGTCGTAATAATATGTTTAGTTTCACTGAATCACACATTCAAAATCATATGGTGGTTTTCAAGCATTAAGGCGATCAGTATGCTCCTAATAATGAAATTAGTAATTTTGTCTAGCCAGCAAGATGGTGAATTCCCTCTTGAAAAATACCAACCACCGCACCAAAATCAAATATTAAAATGGCTGCCTACACATAATCCTAATTGCTAATACTGAAGTCAGTGTTTAAGTTGTTTTAATCCTTCTCAGTTACTAATTTGGAAATCTAAGAGCCGGCTCTGAGTAGGCAAACGTATCCCTTCACCTTTTGCATTTTCTCTGTTAATACCATACAAATACATGTTCTACAACTGTTCTTTGTGGAATGCAATGGTCACACACTCTCCTTACAGTGGAGTTTGTTCTACAACCCTCTTAGTGGTCTTTTACTTAGTCATGCAATGTTTACTTCTTTAGGCTTCATAACCCGGATGCTTGCTTTGCTCAGGATTGGTCTAGAACTCCGTCAAAAGAGTACGCTTCTGAGATGCAAACATCCCCATACTGTGCGTGTCGGGTGTGTGTTCACAGCTGCCACTTGAATTCAGTCAGTGTGGTTTTACCGCTTTTATATCTGCCCAGCCTTATTTAGTGTTCCATTTTTAGACGTTGGGAGGATCAAGGGATGGATATAATTGTTTGGCAAGATGTTAGTTTAAACTGATGTGTATGTATTCACGTACACAATTCTCAGGCACCATCACAAAAGACCAAACAGGCATGAGAGATTGATGGAGGCAGGTTAAACAAGGGAGCATTAGAAAGGAGCAAATAGTGAGTAAAAAGATTTCTTTTATTTATTTATTTATGTGTTTCGTTCTAAAGTTTTGGAAAGATAGGCATGAAAGAGAAATATGTATTGCCAGAAAAAAACTCAAATAGTTTCAGTCTTTCATAATCTAAGAAAATATTTATAGGGCCTGGGTTAAGTTGCAAAGCATACGTTATGGAGAGAGGAGAACACATAAGACAGGGTTCCCAAAGGAGTTAATTACAATCTTTCCTAAGAAATACTATACTGTGAATTATTGTGAGATATCATCAGTAATCTATGCATCATTAAATGAGAGACAAGAGTGGACCTGTGCAGTCACAAATCATAACAAATAAGAATCTTTATTCAACATACACATCTGCTGTAGCGAATTCAGTGTTTTGTAAAAGATGGCAAACAGTAATTCAACATTCAACATCAAGTATAAAACAGTTTTGGGTATGGTGCAGTATCCACTGAGTAAAGAAATGGATGGGATCAGTGTCTTTTTTTACCACCATATGCGCTAAATAACATGTGGATGGGGAATATGATGTGGACAATGGCTTGAATATGTGGAGTAAAATCTTTAGGGGGGGCACAATAACATCTTGATGCAGCCTCACACAGAGAAGGTTTTTTTTAAACTTTTAAAACCACCTTGCCCTCCACATTCAGTGTGAAAGCTTTGATATGGTTCACTTGGAGTTATGAAATACACGTTTTGAAAATATCATCTATATTCTGCTCAGTGCTGTCCAGGGTATCTTTTTTGAGGAGCAGGTTAGACATGAATTTCTTAAAATTCGTGTTTCCACTGCTTTAGCGAGTTATGAGGGGATCATGGGACAATATAAGTGAAAAATATGTGAAGGCGATGTGATTTCAGAGAAGAACCCCTGAGCCATGTCCTATGTCATTGTAAAGGCCTGTGGTAAAAAGAACATACGCTTGAAAAAGTCACTGACTTAAATGACTTCACTTATGTGAAGAGACAGTGCTGCAGAGTGTGTTGTGTGAAAATGTGCAATTAATTGGAGAATTTGTGTGGTTAATCTCTATTGTGTTAATGCGCATAGCAGAAGATAAATAGTCTGTTAAGCCTATATCATTAACAATTGATTTGATCAAACGTGTTTATGTGGTATTTTGTATTGTTTATATTTCATCGAGATTTGGTATTAAACCTGAGACAACCTCTGACCACCACTATTAAGATGTTGTACCATAGGGCTGCAGATTCTTTAAAAAAACTCTGAGTGCTCACGCCATCCTACAGCAAACTGCAATGTCCCGGGTATGGGCCCCCTGGGACATTGCTGGATCCGACCCTGGGGGTGACAGACCCCTGGGCCATTTATGGCTCCAAGAGGGGGGCCGTGCAGCCCCCCTTCAAGTTAGAAAGTAGCCCTGTGGAGGTGGTGCTCCCCAGTGCTGTGTGATGGGACTTGAGCCTCCCCACAAATTATTTTAAAAATAGCCCCGGGGAGGTGGTGGTCCCTGGGGTTGTGTGGGGGGGGAAGGAGCCCCCACGCATAAATATCTAAATTGCTCCGGGTAGCTGGCGGCCCCTGGGGCTGCGGGGGTCTCGTAGCCCTCCTGCCTTCAATGTATAAGCCCTGGGAAAGTGGTGGGCCCCAGCATTTTTTTTTTAAATTTCCCCCCGGAACTGGCCCACCTGTGGGGTTTAAAGGAAACAAAGTGCGAGAGCCGGATTCACGGATGCACCACGATTCCCACCGAAAATGGTTAATAATGCATTTCTTTGCCCTGGTGGTCCCTCTGGGACTCCCTGAGAAGGCCCAGGGGGTCGGGGTATTTCTACCCTGCCCCCTTTTCTTGTTTTTTCATGTCTTTTAACAATTTTTCCTGTGACTCGTTCAACCAAGTCACAAGATGGCTGCCAACATTTCTGGGTTTGATGAGTTGCCAGGCGATCAGATCTTAGGCATGGGATGGGGATGGTTTGCTGATCCACTGCGGCCACAGTTGTATATCTGAGAAATCTTTAAATTTCTCAGGAAGTACTGAACGGATTTACACCATTTAACAAAAAGAGAGCACTCTGGACCAAGAGCCACCTTTTTGCTAAATTTGGTGTAATTCCGCTCAGCAGTTAGGTCTGTAAATGTGTCAACAGTTTCCTATGGAAATTAGGATTGAGAAGTAGCTTTTTTGGACCCCCACTTCTCCTTGGCCCCCACTTGACGGATCACTGCAAAATTTTCAGGACAGAAGCTGTCAGGAAAGGCCCGTTAGTTTTAAAAATTTCACAGAGATTCATCAAACACCGCCAAAGTTATTGGTGAATCAAAAAACGCTTTTCCTATGGAAACTAGGCCATAACTATATATATATATATATATATATATATATATATATATATATATATATATATATATATATATATATATATATATATATATATATATATATATATATATACATATATATATATATATATATATATATATATACATATATATATATATATATATATATATATATATATATATATATAAACGCGTCACCTGAGAGGTTGGAATTAAATCTCCCTTACTGCAGCCTTCTGGGTTCGTGTCTCAGGAAGTACTGAACGGATTTACACCATTCAACAAAAAGAGAGCACTCTGGACCAAGAGCCACCTTTTTGCTAAATTTGGTGTAATTCCGTTCAGCAGTTAGGTCTGTAAATGTGTCAACAGTTTCCTATGGAAATTAAGATAGAGAAGTAGCTTTTTTGGACCCCCACTTCTCCTTGGCCCCCACTTGACGGATCACTGCAAAATATTCAGGACAGAAGCTGTCAGGAAAGGCCCGTTAGTTTTAAAAATTTCACAGAGATTCATCAAACACCGCCAAAGTTATTGGTGAATCAAAAAACGCTTTTCCTATGGAAACTAGGCCATAACTATATATATATATATATATATATATATATATATATATATACATATATATATATATATATATATATATATATATATATATATATATATATATATATATATATATATATATATATATATATATATATATACGCGTCACCTGAGAGGTTGGAATTAAATCTCCCTTACTGCAGCCTTCTGGGTTTGTGTCTTCATTTTTGGGTGGAGTGTGCTGATTGAAGATTTGTTTATATATATATTTATATATATATATATATATATATATATATATATATTCACTGAAAAAACCACCATAGGTTATAGACCATATATAGTTAGGGATTAGCATTTTCAAAACCTTAATTTACTCGCACAAAACCATAGAAATTCGCATATATAGTTAGTTGCAATAACTATATATCGCGCACCCGCAATCCACTGCTGATGATGTCACATATTACATCATTCATGACATGGTCAGTGACATCACTGATGACATCACTGATGACATCTCAAATGACATCACTGATGACATCTCAAATGACATCACTTATATATCAATCGTCGACGAGACAGGAGAAAAACAGAGGGCCGTTTCTGGAAGCATGAGTTTTCATTTCAGAGGTTAAGCAGCACACTTTTCCACGTTCCTTACGTGTTTCGGGAACAGCCTTGGTCACAGGTGAGAAAAAGTAAAAGTGCAAGGTGTCTGCCTTTTTATATTGAAAGTCACATGACCAATAATAAAAAATACAAGTTCCATGGAATCTCAATAGATCCTCTTACTCCTTGTTGTTAACAGATATAATCTTTGTACCTGCATTGAAGTTGTGGTAAATGTTCTCATAGTCATGCGCTCTTTGATCTTAATCCTTTCCACTAATGTTGTGGAAGCATGCTTTCTGACACTCCTCCTTGTGACAGCAACCAATTTCTGTGTCAAGTGTAAAACAAAATGGGAATACAGTTTCACTCAGGTTTAACTATGCGGAGCAAATCAAAGAAGTAACCATGACCTCAGAAAGATTATATACCTTTTACAATGTATAGTAGCACACAGATAACAAATGCCTTCTTTTATGCCAGATTAGACTATCGGAGTTTGACTTACTTTGGCCTTCCAGCCAAGTTGACAGACTTTAAATGCTTCAGAATGTGTCAGCCAGACTGATTCTAAAGATCAAAAAGTTCAAATGCATCCCCCTGGGTTTAGCCAAACTTCACTGCCTTCCGTTTCAACAAAAAATCATATAACCTGATTTCCACGGGTGAATGTATGTGCTTTATAAATGCTTCTAAGATAAAAAGTCAACCGTGCTATTTTTTTTAGCCTGTTACAATGATTTAAATTCATTAGGCAATGCAGATATGTAAATCGGAATCCGGCTGGCACTAGAGGGAGGCTATGACTTTTGCATTTGAACAGATTACTTCACTTGACAGCTCGCAGACAAATGTTACCTGTCTGCCTTATGATCTCTCGAACACCAATTTCAAGTTCAGAAGCAGAGTCCAGTATGGAACCATGTAGGGCTACATTTGGTGGAGCTGAAGTATGAAAAACATTCTATTAAAACAGGCATCAAAAGTACTCTTCCTTATAATGTTCTGGGGTGTCAAGACATATGTATAGTGAGAGTTGAATTGCTTTAGTGTATTTGAAGGAACTGAAGAAAGAAATGACTCTTAAAATACGTAGGCCTTGGTAATGTTTGTGGATTTGTGGACAGAAACAAAGGCATGGAGTCCAGCTGCAACAACAAGAACATGAGAATGTTGTCAATGAAAAAGCATGAATATCAAGCTTTGAATACTTCAAGTTCACTTCTATGTTACAGAGGCCGTGGAGAGTTAAATTGTCCATTCTGTAATACTATAGGCCTGTATGATATAATGTCCCCAACAAACTATCGCTATACTAAATATTGCTAAAAAATATGGAGGAAACATATATCGAATTTACACACTCTGATGGAAAGTATAAAAATATGAACTACAAAAACTAGAACGGACCAAAATATTGTCCTTGAAAGGATAAGTACAGGAAATATAAAATGCTTAACAATATATTCAAATTACATATAACACTGAAAATATCAAAATAAATGTTATAACTTAAAGAATGTAAGTAAAAATATATACTTCAAGTAAATGTTAAAAAATAATAAACATAATATGGAAATCAATAAAATAACTAAATGAGCAATTTTAACAACTATACTTTAAAAGCTATAAAACATATACAATAAAACTATGCTAAAAATTAAAGCAAATATAAAAAATTCAAATAAATATAATGAGACTTTGGAGGAGTCTAATTATTTATCCTCTCCCTAAACTAATAAATAGTAGGGAAAGTTGCACTTTGATGGGGGTCAGATTTACTATTCCCACTACAACCTGAGCAACAGTACCATAATTGTTGGACTTTGGATGGGTCATATTTACTATTACTACCTCCAACCTGAACATCAGCAGGGAATGTATTGAAAATTGGAGTGATCATATTTAATATTCCCACATCAACCTGAGCAATACCATGGAACGTGTTGGCCCTTGGATGGGTCATACTTACTATACGCACTCCTAACTGAGCTGAAGTAGAGAAAGTATAGGGCTTTGTAGGGTTCAGAGTTACTATCCCCACTCCAACCTGATCAAAGTAAAGAAAGTGTTGGACTTTGGAGGGGTCTGCTTTACTGTTCCTACTCCAACCTGAGTAACAGGTGGGAACATGTTAGACTATTGAGGGGTTAGATTTACTATTGCCACTCCAAAGAAAGTGTTGGACTTCGGACTTTAGAGGGGTATAATTTGCTATTCCCCCTTCAATTAAAGCAACAATTTGGAAAGTGTTGGATTTTGGAGGGCTCCAATTCACTATTCCCAGTTTAATCAATGCTAGGGAAAGAGGTGGACTTTGGAAGGGTCAGATTTATTATTTTGTCTCCAAATAAATATCGATGAAAAATAAGCACACAAATATATTATCAAGAAATATGTCTATAATATTATTAACAATATAAAATTATATAAAATTAAGATTGCATTTAAGATTAAAATATCATTAAAACATCTTTACTAATTAAAACATCAAAAGCATATTTAAAACACATCCTACTCTACTACGATATAAACCCAGCACCCACAAAATTAAAAATAATTTAGAATAATATTATTAGTACACAATAATAAGAAACTAATACTATACAATTAATTGTTATATAAATACTATAATATAATACAATTAATTAAAATAATAATTATTTAAAACAAAATATTAATTTACATATCAATAATTAATTAACCAAATAACATTAGAAATTATTAATTACATTTAAAAAATCTATTGAATAACCTTTAAATAAAATAATGTACGTATTAAATCATAAAATCAACAAATTAAAATGTCTAAAATAAATGCTTCCGACCCCACTGCACTACAAACTTAACAACCTGCCAAAAAATGAAAAAATCAAAACAAATTCATTAAATATATTTAAATACTTAACATTAAAATAATATTAGCATAATATCAGAACAAAAAAGTAATACAACATAACAAATTAATTAAAAAAACAATATTATATGCAACTAAAATTACAAAAACGGATATTAAACTCTTAAAAATTCTATTCTTACCTGTAGTATTTTGTTTCACAATGTTTTTCACATAGCGATATTTTTGGCATGACATTGTGTCCAATAATATTGCTTCAACTATATTATGGTTATGCACCACCTATTGCATGGCTGCAGTGAGTGCTGGAATCATCCCTTCAAATGCTGAAAAGTCTTTGTGTGTACACCTGTGCTATACTACAGATGAATTACATAACAATACATGTGATTTTGTCAGATCACCTATTCTTGCTTCAATATTTAGGGAAGCTGGGAGTATAAATGAATTATACTGAAGCAATTACATATACAGAAAAATTAAATGCTATTCCATTAAACTGGGATTTATTGTCTTGCAATGGTTCATTTTACTATATACGCAAAATAGTTGCAACAAGGTGCTCAATGAAAAAAGTTTTAGTGCAAAAAGTGAATGTGCACGAGCCAATAACCAGGTGGCCGACATAAATAGTGGTTGATAATCACTTGCCTGAATTATGTAACCATGTGTAACCATAGATAACTGTGTACAGCCTTTGATTGTTGGTTATAACTGTTACCATATGCACCATTATGCATTACCATTTGTTAGTAAATTACAACTATTTATACTAATTATTGAACTGTGTTATGCTACAAGGTCGCACCTCAATAGTTATCGCGTTTTGAAGAAGTATGGCATTATATTGCAAGTATTCATCTCTTTTTTGCCTGTCATCTTCACTTGACCAGTACTCCTGTTGCATGTTTTATGGACTTTGGAACTCTTTTGCATGTTATGGCGGTGTCCTGAGACTGGAAGCAGTTCCAATACTTCAAATGTATGATTTTGGAAATTCCTTATTGTAGAGATCCGGCAAGGTTGAAGATTTTATGTTGAGTTGAGTATTCTATGACTATGGGGTCTGACAAAGTTCCATTTCAATTCAGAATTACTGAAATCTTGCTCTTTGTGTCTGGCTGACTTTTGAACCTGTTGACTGGGATCAAATGTATCAGGAAGGCCCCCATTCTTAAGAAAATTTCAGGCCTAATGAGCAACACTAAATCACAACACGTGTTCAATGCCAAAAGGATAGGCCGATATTCTACAGGTCCTTTGCTAGCAACTGACACTCAGATCAAAGTAACTAACTGAAGTATCTTGTTAACATGTGTAGTGATACCCTTCTGGTCCCTGAATGACTCCGTAGAAATGACGTAATCATTTGGGTGTGTCTGGGAGTGGTTAATAAAGTTCATAACGCAATGCATACATTTAGTAATGGTTGCACTAAAGTGCGCCATATGTGGCGTTGTCATTTACATGCTACCGAGCTGGGTAGGACGCTATGGATCAGGGGACCTGCAACCCGAAGAAATGAGAGTGCTCTCCTTAAGAGTTTACCGAGGTCCAGCAAACTGCTTATGCATGCCACACCAAACTCCGTCGAAGTGAAACGGACAACGGGTTGGTGCATTTAGAGTCAAAGCGCCATTCCGTTCAGTGCAAGGTTTTTGAAGGAGGTGAAGGCCCTAGAGAGAGTTCAGTCACAGTCGACCCAGTACCTACTGGCTGATGCCTGTCTCACTTTGAAAGCATAAAAGAGTGAGTTTCACCAAACGTAACTCAAATTCTTTGGGCATATTTTCTTTGAAAAGGGGATGACACCAGATCTAGAAAAAGTACAAGCCGTGTGATCCACTACTCCACCACATGATATGACAATGTTGTGATCCTACCTTGGCATGGCCAGTTACTGTTTCAGGTATATTTGTGATTTTGCCACAGTCAGTGCCCTATTAAGAGACTTGACAAAAATGAACCCTGTGTTCAAGTGGTTACCCGAATGTGACTGAAGCTTTAGGAAAATTAAAAATGCAATTGAGAATGCTATTAAAATGACCTATTTTGATCCAACATTTCACACTGAGATTGTTGTAGATGCCAGCCCAGTGGAGTTGGGTGCAATCCTTGCCCAGCACAGTGGGCATGTCAACACTCAAAGGCACATTGTGGCTTATGCAGCCTGGATCCGGTCTGTTGCAGATCTAACATGCTTCTTCCCAACTTGCGATAGAAAATCTAGCTGTGGTGTGGGCTTGTAAACATTTCCATGTTTTTCTATATAGAAAATACGTCACCCTTGTTATTGACCACCAAGCTTTACTCACCATTTTTGGGAATCTTAAGCCAAGATGCCACCTCACATTGAGAGGTAAAGGTTGCAATTGCAAGAAGAGTATGATTACACTATTGTGCATAGGCCAGGAAAAGATAGAAATTCAGCTAACTAACAAGTGCCAGTACAGTGTCACAGCACAACGTCTACAGTGAATGAGGTCTATGTTAACTTCCTCGTTAAGTCATGCATACCTGCAGCTCTTTCAGTGGAGCAAATTCCTGCTGCTACAAATACAGATTGAGATTTGTGTGTTCTTAAAGACATTTTTGCCCAGCAATCCACACTGGACTTTTTAGAGGTGACTTTGAATGTGACACATTAAAAAATGTGAGAGAAAAACTATGTCACACAAGAAGGCCTTATAATACGAGGTTCTAGAATTGTCAATATAGAGAGCCTGTGAAACAAGCTATTGAACTATCCCAGGATCTCCCAAAACAAGTGTGGGAGAGGATAGCAGTGAATTTCTTTGGACCCTTTAACAATGGACATAATCTAGTGGTAGTTGTTGACGAGTGCTCACGATCTCCCCTGGTGGAAGACCTGTCATCAACAAAACGTGACAAAGTAATCAGGACACTAAATTACATTTTTGTAACATGGGGTTTCCCCTCCATTCTTAACCCCTTGTGTGCGCATGACGAAACCACATCGTCATGAGCCACGGGCGGCAGGTGCTCATGACGGAGTGGTTCCGTCATGCGGCTGCCGCCCACCCAAGCGGCATTAATTCCCCGCCTGTGCGGGTGAATTGAGTGGGCAGAGCCGTGACAGAACCACACCGGCATGAGCACATGCCGCCCGTGACTCATGATGGCATGGTTCCGTCATGAGCACGGACGCAGCACGCTCACCCCACCGCCCCTCCAGCGCCGCAGCAAAATTCGTGCCCCGGCGAAGGGGTTCATTCTGACAATGGCCCACCATTCAACAACCGAGAGTTTAAAAAGTTTCTCACTAACATGAATGTCAAATGTCAGAAAAGCACTCCTATCAGGCCGCAGGCCAACGGCGTTGTTGAACGTTTCAGTGGAACCCTAAAGAGAATAGTTCTGCGCTGCGCTATAAGGAGGTGATTTCACTTCAACCCTGTGTTCAGCCCTTTGTGCCTATTGATCAACTTCCCATTCCACTACAGGTAAAAGCCCTGCCAACTCAATGTTTGGGAGAGCCATGAGAACCAAAATCCCACATTGAACCACTCATAGGTCGACAGATGTTGATGAGATCTGTGCAATGCATTCCTTGCACAAGTCCAGAATGCAGACTTATGCTGATAAACGCCAATGTGCTCAGAACACAGTTTTCAAGGAAGGAGACTGGGTCTTGGTCAAGCAGAAATGGAAGCCAAGTCTGATGCTCCATTTGATGCTGAGGGTTGTGACAAACAAAGGACACCTGGTGACCGCTCAACATCTCGGAAAGTCCATCACAAGAGATTTGTCTCACTTCAAGCACCTATCTCGATGTTCGTCAGCTCCAGATATCAGAAGTGAGACTTGCCCACCTGAAAGTCTGGAGAGCCTACTTCCTATGCCTACCGCTGAGTCCCCAGTGCCTGAAGCAGGCCCTGTACTTCTGCTTCGTCATCCTTACAGATCTGGAACAATGACCATTGAGGAACTGTGATGTAAATGTGCAATATTTGTACTTTTTTTTAATAGTATCTTGTAAATATAACTAGCAGGACCCTTGTGCTCCCTCATGGACTCCGTAGAAATGATGTAACCATTTGGGTTTGTCTGGGTGTGGTTAATAAAGCTCATGATGCAATGCGTGTAGTTAGTTTGTTAATGATTTCACTCTGAAGAATAAAGATGTGTACTACAGAGCTCCGTGTGTGGCATGGCCAATTGCATGCAACTGGGCTGGGGAGGAAGCGACGCTAATTAGGATATTGTTTCAACTTGTATAGTTACCTGAATTACTCAGCTAACTTGCGGAGGAAATGTAGGCAGGGCCACAGTTGTTTCTGTGAGGGTTTATCTGAAAGCCAACACTCTCCAATTCAGTAAATACGTTTTCATTCCCACTGAGGACTTTAGCTAAATGAAACAGCTCTTGTATTCCTAGCCTAGGAACTCATGGCTTCCTTCTCGCCTAAAACAGCTAAAAGGGTTTGGGGTACAGTTTGGTATTTGTACTGTGAAAGTCGTAATCTTATTCATGAATTATCCACTGTTTAAGACTCACTCAAATACCTATGATTTTGATTAAGCTGTTCTTCTCCTTTTCGAAGTGTGGTATTCTCAGTACTTGGAATGTTTGGTTCGGGTCACTGAAGCTGATATATCACACTTAATTTGAATTCCAACATGTCTCCTAGTCTCACTTAAAGGGAAATTCGCTGCTTCCTGATCTGCATGACCAAAGGGCAGAGTAGCCTTATTTTCAAGGGATAACGAGGCCTCGCATTTTGTGGGATGTCTCCTATAAGAACAAATGACATTACCATGTGGAGTCTGAGATGGCGAGCCCAAGAGGCTCCAATTAACATCCATTAACACGTAGGCAGAGGTTTTCAGCTACCGAAGTTTCTAGCAATTCCATTTAAGATAATGTTTTTTATAGGTATTTGCAAAGAGATAACCATGTTAAACCTCTTGGAAACATAAATATAGATCTCGCCATTGCTTACCTTATGTATTATTTACAGCTTTCTCTATATCTGCCACAGCTGGTCTACGTCTAAGCTAAAGGAAAAACGGTAACCAAAGTCCTTTACATGTTAAACTACACAATGTGTGTCGCAGTGAGGATTGTCACAGCACAGGGGGGAGAGACAAACACAGAGGAATCATGCAAGAAAGGAAGAAGAGAAAAAAGAAATCACAGAAACAAGAATAGAAAGAAAAATGAAAGGATGTAAGGAAGGAAGGAATCTGAGGAAGGGTGGAAGAGCCGAAATCATTCAAACAGAGAAGGGAGAATCAGGAAAGAAAGGAAGTGAAGTATTCTTTCATTGTGCTCACTTTGAAAACATGAAAAACAGGGATAAGAAAGTAAAGCCCATATAAAATGAATACCTGAAAATAATTTGTTTGACCTTCACAATGACAAAGTTAAATATGACTTCAGTGTGCATTCCTGTAACAGATAGCCCAGAAGGGCAGGCGCTGGCATTTACTCTTGATATTTAACTGTTTTAATAATAGCCCTGGCCTTTTTGAAACTGCAATTTTTGTGTTCCTTCAAGGCAGTGTAAGTAAGTCATACTTTAAAGAGTTGAAGGTTTCAGCGATCTAAACTTTTCAAAAGCACCCACGTTACTCTTGAGTATTGCGGCTTGCCCTCCTCAAAGTACAGACATCACTTTGAACATTCAATAACTTGTAAAAAAAAACGTGAGAGTGGTGAAACACCACCATAAATCTAACTGCATAATCTCTGATTAAGAAATCTGCACATTTATAGTGTAATTGTCAAATTCATTAATGAGGTTTAATTGGTCCTACCAAAAAACTAACACGCATAAATATCCAACTGTAAAAGAAGAAATGCATTAACCTTATGTTGTATTTTTTTGACTGAATGACTTCAAGATTGAGGTCCTCATGTCTGGCTAGAAATCTATCCTGCTCGAGTGGTACAGAATGTGGAAAGTCCATCCCATCCATCCAGCCATAAAACCTAGATGGGATGCTAGTGTTCAACTCGCCCATCTCAACCGGAAAGGGGCTTAATTTGCAGCTATCCTTGCTCAGAAAGTTTCAATCCTTATTCCACTGCTTCCATTTTAGGAGATTTTAATAATGGCATGGCTATGCTCCTCTAATGTGGTGTATGCAGGAATTTAAAACAAATATGATAAAATACATTGACTATCAATTAAAAGTAGCTATTATAAAATAGCTTACACATTAGAACAGCTCATTGAAAATTAGCGAAATGGGTAATAGCTCACTTAGGCTAAGCTACAGTTATTGCTTACCACAGGATTCAACTGCTGCAGTCTGGCCCTCTGTACTGTGTATAGAGATCTACAACTTTAGTATGCCACGGACCTTCTAAAATGTATTTCATTGTAGGTGTTGAAGGTATTTAGAGAGAGATTGTTTTTGTTAGGGAGTACCTAATTCATTGGGATAATCAGTAAAAACTTCCAGAGGAACCGCATTTTCTGTGTGGCATAGAAGGTTAAATACCAAAATATTGGTTTAAATATATGGTGATGTCATAATATCGTGGGCAATATCAAATACCCACACAGTAGATGTATATGGGTTTATTACTCTTAATTTCCCATCTTTGGGAAGTTAAGTAGAGAAAATCTATACCTATTATATGTTCTTTGTCAATATTTTGGTGCTCAATATTTTTTTCAATGTGTAAAGTATTTGTGCACACTTTAATTACAGTAACACAGAGAAACTACCACAAAAAAGACACACATGCAATAAGTAGAACTTGAGATATGAATGTTTAAAAGAATAAACTACAATATAGTGCTTTAAAGTAAATAGCACTTAGGAGTTACTTGAGGTTGTGCTAGACCAGGGTAAATCCAAAGTTTCAGGCCGACTGCTCTAGAGGGCAGGCCAGATACAGTACCCACACAGGAAGACTAAATACGTTGGTTCCGATTAACATAGTTAGGTTGATGTGTCGAAGTCAAGTCTTGCAGTTGGTTCCTGCACCGTTGTTAAAACCCTTATGATGCAGGCACTGCATAGTCGTCGAGCCTCGTAGTCTGGTCCTGTGTTGTTGTCGAGCCGAACAGGGAAGTTGTCTAATTGGCACTGTATTGGTGTTGAAGGGCACTTGTTCAGTTCCATTCAGCGAAAAGTCATCACTGCATTGATTTTTGCAGGAAAGCAGCTGCAGAACCCACTTATTAGGCCCAGGATTAGATTGGCCCTTCTTGGCAAGACAGGACTCACGGTTGGCAGAGTGCAGCAGAGGGAGCAAAGGGGAAGGAAGTATTTGATGGCCCAGAAACTTCAAGAACAGAGGGCAAGCCGGCAAGCCCTTGGAGAAGCTTGGGATCAAGGATGTAGAGAGCAGATCTAGTCCTTCTCACTCCCAGGCAAGAAGCGGCAAGCAGGACACCAGCACTGCAAATCAGGTAGTAAAGTAGCAGTCTGTACTACAGCACAGAAATCAGAATCAGCAGGCCAGCCCAGCAAAGCTATTAGCAGAAAGGCAGTCCCGTCTATAGCACAGCAGCTCTTGTGCTTAGCAGAATGTCCTTGGTTTCAGCAAAGTCCAGTTGGAGGGTTTCAAAGAGATCTTTGAAGATCACATGGTCCCTGCCTTTCCTACCCTGGTTCCAGACTCACTACAGGGGGTTATGTAGATATTTGTGTGGAGACTGGCACAGCCCTATTCAGGTGCAAGTGTCAGTTCCTCTCTCCCAATATACCTCAGGAAGGCTCATCAAACTGGTGATAGGACATCAGGATGCAAATGTCACACCCCTTCTGCCTTTGTGTGACTCTCTAGAGGGAATGCACACATCACAGGTGTCATCCAACCCAGATGTGTATTCAGAGATAGGCAGAGGCACAGAATGGTTAAAGTAAGAAAATACCAACTTTCTAAAAGTGGAATTTTAAAATCTGAATTTACCTCAAAGTTGGGATTTTAAATTCTGAGTCCAGTGACACCAAACTCCCAATTTCTATTTTTTCCCACTTAAAAGATGTTTTAAGACAATCCCAATGTTAACCTATGGGAGAGGTAGGTGTTGCAGTAGTGAAAAATGAATTTAACAGTTTTTCACTACTGGGGCATGTAAAACTCAAAAATACATGTTTTACCTTTTAAGTACACTGCACCCTCAGCATAGGGCTGCTTAGAGCCTACCTTAGGGATGACTTATATGTGTGTTAGAAATGGGGGAGTCTCTACATGGCAGAGGTATGCACCTTTGTCCAAGTAGGGATCCTTGGTTCTAGTCAGGGTAAGGGGGATACACACTTTAGATAATCCCTGCTCACTCCCTTGGTGGCTTGGCACGAGCAGACAGGCTTATCCCGCAGGCAAAGTGTAAAGTAATGGTACTCAAAAACACACAGTAACACAGTGAAAACACCACAAATGGACACCATACCAGTTTAGAAAAAAATTATCTTTATCTACACTAAACAAGACCAAAACAGGAAAAATCCAACGTACATCTATTAAAATATCACTTTAGAACAGTTATTGCACAAATAGAAAATATAGAATCAAAATAGCTACAACTGGGGCGATTACGAGTTTGCGACAGGCATAAATCCAAATTACAGCACCGACCGCAAGGTGCGCGGCTTCAGAAATGGAGTCACATGGACCTCCAAATAAATTTACCTTGGAAAAAGTCCATAGACAATGCAGGGCATCGTGGAGCTGAGGTATTAGGCTTGAGACTGGTTCCCTGGTTGCCACAGGGGAGCCAAGGCGTTGTGTCTGTGAGTAGGAGACGCATTGAGTCCAGGACCGGGGAAGTCGGCGGTGAGGTGTAGATGCAGGTCACGGCTTCATGGGCGGCAGCAGAGTTGTTTTTCTTGCTTTTTAGCACCAACCACATAATTCGCAGGATCCAGGAACTGAACTTGGTGCCCTTTTGAGTCCAAGATCCACACAGGAGTCCAGGTGCTGGTCAGTGGGTTGCAGGTGACATCTTTGTGTCCCTGAGACTTCAGAACAGGAGGCCAGCGCACACAGGGCCTTGGAGATTCTTCTTCAAGAAGGCTCACAGCACAGTTCCAGTCTAGGTCCTCTCCTTGGCAGAAGCAGTAACTGGTGGCCAACCCAGCAAAGCACACAAAGCAAAGGGGCAGTACTCCTCCTTACAGCGCTCAGCTCTTCCCCTTGGCAAACGTTCCTTTTGAGTCCAGAAGTAATTTAATTCTTTGGGGTTGAAGGTCCACTTTTTATACCCCATTTTGTCTTTGTTCTCTTTGTGTCCTCTTGGGTGCAGTATCACTACAGGTGGTGGAGGAAGCATTGTGCAGAGGAGACACTGCCTATTCAGGTGCTAGTGAATCTCTTTCCATCACTCTAAAGGCAGCAACGTTCTATTCAGCTCAGGTATGAGTCACCCAGGAAAGGCAGGACACACCTGAACACCCCTTGTGGCTGTCTACAGTGAAGGCACATCCCAGTCCCTGTCACTCCAAAACCATGCAGTCAATACCCAAATCAGCAGTGGCACACAGAATGGTTAAATAAGAAAAGGCCTACTTTCTAAAAGTGGCATTTTCAAACACACAATTTAAAAACCATCTTCCTAAAAAGATGTGTTGTTAAATTCTAAGTTTGGAGAGCCTAAACTCCACTTCTCGATCTTGTCTCAATGGAAAGTTATACTTGTAAGATGTTACAAAGCAACTCCCAATAGTGAAATACAAAATTGACAGTATTTCACTATCAGGACATGTAAAACATTCCAGTACATGTCCTACATTTTACATACACTGAGTACTGTCCACGGGGGTATCTTGGACCTACCTTAGAGGTGTCTTACATGTAAGAAAATGGTGGTTTAGGGCCTGGAAAGTGGGTGTATTTGCCAGGTTGACAGGGCAGTTTAAAACTGTGCACAGACACTGCAGTGGCAGGTCTGAGATATCTTTACAGGGCTACTCATATGGGTGGCACAATCAGTGCTGCGGGCCCACTAGTAGCATTTGATTTTTAGGCCCTGGCACACTCACTGCACTTTACTGGGCACTTACCGATAAATCAAATATTCCAATCAGTGATAATCAATCATAACAACAATTTATACAGGGAGCAGTTGCACTTTGACACTGATCAGCAGTGGCAAAGTGCCCAAAGCATCTAAGCCAGCAAAAATGAGATCCAAAAATACGGGCAGTAGAGGCAAAAAGTCAGCGTAAACCACATCGAGGATGATAAGTCTAACAATGTGATAAAAAGATAGGTAGGTTAACTGTTAGGATCTAAATATCAGAGTAAAACTGCACACACAGGCTTTGCAGTGGCAGGCCTGAGACGTTTAAAGAGCTACTGAAGTAGGTGGCACAATAAGAGCTTCAAGCCCACTAGTAGCATTTATTTTACAGGCCCTGGGCACATACAGTACACTTTACTAGGGACTTATAAGTAAATTAAATATGTAAATTGTGTATAAGCCAGTGTTACCATGTTTTGAGAACAGAGCATATGCACTTTAGCACGTGTTAGCAGTGGTAAAGTGCCCAGAATCCTAAAGCCAGCAAAATGAAGTCAGCAAAACAGGACGTCAGGAGGCAAAAAGTCTGGGAAAGCCAAGCCAAGGATGCCAGGTCTAACATGGATACAAATGTGTCCTGCAACTGTAATCGGGCAAACCTTTAGCTCACATGCTGTTGTATACAGCCACTGTACTCAAACGTGCATCCCTAAGGCACATCGAGCAATCCTTACTGTGCATAGTAGATCTTCAAAGGCATTCTTGTAGTACTTCTTAAAACCTACAAACATATTGTACACATTTTTTTGAAAACAGAAGAACAAACTTTAAAGAGGGGATTTTGTGGCAAATTTTAGTTGTAGCCCTCAATTCCAGAAAGTCTATAAAGTCATGTTGAACCTAATTTATTTGTGTGTTCTACATATATGGGGTGCAGAAACCATAAACTCACTATGTGGCATGCATCGTCATTGGCATTCCTCAGGTGGGCTCACCTTGAGCTCTTTGATGTTTTGTTTGAGTGTGAGCGATATATATGATTAGGATCAGGAAATTATGCTACAATTGTGCCACTGGGTGGATAATTAATTATTTAATAGTGTCTCCTATTCAGAAGAATAAAAAGGACAAATTGTTTTCTTTGCTGTTTTTGTCTACCTGTTTCAGCCCTTCCTTAGTTCCTCTGTGCATCTGGGGCTTTACTAAAATATGTATTTACCCCCATAGTGGCCCGTATGTTGTGTATGTGTTCAAGGAAAATTGTTTGAAATGTTGTTACAGTTGTCACAGGTTCAGTCACTGTCCCGCACAAGTCTCCTGTGTACACACACAAACATAATAGTGCATTGTTAAAATGTAAATACTAATTATTGGCATATCACAAATCTTTTTTGCAAGTAATCATGCACATGCACAGTAGTCCAACGGAATCTCTTCTCCAATTGCATTGCTTTCATAATTATTATTCCACCAACCGACTCACCGCCACTTGTTTAGCACACAAAGCAGTACTCGGAGACATGTAGTGCAATCTTTTTGTCTCTTATAGTGTCTATGGGGTAAATTTAGTACGGACTTGAATTGTTCCTGTTTGATGCAAATCTTCCCAAGGCTATTCAAGTCTTTAACTCAGATTTCCTAAGCCATGCAAAGCTAAATTTACCCCATAGACACTATAAGAGACAAAAAGATTGCACTACATGTCTCCGAGTACTGCTTTGTGTGCTAAACAAGTGGCGGTGAGTCGGTGTGGCTTTACATGGTTTGGTCAATACAAAGTAACAAAGTAAAAAGTACAAAGTAACGCAAGGCAGCACAGGCATTACCTGGGTGGTGCATGATGTTCCCTTGCAACCGCCTATGTATTTTGTTGCAATTCCTGATATACAAAGACTTGTAAATCTGGGTTTGCACAAAAATGGTGCGCATACCCGCCAGAGGCATAAGTAGGATAAATATCTGTATTCCTGCTCCTTAATTCCTCTTTCCACGAGTGCTTCATTCTGCAACGCACATAGAAGGAGAGACATGCATCCAAGGATTGTTTTTGTGCAGGAAGGAGCTCTTAGAAAATCATTCCATGCATTTTACTCTAGTTTTTGTGCAGTAGAATAACATTAGTATGAGTTCATTCTTGGGGACAATCTAGATTTATGCAAATGAATAGTGGGGAGTGTAAGTAGGCTATTGGAACTTATGAATTGTTAATTTGCAAGTTTATGGTTTCAAAGAAGGAGAAGTTGTGATCTAAGAAAGAAGTGTGGGCATTCTGCAGGAATACAATGGTGGGGATTAAGGCTCAGAGGCCTGCAAATTACAGCAGGCTATACTCGAAGAAAGGGGGCATGTAGAGAATGAAAAGAAAAGAAAGAGTCATTCATTTAATAGTTCTTCCAAGGTCTATAATGCAAGAGGTAGGTGTCCATCAACAAAATTGGAGGGCACCAAATCCAAGAGAGGTGTTCTGTAAATAAACAATAAGGTTTACAAAATGCAAAAACAAAATTTCTAAGAATGATCCTGTAAACAATCAAGGCTGTGTCTAAAAAGTTAAATGAATGAGAGGTTTCCTATAAAAACAATGGCGTGTACTAAACGTTACACTGTGGTGAATGAGAAATTTGCTGTAAGCAAAGAATGGAATGTTCTAAAGTTAGATTACAATGAATGAGACGTGTGCCTTAAACAATGGTTCAAAAGACCCTGGCCTAAAATATTTTACTTATTTACATATAAGGACCTATATTTCTGTGCAAATAGACTTTCCATACTGCAATCTGCACCACAATAGCCCCCTTCTTTTAAAGTCAGTCTTATATCATAGTCTACCTCAAAGAAGAATGAGGAAAACTCTAAAAGTGGAATTCCTTGGTTGGTGCCCTTTTAAAACTCAGGGGCATATTACCAACAACTAGCGATAATTATCGCTATTGCTTGGTTAGAGACAGAAATTTACCACTAAGCTGCAGCGATTTATATCGCAGATAAACCTTGGTATTACCAAGGTTTATCGCAAATGCGATAAAAATCATCCGCAATGCATGAATATCGCTGAAAAGTCTGCGATATTTATGCATTACTGAGCTAATGCTCTTAGCCATGTTATCCACCTCCCATTGGATAACATGGCTAAGAACTGCTCAGGGCAGGTGTTAGCTTTTGGAGATATTCGTGCTTAGCGCGAATATCTCCAAAAGTTGGTAATAGGAGATAGCGATGTTAGCGACTGTTTCCAGTCGCTAACATCTTGGCACGCCCACTTTGCATGTCATTAGTGATAAATATCACTGACATGCAAAGTGGGGCCCAGGATGGTCGCTATCTGCTACTAGCTGTCACTAACTGGTGTTAGCGACAGCTAGGTAATAGGGAGATAATTTTATCTCTGCTTTCTTGGCTTTTAAAGCCAAAAAAGCGGAGTTAAACCCTCTTGATAATATGCCCCACAATCTTTTCTAGGTGATATCTTCACGTTGAGCTTGTAACAGATGCCAGCTGGCTGCACAGAATGTTCTCACAGGTTGTGCCAGATTCCACCAACGTGCACCTACCATTGTGTACATTTTATTTTGCGCATGCCTCCTGCAATGAACTGCTTCACCATTTGTAATGTGCGGTTAGGACCTACCCAGGCAATAAAACTGTTCGTTCTAAACTTTCTACCAAGTTTTCCTGCACACATTTCTCCTGGTAATAACTGGAGACACGTGTACAGGGAAAAATCCAGAGTAGGAAAATGAAATCTGGTGAAAAATGTTTTTTCTTACCCGATTTTGTATTTTGTTCTACTCGGGATGAGGCCGTAGTATACTTTTGAAGTTTTTGGCAATTTGAGTCAAACAGTGAGAGATTGCTTTATTCACCCAGAACCACCCAATTTCTCCGGACAAGCAAGGGTGACAGAACAAGTCCACAAGTCCCAGATTCAATACCGTCACCGCAAGAATGAATGTTCCCTCTAGCTGCAGCAAAAGATGCGGGGTCAGGTTACATACGTAATCTATTTCTCACCACCAATAAGGGGCCTAGTCCCAACAGGAGTGGTTAATTGTGTGAGCTGGAGGAGGCCTTGTTGTGTCTTTGAAGGCACTCCCTATAGGCCAGTAAACCCCATTTCAAGCAGTATATTTAAGATAAAAATCTACCATGGATTAAAAGCAGAGTTACAATATGAAATCAGGTCCAATTAAGTGACAAATGAAAACATTAAGAAAGGTCGGGTATATCTGAGAAATCCAAACCAAAATATGGGCTTTATTGGTTAATATCTTGCCTTCTAGTTATTCCACGTAAAAGATGATACTAGCCCAGTTAGATATGTTTTACCTCTACGAGTTTCTTATGCTCAAACTCAATGGGTCAGGTGTTCACTGCTTTAGGAAAACAAATTATATTGGAGAAGTGTGGCTCAGTGGAGAAGTGTGGCTCACTGGTTAGAGGAGGCAGACCTGGAAGCAGAGGTCAGCCCGGGACCAGGGTTCAATTCCCGGCTCGGCGGGGTCTTGAGTCCTAAAATGTCCATGGACTCGACAATTCTCGCTCCGGTGCCTACTTGATTCACAGGTTCACACTCTGCGACTCTGGGCAATAGCTTGCTTAATCTCCACAACGGCCCCACGCGGTGGGATGTCTGGCTTTCACCTTGTGGATACCCTGCCGGAGTTATCTCACAGGGGAATACCAGGACGGGTTCCCTAAGCAAGCGCTTAGAAACCGGTTGGTGATTTGTGCTATATAAATTCCTGTACATTTACATTAAGACATTGGGGGAGGGGTGATCAAGCTAGGGCAGTGTTGTTAGTTGAGTGGCGTCAAATAAAGACTGTGTAATACATACATGGCTGCCTCATTTATAGTGACACAAAGTACATTTCTTTAAACTGCAGTAAAGGGGAGACAGGTTGCATATACACAGAGTAGAGAGGAAAGTGTGATGCAAAGGACTCATGCTACAACACACACACAGAATTATGTGTTAAGAGTCAGGAGAGTGAAGAAGGCCCGGGCAGGAGGCCGCCGATTCTCGGTGCATACAGCCAAGCAGTGGAATGCGCTGCCCCGGGAACTTAGAACGGAATCCAACCATCTCCGTTTCAGAAAAACACTCAAAACCCTCCTCTTCCCCAAACCCTCTTAATTTCCTGTCCTGTGTCCCTGCCCGACTACTTGGTATAGCGCTGAGATACTCACGGGTGATTACGCGCTCTATAAATACCTTAAATTAAATAAATGGACCCTACTATACACACCCACTGAGTAACCAATTATCATCAGTTCCATTAGTTATTCATAATGGACTCTCCTACACACAGTCCACTAACCTTATCCTAATAGAACAGTACCTATAACACTCTTTATGTTCTAAACCTATCTACATCAGTAACGATCACAAGCCCAAGAGTTTCGACAATAAATTCCAACGGGGCGCAACGAGAGGGAGGTAGACAACTCTATGTGCCGACTTAAATAGAGACTTGAGTCATCAGAAGTCAAGAGCAGATACACAACCAATATTGTAAATAGGTCTTAACTTGATTAGGGTAAGCTGTACAAATGCACCAACAATCAGACACTATACCGATCCTACATGCTCTACCTATCAGTATGTACCATTGAGAAATGGCCGCCACAGTAACAGAGCGCTGTGCGTCCACTTTGAGTAATAGCTCCCCACCCACCACCTCCTGACACCATGTGACCAATCACATGACACAAGAAACTTTGAGAAAACAGCACACCGCGAGCCACATAGACATCTCCCGGACCCGGTGGAGGAGGGTAGATCAGAGGACGCAAACACGACGCAGCAATTATAGGTAACCGATTGTCAATGAAAAACCCACTTTAGAGTGAACCTTATTGTCAGTTACCTGTAGACTGCAAACGCCAACTTCTTAAATTAGGACAGGAGACCCCCAGAATAAAATGTTGTCCTTCTAGGTACTCCTAGTCTTATTTTACTTCACTACACTGCATCTTCACAATAATGGCCCCATACCCGCACTTCACCACACTGCAGTTGGATAGAAGATCTCCGACAAAGAGCCCCTTTTTATGGAGCCCGTTGGGGATTGCACCGCCGCCCCAACTAGGAGCAGCCCAGATGATGAAGCATGACACCTGAAAGGGTGTGTGAGGGCATTATGATCCAACATATGGATCCCCACATTTGCCCTTTCTAGGATACAGTGAGATCCAGTCGCTTTGTGACTCCAACTAGCACCTTTAAGAGAGGAACAGCATAAAACCCATTTTTGTATTGCCCCAAAGAGCACATGCCATGATGGTCCTGCCAACTAGGGATAGGTTACCTCCATGAAGTTTGCAGACAGCACAGGAATGAAAGCACTCCATGTACGGCGACACTATACACTGGAGACAGAAGCAGGGTGGACAGGTTCAAAGGCACATTCCAGTACCTAGTGGCAATAAGGGTATGGACCCTGAGCGGCCCGGGCAGGTAAGAGCGGTTGGGCCGGGTTGGGGGAGGGGGGGAATTCAACAGACAACTACGAGGGAAAATTAAATAAATAAAACATTTTCCCTCTCGACGTCTGTCAAAATCCCCCACAACCCCAAACCGGCCCCACCGCTCTTACCTGCATCAGTCTCTCCTGGTATGGACAGTGCTTAATTAGTCGAAAAATAAGTGGCAGGGTCAATACTGAATGGGTGAAAGCCATTGACGCTCTCAAAGGAAATCTCACCCCGACCAACACAGTAAAATCACTGGGAATCACCCTGGATAACAAACTAACTATGTCAAACCACATCAAGAACTCCGCGAAAAGCGCCTTCCTCAATCTGAAGCTCCTCAATAAAATCAAACCACACATCCCACAAAAAGATCTCCAACAAGCCACCCAAGCATTGGTCCTATCCAGACTGGACTATGGGATCGCAACACTATCCGGCACAGCCATATCCCACCTAGCGCCAATGAAAACCACCCTCAATGCAGCAGCCAGAATGGTCTCAGGTGCAAGGAAATTTGACCACATATCCCCCGCACTCAAAGATCTTAAATGGCTTCCAGTGGAAATGCGCGCAAACTTCAGAACGGCTTGTCTCACACACAAAGCCCTACACACAGGAAAACCGGAATATCTAGCCTCCAAGCTCAAGAAAGCGGGTCAATCCAGAAACCTCAGAAGTTCAAACTCCCTTATACTCATCCCCTTGAAAACCCGGAAACAAAAAACCGCCAGCCGCTCCTTTGCCGGCAACGCACCAAAAATCTGGAACTGCATCCCAGTGGACATCAGAACAACTCCTTCCTTTCCCGAATTCAAGAGACAACTAAAAATCCTCTACCTCAACCGCGCATTCCCGAACTCTACCTCAATAGCGCATCCTGGAACTCGGACTACCTCAACAACTCTACCTCAAAACCGCCCCCCAAGCAGAAGACCACTGAGCTAATCGCTGACCTTGTATGTACCCTGTTTACAGTATGCTGCACTATTTTTCGCACCTGTTTTTTCCTGACTGAATGTAAAGCGCTCCGATACCCTGGGGTCTGGCCAGCGCTATAGAAAACTCCAAAAATAAAATAAATAAATAAAAATAAAAAAACACTCCAGCTTGAATCATCCACTGTCCCTGCAGCGCTGGCAAATGCCAATACCACCACTACATGCTACCCGTCAAACTCCAACAAATGTGACAACCTGGAATATTCTGGGTTACATAAATCTGTAAGAATGGCATGGGTGTCCTGGTATTATTTTTTTATATATAAATTGAATTGCTAAATATGATGCTGATATTCTCTGGTTAAAAAAATTGAAAGTGCGCTATGTGTTTGGAATGTCACAAACATGTGCTGGTATTAATAAACAAGTGCCAGTGCTGAGCCTTGACAATAACACTGGCACATACTGAGCACTGCTATACAGGCAAAAAGATATTGTTAGATGGGTCCATGTTAATCGTCAGACATGGGCAGGTTTTAACTCCATTCTCCTCCATCCCTGCATCACAGGTTAAGGTAGCAGAGCCTCAGGGGTCAGCGATAACTCTGTTGAGCTGCTTTCTGTCATTTAAAGGATGGCATCAAGCCAGTCTGGGCAAAGCCAGTGGGAACTGATATAGAAAGGGTTCACTGCAAGGTCTTTCCTTAGGAGAACAGACTCTAAAGCAAGGGCACATTTTTGCCTTCTGTCCCAACTGAAAGTTCCTGGGACTGTACAAACTATAGACAGTTGAAGACCTCTTTATAATCTGCGATCTGATGACTTTGCGTTCATAAGCTCTGCTTCTGGCTGGGACAAGCTTTAGCTCCAGGAGAAGGAATGGGGCAGTGGATGGGAATACTACATATCCCTAAGGGTGGTGATGGAACCCCGGTTCACTGAGTCAGCGAGTTTCTTCTTTCTCCTGGTGGGTGAGTTGGGGCTGATTGACATGACACATAACAACAATGGAGGAGTGCCCCCTGGAAAGAAAAATACAAAGAAGGATTTCTTCTGTATCTAGAGCTTAAGGCTCGGGTTTGCACTAAGTGCCCCAACCCTATACCGGATATTGTTTGTCCTTGTAGAAGACCCCTCACTCACCAACCTGGTTGGTGACATGCTTCATCATTGGGGTCCCACCCCATAGGCCGAATGCCCATAGGGTGTGCTACGACACCTGGTTACAGTGGAGCGGGTTTTATTATATGTGCATAAAAAATACAGTGATATGTGTATTAAAAAGGGTCAAGACTACTCACTCCAAGACTTTATTCTCGAGTGCTTGGACCCTATTAAAAACAATGTGGCACCGGTGCCTATTTAGGAAGGCTTCGGTGTCTCGAGAAGTGTGAGAGAATTAAAAATTGCGAAGTGTGCTATGTGAGTTAATTAAAAATAGGTCTACATGTTTCAACCATTTTAAAAAATTGTTAGGTTTTCGTCAGGACCTTGTGTTTTGAGCGGGGTGGTCCGCACACGCTAAGGCGCATCCAGCCCTCGTTCAATATAAAGACCACAAATTGTGTTCTTGTGTAAAAGGGTGTTTGATCCCGATTCAGGAAAAAACCTGTGGAAGAAAAAACGTATAGGGTGGGGTTAACGTACTGGGGAAGACATAACAAGGGTACACGGTAAACAAATAGTATGCTTGGTGGGTTCACCAAAGATAAGGTGACAGAGGAACACCTTATATATCAGGTCGTACCGGTGGTCTATCAGTAGTGATAGACGGTGGTGCTCAAACGGTATTTATTCGAGCCTAGGTGTGTTTGAAAGGGAAAACCAACAACATTATGTAAATGTGCCGTTTCGCCGGGAAAAGTGAGGAGGAGGTGTGGGAGAGCAACCGCTACTAGAACGCGGTGTCCAAGCACACTCAGGCACTGCTGGAAGTGATCGACAACTAAGGAAAAGTGCCGCAATTATGAGGGTTATTTATCTAAGTGAAAGTTACAGAAGAGTGAGCTTCTTGCTCAACTTACACTAGAAGCGGTAACTATCGCTTCATGGGCATCCGGTAATCCAAGACGGCAAGTATCCGTCACCTGTAAAGTTAGAAAAGTAACGGGCGAAAATACAGTTATGTTCCGCCCCAATTAGATACAACCTGTGTCGGACAGACACAGGTTCAAAAAAATGGTACAAAAGACCAGTACCTACTTACAGGATACCAAAAGTGTACTACGACTCTTGGACCAACTCATCATTGATGATGATACAATCCTGGTGAGTTTCGACATTGAGAGCCTATATACGAGCATTCATCAGGATGCCACTTTAGAGGTGCTCAAAAGAGCTCTTGACAAAGAAGAATGGACTTCCAGAACACCGAGAGAGTTCATTTTGGAATGTGGATTGGCACTTAAGAGGAACTACTTTCAATATGAGGACAAGATCTTTCTCCAAACTGGGGGTACTTCGATGGGCAGTACTTTTGCTCCGAGTGTAGCAAGCCTATAAGTACACGATTTCGAGGAGAAACATATCCTCGGCAACCAAAACCCCTACAGCTCCAATATCCTTCTGTGGAGAAGGTATATAGACGACGTGCTGACCATTTGGAAAGGTACTGAGGACACCCTAGTCTCTTTCTTCAATTGGATCAACACACTGGACGACCACTTGAAGTTCACTTATGTGAAAGACCTCAACTCCCTGGTCTTCCTGGACCTCACCATAACAAAAGTCAATGGGAAGCTGTCAACTGTCACCCATTATAAACCCACTGCTAAAAACAACCTCCTTCGGTTCGAGAGTTTCCACCCGAGACCACTGCGGGAGAACTTACCGTATGGACAATACCTACGGCTCCGCAGAACCTGCAGTGAGCTCAATGATTATAAACAACAGGCCCAAGATCTTACTACCAAATTGCAAAACCGGGGATACCCCGACAAGATCTTACAGAAAAGCCAAAAACGAGCCCGAAACCAACATCGAGCTGCTCTGTTGGAGAATCCAACAAGGACCGCAGAGGAAACGCCCCTAACATGTGTTACCACGTATAATACCATCTCCAACGAGGTAACGAAGATAATAGGAAAACACTGGAGCATCCTCAATACAGGCAACCTTAGGTGGGAAAAGCCCCTTTTCTCATGCAGGAGGGCACGAAGTATCAGAGATGCTGTGGTAAATACCAGACCTAGAACAGTTGTGGTAGAGAATGAGACAGTTCTCAACACATGGGGCCTACCAAAAGTGACTGGCCACTACAAATGCGACAACTGTAGTGTATGCCCTTTCACCCACAACACCAAGACCCTACAACTGGAACCCAATAAAACCTGGACTATCAGAGGGCACACGAACTGCAACAGTGAAAACGTCGTGTATATGCTGACTTGCCCCTGCAACCTACGCTATGTAGGAATGACCAGCAGAAAAATAAAAACACGGATTGGCGAGCATAGGAGCACCATCCGATGTAGAAAGGCCAACACCAAACTTACCGAACATTATTTGTCGGTAGGGCACAACCCAGATGAAATATTATGGACTATAATTGAACAAATCAAACCAGGAGCCAACATAACCCAACGTCTTTTTGAAAAAGAACAAAGGTGGGTTTATAGACTTGCAACGCACAAGACTGGATTGAATGACAATATTCCATGGCATACAGTCTTAGGGTGATTTTCCCAAACTAACCCCCCTTTTTTGCGCAATTAATATACTTTGAGGTCCAGATATAATCGTGAATTCCCATTACTTGTCTCCAGCTTTTGGACTGACCCCTTGTCCACTTGCACTGGTTCTGTTCCTTTTTCTTATGTTGAAATGCCTTCTTAAAACTTAATGGATTGACCTTACCAGGTCTCTTCAAAGGTCCTTTCCCGTATGGACGTGGCCCCTTTTAGAACCTCGTCCATCCACCAACGCGGTTGCTACAGCAACCGTCACAGCGGAAGCCACTGATCGGCCTCTGTGCCCTGATTGGCCCGCCCAAAATCCCCGGACCAGCACCACGCCCATCCAGGAAGTAACGCAGAGCCTACTTCTTGATACTGCTGATCCAAGTGAATACTTCACGGGGCATTCGTGAGTAGCAACCAAGTAGGTTTGTACTCAAGACGAGCAGAAGCCGCAAGTAAGTGCTTTTAAAAACTACTGCAGGATAACAGATCATGCGGTTAGATACGTCTGTCCGATACAGGTTTTATCTAATTGGGGCGGAACATAACTGTATTTTCGCCCGTTACTTTTCTAACTTTACAGGTGACGGATACTTGCCGTCTTGGATTACCGGATGCCCATGAAGCGATAGTTACCGCTTCTAGTGTAAGCTGAGCAAGAAGCTCACTCTTCTGTAACTTTCACTTAGATAAATAACCCGCATAATTGCTGCACTTTTCCTTAGTTGTCGATCACTTCCAGCAGTGCCTGAGTGTGCTTGGACACCGTGTTCTAGTAGCGATTGCTCTCCCACACCTCCTCCTCACTTTTCCCGGCGAAACGGCACATTTACATAATGTTGTTGGTTTTCCGTTTCAAACACACCTAGGCTCGAATAAATACCGTTTGAGCACCACCGTCTATGACTACTGATAGACCACGGGTACGACCTGATATATAAGGTGTTCCTCTGTCACCTTATCTTTGGTGAACCCACCAAGCGTACTATTTGTTTACCGTGTACCCTTGTTATGTCTTCCCCAGTACGTTAACCCCACCCTATACGTTTTTTCTTCCACAGGTTTTTTCCTGAATCGGGATCAAACACCCTTTTACACAAGAACACAATTTGTGGTCTTTATATTGAACGAGGGCTGGACGCGCCTTAGCATGTGCGGACCACCCCGCTCAAAAAACAAGGTCCTGACGAAAATCTAACAATTTTTTTAAATGGTTGAAACATGTAGACCTATTTTTAATTAACTCACATAGCACACTTCGCTATTTTTAATTCTCTCACACTTCTCGAGACACCGAAGCCTTCCTAAATAGGCACCGGTGCCACATTGTTTTTAATAGGGTCCAGGCACTCGAGAATAAAGTCTTGGAGTGAGTAGTCTTGGCCCTTTTTAATACACATATCACTGTATTTTTTATGCACATATAATAAAACCCGCTCCACTGTAACCAGGTGTCGTAGCACACCCTATGGGCATTCGGCCAATGGGGTGGGACCCCAATGATGAAGCATGTCACCAACCAGGTTGGTGAGTGAGGGGTCTTCTACAAGGACAAACACTGTCCGGTATAGGGTTGGGGCACTTAGTGCAAACCCGAGCCTTAAGCTCTAGATACAGAAGAAATCCTTCTTTGTATTTTTCTTTCCAGGGGGCACTCCTCCATTGTTGTTATATCCTTTAAAAGCGGGGACCAGGAGTTCCCACCACACATAACCTGTGCAATTTCCCTGACTCTCTCCATTGTTATACACACACTGATTGACATGACCCCTGCGACTGGCCATTTGGCGTTGCAGCGTGCGCAATGTAATGCGTTTATTTATTTCTTTCTTTACTTACCTCCGTTCGGCCGTGTGCTGGAGTTTACTACCCCTCACCCTATCCCTCCCCCACCCTGCCTCACCGACCCACAGCATTCCCTCGAAGAGCTGCTACTGGTATCAGGGGTGAATTTAGCTGTTGATTGTTTCCATACAATGGAAAAAAGGTCACAGTATATTTTAGTGTTTTTCTTGAATCCTGGAAACCTTGTTTAGGGCAGCTAAGCACTGCGCATTCAGGCCATTGACGTGCTTAGTACATTGATGCTGGTTACGCATGGTGCCGCACAAGCACCCGCACAAACTGTCAGTAAATAAGGGTCCTAGGTACCAATCTCAGCTTTGGCCAAAACTAAATTGTTCTAGGTAAACTACTGTATTCTCCTGGGCTTCGAATGTAATGTGAATGTATGACTGTGGAAATATTTATGATGTAATCCACTGTGTTGTCTTCCCTCCCACTCACATCCTGGTTTATCTAGTCTTTCTTCTATTAACCAGTTCCCACGCCCACGTCCTGTTCTATGTTCACAACTCACACCACACATCACGTATGTTAAAAAGAATAAAGGAAGAAGTAAATAAAGAGGTGACAACATTTTAAAATGCATTACTGATGTAACTAACTTGAACCCTTCGGTAAATTCATTTTTTCTCCCTCTTCGCCAATGCTATTTTTCAAGCAGGGGCGCACCTTAGGTCGCTTCTTCTTCCAGCCGCTCCCCTCATCCTAGCGCCTGAGGCAGCCTCGAAGTTCACCTGCTCACTCACCTGCGCTGACCTGGCTCGAGGATTTTACGGACATTGCGCAATCGACTCTTTACTGTAACTCAATAGCCTTTCTTTAATCTCCGTTTCCTCCATTAGCCGGTGGATTCTCTCCAGGTTTATCACGCTGCTTGTGGAAGATCAAGGGAGTCAGTGAAAAATGGGTTAAGATTACAGCAAGTACAAACAAACATCTCCCACCACCGCTGATTAATGCACCCGATGGCAGGTGGTGCAGTTCTCAGCACTGGCCTCAGTGAGCCTTTCAAGGAAACACATAGAGGAAGAAAGGTACTTAAATGTTTAAGGGTAAAAGCCCTTTCTGGCAGTCTTTGTGCCAAGTCACAGTACCACGTAAGGTTATTTTGAAAACAGATTTCCAGAGAATCATAGGGGCATATTACCAAGGGCAAGTATCGCCGCTTTTTCGGCGAATGGTGCCGAGAAAGCGGCGATACTGCTAGAGCCCTATTAACAAGTGCATTTTAAAGCCTGGCCCAAGCCCACTTTGCATGTCGGCGATAAACATCGCTAATGACATGCAAAGTGGGCGTTCCCACGTACAACCACATGTAAAATGTGGTTGGAGGTGTTAACACCCTATTACCAAGGCAGGCGTTGGGAGAAGGAGACCTGCGATAAACTTGTTTATCGAAGGTCTCCCAACGCCTGCTCTGACCAGGCGTTAGGCATTGATACATGGGGGTGTGGATCATAAAGCTGAATTCACCCCCCCATATTATCACGGCCCACATTAGCGCATGAAAACAAAGTTTGTTTTCATGCGCTAATGTGCCATATCGCCGGATTTCAATTCGCCTACCTGATGCGCATTGATAATTGCGCGCTAAAACTGCGATGAAATCCGGCGATAGCCGGCGATACGGGAATGTGCGTTGTGCGTTTTCCAACGCACTCCTTGGTAATATGCCCCCATATTTTCTTGAACACAAATACAAGAGTGTGAGTTAGGAAATAACACTGAACAACTAAAGAGAAAAGTATCCTTTATTGATTGTAAGACTCAAGGGATAGATTTACAAAGGGGTTTGCACTGAGGCAAAGAAAAGCAAATGGAACCAAAGTGGTGCAAACTCTTGCAAGGATCTTTTCTTTCCAGTGCAAGAGGTATTTTGCTCTGGAAAGGTGCCTGTTTCTCAGCGCAAATAGCGTTTTATGCTGCTTTGCGCCACTTTGTGCCAAGGGTGCTTTACTGCAGTTTTACTTGTGCAGATCTTTTGATTCAAATCCTGATCAACTAAAATCAGGCTTCTTGAAGCAGGAGCTAACAAGGAGCTACATTTACATCTCTCCAACCACATTTCGTGTGTGCTTCACTGTACAGAAACCCACAATGTGTGGAAAGTTTTGGAGTTTGTCTAGACATAGGATTTTGTACTGGAAAGGTAGGCTTACAATACAAGTCCTGCGCTACACAGCATGCACACATGTTTACACCATGGCGCAAAGGTTGTGAGCAAAGCTAGGTTGCCTATTTTTGCTACTGCGCAGTAATTGTGAGCTGCAGCAGCCCTTTTTAGGTCAAATCCCGCCAGACAACGCATCACTCTGGTTGCAAAGACATATTGGAGGCATACGGAAAGCTTACCTAAGATTGCATTCCGCCCATTACTTACCATAGGCTTTGTGATTTGTCACTCACGTTTGCTTGGTTTATTTTCGCTGGCTTTATTTGTTTTACCTTTCCAGCATGTCTTTTTCCCCACTATTTAGCATAGCCTGTTAACCATTTCTCTGATTAAGGTCCTTTTATTCTTTCACAAACTTTTCAAGTTTTCAAGAACTTTTTTTAACTTTTTTATGAAGCACTCCATGAGAGTGCATGACTTTTTCAGGAGTCTCCATCGTGTATTTTCCATCCATACCCCGTGCTCTGCATTCCCCTCTTTTTCACCCTTATGCTTCAACCCCACTAAACCCAGCATTGCTTTCTCGCATGGGTACTTCTCTCCACAGCTCTACGTTGCTCCCCCGACGCACACCCTCTGTGTTGTTACTCTCACCCGTACCCTCTGGGTTTCTTCCCCCACCCATATTCTCCGTTTTGCTTCCGCCCCGCACCCATGCTCCCCCATGTTTCTTATGATCCCCGAATCGGGCAAGCAGGGCAGCAGATGCATATTAAAGCTAAGTACCCTAAATTAGGTCAGGCAAGTAAATATAACTTTTCCAAAAGTATATATATTACATAACTCGTTAGAAAATATCAAACTTCACTAATGAACTAGGGGGCATATTACCAAGCAATAGCGATAATTATCGCTATTGCTTGGTTAGAGACAAAAAATTATCGCTGACCTGCGTCGATTATTATCGCAAATAAACCTTGGTATTATCAAGGTTTATCGCAAATGCGATAAAAAACGGCCGCAATGCATGAATATCGCTGAAAATTCCGCGATATTCATGCATTACCGAGCTAATGCTCTTAGCCATGTTATCCACCTCCCATTGGATAACATGGCTAAGAACTGCTCAGGGCAGGTGTTAGCTTTTGGAGATATTCGCGCTTAGCGCGAATATCTCCAAAAGTTGGTAATAGGAGATAGCGATGTTAGCGACTGTTTCCAGTCGCTAACATCTTGGCACGCCCACTTTGCATGTCATTAGTGATAAATATCACTGACATGCAAAGCGGGGCCCAAGATGGTCGCTATCTCCTACTAGCTGTCGCTAACTGGTGTTAGCGACAGCTAGGTAATAGGGAGATAATTTTATCTCCGCTTTTTTGCCTTTTAAAGCCAAAAAAGCGGAGATAAACCCCCTTGATAATATGCCCCTGGATTTTTACAAACAGTTAGGAAAAGTTCTTCAACTATTTCTGTAGTTGTTTCTCATTGGTTATTGCAGAAATAAATGTAAAGGAACACCTATACCCATCACAGTGTAAATAGCTTATGTTGATATATTCACGGTAGGCACATGCTAACATTTCTGTAGGCATGTGCCACTTGTAGGCACTTTCTACGCTACCATATGGACAAAAAGGCACTTTCAATGGTTACTTATTTACCACATGAAAGCGTTTTTTAGGCTTGTAAAAGAGTTTCCTTTTCAAGTTCTGTCTGCAAACAGGAGAGTTTTGCAGGCGGCACATGACCGGGTTTCAGTGGAGCCTGTATCATGTTTTCAGTGTCACTAAGTGGTCCACACAATGTAGTCCTTCAATCCAAATGTGACACTTATTTTTATGTACTCATAAGTGGATGGATGCACACCAATTTTTTCGATATCTTCAAAGTACACACATTTTCAAGAACGCTGTTAATCAAAATCTGGCGTGGAGCTCGTGGTGTGCGCTGTTCCCCGGCACCATCGTGAAATACCGGAAGACTATTGGCGGGTGTTTACGCACCGCCACACGAATGCACCGCCATATACGCAATTTGCTCCAGAAACCATTTTTCAATAACATAATCAATTTAAACCGCTTGTTTGTCCTGTGTTTATTATGCAAAACTTTTTCCATTCTTTCTCCATACACGTCAAAAGAGTCATGATTCCATTTTTTTCAAATGCTGAGGAATTGTCCATTTACAAGTACTTTTGCATTTTATTTTCAAACTACTAAAAGCTCTCAAAACGACATGTACCTATGTTGAAGTGGCACCCTTTTCATAAGGTAATATTTATAATAAGTTTTAAACATGTAAGCTTCTACCAACAGTGGACGAACCTCACCTTGCACCAAACACTGCCAATGACTCAGATTTTGTACCTCAAAACACTCATGGGTGCATGGTGAAAAAGGATCCTGGATCAGATGAGATAGCTTTCCATCAGCCATTGCCTAAGGAACTCCCACTCATTTTGGTCATTTCTCTTACTCAGATGGTCTCAGTTTCTATGGACCAACCATATGGGATTGTTTTTCTCCAGGGTCAGGCTGGGACATAAAACTATCCCTGGCACCAAAACAAAAGTGGGCCCCATTAGTGAATCAGATAGTTAAAAAATGGCAATGGTTTGCAAATCAAGGAAGTTTTAAACTAGTAAAGACAAACTGTAAAAGTGTTTTGTAATGTATGGGAAACTGCATGCATTTGTTCTTACTGTAGGCAATCTTTGTGGTGATATCAGAGAAATCACTAATAAAAATTGGCTTCTCCATACCATAAAACTGCCCTCCAAACAGGCAGAAAAACAGTCCATGCACTCAACTGCCAGACCAGCGCTTCAGGCACTGCTACATTGTCCTATTGGCCATTCTGACTTGTTTTTCTCTCTTTTGTTTATAACATTTTTGATTGAATTTTGCATTTTCAAAACACATGAAAAAAGCATTTACCCAGTCCCTGTGTTTTTCTTATTTGTATGCTTCATGTCCAAAGTCACCAACATTTCTATTGCTCTTTGCAACGCTTTCTAGTGACCTGGTAAACTTAGACGTAAAGATATTGATTAAGATGCAAGTTAACCTTCTTGATAATTCCGATATTGATATTATAGTAAGCTCCTAGTCAAGTGTTTCACAGCCAACCCAACCCCATGGTGACCTGTTGATATGGCCATGCTTGTATCCTGGTGCAGAGATAATGACGAGACAGCATGCATTACCAGGTTATTAATCGCCGCACAATACCAATAAAAATAATTAATTAAGGCAAGACATGCATTCTACTCTACCTGAATAACCAGATTGAAATATTTTGAAATGTCAAAGCATTGTGATCTGTGATCACCCTCTCTCAAATGTTCATAGGTCACCAATATCCATGAGGAGATCATATAAATAATATATCCAGTCCCAAGTTGAACAGACACATTTTAATTTACCCTCTATCATCTTTTCAGCCTAGCTTGTGTGCCTTAATTTATACATTGTAAGAAGAGAGAGGAACCCCTTGAGTTAGTCAAGGGAAGTGGGGTGTTGGACCCAGAAATAAGACTAGTTCCCTTGAGACATATACAGGATAAGCTAAAACTTAGCTTAAAGTAACTAACGATAAAATCATGAACTACTACAATTCTAAATATAAAGTACACATCAATTTATTAAAGTAACAGAAATAAAAACAGTTTACACTTATACATCATACAATTGCTAAAAAACAAATAAAATTTCAACTAATAATACAATCTATTGTGACCTGCACAATGCAACAGACAGACAAAAATTTGGGTCTGTACAATCACGCTGCTTCTGGGGGTTCTGCATTCGAACCAGAACCCCCAGAAGCAGCGTGATTGATCCGCTTTAGGAGGGGAGATTGTATTCCCGCTCGAGGAAACTGCTAGAGCGCTCCACCTTAAAAATCAGCTTTACCTGACAGCGAAAAACGTGTCAAACGCCCATCATTTTCCAGCACAACCTCGCTAATGTAAACGTTCTTCTTTCCAGTTTGGAGAAGATTCTCCACTCGATTTTAGAGATGGAACTTGATTGATCTCCTTCAGGAACCATTTTAATTTGTACAGCTTCGTAATCTATAAAGTGACATCATTCAACATTCTGAAGATATTATACAGGAATCTCTCCTATTTTACTTCTTAAAAACGTGGTAGAGAACAGACCCATCAGCTAATCACATCGTACAGAAACACACCGGGGAATTGTACAGACCCTGAAACAAGACAGACATCGAACTTTAGTCTTGATAAAGGTGGAACATATTCGCTTCAGAACCACCGAAACGCGTCGACGCCAAACTCCTGTACAATTGAAGTCCTCTCCTCCCCTGTTGATATACAAATTTGTGGCCATAAAACTAGGGAGTGATGAAATTGTAGTATTGAATGTACCACTTGTATTTTACAATTCTTTACGTTTTACAACAAATTGTTGTCTGTCTGTTGCATTGTGCAGGTCACAATAGATTGTATTATTAGTTGAAATTTTAATTGTTTTTTAGCAATTGTATGATGTATAAGTGTAAACTGTTTTTATTTCTGTTACTTTAATAAATTGATGTGTACTTTATGTTTAGAATTGTAGTAGTTCATGATTTTATCGTTAGTTACTTTAAAGCTAAGTTTTAGCTTATCCTGTATATGTCTCAAGGGAACTAGTCTTATTCCTTAATTTATACACTCATCCATAAAAGATAATCAGGCTCCAACAGCAGTCAGTATTTGGTGGAGACTTTGAAAATAATTCCCCCTTTAATGTCCCATTTGCTCCTGGAAGTGACTAGCAATACCCTGACACCAGGGGTAGATCTGGCCCAGTTAAAACTGGCCATGTTTATTCCATTGCCAAGAAAGCCATCACAGGATCCACAGGATTCAGTCAGCTATTGTCAAATGTGCTTGTTACAAGGTTTCTCAAAGGTTCTCAAAAGAACCACTTCCACCAATTCTAGAATGTTTTAGGCTTTAATGATTGCTGCCATTCCCTTTGTCTTGCTGTCGGCCATTGTGAACCTAAGGCTGGTTGATTGTGGTTATCAGCCACGGCTCCACGGCTAAGGTGGATAAGCGTCGCCCCACTGATCTGCGAGCAGTTTAAAGAGAAAAAATAAAATAATAATAATGCAGCGTTATCATTTTTTTTCCTACTGCAGTAGCTCAGCTGGGGCAGAGGTGGGCTCTGTAAGCAGAGCACTGCAGGGGGAGGCACTCTTTAAGTGCACATGATGATTTGGCCGGCCCTCTCACCCTTTGCATGTTCTCCACCCGGGCTGCATTACAGCCTGGATGGAAAACATACCCAGCCTCCCATTCCCTGGCTGAGAGCCGAACCACAGCGCTCAGACCAATCACAACGCTGCACTGCAGTGTTGTGATTGGCTGTGGGGAGCGTGGGAGCCTGGGTGCTTCCTGCTGCCGGACTTAACCCATTCGATGCTGATGATGGAACCGCTCCGTCATCAGCTGAGGTTGGGCTGTGCTGATGATGGAGTGGTTCCGTCATGGCCCTGCCGCCGCGCCTGCGCGGCGCGTTCTATTGTTTGGGCGGGGCCATGACGGAACCGCTCCGTCACAAGCACAGCCCAACCGCGGCTGGTGACTGAGCGGTTCTGTCACCAGCATGCGGCCGCCGTGCGGCTGCCCCGCCCACTCAGCGCTGCGGCAGAATAGCCGCCGCAGCGATGTGGTTAAGGAAGACGAAGAGCACCGGGTTGAGGCGGTGGCCTGCGTGATTCTAGGTAAGTGTTTTATTTGTATATTTTTTTATTCCTACCCCTCCTGTCAGGTAACAGCTGCTACTGATGGTTATTGACAGTGTTTATAGCTTTGTCTTCCAAGCCCTGCACCTGTATTTCACACTTTGACTATATCGTCATCATTCATAGCTTTCATGAAATAGAAATAACACATTTGGTCTACTTTTAAGACTATTATAGAGTAGATTAGAGGGTTCACCTGAATCATTGCTCATTGATGTTCATATGCATCTGTTTGCCACCATTATACACTCACGTGGACTTGACTTCTTGTACAACATAAGGTCACGTGTATTCGTAAAGGGCTTGATCACAAGAATAGCATCTTGGGGCTGAAATAACAGGTGTATATTGTCCAACTCAATGGTACTCAGTTGTATGCTGATAATGGCCATATCCTCCTCAAAATAGTGGGGGCCTAGGTGAGGCAGCCGCTCATTTTAACCCCTTCGATGCTCATGACAGAACGGTTCCGTCATGAGCATCGGTCGCGGTGTGCTCATGATGGAACCGTTCCGTCATGACCACACCCGCGAATGGAATGTTCAGCACCGGGGGAGAATCGGCGCTGCAGGCAAGGTGTTAAGACATGCTAGTTGAAATGCATGAGTGGAAGCCCACCAAGAGAACGTTTGTAAGTTGATTACATTAAAGATCGTTAGCTCTCTTGTTTCAGCCCGGCAGAAATTGGTAAGTCCTGGGTACTCGGTCCTCAATCATAATTTCTGATTCGATTCTGTAGTACTCGCCATGTTTCCCCAGGTCACTGTTGGTACTTCCTAATATTTAAATCGTACATAGTGGAATTTCTACCCCAATAGCAAGCTCTCCATCATTACCATACTTATTGACTAATGCTTGACTATGGAAATGCATTTGTATAGCTACATATTGACTTTCAATACAGCAGTGTATTTAATTATTTCTGTTCAATGTACTGAAATATTAGACTGTTGTCAACAGAGTGCTTAAACACAAAAACAAACAATACAACGCAATAGCATTGCTTAAATAAAATATAATCCTGTACAATAAATCTTATAAAACAAATTATGACAGAAAATGGCCCTTCATAGCAAAAGAAAATGAATCTAACTTGAAGTGTGTAGAAAGTGATGGTGAATTGTAGAAAGAAAGTACAGAAGTGATATTTAACTCGGAGGGGATGAGGCAAGGCTAGAAGAAGTTGGGAGGCAGAGTAAAGGCTATGGAAGGAAACATACAGACTAACAGCAGAACGAGCATGGGGAATCAAGCCATGAACGCATGTGAGCGTAACTGAAAAAAAGCAAGTAGAAGTGATTAAAATGAAAACCATCACAGAGCAATAATGGAGGAAATTATAAAGGTAGAGCGAGATAGAAAATGAGATGGAAGCCAAGCTCTAAATCAGACGAGGAGGAGTAAGAGAGTAGACAGGGAGGCCAACATAGAGGGAAAAGCTATATATAGTCTGGCCCAGGTTGAGATCCATGAAAGGCAAAAGAAGGGAATTGGGAGGGAATTTATTGACGTTGCAGGAGGGCAGGTTTACGGGAAAGGAAGAATAGAGAAAAGTATCTAAATTTTTGTTGAGATGGAAAGATAGGGAAGACATCCAGATCCAGATAAAGGTCAAGCACTTAAAAACCATGGGGCAGATTTATCAATCTTTCACTGGCGCAACGCAGCATGCCACCTTGCGGTGCCATATTTAGCATTATATTGCGCATTCCTGTCCTTTGCTAGCACGAGAGCACTTTTGGCTGCCCCGCGCCAACGCACTCACCCTTGCGTCGTGTTGCAAGGGTGCCTGCGTTGTAGGTAGAATTGTTGTTGTGCAGGAAGGCAGCACCCATAAAAAGAGGAAACAAAGATATTTCTCCTTGTTATGCCTCACCTGGGGAGGCGTTGCATTTTCATGCATTCCCAGATCTACCACTAATGGAAAATCTGGGAATGCCCCTAAATCCATGGTTGGATGCATTAGAACACCCGTGCTCCGCACATGGAACGCAAAGGCAGTGATTTGCTCTGCCTTGCATTTCTCTAGATTTATCAAGCTATGCAGGGCCACCAAGATAGCCTTGATTGGCTTGCTAAATCTCACTTAGGCTTTGCACCACCATTCTGCTCCCTTTCTTGGCACACGGGTGATGCAAAACCTTGATAAATATGGGTCCGAATCGCTAAGGAGGAATTCAACGGAACAAAAAGAAAGATCTGAGAGCCATAAGAATAAAAGTTGCACAAACGATGAGATAAAAACAATATGTCTGAAATATACATGGTGAGAAGGAGGCTAGCCAAAATGGAACTCTCCCATGCTAAAAATAGAAGAAAGGAAGTGGAAGTTTGTCCTGACTAAGGCATCACATAGTATGGGCCAATATAAAAGAAGAACGCTGTTGGAGTTTTACACCAGACATATTTAGACAAAAAAATAGGATGATAGAACTATTCATACTTTAGCATGTAGTGCACTGAATTATCCACCTTTTTTTAGAGCAGACTTTGGCCATATACTACTGTTCATTCTCTTAATTAAATAGATGGAACCCGCTTTGAAAGTTACAAAGAACAGATGAACTGATAAACATTCCTGTTCTTTCTTGCCCTCTTCTTGCTTAGAAAAAACGTTCTTATCATGATGATCCCTCTTATTTTTCTTTTTAGAACTAACTAATCAAATTAGTAATGGTATCCTTTCAATCCAGGGAACTGAGAACCCCTAGGGGGACTTTGTGATTTTCAAAAGATATACATAATACAATACAATCAATAGGAATTAAAAAAATATTTGTAATGTACTATCCATTTATACATTAATGGCAGTTTGGTCGGTTTTTATCTGCCGACTGTGCTGCCTGAGGGAGGTTTTATGGTGTTAGCGCTATGCCTTGCAGTCACCAAAGCATTAGCAGAACCCGAAAGGAGACAGAACTATATGTCTATTATCCCACTGGTTATTACAGGTAGTAAGTCGAGGATGGGATATTGTCTCTGCTGAGATCCATGTTTACTCATATCATGCCTCAAGACATGATCTGAGTTTGTAAAACTGTAAATTATTGTAGTTGTACAATTGTGAATGATTTAGGTTTGCTCGATCAATCTCTTGAGTGAACCAAATGTACAGCATTGAAAAATTGAAGCTGCTTAAAGTATTCCTTATGCCTTACTTACATTGTGTGACTGCGGTGAAACCAGGAGTTGACATTGGATACATTTTACAGATGAAAACATAGAGACTTACAAACAGCATTATAAATGTTAGTTATCTAATGTAAACACATTGGAAAGCAGCAGTGATCCGCACATAACACCAGGGGTAAGAAATTGGTCCAGATCATGAACATCAGTGGGGAATGGATGTGAAAAAAATCTTATGTTGTGTGACTACCAGCGTTGGAAAGCAGGGATAACGTTTATAGCATTCATTTAGAGATTCACTGATAGTGCACAAAAAAATATCTAGAAAAAAAATATTTATCACATTCCAAAAATCCACCACCATCGGGGGATATCCTAAGGCTCAAAGTCAGCAAAATGGGACAAAGGCTGTGGGCAGGGCTACGACTTAGCTGTGGGATCTCTATCTATTTATCCAAAGGTGCTTATCCTACAGTCACTCTTCCCAAGCAGCATGTAACTGCTTTCATATTGCCCTGTTAGACCTGACATTTATTTTTTGGCATGGTTTACCCTGTCTTTTCGCCTCTGACCTCTGGTGTGCTGAACTTCGTTTTTGCTGGTTTTAGGACTCTGGACCCTTCACCACTGCTGACCAGTGTTATATTGCATGTGCTCTGTGTCTAATGGTATCTGGTTTCTTCATTATTGGCATTTACCAGTAAGTCCCTGGAGCAGTGTACTGTGGGTGCCCAGGGCCTGTAAATTAAACGTTACTAGTGTGCCTGCAGCACTGACTGTGCCACCCACATGAGTAGCCTTTCAAACATGTCTCAGGCCTGCCACTGCAGAGCCTGTGTTTGCTGATTTAAACTGTCATTTCGACATGGCAAGTTCACCTACTTACCAGGTCCAAACCTTTTATTTTATTACATGTAAGGCACCCCTAAGGTAGGTCTAGGTAGCCTCATAGGCAAAGTGCAGTGTTTCTAATAGGTAGCACATGTACCTCTGAGGTTTACATGACATTCTAGATAAAAACTGCAAAATTAATTTGTCATTACAGCAAGGTCTATCACTCACATAGGTTAGTATTTGTGCTGCCTTGTAACATCTTACAAGTGTATCTTCTGATTGGGAGCAGATAGAAAATTGGAGTTTGGTGGCTCTGGACTCACAATGTAAAAACACATCTTTTTAATTGCAATAGTTTCGTTGAAATGTAACCACAATTAACAGAAGATATACTGCACATTCATGAAACTGCATATATATTTTCAGGGCACGTTTACTACAAAAATAAACGTGGTACAAGTTCGGATAACTAGTGTGAAAGCAATGGCACCTAAACGGCTTATTTTGCAGCGCTGCTTATTGGTAACCAGGAGAGGAAATGCTCTTTCATGAGATAAACATCTAGGGCCAGATGTAGGTAGGCTTTTACCGGGTGGTAACGGCCGAATTCGGCCGTTACCACCCGGTAAAAGCAATTTGACATGTAGGTCCCTGTAATTTACAGACTCGGTAAATTTACCGATAGGTAAATTTACCGAGTATGTAAAATACCGAGTCGGTAACATTATGGCTACCGGTAAATTGGTATGTAGGTGGGACTCTTCTGAGTCCCACAAGCAGTACAAAATCGGTATTTTACCATCAAATAATACTTGATGGTAAAATACCGTTTCAGGTGTGCATGCACATGTGTGCATGCACACCTATGCCATATGACAGGCAGACCTGCCCTTAGGGCAGGTATGCCTGCCACATGGCACCCGAGCCTCTTTTGGGGGTGCCAGAGGGTGTCAAAGTGACACCCCCTGCACCCTTGTGGCTATCGGTATTTACCGATGTGGTAAATACCGACCGGTAAATGCCCGTTCATTCCTATGGGCTTCAAAGCCCATAGGAATGCATGGGCATCAACTGGTCGGTATTTACCGCATCGGAAATTACCGACTGTTTCCGATTCGGTAATTGCACATCTGCAATTACCTACATCTCGGTATTTTTATTTTCCGACCTCTGAAATACCGAGTCGGTATGACTCGGTATTTAAGAGGTCGGAAAATAAAAATTACCTACATCTGGCCCCTAATGTCTTTTGTTCATAAAAGAAAAAAAGTCTGAAAAAAAAAACACATCTTTTAGTGAAATTGGCTTTTAAATTGCAGGTCTGAAAATATGACTTTTAGAAAGTAGGCATTTTCATACTTAATTCTTCTGTGCCATGGTCTGTCCCTAGAATATACATCTAGGTTGGATAACAGTGGTTTGTGAATTCACTTTCGACAGTCATTCACATAGGGAGCTGCATATTGTAATGTCCCCTCACCTGGCTGATGAGCCTTCCTGAGCTACCTGAGCTAGAGTTGAAGGAGGAACTGTCACTTGTACCTGAATAGAGCTGTGCCTGTACCCACACAAAGAGCTCCATAACCCACTGTAGTGTGTCTGGAGTCAGGGCCATGAAGGGCAGGGTCCTGTGCACTACAAAGACCTTTCTTTGAAGTCTCCCTTCTTCAAAGGGCAAAATTGGTATAAGTGCTGGGCCTCTGACACCATATACTCAGAACACTTCTGGGCTGAGGACTTTCTGCCAGGAAGAAGAGCTGTTGTGCTGCCAGGAGGGACTGCCACTTTGCTGCTTGCTTTGCTTTGTTGGCCTACTGCCTGCTGCTTCTTGTCTGGGAGTGAGAGGACAGGATTTTCCTCTCTGCATCCATATTTCTAAGGTTCTCCAGGGGCTTTATTGAGCTTGCCTCCTGTTGTTGAAGTCTCAGGGACAACAAATACTTCACCTGCATCTTGCTACCAGCACCTTTGATGTGGGTCCTGTCCTGCCAAGTGGTGCCAAATCCAGTCCTCGGCCCTTGAAGGTAAATTTGGTGCTGCAACCAAAAAAACAATGCATTGACTGCAAGCGTTAGTTCCGAACCAACACATCCATGCAAAATAGATGCATCGCCGTGGACACGGCTACCGAGTGCGCGACATAACAACCTCAACTTTCAACACAGTCCTGACTTTGCTGCAGCACCTTCCAAGAACCACTGCTGCGTCAAAATTGAGCACCGCCTCACCGAAGTCTTTGATGCACCTCTCCCACTCGGACGCAACTCTGGTCCTCCATGGCTATTTACAGACGCATCGTCTTAAGCCCAGCGGTGCGACAACAACGCCGGAGAATCGAGGCAGCGTGCTCTCGACATCAACGCATCATTGACACTGTGTCGCCTTCAGGAACTGAAGTCTCGCGCAAGCGACCAACGCATCACCTCCTATGAACAATGCATCGTCCCAGAGCGGCCAAGCTGCAATGACCCGGCACCGCTTTAAGCAACCAACACCTCGTCTGCGTCCATGACACCTTACCTCCTCTGCATCACGCAGTGTCTTTATTTCCGACTCATTCAAGGGTCTGTGTGCATCCTGAATCCAGTCCGCGCTTCATTTTAGTCAGAATGAACCTTTCCCTGTCAAGCACGACCAGATAGCCCCAGTTGCACCTAAAGACTGTTAAACACTGCATTTTTATTTAACTTGAAAAAATTCATATCTTGACTTGTGTATGGTTGATTTATTTTGTTTTGGTCTTGTTTTACTCATATATTGATCATTGTTCTAAACTGGAGTGGAGTACTTTTGTGGTGTTTGTACCGTGTTACTGTGTGTGTGTGCACACAAAAACATTACACATTGCCTCTTTATTTTAGCCTGACTGCTCTGGTCCAAGCTACCAGAGGGTGAGCACAGGTAAACTTTTAGTGTGTCCTATACTTACACTGACTAGAGTGTGGTTCCCTACCTCTGCCAACTAGAGACCCCATTTCTACCATCCCCTATTTTTCATGTATCTGTAGATGTTATGGACGTACTGTTGAATATGAACATTGCAGTGTGCCATCATCAGAATATATTATGTATGTACCGAACAGCAACAATAGAATAGTGGATTCCCTTGGGATTCCACATTAAATGCTCAGACCTGGTATGACCCTAAGCTAATGATTATAAAATGATGGCGCCCCAGGCAGATCAAACCCAGGGGCATATTTATCAACATTTTCTGTCGCCCTTGCACCATGCAAGGGGGTGCAAGGGCGGTGCAAAATCTAGAAGAGATTTACCAAGCCATTCAAGGCTACCTTGCGTGGCATTGAGTGGTTTGGTGAATCTGGAGTTAAGCAAGGCAGCGCAAGTCGCTACTTTGTGTTACTCTACCCCAGGGAGGCCAGCCATGGGTGGTGCATGGGTGCTCTCACGCATCCACCCTTGGCTTCTGAAGCATTCACAGAATTACCAATACTGGTAGACCTGGGAATGCATTCGAATGCTACACCTCATCAAGGGAGGCGTAACGAGGAGAAATATCTTTATTTCTCCTCGTTGTTTCCTCTTTCTACTTTTGCTGCATTTTGCAGTACACCTAGAACAAGGAAAATGCCTCTAGGGAAAGTTTTTGTGCAGAAGAGTGTCCCTTCCTGCAAAAAAACAATCCTGCCTGTAACGAAGACACCCTTGAAACATGGTGCAAAGGTGCCTGCGTTGGTGCTAGGCAGAAGTTTGTGCACCAGCATGGTCATAGAGCACGATTACACCATTTAATGTTAAATATGTTGCATTCCTGCCCTCTTCCTTTTGCACAGTGCAGCAAGGTGGCTTGCTGTGTTTCATTGTTTAAAATGTTGATAAATCAGACCTTGAGTACTCAATCATGTCCAAAGCCCTTGATAACTGGAATATCATGGGAGCTGTTCGATACCATGATTCTAACTAACATTGCAAAAAATATAGTAGAGTTCTCTAAGTCTCTTCAAAATAGTTTTGCCTATTCCACATATAGTTTGAGATGATGGCGATTCTAACACTGCCCCGGCTTCCCACGACTGAAAAATTGGTTAAAATGTTTGGCTGAAAATTGGAAACGCTTGTGAGATCTATAAGGGGATTTCTTAAAAAGTAAAAGAAACCCTGAAGTGTTTGACAGTGTCAATATCATCAGTTTATTGACAACATTTACCAAGCATGAAACTAGTGGTATAGTATTCTCCTTAAAAACTCTTGTGGAGCATCAGTCTTCAGGCGAAGAGAACGTTTTAGAACTGGACGAAGTTTACTAACATTTACATGTTCTCTGAATGTGAAATGCTGAAAAAAACTCCTTTGAGCATGGTAAGTGCCCCATCTGTTGTGAGATTTATGTATCCACTTGGGAGAGAGAGCATCTGATTTGTCACTGCCTGGAGTTGCATCTGTGACCTTCAGGTTGTTAACAGTTGCTGGTATTACACAATTACCCCCCCCCCCCCGTCCCTCCAGTCCTCGTCCCATTCCTTACTAATTGGAGATGACCATCTCCAAAACAGAAAAAGGAACCATGGGAATGCTGAGACACCTAATCCCACCCAGTCCCACTGGGAGTACATAAGCAGTACCTACCCAGCATTCCGCCTGTTCTTTTCGCTGTCTGCCGACAGAATGGGACGTGGTTGCTGGTTGTACTTACCTGCTACTGCTTCATGCTGCAGTCTTGTCAGGATCCTTATGTGCTGCTCTGCAGTGGCTCCCGCCTGCTGGGCTTGCCAGGAGCTGCATTTGTGGATGGCTGGCCCTTTGTGGCTGGGGCATCGGTCCTCTTGGTCTGTTTCGGGTTGAAGTGTGCGCCTTCCTGTGGCTGAGCCGGTCTTGAATTCGCGCTGCTACTGATGTGGGGTGACTCAGAGCTGGTCTTGATGGTGCCCCTGGAGGGCCTGGTGGGCCGGTATGGCCCTCTCCTGTTGCCTGGCACTGGACTGCATAGCAGTACCGCATAGTACCGCATAGCGGTCCTGGTTCTTTATCTGGCTTTTTGAGACCTTGGCCTCCTTGCTGCTTGGACTGTGTTTGGGTCTCTGTTGTATTTCTCTTTCTGGATGCCCTACTGGCCAGGGCTGAGCTGGTTGTTGGTTCCTGGGCTGGCTGGTGGGGGCAGGTGGTGTGTTATGGTGTCTGCCTGCCCCAGGGGTGAGTACCGTATAGCGGTTTTTCTCCTGTTCTGGTTCTCTGACCATAACCTTTGGAGTCCCTGGCCTCCCTGATGCTTGGGATATGTTTACTGTCTCCACGCTCTTGGTGGCTCTCTCTTTTGGGGGGTTTTCTTGTCTGCCTGTTACCCGGCACTGCGTTGGTGAGCTGCACCTGCGCTGGCTGTTGGGGGTTGATGGTGTAGTGTGGCTTCTGCCTCCCTGGGGGTGAATCCCACTGGGCGGTTTTCATTAATTTTTCCCTATCTCTTCTGTTTGTCTGTCGCATTTCTTGTGACCCTTGGGGTTCCCGGCCTCCCTACTTCTTGGGTTCTGTTCTCGCCTGGGGGGAACTTGATGTTGTGCTCTCTCTCTGGCATGGCGTGGCCCTTGGCACTGGGGTTTGCTGGTGCACTGTGCCTCTGCTGCCTCTTGCTGGTCTGCTTCGGCTGTCCTTTGGTGGCTGATGGCTGTTTTGCTGTGCTTGTGGTGTCCCTGGTATGCCTGGTTGCCAGTGTTGCTGTTTGCCTGTTGCCTGGCGCTGGGTTGAGCTGTGTATTTGGGCTGGTAGGTGAGTTCTGTGTTGCAGTTCTCCAGGCTTGTTACTCTCCTTGAGTTATGGTGTTGCCACTAGTCTTCTAGTCTGGTGGTGTGGCCATGGTTTGCCTCTGTCTGTCTTGGCCTCACTGTCCCTTTGTTTTGCCCCTCGTTTGCCTGACTGAGAGGGGTTGGTGGTGCCTTTCTGTCCTTGTCTCCTGGTTCTGTCCGGCTCTGGTCGTTGGGGCCTTGGTGCCTTGGGGGTTGCCTATGGGCATCTGCCTGAGTACCTTGTCTGGCTTCCCTTTCTCTGGTTACTTTGCTCTTTGTTTGATTATGGGTCTTTCGGCCCTTTGGTGGTCAGCGGTTCTGTGCCTGGTGTAGCTGGGTCCGGCCTGGCCTCCTTGCCCTTTCCTCTGGCCTCTCCTCTACACCTGCCATCCCCTGGTGTGGCTGGGCCATGGCGTTGGCGTGCTGGTGTGGGCTGCATGGCTTCATCACTGTCTACCTGCTACTTTGGGTTCCCTGTGTGGCCTGGCTGTGGCTGGTTCCTATACCTTTCTCGATGCCCTCAGTGGTTTCTGGGTTGTGGCTATTGGCCCTGTGCCGGTCCTTCTGGTCAGGTGTGGGCACCATGTTGGTGGCCTCATATCTTGCTAGCGTGTTTGTTGTTCAGTCTGCTGGCTTCTCATGTGTCTGTGGGGACATCTGCGGGGGTGGGCTCTGGGCCACTCTGTTTGTCTCTCTTGTTTTTGCCCTTCTGAGACTGGTCTTGGGACTCGCTTGGGGTGTTTCCTTGGTGTCGTCCTTTGTCCTCTGGGTCGGTCGGTCGGCTGCTGATTCGGTTTGGAGGTTACTTCCTTCTGTGTTCCAGGTTCTTCTTCGGTGGCCAGTGGCTTGGTCTTCCTGGTCCTGTGTTTCTCACTTGTGGTCGGCCCCCTGGTTTGTGGTTGTAAGTGTCATCATTGATGTGGGTTGTTTGGGGCAGCATCTTCCCTGTTGGCCCTGTTTGGTCTTTGGTTTCCCATGGTCTCAGTGGACATGGGAGTTTTGCCCCTCTGGTGCCCCGGTCTGGTTCCGGGTCTGCCCTTTGCTTTTCTTTGGGCGGGGTCCAGTTGTTGGCCTCCTTTTGGTGTGTGGTAGGGGGTTGTGCTTTTGGCTACTCCATTGCCTTTTTTGGGCGGGGTGCCAGGTTTTTGTCCCGGTGTCCCCTGAGTTCAGGGTGGTTGCCTCGGTCCTGGACTGTTGGCCTGTTCCTGTGCCCCGAATCCTTCTCCAGGTTTGGGTGGCTTGGGCTGTTGTCTGATGTCTACGCTGGTTGTTGGTGCTGGACGTTCCTGCCCTAGGGACTGGTCCACCTCTGGGGGATTTCTGTAGTGGTGTCCTCTGGGGTCTCTGGTGGATGGGTCTGTCTGGTTGTGGGGGGCTTGCTCTTGGTCGCTGCTCCCTCCCTTCCTGGCTTGCTTTGTGTGGATCTGGTCTTTATTGGTCCTCTAGGTCGGTGCCTTGGCTCTTTCAGAGGGCCCTGACCTCTTTTGTCTCGGGTGGTCTGCTGTGGGCCTCCCCTGGTGTGTTGGGGTTGGTCATGTCGACCTTTGTCTCCTGCTTTGGGTGGGGCCATTTGGGTCTCTCTTTGCTTCCCTTCGGATTTCTAATGGGATCATTGTGGGGTTTTTCAGCCGTATTGGGTGTTCTTCTCTTGTCTGCTATGGGTCATTCTCTGTCGTTTCTGCTGCTGGGTCTGCGGCGCTGCATGGTGTTCCTGGACTTGGTGGCTTTATCGTGGGTGGGTGCCCTTCCGGGCTTTTTGTGCCATGTGAGTGCTTCTGCTTCTTCTGGGCAACCTTTTGCTGGGTATTTCGGGGAGCCTGGTTGCTTCTGCACCTCTGGGGGTGGTTTGCCTCCTTTTTAGCCTTTGCTGGTGGTCTTTTGTCCCTGTTAGTGTGTCCCTGCCTTCCTTGTGTGTCTTTCCACCTTGGGTCTTTTTCTATGGGTGACCTCGATGCTGTCCTTCTGGTGAGGATGATCTCTGGTGCTTTCTTGTCGAGTTCTCCTCCTCTGTGGTTGGTTTGGGGTTGTTCCCAAGTGTGGGTTGTCTGCCCTTTGGTTGACGGCTCCATGGTTTGGCTCCTTGTTTTGTTCTTCCTGGTCATCTCCTGCATGTTTTGGGGGGTTCGGCTCTGTTGTTTGTTTGGGGGGGGAAGGGGGGTTGCGGGTTGTGTGCTCCTACCTGTGTTTTTTTTCCTATGGTTCTCCCTTTTTCTTCACTTGGGATGCTGCTTTTCGGTATGGTGTCCATGGTGTTCTTGGGGGTTCGGAAGGTCGGGTTTCTGGCTTTAGTATGCTCCAACTAGTAAGGAATGGGACGAGGACTTGAGGGAGTGGGGGGGTAATGCACTATTACTAACCCGTAATCTTCATTACTCCCGGTCCTATTGTCCTCATCCCATTCCTTATGCCCCTCCCTACCTCCCAGACGGCCGGCCTTCCTGTTGGTGGCTTGGTAGTTCAGGCGGAATGCTGGGTAGGTGCTGCGTATGTACTCCCAGTGGGAGGGGTTGGGGTTAGATGTCCCAGCATTCCCCTGTTCTTTTTTTCTTTTGTGGAGATGGTCATCTCCAATTAGTAAGCAATGGGACGAGGACAACTGGTTCAGGAGTAATCGCACAGGCCGCCCCAAGGGGGGCTTAGTGGGCCGGCGCCTTAACCTGTGCCGCCCCCCCCCCCCCCAGAAAAACCGGTTCTGGGCACGCCCAGAAGCGGGAAAGTCCGTGCCACCCCTCCAGAGCCCCCCCCGCTAGTTGCGCCAGCTAGGCGCCAGTCCCGCCGACCAATGGGGTCATCGCTGGGGTCAAACCCCCAATAGGGGAGAAGGGACACCTAGCCAAGAATGCAAATTTGGGGGCATAAAAACGCCGCGCCTGTGTCCAGCTGGCATCTCGGACCAGGGGCAGTGTCGGGCGGTGTGTAAGAATGGGCACCCTCACACTGGGAATGCGGACGGCAGGGTGAGGGGCCAACCCATGAGTAAGGGGGTAGCAAACAGAGACGGCACTCGCTGCCCAGCCCCCGCCGGTTGGCAGGGCACAACAGAAACCAACAAGGTGGCGAGTATGGTCCTAACTCCGGGAAGGAAGCTACCCCTGCGCAAAGCAAGCTCCGAGACAACCCAAAAGAACTAACGAACGAACTGCCAGTCCGAAGGGAATGGACGTCAGACGGGATCAGCAAGCACAGATTGATGATTTATGACCATGTATGACAAATTACCAAATGATACTTTCTGTCAATAATTACATGTGACGTATGACAAACAGTATTCACATGTATTCTAATAAAACTGCAGCCAACACTGACCACTGAAGAAACCAAAACAGGTGTTGGCTTGTTCATTCAAAGGACCGGGATAGGTCCTAGATGTGTGTGTGCATACTCTGGGGGGATGGGGTACAGTGCGAGGGTTATGAAGATTACCTGTAAGTAATAGGGCATTTATCATCCACTTAAGAATGCGTTTGCCTTGCCTGAGTTCATACCTATCTCCTGCAGATTCAAAACAGGAATTATTTTAATTCGATCAATTTCAGCCTTGTCTTGTTCTTCAGAAGGATGAGATGATGAGCAGTGCCTATCCAGCTTTGAACATTACCTACAGCCTCACAGTATTCACTGCATCCACCTTGGAAGAATGACAGGGAGAATCCTACCTGTTATGGTTTAATTCTGTGAAGCTGGAGGTTTCATTATCACCCAATACAATGATACTTATTTGAGATCCTTTAGAAGGATGAATCCCCTGGATTATCTCTGCCCAGATTCATTCTGAAGTTTTAATATTGATTTCTGTAGCGTGTCCATATACCCAAAAGTTAGGACGAGTATGTGAAGCGATGTGATTACCATAATCATTTTACTAAGCTATTTACTCTTTTTCAAAGTTCAAAAAGACATTGATACCATCTAGAAAGTAAACCAAACGATTTACATGAGTGTAAATAACATTTATACGCAGAGCTCTGCAGCATGTACTCAGCCAATAAGCTAGGCATTGAAGACATAATTACCTTAAATTAGGGTACAGTTGCACTCTCCTTCGCTCAACCAGTTTATATCTAAGTCATTTATAATTATTTACTTAATGCTGAAATGCTGACACGTTGTTTACAGCAATAACAAGCAGAATGAAGTACTCGGATACTTTTAAAGCCACAAATATCCCATATAGGCAGGATTTGAAAAAGGCTGGATACTGCTTCCTTTGTAGGAAGTGAGACTTTTGTTTATGTTGCTGTTTGTTTAGTTTTGTTTTTCTCATTCACCCTCCCTAATGGATACCCTATTTTTAATAGATCAGAATTCGTTCTGATGCTGATCAAGACATCGCAGTGTTTCACATGTCCAGTTGTGGAACAAGTTATTGTTAGGCGGCTGCCGTGGGTGCCAACAGCAAAAAGGCTTTCCATTGCTCTTGTAAGCAGCAAATGTAGCCCCCTTTTCATGGACGGGGAATATCATGTTGATAGGGTGACAGATGTCTTGACACCGATCCACTGTCCTACTGGTTTGTCCTTGTTTTCCACATGAAGTTCACCAACAGCCTGCCCTTGTTCCTTTTTTTTCCACCCACCCTTCGTACACTGTATTCCCCCTGCTTTCACCTGACTTATACTGACTTTTTCATTTTTTCATACTTTTTTGTCTTTTGGACTTGTGAGCATCTTCATGTTTAGTTTTATTTTTTAAATATTTTATATCAACAATGTCGCAGATCTACAAGGCCGGGGATTGCTCCACAACCACCGTTCTACCAAGCTGCCTATTTTCTTTCTATGAGGGAGGTGGTAACACTATTGTTTTTTCCTTACAAACACCTCCCCATATATTAGCAAAAGGCGGCAGGTCACTGACGGACTCCCCCCTCAACCCCCCCCACCCCCCGAGTTTATGCTAAATGTTTTAAAGATTTGGCTAATATTGTTAACAAAAGGAATGCAAACCAAGAGAGCTGGCCGATAGTGGATTCATATATCGGCCTTGCCCAAGAGTTTAAACTCTTGGGTGGTTTTTGATATCTCCCTCAGTGTGGAAGCCCGGGCTATCCATCTGAATATGACGTGTTGTTACCATGAGCAAGGAAGGTATTTCTAAGCTAAGGCTACTGCCGTCAGAAGACATTGCTAATACAGTCAGGGATGCTCTGCTAGCAAGCCAGTGTCTTATATTGCATTTTCTATTGTCTAGTGTGGCTCCTAAAAAGTTCGTAAAATGGGCTTAAGAAATTTAATAAAATTGGCACCTAGGACAAAGCAGGAGTGAGTCGAGGTGCTCGCATCACACCAAATCCTCAGTAGACTTCATTTATTCACTTTTGTTCATGGAGTAAAGATCCACACCCAACCCTGATCTTTGGGGTTGGGTCTCGTGGAAGAACTGATGCATTATAAAACAAAGATGAATTCAAAAACCTCTCTTCCATTCCCTACCTCCGTGTAGGCCCTCATGATTAAAAGAAACACCCTGAGTGGCAAAGTGCTCCAGGTTATGAAAGTGAAGTGGTAAAATGTTCTCTCATTATAGTTGAGAAATATTTTAGGGTCAGATCAATTTTTTTATTATTTGATTGGGTTATTTTCTACTGCAAGAAGAGAATGCCTAAGAGTCTTATTTTCATAGTTGCATTATATGTGTTGAACCCTAGCTTTTAATTTCACGAGTAAATTCTTTTGTGTCTTGCTAATAGTAAGTGGGTGTTTTCTGCAGCCATGGGTGTGTGTTGTAGTGAAGTGTCACACTGGGATTCTCGTGGCGCTGTTTCCTTGTATTTTATTCCCAGGAGTAAAGTTTGTTCACTGGTAAGTCATGAGCTAAAAACACTCGGCTGTGGTGCGCTCAGTCACACCAGTGAGCTTAGCTGAGCAAATACGCCATGACGTGTGTGCAGTAAATTTATCTTTCAGGTGCAGAGATTACAAGGATAAACAGAGGTCCCTTTACAGTGGTTTTGTGCATTCATTGGGAAAACAAGGAAGGTGCATACATGCTGGTTTCACTGAAAGAAATATCAGACTAGGGCGACGGATATGGAGATAAAAAGGACTGGGAAAGCATTGTATCACACAGGGCACTGGTGACGTGTAAAACTGATAAGGGCGAGAAACCGCGGACATTCATAAATCCGCGGATTACAGAACAGAACTTGAATAATGGTTTCACTACAGAAATTAATACATAGTGTAATAGTAGGGCCTTCAATGTTTGGTGCACAGGCCATCCACTAACACATTCCCACTGCAGAAATCAAACTTCAAAACCACACACACTGCATCTACCAACTTATACTACAAAACCGACCTTTGTCCAACTTCTTACTTTATCTAGAAAATGATCTGGGGTAAAGGTTTGTGGATCCCTTATGTAAATGTCAAGAGGAGTACCTACCCTCCAGGTTCACCCCATAGAGAGAGTGGGCAGTTTAGCCAGGAGCATTGGTTTATGCTGTCCTGCCCTGTTGCATTATGTACAAGCAAATACGCTCCACTTCTACGAGCCTACCTGCCTCCCAGCCCTATAAGGATGCTCTCTGCTGACTTTAGAGTGACCAACACACCTACTTCTAGCAGACGCATAGGCAGCGCTTTTGACACTCACACTCACGCCCAGATTTACAAAGACTTTGTGTCAGGTTTGTGTTACTGTTTTAACACAAACCTCAGGCAAATTGTTTGAAAAAATATATATTTATTTATTGAGCTTTCAAGTGACAGTATGTTATGGTTCACAGCATAATAGTCGACCAACATCAGACCGACTTTGGCCATATCCGTACAGTGTGTAATAGAATCAGTCATTCTGACTACATCCAGCATAATGTTAGCCCATATCCATCTGAGTGAAAGGGATTTCTGGCCAGGCAATACTTCATTGCAAAATATTTGTCCATGGCAATTGAAAATCCACAAAACCCGTTGCAAATTGTTGTGTATTTATAGTCAATGCAAATTACGATTTGCGTTGTAATGTAAACATAAGTAAAGCAAAGCTGTTTAGTGCGCTGTCTAGCACTACTTTGCATCAAGGGCGGAAAACTACGCTACGCCCGCGTAGTTTGCGTAGTTTGTGCCACTACGCGCTACGCGAATTGTAAGTAGCACAGTGCAAAAACCCATATCGTAGCATAGTGGTAATTTTTTGCTCACTCGCGGTCCTCAACGTCAAGTTGGCTCCCGCGAGCGAGCAAAATGACATCCCGGCAAGACTTTTTCTTTGTTCGCAATCAGCAACATCAATTTGCTGATCGCGAGCGTGGAAAATAAACCTCCCGGCAAGATTCTCAACGTGGGGAGGTCAAGTTTCTCATTGCAAGTGGTCGCGTATGCTCACGACCGCTCGTAATGAGAAACTACCAGTCCGTGTTGAGAAAGCTGCTGCTCGAGTAAAAATCTACTAGAGAGGAAGAAAACAACCGCTTGCACTGTGCAAGATGCCGTTTGCAATGATTGCACAGTGCGAACAAGCATCCGGTACGGTGCAATCATTGCAAACAGCATTTCCCTACCGCACTACGCAGTGCACTTTGCGTAGCTATGCGTATCGCTACTACGTGAACTACACCCAGGGATAGTTATTACATGAGTGGTGCATGGGTGTTCACATGCAAACACCTGCGGGGTTTGACACAAAACCCTATCTACAAAGATTGTAGACAGGGATTTGTGCAAAAATCCTCTGCCTTCTACTTGTTTTTCTCTCTTTGCATGTGTGCCGCATTCTATAGCTCACTTACAATGAGGGAAATGCCTTATAGAATAGTTTTTGTAGAGGTGTATGCGCTGGCACTAAAATCATATTAGTAAAAATGATTTTACCAAATTGGTTTACTTAACTGTCCTCTAAGACCATTGTAGAGGGAACAGAAAACGCACCTGTGGCAGGGAAGGTAAAAATCTTGTGTGTACTGCAGTGTATATTTACAATACTCACATATATGACAAGAATAGATGTCTGCCACTGTGTTCTGGCTGGGCTGCAGTTTTAGGGCCAGATGTACGACCCCCCAATTCGCGCCTCTCAAATTGCGTCGCAATTGTGAGTCACAAATTGGGATGTACAACTGTGTCAGAGACACTATTAGCGATTCCCAATGGGGTCGCAAAATGAGAGGCTCATGAATATTAATGAGCCACTCACAATTTGCGACCCCATTGGGAATGCAGGCCCTCCCAGGTATAGTGGTCTGCTGGGCTCAGCAAACCACCATATCTGGGACTGTTTTTAAAGAAAGCTGTTTTTTTTAATGCAGCCCATTTTCCTTAAAGGAAAATGGGATGCATTTAAAAAAAAAAAAAATGAAACGTTTTCATTTCATTTTTTAAGGGCAGGTAGTGGTCCCTTCGAACACTGCCTGCCTTTAAAAAATATTTTCAGAGCCAGTCACAAATGGGAAGGGGTTCCTAGGGGTCCCCTTCCCATTTGCAACTCTATTTGCAACTCTATTACCACCCTCTTGAAGAGGGTGGTGATTTGCAACTGTTTTGCGAACGTAATTGCTTTCTCAGTAAAATACAACTCACAAGCTATTTCCCTGTGTAGCATTTACTAGACGTTTTCAGCCTAGATATGCAAAAAATCTATATTGCCTATGTCAACCTTGGACATTGCTAGAAAAATTACTTGCTACTTACTTTTCAAAATCACACTTAATGGTGAAATCTGATTTTTGACAACTTGAGTGAAAAAGTGTGTTGGGTGGGATTATCCCCTGCATGATGTACTGTAGTGTCCCCTGCCCGAACTGCATACCTGGTTTTTGTCATGAAACACACTAATCCTGTGTGCACATATTGAAGTAGGCCCAGTCTGTTGACAGTGATAAATTCTGAACCTAGCCCTGACTCGGTAGTAGCACACCAAAAACAGCCTCATAGTGACAAGGGCCTTCTGTATCTGTTTGTAGTTTCATACATGGAGAGCAGTGGTGGCAGCGTACAGTGCTAGTGTATTATAGTGAAAGGCATTTACCTGTGAAACATGAATGCACACTTACAGGCCCATTCATCTAAATTTCCGCTGGATGGGATTAACCTGGAATCCTGCATGGGACATCCCATGCATTGTGCGTGTGCTTGGGTGCTAGATTTGATAGTGTGCCATGCACAGATGATACAGGCCTGTGACTTCTATTTTGGAAGCCCACAGCCTGGACCAGAGTACAACATGGAGGAGAATATGCTTTCTCTAGACAGCATATATGTATTATTAGCATCTCCTAGATAGGAGGGGTGGGGAGAGGCACTATTCGCTATAGTGAGGAAAGGAGAAACAGAATTTCCGTAAAAGTCCCAGGGCACTTCCTGATACACTGGGCTGCAAATCACTCTGGCTGCAGCTGCCATTAGGTAGATGGCAATTGGGTACAGGGTGAAGCCTAAATTATGTGTTGTTAGGGAAAGGAGCCCTTTGATGGGTGCCGATTCTTGTTTCTCTTCCTGGTCTCTGTGAGTAGGGGTCGTAAATAGCTGGATGCATCCTGCTCTCAGATCTGTGTACTTCTGTGATGGACACTCCACCTGAAGACTGTCTTGCTGGTTAGAGCATCCTTGCAGACAGAGGCCACACGTGGAAGATGGTCTTGCCAGTACACAAGAAAGGTGAACCAACCCAAGCTGGTTCTAAGGAGGCAGACCTGTAAGGCGCATTCTCCTCTGAAAAATTAGTAAAAAGATGGAAGCTGAAGACCCATCATTCTTCATTGTTGTGGTCTCTTCTACTTAGAAGAGGGTATGCCACAGAGTACTCAGGGACTACTAGACAGCTCAAGGTTGGTGTCATACTGACAGCCAACTTCCCAGAGGTGAGGGAACATCACATGGAGTCCACCCTGAAGGAGGAATTACCAGACTTTCCTGGGTGCCAAGATAACGCGCCTGTGAGTGAAAGAAGGAACAGCCAACCCTGTAGTACGAATGAACTGTGGAGGGGACTTCTGTAATTGATCCCTAGTGTAGGGTCCATACGACAGAGATTCTCTAAGCAAGTGTGTTGAATTAGTTGTGGTACTGGTGAATCTTGCAGTGCAACCATCATCAGTTAAACCTGCTGAAGCCATTAGGCCCTTGGAGGGGTGTGCCTACGTGGTACGCTTGATTGAAGCTGGATAAGCATCTGCTGGTGAACCGTGTGCCTCATGGGTGGACTGTATTACTGCAACACTGCTACGTTTGTTGTTGGGTCATGGCCAATTCAGAAGATTAAGGGACCCTCAAAGGTGCCCTGGGGGCACTTTGTGAATATTCAAGGTTGTACTTTGAGGCACAGTATGCTGAAGATAACATCTGGCTTCCGCTATGGCAAAAAAACATAATCTGCAACTGTGTGGCTGTCGCCCACGAAATAAGCACCAAGTTCTCACTGGGGTATTAGAATATGCTTGGGAAGCCATCAAGAGCCATATAGAGGTCAATCACTTAGAAACCGAATAATGAAAAAAGTCACTACCACAGTGGTGGAGGAGTGAGCCCTGGTTTACAGCCTGCTGTCTGAAAGAAGCCTCCGGTACTGCCGTGAACCATCAAGCAACAAGCTGCACAGCTGGCTGATGCGCTGCCCCAGAGGAGAATGCAAGATGGTGGCTGGAGGCTTCCTGCTGCTGGTGAAATACTGCTCTCGTGGGAGGGTTAATTGCAACCCAGCGCTGTTGCTATTAACTTGGTGAGAATAAATGTGCCTCAGCCGGATAAATAAGTCATAATACAACCCCAGGGTGGATCACGAGCTGCACCAGAATTCCTACCTCCAACTCTGAGCCTGGAAATGGGGGAACCCAGAGGAAAACCGAGTCTCACTAGAGACAGGTGATGGCGTGGGAAGTAGAGGCCCCTAGAGTGCAAAGACTCGCACCAGTGAACCGATTATTCATGCATTCATGAATATGTCGTGGAATTCTACATTTTCTGTGAAATAAGGTACTTGTCCTTTCTACAAAGACAAGCCTTGTGCTAGATGGGGGGGGGGCAGGGTTATTGATTACTGAGCCTGAGTAATCCTCACACTAAGCTTCCTGAGAAGCCTGTCCAGTGTGCAGAACTATAGTTGGATAGGCCCGAGGACCACAGTGGTAAAAGGCCTCATACCCCACAGTTGTTGTCCAGTAGCTCCTTGTGCCCCATGCAATCCTGATCGTGGTCTGGTAAAGTCACTGTTAGGCTTTCTGGGCCCGAACTAGCTTAAAACAGTTCAGCCAATCATAATACTTACAGAGCTGAAATACACAGCCCTGGCACCGAGATTTAACAAATATAGCTTAGAGCACAATAGCTTTCCTCTGAGTCCAGGAACAGCATGTGCATGTTAACAGTGGACTAGGATTTAGCTCTGTGGGAGTGGACAAGGACAAATATAGCAAAGGACAGCTCCATGCCTACCTCTTTTGACTTTGAGATGCCAGGAAGAGCATCTTTTATTGTGTCTAGGATCATGCCTAGATCCCTCCTAGATCGCCTGGCTCCAGTTACAGTCACAGTAGGAGAGAGAGTCAGTTTTGACCCTGTCAAACAGGGGTAGATGTAATTTAAATAAGAACGTGACTAAGGAGTATAGGATTGTCTTGTCTGGTGGAAAATAAGTTCCTGATCTTGAAAGGGGGGCTCCTTTACACTAAGACAGAGGAATTGCTGCAGAAGGAGGTTGGAGATTGGGGGAAAATAGTTAAGACTTGTTGGCAGAATTACTCCAACTACTAGTCAGTGCACCGGATAAATCTGTCACCTCAACCATCACCTTCTCAGAACTTTTCTGGACCTAGGAAGACTCCACCTAAATAGCAAGGTACTGATGCAATAACCCTCCTGACTCCTGGTGTAAGAAGAGGACTCGTTCAATGACTCTTGAAATTTGTTGGCACCCAAGGACTGGCATTGCTGTTCAAGGGTCAATGGTTTGGCTTCCTTTTTACCTGCTTCAAGGACACTCTCTCCAGGAGGCCCCAGCTGACCAGAGATTACCGAGGTCTGCAGGAGACCTTCCTGGAGAGAGACCTGCTACACAGATTCCTGCTCTGAGGATCAAGGCGCTGAAAGACTAACCAGAAAGAACTTTCTCAGCAGTTGGAGACTGAGTCCATAGGTGACATATTTGATTAGGATGACCTACATGATGTATCTGGCCTCCGCTCCATTGCAGTCAGCTGGAAATTGCATCTAGGTCCCAGTCAAACGCAAACTGTTGTTTTTTCAGTGACACTTTACTTTTTGTATGCTCTTCTTGCCTTAAATCTTCAAAACTTCATAACTTGGGTTTCACTTAACCACCTATTTTGCTCTCCTTTCTATCATTTTATTAATAAATGTGTCTCTATTTTTCTAGATCAGTTTGGGAATTTTATTGTTTGTGTTTTTTTTACTTAACAGTTGTTGGTACTGTGTTAACACATACTTATCGGGGTTGGCTGATGCGTTCTATAGCTGTCAGGGATTGAGCAGAGATTTTGTGAGAACTGCGCTTTGATTTTGTTTAATAAATAAGTAGGGGTCACCCCCTCTCAAATTAGAGACCCCATTCTGACACAAGAACTGAACAGTCACTATACAGTCAGGGCACATTATCGTAGATTAGTGTCTTGTATGTGTTTTGTGGAGCGCCTTAGTGGAGTTGTACCACAACCCAGGCTGATAAATTAAATATGGACATATTTGCTGTTTCCCTTTGGTCGTATACTGTTCTTGATTCCCATCTTACTTCTGGTAACACGCTGCTATATGATAAGAATATATATAGACTTGATGTTGCCATTATTGTTAAATGTTCTACCTCTCAGTAGTACAAATATTGCACTATATTGTGACAGTTATCAGGTGACGGCCACACAAAAGATGAATTGTTTCCTGTTCTTTGCTAAAAAAGAATGCAATGTGGACTAATTAAATTGATTATTCACTAAATGGACAAAAAGACTAGTGCACAGTTTTCATCTAGTTTTTAGGTAGCTTTAGCATGGGGTGGGCTTTGACGGTGCTGAAGTATGTATCCTCCTATAGCATGGTCTATTAGATACGACTATGATGAACTAGAGAGCAGCAGAAAGATGAGTAACGTAACATAACATTGGACTAAGTTGAGTCTACATAGGATACCATGATCCATGACTTCATAAATTCTATCTTTCTTGTTTTATCAAGCGTGTGATAGAGCTCAAAATTTGATTATTCTTTACACAACATATTTACTGATTTAGACACAGAAACCTGAATGTGCCCTTTGCACATGTTGAGAAAAACAACACAGAAACAAAGAAAAGTCATAGTAACAGCACCATAAATGTTTGATTCAAATGAATAGAAACAGAGAAAACAATTAAAAAAAGATTAAAATGTTTACTAATACGGTGTTATAACAGATCAGTTATGTAAAATGATGATTTCAAATGCTTTCAATTGCAACATAATTCGATTCTAAAGATGTAACTTACAATTTCTATTGCCCTTTATTGTAATGCATCATGAAGAAAAAGTAGTGCAAAATGTTATAAGTACTACCAACCTGATATTCAGAGTAGTGATACTAGAATTATTAGGATCATAAATATGTCATGGCAATTTTAGTAAAATACATTTTAGGAATAATTTACATGTATTTTTGTTGAAAGTTGTGGAAGTAGGCCATGTTTAACTTTAATCATTTCTATGTAATAATACACTGACGAACATTACCATTATTATTATTTTTACATGGAATACTTGATTTATTTCATTATGTTTGATTGTAATTAGGAGTTTATTTAATTTAAAAAGAAGGCTTTGAATCCATTTATTCATGTTCTTTCCTTAGATGCATTATTTTATAGCCTAAAACAATATATTTTTCATGTTTCCTCAAATGTTGCTTTATCTGTTCCTCATATGCAACATTTAGTTTACTATGGACGTTCTTCTAGTCTTCACTGTGGAGTGAATTGGTGTGAACCTAACCCCCACCGACATCATGGAATGAAACAATGTAGTTTTCTTTCTGTCGACTAACCTGTGAGGACGGAAAGGACAGTCGTTTCTCATGGCAAACATTGGAAACCATGCTGGTGTGTCAAAACTTTGCACAATACGATCTGATGGGCAACCCCATTTTGATCTGACCATCATGGTGTGATCGCAGGTCACAAGGATCATTATAAAGACTATGAGAGAAGAGACCCCAAAGGAGGGGTAGCGACGCATGCCCTTGTAATCCTTTTGCGGGAGGACTGTATGCTTTTTCTATGATCTAAGAACCATCCTCTTGGATCTTACTTTTGGACTACCTTTGCTGATGCTGCTGCCCTTAGCAGACTGAATGGAATCTTTCTTTGCCGACAGCCTGTGTTTCTATAACCCATGCTTTCTGCCACTTGCCAATAATCTTGACTGCTGAACTTTCTTGGACGGTCTGGTAAGCAACCAGATTTTGCCACATTTCCCCCTTTAGACCATGCCCATGGACTCTCCGCTAGTTATCCTTTGTTCCTTGCCATAGAGCCCTTTTAAATGATTGCTAAGAGAAAACATTCCTCCTGCCTTTCGATGGTGGTAGGAATCTGTAACCTGTTACTGTCCTCTTCTGGATTAGCAACTTCACTAAATATGTGGTCTCATACTATGTGCTGTAAGATTCTTGACTGAACTGCTTAAAATGTTAGTTATATGCATTGATTTTGGATCATTAATGCAGTAACCAAATTACCTTGATTTGCTTGAGTGTGTTACTGTGTCTAATGCTCTTTCTTTAAACTGTGCTATTTTAACATTGATTCTAAATGCAAAATAGGGAGAATCATAGATTATTTTCAGAGCATCAAGTTCTGCTCCTCATAGGCGATGTTGTGACTACAAAACTCTTAGTGTGTATCATTTTGGATAGACCGAACTTCTTCAGGAGGTTGGGTGTACCTATTACAATATGTTATTCCTGTGGCATGGTCCTAAGAGTGGTTTATTTGAACCTTATCTTGAACTTGTAAATTGACTACCAATTAATGGTCCTCAATGGGTGGCCAATGGTTTTTGGACATCCTATTTCCAACCCCTCAGTATCAGCGGATAAAGAGCCATCAGAAGACCATCGCCTCTGTGGTAATATGCAGTGATGCGAGTTGTCTAATCGTAAAGTAGTGAGTAAGGGCCAGATGTACTAAGGATCCCGTTTGCATTTCTTAAATAGGGACTCAGTAGGAATCGCTATTTAAGAAATTCAAAAGGATATGTACAAAATTTGCGATTCCCTAGTATTGATTCGCACAGAATAGGAATCGCATTTAGGGAATCGCAAATAGGAAATGCCATAGCATTCCCACCTATGGGCGAAATAGGAAATGGTTTGTATTTCCTTAATTGCGATTTCCTAATAGGAAATCGCAATTTAAGAAATGTAGAGCCAATAGTGCCTCTGGGCTTATGGACCCCATCGAGGCAACCCACATTTCCTAGTACACATATAAGTGCACATTTTCCCGTGGCGCATATGTGCACTTCATGACACAATAAACAAAAATGTATTTTTAATACTTTTTATTATTTTGCACATGGTTACCATCAACTTGAAGTAATTGCATTTCCTAAATGCCTAGTTCGCATTTAGGAAATGCTTTGTACATGTGCTTTAGGAATCACAAATAGGTAATCCCTATTTGCGATTTTTAATTCATGGTCACAATTTGAGATTTCTACTGTGTATCAATTGCAAATTGCGAACAATTTTGGTCCTTTGAACATCTGAAAAGGCAATTTTTAGCATTTCATAATGGGCCGATATAGCGATGAGGCCAGTTACGAGTACCTGCAGGTGGATGGCGTCCCCGCACTATTTGTACAGGGTGGACGCCGTCCACCCTGCTCATCAACAGCTGGATACTCGAGAAAGAGTGCACCAACCAAGCATTTCAAGGTGATTGCGGATGAATCTGGAATTTCTCGGTCTGCTGGTCACCAGGCACCTGCACTTAACATTCTTAGATTGCATACGTTGACTTGCCTGCCCATCTCTCTGCGCTATTTATCACAGCTCTTGCCTTGCCCTTTGAACCTGCACCAATGCTGCTGCTCGCAGGGGCGTGCTTCGCTCCCTCGCCCCCCTTCTGCTGTCATTTATTGTTCCACCGCCGTCATCCCAAACCCTCCTGCCTTTCGGTGACCGTGCCCTGTAATGCACAGAGATGGTGCACCAGGAGAGCTGCATGTACCAGGTAAAGATGCGAGACGGGGCTTGGTCCCTGCGCTCCCCTCAACAGAATAGGGCCTGCCGCCTATCTCCAGGGCAGCAGCAGGTTGACTGCTATGAAGCAATAGATGGCGCGTGTGGTGTTTATATTCTATCTCAAGTTAAATTCTGCTGCGGTCAGAATGAAAGACTCAGATAACACAGGCCGATCTTAATTTTCCGTGAGTGGCGCATGCATGTTGTGATGTTCTGAGCTAAATTCTGTACACATACTGGAGTTCCATCCATTTTACACAGTGAAGAGGGCAGCATCTGTGCGTGAAGCAAAGAAGCACTACTGACAAGTCAGCCCCATAGAATGATGTAATGTTTGGTGTTGATGCCAAGAAGCCTGGCATGTACCTAGTTCTCTGGTCCACGTTGTAAGATCTGTAGTGCAGTTGCTAAATGGTGGTGGCACCCAAAAAAATAAACGTCTTGTGTGGTTGCCTCGCAATAAACGTGGTTTTCAAAACAGTATGGCAGTGGCTGGAATTGTAGCCTTTCCATAGAATCTAATATACCATATCATATTCTTGCAAGAGCAGGTACAGTGAATGTCAAGGTATTTCCATAGCCTTGCATGTGCTACATAGGTAGGGTATGTAGATAGTATGTGTGTGTGCGTAATGTGTAGTGCGTGTTTTTACAGTTGACACCCAGCAAGTGTGGTCTTGCTGTTGAATTGCTGTAGGGTCAGCTGTTTAGGATGACAGAAGGGGTTCCAAGCAGGTGCCTTGGTAACGTCTAACTCCCTCCTACTGCTATGAAGTCCCCAACAAAAAAAACAACTTCCTATACCTTTCCCTCTTCTATTCACCCACTATTCCTTTTCAATCCAAATTTAAGACTAACATGTCCACCACTCAAATTAATTTCACATTTCCCTATCCGGTGATGTCACACGCCGTGATGTCACACGCCGTGATGTCACGCGCCATGATGACACTTTCTGCGAAACTACCTAAATTGCAGCGTCCCCCCACTTCTTTTTTTAGGACTTGTGCCCTGGCTATATGACTTCGTACATCTGGGCGTAAGCCTGTAAAAAGGCTTTTGCTGGATCATGTGTATACGACAGCAAGTGAAATTATAAAACACATAACCTTTGTTTGCAAAAGCAAACTCTAAAATCTCGATTTTACATAAGCATCTGTCTATATACATTTCGAAATGCAATGAAATCCACCATCAAACACTTATCTCTAAATATACTGATGAAATAGTTGATGACTCTAGTTTTAATATTTGATAGAAATGGGATTGGCTGGATTTAGGAATTATGGTACAGGGCGAAAGTATTTAGGAGGATATTTATCCCTGCTAGAGATGTTGGGAGTCTGCATTTTGGGCGGGTCAATATTTGGGCGTGACTCAACCGATAAATAAATACCATGGCGTAGTGCAGAGCAGCCATTGAGCCCATTAAAGCAGGGCTCTTCTTGTAAGCATTCACGTAAAAAATGAAATAAATCGTACACAATAGAATTAAACAGAAAGGCCATATCAAAACATTGGCTAGCTATGAATTATGCTATGAGGGTGGTAATGTTTTCCTGTTGCAATATTTATGCATTTTCATTACCTCCCTTTAGCCTCACATTACTTTCCGCCTGTGATTTCTTTCACATTTTGTGTTTTGAAATATTTCTAATCTTATCTGCCTTAAAGCTTGTGGAGTGGCAAAATTGGCCTAATTTATTCAAAATGTGTAGTAGAAGAGCGGGAAATAAACCATACAATTTAGCACTATGTCTATCTCCATGATTGGGCCTATCTTCATGTGAATTGTAGCGCTGTGAGGCATACGCCCACCACAGAGGAAAGGGAATATAGTAATGCGAGAATATAGCATCACTCACTCCTACGAATTTGATATGCATGCAACATACGTGTCTTTGTGTATGTCCACTTGCTATAAAACACAGATATGCATAATGACATTGGAAATGGGAAGTTAACTACTCTAGAGTAACTTTTTTCAAAATGTGGGTCGCCTACCACTGGCGAGTTGTGAGGTGATTTTTGGCGAGTCGGGAAAGTTCAAGTAATAAATAAAGATGCTTTTAAGTTCTGTGTTTATCTTTTCACATTTGCCGCGCTTCAAAGACCGAGGTCAAATGTCAGGCTGTGTCTTCTGACAAATTGCTGCTTATATTTTTTTAACATGGGAATTGGTGTTTACAAACTCCTCTAACTTCGCAGTTAGAGACAGTGGCGGCTGGCAATCTTTGAAAGTGGTGTGATGAGCGAAGTCCCCAACATTTCCCACAAAGGAAAATAAAGCACCTCCTTCCTCCAAAAGCTCATAAATAAACACCCTCTTCCAAAAGCCCTAAATAATACACGCCCTTCCTCCAAAAGCCTATATAAGGCAACCCCTCCATTCACCCAAAGTAAAACTAATATTTTAAATAAATTTAACTTAAACAAATGGTACTTACCAACTACCGCACGTGCCTGGTCCCTCTCGGTAAAACTTCTGTCTGCTATGGAGCTTCCCCGACCATTCCTGGCTCTGCTCTCATGCTGCTTGAGAGAAGCACCAGAATTGAATGGAGAATTGGATCGCACATTATCATTGGTCAGACACACCTTTCATTCCTGGAGGCCTATGCTTGCTCTCCACCCTGCTGTCCAAAACAGCTGGGTGGAGAGCTGCAAAGTGCACATGTCAGGCTGGCCATCGCAAGACAGCCAGACAAACTGACATGATCTCTTTGGAGTGTCTGGCCAGTGCTCTAATCCTCTATGCTGCCAATCGGCAGCTGATGGCACTACCCTTTCTTGGCTCAGGGAACTGCGTGCGGTCCGCACATTGAAAAATTAAAATGCCAATGAAATCATTTATTTCCTTGCCATTTTATTTTTTTCACAGGCTGCTCTCAGCGGGCGGTGGGGCGGTGCTACTCCGCGCTCGTGGAGAAACCATTGCTGGTCAGAGAAAGAAAAGTAAAGTGAATTATGTGACAATCTGGAAAGAAGGAAAAGAAAGGCTGTAGGATGTAATTTCTTTTTAACACACAACAAAATGTAAATTCCTGTAAAACAAACTGTACACATTCAGCAGTTAAAAATCAAAATGAAGCACATTGTAATTCTGAAGTGTGATGGAAACAAAGATTTTAATAGGATCAAATTAGTCAAAACACTTTACCTGTGGATGCACAAATGATAAATATACCCTGAAACTCAATCGCCACACATTATCATTTGTCTGCAGCATAGTTTTATCAGTAAAACTGTATATTTGTGCAAATTTAGTGGCCATTTCAATGTAAAATGTGCTGTCTGTAAAGTAAAATGCACTACGATAAGTTGCTTTAGTTACATCAAAAGAATCACCTGCCTCATGTCCATTAAAGCTAGGTGGATCGCAAAGGTTTTTCATCCTAGCAATTGGGTAGTTGTTCAAAAAACTTTGGGATCACTGCTCTAGAGCCTCGCTATGCTATCATTTGTATGTACTCTTCTAGATGCGTGAGGATCGTCCTAAAAATGAAGCTGATGAGTTCATTGGCATGCACAGTTAGAGCGCATCACGCCAGCTGAACACGACTGTACTCACTTGTAAGGGGTCAGGCGATAAATCTGTTTGGAATGTTCTAATGCAAATCAGAGTACCTCCACCACAAGCAGAAGAACCAAAGTCTTCTTTGGAAAATTATTCACATTTTTTATGAATAATTATCAAATGGAGCAGTTTTTAAAAAGATACTTAAAAATACCTTTGACAATAGACATGCAAAGTACCCACAAGTAGCTGTAGCGTCCACGTAACAAATGTATAGAGAGAAACAGCAAAGCAGTCCACTGTGCGTTGACCATCGAGTGCCCGGATGCCCATGGAGCCAGAAGAGCAGTGGAGAGAAAACCGACTTCTATGATTGCTCCAGAGCGAATTATTGCCATGCTAGGCTCAATGCAGCCAGCAGGGATCAAAGATGGCTGCTCCTGGCCCCACCGCACACTTTCACCAGACTGTAACTACCTGTAACATTTTTAGAAACCCTTTTTCTAACTACCTGTGCCCACTCTTTCGGGCAGTTTATCATTTCGGGAGCTTGATGGTACCGTCCAATGGCAGGGCTCAAATGCATCTTGCTAGGGATAAGATTTAATGAATGAATTCACCTAACTGGGTAACTGCCTGTTTATCCAACCAGTTGTGAAGTGTCCAAGACTCTCTAAGAAGCCCTCAAATACATGTCTGTCGCTAATGTGATGTCTGCTGCCATTGTTGATGTTGCCATGATAACACTGATTCTTGAATATTGTCCTTATATGATGCTCATAATAACGTGAAAAACATAAAATGGCATTTGCCATACTCTCTTATTTATATATATCCAGCAGAACCTGTCTACATATAAAAATGTGTCAGGGTCGGAGCCGCAGCCCCAAGTTGACTCTATCCACATTTCATGATCTCTACTGACCAGTGTGGAAACCTTATATTATCCACCTTCTATGTTCTTTATTACCCAGTGCAGACCCTCAGACCCCCAGCAGACCATATCCACCCTTCACAATCTTTACTGTCCGTGTGGAAGCCTCAGCTGCCCAGCTGATCCTCTCTACCCTTCGCAATTTGTATTAAATAGTGTCAGGGCCCCTGGCCCCAGCAGATCCTAGACACCATTCACAATTTACATTAACCCGTGTCAGAGCCTCTGGCCCCCAGCAGACCCAGCCACCCTTCATGATCTTTATTGAGCAGTGTGGAAGCCTTGGGCCCTCCACTGACCCTATACACACATCACAATTTCATTTGAGAAGCGTGGGAGTGTTGGGCCCCCTTTGCACCCTTCACAATCTGTACCGATCAGTGTGGCAGCGTCAGGCCCCCTGCAGACCATCTCCACCCTTCACATCATTTGTATTAACCAGTGGCAGAGCCTCAGGTCCCCAGCAGACTCTAGCCACCCTTCTGCAGTGAGCCACCCGGCCACATCAATGCATTGTATACGCATTCAACCCTCTGGCTCGCGCCAGGTGTATAAATAAAGGTGATGTCAGCGCTCGGGCAGTCGTCACGGAGAGAGCAAATGGTGTGGCTCGTGACTATATGACAGTGCTGTGTAAGTAGGCCCAAACCAGTAGATGCCCCATAGTGTAAGCCCCGGTAACCTACGATACCCCCAGCCTACACCTTCCTGATCTTTATTAAGCAGTATGGAAGCCTTGGGCCCTCCACTGACCCTATTCTCATGTCACAATTTTATTTGAGAAGCGTGGGAGTCATGGGCCCTCACCAGACCCTTAATGATCTTTATTAACCCGTGTCAGAACCTCAGGCCCCCAGCAGGCCCGAGCCACCCTTCATGATCTTTATTGAGCATCTTGGGAGACTAATGCTCCTAGCAGACCGTATCTGCCCTACATGTTCTGTATGAACCAGCGTTAGGGCTTCGGACTCATAGCAAACCCTCTCCACTCTACAGAATCTGTATTAACCAGTGTTAAATTCCAGGGTCCCCAGCAGACCATATACACCCTTCATGGTCTGTACAGATCAGTGTGGGAGCCACAGGCACCTAGCAGACCCTCGCCTGCTTTCACACTTTTTATTAGCCAGTGTCAGAGCCTCAGGCCCCCAGCAGACCCTAGCCACCCTTCATGATCTTTATTAAAGAGGTGTGGCGCCGCAGCTAGGACGACTGACTCTGGAATCTGGGGATCACAGTTCAATCCCTGGCACCGGCGGCAGATTAGCCCAGCACCATGCAACTCTGGGCAATAGCTTACTTAATCTTCCCGATGGCCCTCAGCGCCTAGAGACCCTTACAGGTGATTGTGCACTTTACAAATGTGGATTATTATTATTATTATTATTATTGACCACTGTGGGCGCCTCATGTTCCTAGCAGACCCTATCTAACCTTCATGATCTGTATTAACCAGCATTAGCAGACCCTGTCCACCCCACAGAATCTGTATTAACCAGTGTGAAAGTCTCAGGCCCCCAAAAGACCATATCCACCCTTCATGATCTGCAGTGATCAGTGTGGGAGCCTCGGGCCCCCAGGAGACCTTCTCCACCCTTCATAATTTGTATTAACCAGCGTCAGAGCCTCAGATTTCTAGCAGACCCTGTCCACCCCACACAATTATGTTTTAACCAGCATCAGAGTCTCGGGCACCCACAGACCCTGGCCATTCTTCACGATCTCTATTGAAAGTTGGACCCACAGTCCCAAAGCCTACCCAATTCACCCTTCATGAGATCTGTTGAAAAGTGTGGGAGCCTCTGGCCCCCAGTAGACCCTATTCAACCTTCACCATCTATACTGATCAGTGTAGAGGCCTTGGGCCCCAATAGACTTTATCCACCTTTGATGACCTGTACTGACCAGTGTGGGAGCCTTGGTACCGATCAGACCCTATCCACCCTTCACGATCTGTACTAACCAGTGTGGGAGCTGGAGGCCGGCACTTGATCCTATCCACCCTTCGTGCACTGTACTGACCGGTGTGGAATGCAAGGGTCTTTGACAGACCCCAGTTGCACTATGTTTGCATCACAAAAATTGAGCAAACCAGCACAAAATGGTGTTTTTGTTATTTACTTTCCAGCGCAAAGCTTGTTTTGCTCTAGAAAGTTAACTAAAAATAACGCAAGCCAGCATTGTTTGCATTACTTAGCATGCATCAAGGGGGCATTAAATGGGTGGTACGTTGCGTTCCCATGCAGCCCCCAATGCTTTTTGATGCAAAATCCTATCTACTAACAATAGCAGACAGGATTTTGCGTAACCCCTTGGCCGCAGCGGTTATTCTGCCGCGGCGCTGGGGGGGAGGGGAGGTCACGCAGCGCCACCATGCTTGTGACGGAACCACTCCGTCATGAGCCACGGGCGGGCTGTGCTTATGACGGAGTGGTTCCGTCATGGCTCCGCCCACTCACTAATTCGCCCGAACAGGCGGGGAATCAGTGCCACATGGGCGGAGCGGCCACGGCGTGACGGAACCACTCCGTCATGAGCACACGCCACCCATGGCTCATGACGGAGTGGTTCCGTCACAAGCATGGAAGGGGTTAAAAGATGAAATGTTTTCATTTCTCCTTTCTTTTCCTACTTTGCTTGTGTGCTGCACTGTACAGCACACATATAAAGTGTGAAAAGTTTAGTTCTCTAAGCATAGTCAGTACAAAACCTGTGTTAGACTCATGCACACAGCCTTACATTATGGCACAAAGGTGTGTGCATGGTGCTCGGCAGCAACATTCTGACCCGGCGCTAGGAAGAGGGGAGGAGAGTGCAATATCTCTGTAGATAAGGCACACTCCTGCTCGCTCCCTTTAATGCAACGGAGCGCCCTATTTTTAGCTGCTGCGCTGTGTTGGGTGACTCTTTTGTAAATCTGTCCCCAGGTCGTTCTATTGGGTAATTTTCAAAACGTTTCTGTCTCTATCTATGAATGAATTTGACAAAGACTAGATTACTTTCAAAGCTTGCTTTCCTGGTAGCCATATGTCAGGGAAAACGTCGGAAATAAATGCTAAAGGAAATCATTTACAGCTGGCTGCATACTGGAGGTTTGTGTCGCAAGCACAGCTAAATATTGTTTTTTGGGATGTTCAGCACACTAGAATTGTTTTTGAACTGCTGCTATTCCTTTAGCTCTGTAATCAGGAGTGAGGGAAAATATTTTTGGAAATTGTTTGGCAAAGAAGGGCCAGGACATACTCAACAAATCTTGAGTGTGGTGTTTCAGAATCTGTAGCTGTGTTTTTAATTTAAAATTGAATGTGGGCCCCATAGGAAAGAGTGATGCACAGACCAGCAGCACAATGTGCTGCCCAGATGCTTTCTTCTTTATTGGGGGAGAAATGGCGTTGCAAATAATTCTGTGTCTCTAATCTCCTCTGTCTTATTGTACATAAAACAATCTGTCAATAGAAGTATACAAACTTAATTTTTACTTGCCTCACCCCGGACGTGTATCCCATGTTTCATTCATTAGAATCAGTTTGGGTGGTCCACCTTTCAAATGTCTTTTCCGGGCTGCATTCCTTTCATAGCTTTGTGCAGTGATGCCCCTCACTGCAGGGTAATCTCCAGCCTGGGGCACCCACAACCAAGGCACAAAGAGGTGTGAGGTATCTGCATTTATCTGCCATCAGCCCAAGTGGAAGTGTGTTTGAGGAAGACTGGGCCTCATCTAAAGGGTCCTTTCACCATAACACGACAGAATCTGCAGTTTCACGCCTCATCCTTGCTATCTATCAAAGGACAGTGCTTCAGGAAGTCTTATCAGTGGCCCTTTGCTAACAAAGCCTTCATGGATATCTTAAGAAAGCCCAGTCAACATGTGTCTGTGTCTGCATTTCCACCATCCAGCCAAAGACACAGTACACTTCCTCTGTCTGGGAAGGCTGTCCTTGCCCTCCATCTTGTGCCATATCAAACCGGGCATATGCAAAGGGAGCCCACCTTGCATTTATAGTTAATACTGTGAGGATGGGCATCAAAAGATATTGGCTCCAGCATGTTCAATGTTTCATTCATATTCCATATATTTTCATAAATTGATTGCTTAGATCTTGAGTTTGCTATTTCCTTTGAGCACAGCCTAAAGCATTTGATATTTCCTTACAAAAGAGTCCAGCCATTACTTTTTGTTTCCAACCCTTGAGCTCATAAACTGACCTGTCTGTAGTGGTGGTCTAACAGTAGCACATCTTCACATGCAAACAATGCCGTTCCTTTCTACAGTCTTGCATTCTCAAAATACATGCTATCTCATAATGATCCTGTGTATACCGAAAATCTAACATGAGATACTGACCTTTGCTTAAAACAGATGGTTGTTTGCTCCCCTTTTTTCCTTCTCTTTGCCTTTTATCCTCCACATGCCTCCACTCTCTGAGCACAATCTACTCTGTCATATGCATGTTTGCCTTAATCTCTATTATTGTATTTATGCAAATTGCCCACAAATTATTTCCAAGATCACAACCTCTGCACGTCTGAAAGTCATAACCATGCAACCTATCAGTACTTAACTTCCTCTATCTCCTCTATTATTCCCTCAAACCATGTGCATTTCTCACTTTCTCTGAAAAAGCTTTTATTGTTCAATTATTTAAAATCATTACAATATACTAAGTGTATGAAAATAGTTATCTAAAAAAGAAACATAAGTTGTATTCCCTGGGCTTTTTCCTCCAGTCAATTAAATGTAAAACCTTCATAAAGTGTCATGTTCTGACTATGCAGTTTAAAAACAAAGTGCATTAAATGTTTTTAAATTGGAGGTGTGTCCGCCTCTCTCCTCCGTCCGGACCTACAGTTTCCTTTTTGCAGCTCGGCGTTTGCGGCCAGTCTTGCACGAATTAAGTCTGTAAATTTCCCTGACTTGCTGTAGACGTAAAACACAAGTCCGAAATTTCGCAGCATCGGTTGCGGCCCTGAGCTCTGCAAATTGGAATGACCAAACGTTGTCTCTCTTTGGCTAACTTTGGGCAGCAACACAACAAGTGATACCAGGATTCCTGGTGGTAGTCACAGAGTCTGCATGCTACTGATTTGTCGGGGCGGGCCCAGCTTGGGTTGAACTCCACTATAGGTAGTGCCAGGAGCCTCATGTAAGTGATCTTTTTTCGAGTTTGAACGGAAAGAGCTTGTTCTAAGTAGGGCTGTGCTTTACCCACTTTATAAGAGGTATCCAGTGCACTTGTCACTTACACTCCCTTGGTAATGATCACAGATAGCTCCTATAAATGTAATTCGCAAACTATACCGCAAAGACACTGGAGTGAATGCATGGAGTTATTTGCTGGGCACATGAGACTAATCCTAATAGCCAACAATAACCAATAATACTGGACTAACCAGTAATCTGGGTTCCGGAGCAGCATGCTGCCTTGCATAAAGTACCCTGACACCTTGTCGAGGATAGTAGGTACTAAATAAAAGCAACTACAATTACAATTTCTTTAGACCTTGTCAAGCTGTTTACCACTAGAACGCTCTCTGTATGTAACCTTACACACGAATGGGCTTGTGTTGTGCAGAGCTCCTCAAACAATTCAAGTACTATTCTTACTGAATGAATTACACCCAAAGGGTGGTAAATTAGCTGGTGGCACTCAACGAACAGTGGCTTAATATTACATTTCACCCATCATCCTGTTTACAAAAGAGCACACATAACTGCTGTAGTGCAGTTCTAACTAGTGCATACACCGTGTCCGAAAGAGATGATGCTGGTTAGGGCCCGAAGCAGCAGGTGTTTCTTCAAACAATTTTTGGTAAGAATTTCATGACAATTCTTCAATTATATTATAAAACACGGGATTGAGAGTTATATGGTTTCAATCAAAAAGGACGTGTCAAGGTTCCCTTCAACATCAACTGCATGTCCTGATAATTACTAAGATTTATCATCCAGAAATTTGAGTAGGTTTAACCATCTTAAATACACTATTTAAAAAAAAAATATATATATATACATATATATATATATTTTTTTAACTTACAGATCCATTATAGACATCACCAAGCAGTATTCCCAGTTGAAGGTTCATCTTAAATACACTTGAGCAAAATTGCGGATTGTGTAGAGTTTATCTCAAGGCGATATTATCAAGAACTCTGCATTACATGACATTCTGATCCCTGCTCGAACAGGGGTTTGAGCAGATTGGAATTTTAGGCCCCTCTTGTGATCAGGGACATATTACAGACAACACACCAAGGCCATCATCGCAAGTGGCATGGAAAACGGGCCAGAGTGTCCCCACCTTAGAAGTTACAGATACCAGTGGCAGCAGTAGCTCCAGGGGTAGGGGGAAATCCAGGCTATTACAGTGCTACCCTAAGGATATAAGGGCCCCTTTAGAAATGAGGAATTACCAGGAAAATCTAGTAGTTAGCGGCTGATTCCCATTGTCTGTCCTCACCTTCCATTGAATTTTCACACAGCCCAATCTCCATGTGAAAATAAACAGATCCACATAAACTCCATGGACCTCATCATTTCAATGCAGCCGGTAACTGCTATCAGCAGGAGTTAAGAGGCCACGTGTAAGAGGCCCGAGAGTTGCACGCCGTGCTTTATCTATTCCCTCTGCAACAATAAATGGTGAATATCTTTGAAAGCAGGATCTACTCCAGCTGGTCCAGCGGCTGGGGTTCTAGGTATGCTTGGGGTTCATGGGTCAGGTATTTTATGTGTTACAAGGTATAAAGGCGGGTCTTTTTTAATGTCGGAGTATGACAGAGAATATAAAATCAGAAGTTGGTGCTTCTCGGGAGTCACAATTAGACTTCATTCGAATCAAAGGGAGTCTTTCCATGAATCAGATGGATGTTCCAAATAGTCCGATAATGGCGGGACCACGTAATAATCAGATCTTCTATAATCCAAACCGGTGAGCGTCTCCCGTAGAGGGCAGGACACAAACAGGATAAACAAGTGGCGAGGCAAAAGCCCTGAATAGTGGAGCTCCACACGGACCGCGAGGCGGCGTCCTCTCACGGGGAAGATGTAAGCAGGCCTCCTCCAGAAAGGACCATAATCAATCCCACACTGTTCTTGACCTTAGGTCCCATCAGAGAGGTATAGCTTGAGTCCTTTTGCACTGTGTACACTGGACACACGTTTGGACATATTCAGCAGTTTAGGCTGGACTTCTTTTGGAGGAAGGTTAAGACTAATTTGCTTATAGCTGGCTCCAAACTGAGGTAGCATGATGTACAAAATAATGATGGATTGGGATGCGGCCCAAGTAATTACCAGGGCTTTTATGCAATATTCACACACACCTGTATGCCTGTATTGAAAAAAGTAATCTGGATTGGCCCCAATTTCTAATTGCAGAAGATGCATGGGTGATTTTCACACCCAAGCATGGACATACCAGATTGTGATGTGTGTTATCAATTGGCCATTTGATTATGCTGAGTTGGCGATTTGACTAAATGTGGCTTCCATCATTGATTCAGCGGCGTGGTCTGGCCTACCAGCGTTTCCCAGTGACTTGTTTAGTGATTGCAATTGAGATTTCTTGTATTTCTTTGGTCCTGAAGAGGCCTAAAATTCTTTACGCTGAAACTCATTGACTGATCCCTTACAATGGAGGAGTTGTCGTAAGATGGACTATGGCACAAATTAGTTCGGGTAGGGCATGACCACTTGATTGAGTTGTCTATCGGTCGGACCTACCCCCATCACTACCTCCAGGTGGATCTAGGACTCAAATATATTTTTGTACCTCCTCCTCTACCGAAAGAATGTTTGGCGAGACAAAGAATTTTTGAAAAACTCAGATATGATTTATTTATTTATGTGTCGTTGTGTTTTTATACGACTCCTGTAATTGTTTAATTGTTGTGTTGACTATATATATTTTTCAGTGATGTATTTTTGTTGTGACAAAAAGTTCTTAAAATATGCACATAAGTAATCAAACATAAACAATTGTGATTAACACTAACAGATGTGGATGAATACTTTAATGTGAAATATTTAGATTATTAAATCAAATTAAGTTTAATTTAGGTGGAAGAAACAAGGTAAATTTTTCCACAAGTTGTACCGTATTTTATATGTTATATTGGTAACTGTGGGGCAGTGGGACTACATTGGTAAACCCCTGATTTGGTATATACGAGAAATTACCAGTGGCTGAGATTAATTCAAGCATTGCATCCATCACTTTTTTGTATATTTTAGTGCAACACCCTAAGTGGGGCAGTGTTAGACCTGGCATCCTTGGCGTGGTTTCCTCTCTAACTTTTTGCCCTCAGACCTCCTGTTTTTGCTGATTTTGTATTTGCTGGCCTGAGGACTCTGCACACGTTACCACTACTAACCAGTGCTAAAGTGCTTGTGCCGTTTATCTAAAATGGTAACATTGTGCTGTCTACTATCTCCCACTTACATTAGGCAAATGAAGATGGAGCAGTGTGGGAATGGACATGAGTGTGAAGGAAAAACTGCTATGCAAATGTGTACTTTGAGTATGTCTGTGAATAATGAACACCCTCTTTGAGCCAGGCCTTTTGTTTTGCATCTCATGCAAATGAAGACATTTCTTGACCATAATATGTCACCACGAGCGCATAGAATTTTGAAGCATGAATGTCAAAAGTAGGTGGTACATGCTAATGAAGAAATGTATATCTTTAGCATAAAATTATAGTGTTTCATAATTCATAAAGACCTGATCACACACTTTGAATAAACTGCATTGTACGTCACTATAGCGACAGTTTACTTTCATCATATGATGCAAGCAGAAGAGCATTTCTATCTTTTTAGATCATAAAAAGGTGTATTGATATATTAATACAAAAAAGCCACAGTTTCACAACTTTACACAAAAAGTAGCTTAAACAACAATGTATTCCTCAGGGATGTGGCCTGGCAGCACAAGGTAGCAGTCACACTTAGAAAGACCTCCGATGGGTTCCATTGAATATTTTGTTATCCTGAACATCTCCTGCTGCTCCAGAGCTGATGCCTCTGGTGGTGGAGAGCTGGACAGCTCACGTGACCGCATACGCTTATGTGGATGTTTTTGTGCATTTACTAATAATTGTGCTTTATTAACCACTGTGCAGAATAGTAATCTATACTTGAGTTAATGTGTGTATACATATATGGTGTTATTGCCCTTGAGAAAATGTTTATATATCCTGTTCCATCCTGGAAAATTTTAGTTATCCTAACTAGACCTCAGCTAGACCATCTTTTTTAAAGTGGCATTCTCATCATGTCACATTCACTGTTTATTATGAATATATGGTTTTTCTTAGCAAATCATTACTTCGCATGCTTTTACTGCAATGTTTTTACTTAGCAACTACCATTACTTTGCACGTTTTTACTTCGAATGCGTTTAAAATGCAACTGCACAGTAATGATCTAAAAATGCTTTAACTCCGCGTTGATTTACTATTTTTAGCACTATATCGCATTTTATCCTCGTATTAACTATAAAATAATCGTAATAGTAACCTATCCCTGTGACACAACACTACCCAAAACCCACAAACACTACAGTGCCCTTCACTGATTAAACACCACAGCACTACCATAAATCACTACCCCCTGCATGTCTGTCTCCCTTCCCCAGTCCACTCCCTACACTCAAACACTACCCTGCACGCCCCCCTACACTACCCTAAACCCTAAAACACTAACCTACACTACACAAACACTACAACACTACCCTAAACCCTAAAACACTACCTCCTGCACATTCCTCCCCTGACCGCAAGTCCAGTCCCTACTCCCAAACACTACCCTTCACAACCTCCTACACTACCCTAAACTCAAATACACTACTCTACACTACCCAAACTCAACCCTACAACCTAAAAGACTACCCCCTGCACGACCCAAAAAACTACACTTACCTCGCTTTCCTCTGTGCTTCCTCTCTTCTCCGGCTTCCAGCGCCGTCAGATCTGCACGTCGTTGTTTGGAAACGATCGGAAATGCCTTCCAAACAACGATGTGGATAGCGCATACCATTACAACTCATGCGTTGGAACAGTGCTTGTGATGTAACAACTTGCATACAAACGTTACTACGCTTGCGAAGTAATGGTATGCGCACTAGCAGCCTCGAAGTAAAGGTTGATTACCGTTTATTATTTCTACTGCATGTAGTCAAGCAAGTCATATTTGTTTATTTCCAAATTACGTTGTTCTCGAATAAGACTTTCTAGCATGGGCTCACTAATGTTACATTTCTTCAAGGTCCTTCTCCCTGCATGCAGTATTGCATTCATTCACAATGGTTCTCCGTTGTTTTGTAACTAGTTTGTTCTGAAATCTCCGGATGACATTAGTATTGGGAAAGCTCAATCAACATACATGTAGTGGGATAGTGCTTAGGTGCTAAGGCTATATGATGCTCTTTAATTCAGTGTTCTGATTTGTTGAAAATGTATTTATTTTGCTCACACCGTGATGAATCTCCACTTTTTATTCTATCCTATGGGAACATTTCCTATATAAACACTTGAATTTGGGGGTGAGGCAGGTGACTTTCCAATGCTACTAGTGATGCTGTCAGATTACCTGCTGATTTTATTGCCTATTTGGGAATTAGACTAGTTTTGATTTTACCTGTTATTCTGTTATGCCCTATTACTAAGATCATTCATGGAAATTACTTCTTGCATCTGCTCTTTACAATTTCTGTATCATACCTTTACATTTTTGTGAAACATCTTTATAAATCATCTAATTGTACCCTTGAACTCACTTATGGAGTCAGCCCATTCCTACTTAACTGTATTTGTATGTTGAAATAGAATGATTGGTTGCTCACAAAGGAAGACTGGTTTGAAAAAATACAGACTGAAATCAAACTATATTTTCAGAACTTAAGCCTGTCATTAACGGTAGGGCAATGGGATTTATATGACCTCTTAAGAGGAACAAACACAAAATAATTGATCTCCTGGAAGTCATCTTGGTGGACCTTGACTCTTAATTCCATGCCTCCAGATAAGAAGCAGTTTCAGAAACCTAGAATCTATGTAGCCAGCTCTTAAGCAGTGTGAATGGATTAATGCTGAAAGTGATGGACGGCCTCACAGTCCAAAGTCCATGAATATGAAAATAAAGTGGAGAATGTCCTACTTTGGCTGGGCAGTTGTGAGAGTCACTGTAGGTATGTAAAAGGGAATTACAGTTCCCATGGTGAGATGGTTCCAGAGATAAGTGCAGTGGCCAATTGTATTTACATCGTAATACCATGCCATCTGTGCCCAGCCCCCCCTTCCCTTGTGGCAATAAACAGGTTCTTGGACTCTGTCCGACTGCAACACCTGTCCCCAGCAGAGAATGCTCAGCTAAAACTTGAGATCTCAATGGAACAGCTGTTGGAGTAAATATCGCAGCTGGAAACTGGTAAAACCCCTGTTCCCTGACACATTCGTCAGCCTCTAAGCCTCCCCACTCATTCCCCACTTACATAGATTATTTTCTAGATCCTTGGAGTAGGGGTCTTTACAAGAGACCTTGGCAAGGTGACAATTGCCCTAGTCTCATAAAAGCTTCCTGACCATTGCTCATCATATAAACGTATTAATAGATACTGAAAGCAAAATATTGGTCAAAGCTCTTTCTAGTCAGCTACCATATTTTATTTGCTCCCTAGTACATAACGACAAGAGCTGCTCTATGCCTGGGTGATCCACTCCCTGCGGTATTAAGCACCAACACAATGCTTTGGTTCTCGCCATCAAACTAGAAGACTCAATTGAACTCCTTCCTGCAGATTTTGAAAGGGTGACCAGTGGGATTACATTACCTATTCACAGTTATGACACAAATGTTCTTCAATACTTCTGCCTGCTCTATGACTGACTGCTTGCACGGGTACGAGTTAACTGTGTTCCTTTGGACATATTTCCAATAGATTAGAATATCTGCCGGATTTCCCCTTGTCCCCAGTGCTCATCGCCCTGGCGATTGAACCACTGGCAGAGTGTATTTGAAAAGTAGGATCAGTGGCTTTGACTGGACCCCAGTCAGTAAGACCCAGTCTCACTAGATTTTGACTCTTAATATGTCTCAGTTCTCCTTGGTCATCTGAGATGGGCCTGCTGAACTCCTTCGGTCAACATTGTGACCCCTCAGTAAACAGGCTCAACTCCATATTGAACAGGGCGTCAATAATGGAAATATAGAGGTTCAGTATCTAGGTGTATTTATGGCATGTGATCTGGCGACTGCATGGTCCGCCAATGTAGCCCTGCTCTGGGCCTCTTTCATGAGTGGCCATGCCCATTGAAACCCAATGCCTTGAATTATGGGCCTTTCGCTACAGTTAAAAGGGTTTTCCCCAAAGGCTGATATATGCACTTCAAAAACCATTTACCTGCCTCCAGTCCTTACCAGTACTGTAGCACTGCTCAGGCACTCCCCTTGGAGGGTAAGGCCTCCTGGATTCTATAACAAAATGCTACAATTTGCAATTTGCTGGTACATTGAGTATGATGGATGTGAGTATGTCCTACCATGTTGCACACCTTCTTATTAACAATGACTAGAACTTTGGCTCGCTGTCTGGTCCAGCTTTAATGTCTGAACAGTGGGTTATGGGAAACATATGTCTGTATCATTTCTTATATTGGAGAAACCTCCTTAACACTTGACTCCCTTAAGTCAGCTGGTTCTTTACGATTTAGAGGGGCTTATTCCAGCCACTCTGTTGGAGTCACAACATTACAGGGGAAACCACACTATGAGTTGGCATGCAAATCCCAGATACCCTCCTTACAAGAGTTTTTGGTCTTGGCATATTGAGAATAAAATATATTGTGTGCTAGACCTACATGCGCTCATTCGCAGACTCCCAACAGGACTTTGAGCTGCCCAGGTTACTGTTCTTTATATACTCACAGTTAAGACAAGCTGTTTCTCCCTATCTATTGATTGATTGATTGATTGATTGATTGATTGATCTGCAAAATCCAGAATGTAGCCCCTTAGAGGCCCAAAAGGATTCCTCATATATTTAAATCCTAAATCTCTGAAAAGCGATTTGCCTGCAACTTTCTCGTCAACGAGAGCGGTGTTCGGGGGGTTGGGGGGGGGGGGGGGGTTGGTGGATGTTGGGGACTTGTGTGGAGAGGATTGGAGGCATGCACAGATGTCACCTAGGGAGGCCCCAATCTTCTCCTGCCTTAGATTGATTTAGTCTGAACACTTACACAGGGTCTATTGCACCACAGAAGGGTTATGGCACACCTATAGGGGCTCTCCACTAACTTGCCTCACATGCCATTCCGAAGAAGGAGATTTCTTCAACGCAATAGGGAGTTGTTCTGTCATTCAAACTTTCTAGAGGTTGTGATGTGGGCACTGTCGATGGCATTAGGATGGACTGTGCTCCTGTCCCCCAAGTTAGCTAACTTTCATATTGTAGAGAAGGTGTCTGCCAACAGGTACTCTAGGTGCCTCTTGATCTTGGGGCTTGCTTCGACAAAGCAAGACATTGCTCATCACGTGAGGGTGGTCTTGTCCTCTCGATCCACCTAGAAGTTGAGGCAGGGACATTAATAATTATAAGGGGTGGAGAATCCAATTTTTGAGGCTGGAGGTTGTGGTGTAAATACAAATGAGTCTGGGTTCCTGACTGTCACTCTTTGGCCCCTCACAATGTAAGCGATAGACAGCTGAGCGATAGACCGCTTATTATATAGAGGTGGTTTGTAAATGAAGCTAACAGATATACCAGTTGCTTAGATCCTTACATGTGTTATGTATGTTGCAAAATGCGTTCAATGTATGGACTGCTGGCTCGATGTCATGCCGTATTGTGATCCTCGAATGATAAATAGAAAATGTCAATACAAATATTATATTAAAAACATTAAAATATATATCCATATTGATCTACAGAAAACGTACTTGCAAGTTGAAAACAATGTATTTATATCTTATTGGTTTCATAATTACAGGTGGTTTATGCAGTATTATGAACAAGGGCCTCTCCCTGCCTGCTCGAATGTCAAAGATTGGGTTGATAGCGCCTACTCTCATACATGACTACAATACAATGGTGAGCATTTTTAGGTGTATTTATTTATGCGTGCTTTAATATGCGGATATCTATGTATGTATGCATATTTACGTGTGCACAGTTCCACTTGAATCTATGTGTCTAGATGGAAATTACCATTGTGAAGAACGAAAAAATGGTCCTTCACATTTGTATTGAAAAACTAAAGCGCATAATATGATACTAATGGAGTTTTCATTTCTCTGATGAAATTATATTGAGATGACCTAATTCGGCAATTATTACAGCAATCTTTTGAAAATGTAATTTCAAAGAGCAGTTATAGCAAAGGAGGGAATTCTGTTTTTCTCCATTTCCTACAACGAGTAGCATCACTAACTCAGCAGCGCAGTGCAGAGTGCCTGCCCTAAGTCGATTCTCCAGGTGGGGGCTCCATTGAGCCAACCCCTTTTCTGTCGTTCAATGTTGTAGCAAGAGGCAGAGAAGAAACACTTCCTCAAGGAAGTTGCACTCTGTTTCGGTTCGGCTTTGCCTTTGAGGCTTGTCACGTTCCTGTCTACAGACCAGGGCATGGCTCCCGAATATGGACTGTGTGTAAACCAGAGTCCAGGCCATTTAGAATGCAGCATTTAGCCCCAGCAAAGCAGAAAACGTAATCCGGATTTTCTCCATACTGATAGCTGTATCGCCAAATCTCGCTTCGTTTGTTCGCCCTAAGGAAATGCTTTGAGCACACAGTTGTCAGAAGAAAATACAAGTCCAGTTCTGTTGACCTTTGGAGTTCAGTTATTCTCCACCATTTCATAGGTAGGAAGCAAATCACGGCGGCTTCTTCTCAATTGAGATTTGAGGTCAAAACGGGGAAGAGGGGGGGAGGAAAACAGCACCGACCAGAGACTCAAAATTTGGTGTGATAAAGGCCGCTTTATTGGAAGCAGGTGCACCCTAACAATGAAAAACCCTTGGCCTGCGCCGTACAAAACTATACCTCACTAAATATGCAATTTCCTGACAAACCCCCCACCCCCTCCCCTAACTGTTTCCCCCGATCCAAATACAGTAAACAATTAGCAGAAACGTCAATTTACCTCTCCACCTGGCTAAATCCTTAATTATGCTTGACCTACCCCCCGATAATCCAACAACAGATCTCCTACACTTCCCCCATATATTAGGAAGAACCGCCACTCGAAAGGCGTGTTAACGCCTTTCAACCCCCTCCTAGGACTCCTGCACTTCCGGGTGCCTGCGCACCAATGCCCTGCTCCAGAGCCTCCCTCAAATGTAGCACCTAACTCCAGCCAGTACTACAGGTGAAACCCCATCCTCCCTGAAATTCCACTGCCCCGCACCTAAGCTCCGGGTGCTCCATCCTTTCAACCGTCCATCTCCTCAAAACCCTAATTTCCTTGTAAATTTCCTCTGGGTCCTATCAATGGCCGCTGGCCTCTCAGCCCTCCCTCAACCCATCTGGGACCGAAACTCGGACCAAATGACCTGACACCCTGCCTACCTGCGCCGCATCCCTAACAGTTCCCTCTTCACTTGTTTAACCCACGCTAACTCTTTACACGGTACCAAGCCCACGCCAAGCACACTCTCCCCTTTACCACTGCACACAAAGCCTGCAAACGCATGCTAGCTCATGCCCTTTTCCTAGCCGCTGACAATGAAACAACCTGTTGTCCGCTTCCAACCACTGATTCCGGTGTTTGACCCAGTCCCCCTTTTTGCATGCTTTATTAATGAGTTCACCAACATAATTCTCCAGCGACACTGCAGTTGGCCCCGCCCCTGCACCTGAAAAGACACACATGTGAGAGGCGAGAAATGTCCTTTATGTCGTACATTCACTTCCCATCCCCCGCAGCCTGACAGATGCCCCTAACAGTCCGACCTCCAGGGCCCAGGCCCTCCCTAAAACTGCCGCGCAGCCTCCGTCGCCGCCCCCACTCAGATGGAATGCCTCCGTAACGCCTTCGAGTCCTCACCCATACACCATAGGGCGCGCCGCAGGACCCCCAACACCTGTGGCGCATGCACCCTGCCACCTCCTTCTCGACCGAACCCCCGCCCCACCTTCCCACCGCTATGTCCCCAGTCCCCCGCCGACAGTGAATCGTAACCCCCAAAAGCCCCCGTCCATCAAATTCAACCTGAACGGCAACACCCGCTCCTGAGGAAACCACCTATCCCCCTGCCCCCGACCGCCGCAATTCCTCCCATGCCCGCTCATATGCCATCATGGAAACGCCTCACGAACGCCTGTCCCACGCATGTCCACTTCACTCCCACCGACAAACGTACTCAAGGATGCAGCCGCATCACAACGGACCGCGTCAGACCCAAAACCACAACGTTGCCGCCACCTTGTCTACCAGCATGCGTGCTTCCATGGCCACGGAGTCGAGCTCTCTACCAAGGACAGCACCGAACTGGGACCGTGCGTCTTCTCTGGCGCCCGGGGCACCCCCAGGTAAGCCACAAGGCCCGGAAAACCGTCCAGCTCCGCTGGCCGTCCGTCGAAACCCGGCCGTCCCACCAGCAAGACGTCAACCAGATAGTGCGTCATTGACCAGAGCCTGTCCGCCAGGAAAAAACCCACTGCAAAATTCACCTAATGGTGCACCCAGCGCACACAACTCTGAACATCCCATGGGCACTGCTGTCGCCCTCCATGCCAACCTCGCCGCCCCCTCGTCCTCTGGCAGGCGTGTTTCCATGGCCCGGAGTCGAGCTCCATACCAAACAAGGACAGCACCGTACTGGGACCGTACATCTTCACTGGCGCCAGGGGCGCTCCCAGGCAAACCACGAGGCCCATAACTGACCAGCAACCGCTGGCAGTCTGCTGAACCCGGCCGTCCCACCAGCAAGAAGTCCCCCAGATCGTGCATCTGTCTCAGAGCCTATCCGCCAGGAAAAAGCCCACTGCAACAAAGAACTGAAACGCCCAAATGTGCCCGCGAGATCGAACCCCCATGCAATGGTCCCCACAAGTGCCCCCGTTCAAACCGGGTCCCCACCGACTGATGATCCCCCCTGATGCCTCCGAAACCACCAGGCCGCCAACCGAACCTCGCACTTTGCCCAAAACCTTCACCCACCGCCGCCGGGCTCCTCCGCGCTATGTCCCTGATAGTATACGACACCCCCGGGAGCTCTGCCGCCAAAGTCACAATGGCTCAACTCCACCACCCTCACCGGCAACGAGCCTATTGCCAGAACCTTGACCCCCTTTCCCCCCTGCCGGCACCCCCCCTGGCACCCCCTCCATACCGCGCCATTCCCCCAGCGCCCCCCCAGGATCCCCGGTATCCGCACCAAACGACAACCGAGGATTACTCAAACCACTCCTCCACTCCGCCACCATCCTTACCTGGCGTCAAGGCCGGCGTCGCCACTGGATCCCGCCGCCTAACCAGCGGAGGCGCTGGGGGGGGGCCGTCACCTCGGCGCTCCTTGCCGTGGGCATACCTGAAACACACTACCAACACCGTTACTTTACTCCCCCCCTTCTCGCATCTCCCCCTCCTCCTCCGAATCCTCCACATATCTCAATTGCCCCCAGGGCCTCACCCCCTTTCCGCATCTCCCCCTCCTCCTCAGAATCCTCCACAAGTTCCAACGGCCCATGGCCTCCTGCCCAGCACTGGGCCCATTCCTCCACCTTTCCCTCGTAACACACTGTTGGCCACCCCACACATTTTGTTTGCTTTAGATACTTGCACAAGTGCCACCATTGCCTACGTAACGCTTGCTCTTGTGCCGGAGTGTCAGCCATTTATTGCAGTATTAAATCTCCACTGGTACTTTGTACGTTTTGTAATCTGCACACATATCACTTTTGCCTCCTGTAACGCACCGGTTGCTACCTCATGTATTTTGGTTGCTCACTATTGTCACCTTTGACCCATGTAACCCAACGTGTGCTTCTGTAATTTGTTCATATGTAATTGTTTCCCCTTGTATCATTACTGGTCCTATTGTGAAGCGCTCTGACACCTTCGGGTAAAGTCTGCGCTATATAAACGCATAAAATAAATAAACTCATCCCCCAATCCCCCCCTTCATGGCTCCGTCCTACTCCACCCTGCCACCTGCTGACACAACCACAACAAATCCCCCGATCCACGTCCTCCCACCTCCCGCCTCCCCCTCCCCTGTACTGTCTCCTCCACCGGTGCAGTCATGGATGGACCAGCTGAATCTATGAAAACGACACACCCATCATTGTCGACAGCGCAAAACCCTGGGGTCCTAATCGTCACACAACACAATCTACCCACCCTAATACCACAATTGCCAAGCCTGCTCGACACCCACTGCACCCTTTTAGTGGGAAGCACGCTCCTTCCCGCCCCATGACCTCAACAACCCTGGTCCCATCGCCGGTTCTCACCAAAACTGGACTACTGCAATTCTCCCCACCCCCCAAGCCTCCCACTCCTCCTCCCCCGCTATCTAGCGACCCAACCAACTCCCCCCCGGCTTTCCAAACTGATCTCCAAGTTCCCCTCCCTCAAGGCCCTCCCAAAGTTTAATCCTCTGTTGTATAAAAAAGTCCTTGACCCTCCAACTATGGAAGTGCCGTTTCCAGTGGGTACGCTTGTTCCGTGAGACTGCCATCATTGCAGCACTACTCAGCACCCGTGATTGGGACTCTTATTACATGCACACGTCACAGGACCAGTGTAACCCCGTTTTCCACCCCCCACATTTGTTCGTTTCCAATACCTTCACGGGGGCCCCATGCCCACGTAACCCTCACTCCTGTGTTCGAGTGTCCTCCACCTTATTACCTCTACTCGCACCTCGCTTTTGTAACCCGTACATATGCCACTCTCCCTCCCATGACGCCTGATTGCTACCTCCTGTATTCTGTTTACACACGCTTGTCACTTATGCCTCATGTACTGTAACCTTGCTTGAGCAATACATTCACTGGAAATGCCCTTGCATCCGATCCGTTCTTATTATAAAATGCATAAATAATTAAATAATAATCAGCATCTGATGAACAGTCTCTTGCCTTCCTCCCCACCCCCCGGCGGCCGTCCTGACCCTTCGGGGTGGGAGTGGCTGGGGACGCACAGCCCCTCTTCCACTCGCATGTTCCAAGAATGGTCCCTCGTGGGAGCACGCCCGCTCGTACCAGGCAGAGCCGGCCCATCCCCTCGGTCGAGTGGAGCTGCATGCTGCTCTCCCGAGCGCCTATCTCCGCGTCCCTGTCCAGAACAAGAGGCGTGTCCAGCATGCCGGGAACTAAACCCCCCTCCCGCTCCCGAAAAAACTCCCACCCCCCCTGCCAAAAGCCCCCCCTCAGCGCTCATCGCGCCTCCAAACCCCCCCCTGCACCTGCCCAACCCCCGTTCCCCGCAGGACACCCCACCCCCCCACGCGAAGGCCTACCCCCGAACAGGACCTCTTGCACCCCCCCAGTCGCCCGCACCCCCCCACCCCGCACTCCCCCCGTCGCACACTCGCCGCAGAACAGCTCCCCACCCAGCCCCACCATCCCCCCCCTCTCAACCCCTACCCCCCCCCCCACGCAGACACAGAGACCTGCGAGGCCCCCACCGTGCTCACCTCCCCCTCGGGGACACCACCCCCCCACGCCCTCCCCCCCATCCGTTCATCCGAGTAAATCCAGCTACCGAGAGTCACCTACAACATGCCATTTACGCAAACTGCGCCCCGAAGCACAACAACCTTAGTGTCACGAGAGAACTGGTGCCTAGCGACAGTCTCATGACTCCGATCGCACTCACTGAAGCGGCTAAGGGGAATAGGACATGCGGCGAGGCTGCGCAGCGGAAGCAAGCTCCAGATCCCAGACACTCCCGGAAGATGGACCCGAGGCCGAGCCCCAGCCTCGTATCCAGTCCGCAGCCGCCGACCTGAGCCACGGCAACTTCAGAAAAAGGGGAAGAGGGGGGGGGGCAGAAACCCAGCCTCCCTCGTAGGCCCCAATTGGCAGCACACAACGGCCACAAGCCTCCAACTCGCATCCCCCCGCCCGAACACAACGCCGAAAGACCCAAACCTCTCGTGCGCCCCCGCAAATACGAAACCGCATTACAAAGGAACCAACCATGAAACGTCCTAGCGCATCAATCACGATTATTGCACACACCAAGGACAAGAAGCAAATTAACACTGTGAAGTGGCATAAGTACAGGCATGCACGCACCCATCCTCAAGAGATGCACCATAATAATGCAGTACCGTTACGCCCGCGCATCGATTCTACACAATAAATAAAATCTAACAGGAAAGGTCATTATCTAAAATAATTACCTCTGCCAAACCCCCCGCCCGGCTGCTGTGTCATCAGTCACCAAAATGGTGACCTATAACCCAAAATGTCCGGTTTTAAAGGGGGCCAGCCCAATAGCAGCCCAAAACTAGCCCAACCCCAGCCCAAGGCTACTAACTAGCCCAAAACCAGCCCGCGTACGGTGCTGGCTCTATTCCCCTGCCCCCTCCCCGGCCCCAAAACCCCCCCGGGGGTGGCAGGCCTCCCGCTGGTCGGCCGCCCCCCCCAAGCCCTATTCAACAGCAAGGCAGGAAAGACAACAGCAGGCTAGGGGTAAATGAGGCTGTCTGAGTGCCAGTAGGTGTTCATTGCAGGGAGAATACCGAGTTCAAACAGCCCGCCCGTTTCCTGGCCAGCCCATCAGCAGCATCCTCACCTAGAGAGGAAAGATGGTTGGTGGCCTCTGAGATGTCAGTGAGCTCAAAGGCCTTTTTGCCTTCACTCCTGGAAGAGGCCATGACTGACCCTTAAAAATGTAAAAAACTACCAGTCCTACCACCTGGGTCCTTCACCTACTGCGTGAATGTTCTGTGTTGAACGTTATGGTTATGGCCATTGTTCATATGCAAATCATATTTTCTATTACAGAGCTGCTCACTTTATGTTAAGTTTTCCTCTCCTGGTCGGTTATTTCAAAGTCTCTCACACCGGGCTGGCGTCTGAGATCTGGAATGGATTTAAAAACAGGAAGGTCACAGAGTTAACAGAGAAATACAACTTGTGAGGTCAAAGGACACCTAGACAAAATTATAAATGCTTCTTGGAAAAAATTACATTGTATATTTAAACAGCTGAGCAGTATATTTATGAGGGCGCATGCACCAAAACTGCGAAAAGCATTAACAGGAGCCGCTGTCACTGGAGTTCCTGTCAGTGCATTAGAAAGGAAAGCCAGCCTGGTGACCATACCTAAATTCTCCAGGCAGCATCGCAGGCAGGACAATGGAGTAAATAACTCTGTCACCCAGCGGAGAAACGGGTCTCCCTTTGACAAATAAAGTGCCCCCTAAACTATGGAAAACTTCTAGGGTCAGGCCCATTTAAAATCTACTGCTGATCCAATACTCCTACCGTCCTATTTCGCTGCTTCCCTTTTTTGGGAAGATGCTGGAATCTCTTGTACATCAACAGCTCCTCATTCACCTCGAGAGCCATGGGCTATTGGATCCCTCACAGTCAGGCTTTCGGGCGGCACACAGTAGAGAGGCAGCACTGGTAGAGGTTACAGACAACATCAGGCTAGCCTTAGACAGACGACAGTCCGCTGTCCTTGTCTGCTTGATCTATCTGCAGCCTTTGACACCATCTCCCATAGCATTGTAGAACATCAGCTCTGGGAGATTGGTGTCCGGGGGAATGCCCTGAAATGGATCAAGAGTTATTTAACAGACCGAGCTACAACATTACAGGTGGGCAACACTGTCTCATGCAGCAGACCGTTTAAGATGGGAGTGCCACAGGGCTCCATCTTGAGCCCGACTCTCTTACATTTGTACATGACGCCGTTGGCCAAGGTGATCAGATCCTATGGTTTTGATGTCGTATCATATGCTAATGACATGCAAATCTTAGTCATTCTTGGACCAGCTCCATCTGAAACAAAACAGCGTTTCAAAGAATGCATGCCCCATATTGATAGGTAGATGAGCACCAACCACCTTCAATTAAATGGAGGTAAGTTGGAGATCATGCTCTTCGAGAAGGCCCAGGAGCATTGGTCTCATGACTGGTGGCGCCGAACTCTCGGCCTCTGTCCAAACCCCAAACCGACCGTATGGAATCTAGGTTTCTAGATAGATAACCAATTGTCTATGAAAAGTCAGATTAATCATATTATCGGCTCGTGTTTTGGAGTGATGCGTAGCTTACGCAAGGTCTTCAAATGGATTCCGATTGAGGCCAGGAAATCATTAGTCCAGGGATTAATAATAAATCGCATGGACTATGGAAATGCCCTGTTGTCCTCAATCAATGAAGGACTTCTCACTAAACTTCTGATTTTACAAAATACTGCAGCCAGGCTGATCCTGAACCTCCCGCCCAGATCTCCTTTGGCCCCCTGTTTGAAAGCCCTACACTGGCTCCCAGTCAGAAAACGAGTGCTTTTTAAGATTCTTTGTCTGACACACAAAAACATGTATGGAAAAGGCCCAGGGTCCTGGTCCAAAAAACTACGTTGGTGCCAGCCTAGTAGGGTGTTAAGATCGAGCAATAAATAATTTCTTACACCCATCAAAATTCGGACCGCGAGAAACAGAGGAAGGTCTTTTTCCTTTCTTGCCCCTGCGTCTTGGAACAAACTCCCCTTAAATCTACGCACTATCACAGATCACAACTGCTTTCGCAAGACGCTGAAGTCATGGCTATTCGATAACTAAACGAGTACTCTATCAGACCGTCTGCAAGCGCCATGAGACCTCCGAGAGATATGTGTGCTGTACAAATATCCCTGATTTGATTTAATAAGTGTTTTGAGGCTAGTAGTTGTACTAGAATCAGAAGGCAGAGTTGCAGTGTTTTAAACAGCAAGGCTGATGGTGCACAGACAGAAGAGTGCTGCCTGCAGGACTTAGGCATGCCTTTGATGAACCAGAGGCACATCTGCTGTATGTGACCCCTGTGTGTCTGCAGTGCAGCCAATCTTAACTAGTGATTAGCGGCCTCACACTTTGCTCTAAAATGTGAGTCTAGACTGCTAACTGGTGCAATGGAGACTGTAAGTTTCACACCAAGGCATACATCCGAGATGGCAGCCCGAACTAAACACGCAGTTAACAATTAATTCAGAAGGCAAGTTCAAGGCAGAGAGTAATATAAACAAGAAAATAAATTAACCAAGAAAAATGAAAGAAGTTTGAAAAAATAAGGTCCGCTCCGCTCTTACCAACACAACTTGAACAAGGGGACTCAACCCACACAAGTAAATTTTTAGCAGTAAACAAAGTGCTACATAACAAAGAACTGGTGCTGGGATTAGTGTTAGCTCTTTTCCTCCTTTACAGGTTGCCTTGTTAAAAATTCTAGTAAACTTTGTTAGAAGGTCTACCAGGTTCTTGGTGTCCCGCTCATCCCAGTATCCCACAATTGCTCTGCCATAGTTAGATAGGTTCTTATTACGGTTTGTTTTAGGGGTGTCTAGGCCACAAGATTAGGAACATGAAAGTTCACCCCTTGGGCACTGGCAAGACCTATGAATGATATCTTTCTGGACATAGCATGAATTAATGAGATTTACACCTTAACTTTCCCCTCACGCAGCGGCAGGTAGAAGACCAAGAATTTTATCTCACTCTTAGGACCAGTGCCGTGGAGCTTTAAAACCTTTTTTTCTCACAGGGCAACAGCAGGTAATTTTAAATTTGCCAAGACATGTTTCCTACAGGCAACTCTGACCTCTAATTTTGAGATGATTTACGTTCTACATCTGGTGCCATCCAGTTGCACCTGCACGTTTCAACAGTTCTACATGCTGGTGTGAGATAACAATATTTATGATTCAATAGCAGATATTTTCCATGTTTTGAATACAGAAGTCCTCTTTTTGCTTGTTTCATCTTGCAGTGTACACAAGGAAACAGTTTTAGCAGTCCTTGAAATATATGAACCTTTTAACATCTGTCTTGTTGCCATTAACATTTAACACATTTACTGGAAAGCTGTGTAAAATTTGTCTTATCTCAATTCAGGGGTGTTTTATGACATTTTTATACCTAAACATCCTGACTGTGTTGCTTAATACGTATTTACTCATTTCAACACTTTGTGAGTGATTGTTTGACATGCTGTCTAAAATGTTCAAGTCAGAGGCCACATGTACGACTGTCAGGTTTTGAGACTCACATTTCTTTTTTTTTAGCGACTCACCATTTGTGAGTCACATAACCTGATGTACACAGTGTCTCAGACACTGTTTGCGATTCCCAAATGGGTCACAAGGGACCTACCTCATTAATATTCATGAGGCAGGACGCAATTTGTGACGCATTTGGAATGGCCGGCACTAACAGGGACGGCGGCCTGCTGGGGTCAGCAGATCATAATGTCTGTGACTGCTTTTTAAATAAAGCAGCTTTTTTTAAACGCATCCTGTTTTATACAAAGGAAAACAGGATGCTTTTCAAAAATAAAAATGAAATGTATTCTTTTAATTTTTTTACGGACCACTGCCTGCTCTGAAAAAAAAAATGTTGGCGCACCCAGTAAAAAAGTGGAAGGGTTCCCTTGGGGACCCCTTCCCTTTTGGGAATACCAGTGTGACTCGCTGTTAGAGTCAGATGCCCTTTTCACACGTCTGTCAAAAAGCGTCTCGCACTCGCACAATAGGGTTATTACATAAGAAAGTGAATTTTACTGGTCGGGCCTTTTGAGAACGGTAAAATGCATCATACATCTGGCTCTAGGTATTGAAAAAGAATTTAAATGTGTGTTCCTTTACAAGTTTTGTTTATTTTATCACAGCCAAAATAATTGCTTAGTATATAAAGACTTATTCAATGAATGCTTCACCCATGCCTGTTTGGATATTTCGCTGTGTGGTGAAAACACCTAATTTTGCTATTAGGCATTCTATTGATATTTAACTTTTTGTAGTCTTTCTGGAGTTGAATACTGTTCGTAGATTTGGCACACATTTGAGTCCCCCCTTGACGAATAATAGGAATATTTTGGCCGGCGCTAATACATATCCATAGTGCTTATTAAGGTAGTGCATGGATGTTATCCATATCCATATTATATTATTATTATGTAATGTTATAAAGAGAGAGCCTAAATCTTTGAGGCGGGTAAGCTCTGGAACCACAGCGCCAATCGGAACACCCAATACAGCATTGGAAAGGAGAGTATCAGCAGATGGACATAGGCTATACACCAGCCCAACATATACATTAGAAGGGAAAAAGAACGTTTGGGAAAAAGTAGTCCGTTGTGGGCGTGTGCATTCTGCTGTAAAGCAATGGGCGTGTGCATCCAGCGATGGGCTTGTGCATTCGGCAAAAGCCTGCGGGTGCGATAAGCATTCTGCGTGAGACTATCGTTCTAACACGAGTGGGCGTGCCCTTCGGCATTGTTGTGGGTGTGTGCCCTCAGAGACGCCGGAAGCATTCAGAAGCAGGAGTTGTGGCGTTTTCCGTTGACGCGATGTGGGGCATCTAAGTGCACCGCGCCGTGTTTGGGGAGTGCGTGCATTTTGCAGCGATCGGGGCGTCGACTGGAGCGGACACACACATTTGCATATTGCGGCAAGGACAACAAACAGAAAAGCACATGCTCACCTTCAGCGGTACAGAACAAGCACTTCTGAGCGGACGCACAGGCAAGTTTTGAAATAAATTTGCCTTGCCTATTACAACCATTGCATACCTTCTATTTCATCCCCGGACAACGTTGGGGCAGGCCGCTAGTATATTATAAGAGCAGATTTGTGGAGAACGTAGTGAGTGACAAGAACTTGTGTGCATTTTTAGGAGAACAAGCTACAGCCAAGTTAGAGCAACACCAAAGTCGCATAACATTACTGTAACACACCACAACTACAATAGTACAGCACAACAGATTGTAGCAACAAATAAATGCAACAAAAACACAACAAATTTACTACACCAGACAATACAACACACCAAAAAAGCAATAACTCAAAAAGACAATGACAACACAAACCACAACGCAATATGGCAACGCATTAGCACAAAATTCCATACCACACAACAAATTACAAAAAACACAACACAATAATACACCAACACAAAACAACACAGCACCACATGTGTGCACTTGTGTTGTATTAGGTTGTGCTGTGTTCTTGTGTTGTAGTATGGTTTGTTGTTATGTGGTTATGCTTTTGTTGTTTTGTTCTTCTGTGTTCCTTTGTGGCACATTGTTTTCCTGTTCAATAGTGTGCTGGTGTGTTATTGTATTATATTATGATGTTGGTGAATTTGCTGTTTACCGTCTGTTGTTCGAATGTGTTACTGTATTTTGCACATTCTGTTCAGTATTTTTTGTGCCTCCATGTTGTGTATATTCCTGTGTTTCTAGGCTGTTTTACTGTTTTGTTGTGGTGGTGTGTCGATTCGTTTTATTGTGTTGATTTTTGTTTTGGTGTAGAATTGTTTTTTTAATGTGATTTTATCTTGCATAACTGCATTGTGGGGTTTTTTTGTTATGGAGTTGTTGTGTTGTGTTTGGTTTTGTTTTGGTGTGTTGGTGTGTATGTTGTGTCCTGTTATGTATTTATTGTGTTTTATTGTTAAAATAGTTTTTGCTATGTTTTTGTGTTTTCTAGAGACAACAACTGGCCCTTCTACATTTCCAGCTAAAAGCAGCCATTTCTTTAACTGCATTACTGCAGGGGCTGCCTCATTAACCTCATTAACCTCCACTGCATTACCTCCGCAATGCAGAGGACATCAATGGTTCATCCAAGTCACTAAAGATGAAAATGCGCCTGCTACAAGCACCAGAAAAATTTCTTTAAAAAAAGGAAAGTCTGGATGCACGGGAAGAGATTCCCTCATGTCTTGAGTTTCTTTTTTTGTTTGAAAAGATGTGCAGCCATTAGGTTTGGTCTGTTTTCAATCTGCCTATCGCGCATCTATATCTGTGGGAGAAGTAGCATTGGAAAAGTTCAATGTCCCCTTTCCAGCTCTCTCTCTCCCTGGTGAATCCCTCCTTGAGTTTTGCGGATTGTCCCCTCTTCAGAAGGGGCCAAAGAATCTTTCTGGATTCTACGCCGATCTTCCTTCCTGTGGAGGTCGAGGGGCTGAGACCCCTGCCCCATAACAGGCCCAGCAGTCGTTATGCCCCCAAGAAGGCAGATTGCCTGGTTTAGTGCTATAAGTGAGAATTTGCAATTTTTTCTCCGCATGTAACTTTCAGTCCTTATGTTTGCTACTGGATCCTATGTAAAGCGCTCTGACACCTTCGGGTAAAGTTCGCGCTATATACAATTGCACAAATAAATCTATTCTTGTCTCAGGTGTTAGGAATGTTGTGGGCCCACACTGCTTTCGGAAATTTTCCTAACAGAAATTTAAGAAAAGTTGCAAATTTAGCCAACGTTTGGGGTTTGCAGGGCATTTTAGAAAATGGTAGGGTGCACACAAGTCTCTCTACCTTGGACTCCCATGGGAGTCTAGTGTGCAGAAGTGCGTGAGTTTGGTGGGTTTTCCTGGGTGATGGGCGACCCCAGGCCCAAATTCTGCAGCTATCACCATCCTCAAAACGGTAATTTGATGTCTCCACATCCCATTTTGGGGCTTTTTCAGGGACTGGCGCTACGCCCAGCCACACAAGTGGGGTATTGCTTTTATTGATGAAGTGTGGAAACAACGAATAATACAGCATTGGTTATTATCAATTGAGCAACATTTCATGAGTGCAATATGCAAGGGTCAGCCAGGAGGGCTCTTTTCTCTGGCACAGGCACTAATGCTCATGTGCCAGACATTGTGGAGGCCTCAGGGCTTAATTCACTCCTGCCCGGGACTTCCCTTATGTGGGGTCTTCGGTGTCCACTCCCAGATGAAGCGCGATAGCATCACTTTTTGAAGCAGCCCCGGTGGCATGAGCATAAGCCCTGTGCTGCCCAGACTTGCATGCCAATTATCACTGTCTCATCACTGAGACCCTTTTCCAAGTCGTAATAGGGAGGGGTGGGGTCAGGAAGCATCATGGACCCAAACCCACCTTATGAAGAATTGGGAAAGGATGTGGTTACAAAGAAGCAGTAGGCTGTCTGCGTACAAGCGGAAGTGTGCACGTGGCCTGACGTCACCCATTCAGCACGTTTGAGCTCTAAGCGTTAATTCCGGGAGATGTTATTTGTGGAAAGCACACATTGTGATGGGGTTCACCTCTCTTCGTGGACTTTAGGTTAAGCCCTTTTTGTACAGTGCAGTGTAAGGGCTGCTTTGCTTCTGTTTCTTTTCTTATACAATAACTTAACATTTTTTTGAGTGGCCTTTGCCCTTCTGATCTTTTGCAAGGAATGGTTTTCGTTTTTGGACATCACTGTGATCTTTTAGTGGCAGCATACCTTTCTCTTCTGTAAGTAGGCAACCCTCTAAACAAGAGGGCCAGAGAGAAAAAACAATGAACATTTGGTAACGAGTCAGAAATCTTTTTTTTTTTTTTTTTGCAGTTTTATATATCGCGAGCTCGACCCAAAGGTATTGGAGCGCTTTACATGAATTTGAGTTACATCAGACGTGTACACAATCACTTTTTAAAAGCACAGTGAGATTAGGCGATTTGCCCAGATTCACAGGATGTTGAGTCAACACTGATACTCGAACCTGGGAGGATATTACCAACAACTAACGATAATTATCGCTATGTTGGCTTAGCGGGAATATTCCTAACGCCGCCCCTCGCCTGATTTTATCGCTGAGATACCTTGCTATTATCAAGGTTTATCTCAGAAGCAATAAAAAACGGGCGAAATGCGTGAATATCGCTGTCAATACAGCGATATTCAGGCATTACTGTGACAATGCTCTTAGCCATGTTATCCACCTCTCATTGGATAACATGGGTAAGAACTGGTCAGGGCAGGCCTTAGCTTTTGGGGATATTCGCGCTTAGCGCGAATATTTCCAAAACTAAGCCATTGTTGGTAATAGGAGATAGCGATATTAGCGACTGTTTCCAGTCGCTAACATCTTGGCACGCCCACTTTGCATGTCATTAGCGATAATTATCGCTGGCATGCAAAGTGGGCCCCAAGATGATCGCTATCGCCTCCTAGCTGTCGCTAACTGGTGTTAGCGACAGCTTGGTAATAGGGCGATAAAAGTATCGCCGCTTTAGCGGGAAAAAGTCCCGCTAAAGTGGCGATAATGGCCCTTGGTAATATGCCCCCTGGTTCCCTAAATCCAAAGTCAGCAGCTCTGGCTGTTATGCACATTCTCTACACAAATATTTCATTGGACTAATCTTGGCACCCTAATCCCTCCTGTCTTCAGGCACTTTCATGGCAAGACTGGCATTTTTGTTTACCATACTTGCGCTACTTTCTGATATCAGGAAGCGCTGGATGGGTTGGAACCATTACCCAATCAGACTCACCTCGCTGCCCTTCTTTGGGAACATGCTGCATGTGGACACAGTCACTGCCTGGCCGGACCGCAAAATTCTTTCTGGCTACGGTACTAAGGTGATTCAGATGTGAAACTATGTCTGTCAGCTAGTGGGATTTGAATGACGAAGTGCAGTTGAAAGAAGGCGCTCTGTGATGGGGTTCAGGGGTGATATTTGTTCCCAAAGAAATGTAAAGGCATGGAAAAATAGGCTAACGCATACTGTAATGCTGGTGAAGGGGCTCATGGAGTTAGTGCTGGGCGCAAACATCTGCTGGTACCAGTTCCTCATAAATTCATGCCGAGTCAGCCTTCTATCCTTCTGAGGTTGGGAAAATGAGTATCACTAAAACTGCGCAATAGTAACAGTGCACCGCAGAGCGGTACTGAATGCAAGTCATGCTTAGGCACAACGGGCATACCTCCGATTGTTGCGGGGATGAAAAGTGTCATGGGGCCTTTCATCATATTTAGGAAAGACGCCGAACAGTAAGAGGTCAATTTATTAAAAAAATGGTACTGCATGGTGCACCAATTTCCAACAATTTTTAAAAATGTTCTAAGGGTACATTGAGGAGAAGCACTGTGCCCTCTGAACTCCCTGTTTGTTACCCTTGTGCCGAACATTGTTAACTTATTTTATGCCTCACCACTTTAAATTTTCACCAGCTGCCACTGCAACAATCACTATATATTCCTGCAACCAGAAGGTGCAAAATGTCAGGAATGCCTGGTTGTAAAGCAGTTAAAAGCTATAGCCTGCTTCATGAGTTCCAGTTTGATTTCAGATTTGGTTGCAAAATGTAGGTGGTGATGCTACAATTAGTGGATGGTGTGGTCCAAATTTTCTATAGCAAAAAATCATGCCTTCTTGTTCTCCATGACTTTGTGTTTGGCACTGTCAACCATGCCTTCCTGTTTAATGCCTTGAAAAAATGAAAGTGCATCCTTGGCACAGTCCTGATATGCTTCAAATCTAATTTTAACAAACAATCGCATCAAGTAAAACTATCCTACTCCTACACCTGCCCCTTGACTCTGTTATCCTCTAAAATAAAGCAGGTTGGGTCATAGTGTATAGGAGATGCAAAGTGCTAGATGTGAACTGAAAAGAACACTTAATACACCAGATGAAGCAGGCTGTAGTTTTGTGTGTACAACTGAAAAGAACAGCCAGAGCTTTAGAAAGTATTAACTAACAGAGAGAACGGCATCTTGAATGTCTTCATTTGTTTACATGTTTTTAGACTATGAACTCTACTCCTGCAGATCTCTGATCATATACCAGATTCCAGAGTTATGTTGTGTAGCCCACTCTTTAAACAAAAAACGAAATAGTTATTTTTAGTTTGTTATATATATATATATATATATATATATATATATATATATATATATATATTATATATAAACCACATGTATCTTTACAAACATTTGTCAATTATCATACACCATTTTTTCAGAGGTTTCATATATGTAAAGTACAAAATTCATTTCTTTCCTCCAAATAATATATAAGAAATGATTACTTGACTACAATTAATTAAATGCCAATCAAAATTCAATTTGCCATTTGATACCACATGTTCCTCTTTTCCTCTTTTTTTCTTTTTTTCTTTCAACAATTATTTTTTCCAAATTCATAGCTGTAATGGTTCAGTGAGATTTACTTTTCTTATTTTTTCTCATTACTCTCAAGTTTTTTTAGCTTCAATTCCAGTAAAGTACTTACATTTAACGTGGCTCAGAGAAATGGTTTACCTCAATTTACACACAAAAAAGCTATTTCCAAGCTTTTCCTACTTCAATACATAGAAAAAAGTACTAAACATCTTTAATTTTCTTAAGGGTGTCAATACCGTTAATCCAGAGCAATCTAATGACAATTTAAAAAGTCAGAAATTAACTACTAGTACCATGAAGACAAATTCATCCATACACAATTAAAAGGGCACAAATATGTAAATCTTTAGAAGTTGATATATATGTCAAACATATACGTACTGCAATGACAAGAAACTGGAAGAACTTCTGGAAAAAGAGATTGAAATATATATACTTCAGCCTCTTTTCTCCGAAGTTCCTCCGGCCCCTTTGCACTGCAATGCTGGTGTAGTTTATTGGCAGCACAAAAATAGGTGTATTTTGTCGAAACACTCGCCTTCGTCACAGGTTAGGGGATGGTGCCATCAAAGGTTAACATACATTGGTTTCAATAGTGCAATAACATCGAAAACATTTTATACCGGCAATGGAAGCCTTTTTAGCATATACACATGAGCCCCATCTTAGGCCCTGATTACCATATTGTGCGGACAACACCATTGCGGGAAAGGAACCACCCAACCATGGGTCGGCCGTTCGGCAATCCCAATTAGGAACACATAGTCCGGTCGTAAACTTCCATTATTTAATGGGATCTTGTGTGGAGGGTTGAAAACGTCCGCAGCACTAACTCCCATTAAAAAATGGATGTGAGTAAACATACATGTGGTAGGCATCTCATGGTGCCACATGGTATCACCCCTCATTAGCCAGGCTAGCTTGAATCCAGTGGCATAGCAAGCACGGGAACCATATTTGGGAATACCCTTCCCACTTAGGGTAATTATAGGGCCCAGACATTTACTCTCTCCATACATCATTGTGACAAGCTCCACCCCCAGCTTCTTGGCTAGATAACAAGAGTAATCAGAGTGTGGAGTTTGTGTACTATGCATGCATGTTTAAAAACAAGTCTTCCCTCAGTTGAGAGCCAGTTCAAGGAGTACTCTATAGAATGTTCGAAATTTCCAAGCTCCAAGGTAAGATTATGTCATGCTTGCAGTATAGCTATAAAAGACAAACGGTGAATTTATGGAATGCCAACGAAGATGGGATTTCTGTAGTGCGATCTCAAGTGTCCCAGTAATTGGACTGCTTTTTACTACTGTTGTTAATTTGTTTGTCACGGTAAAGTCGATTTTGAATTTATATTTTAACGATTTAGAGCTTTTGATGATGGTGGGAGAACAATCTAAGAAATCATGAGAGTCTAACCAGTTTTGACCTGAGGGGGAGGAATATTGTGGCGAAATAAGTATGACCTCCATGAAGTTGGGGCTGAATTTGAGGGTGAGGAGGGGGGTGAGCAACCATCCGGAATTTAATGTTGTTCTGAGATAAAGCTGATAAAGAGATATAACCAGGAAAGGAATTCTTCAGGTAAAGGTAGGTGTCATCCACATAATATTGATAAGATAAGAAAGACTCTTTCGGGAAGACACCGAGTTGTTAAATCTAATGATTGAAGAGTGTGGACATATCCTTGAGGAACTTCTTGCAGCAGAAGAACAGGGTTGAGAAAGAATTGTCAATTATCGATCACTTGCATAGCAATTAGCTAGATAGGATTTAAACCATTCCTGTTCCTTGCCTTCAATACCAATACAGTCTTCTAAAGTGTGAAAGAGAAACCCATGGATAACATTATGCTGGTTCATTTGTTGCGTGTGGTTATGTGATTCATGTTATCATTATAGGATCATCTTTATTTCATGCGCTTATCTCGGTCATTTGACTATGTGCTTTTTTAATGTGTTCATTAACCAACATTTCAATGTCTTCCATCATTTCATGTAATCATGTATTCCATCTCCACATTTATTTCTCGGGCTGGTCTACTGTAGGAGAAAGACATCTGAAGAGCTCAGCATCTGCAACACATCCAATGGGGGATTCACACGAAAGGTATGTTTTACTGGCCCCTAATTCCTCTAGCTTCCTAGGAAAATGTACCATAAAGTAATATGACTCAACAGCAGTCAAGAGAATTCCTATTGGACAGCTGTGATATGGGGAGTACAATATTCAATACATATTTCACTGACTTAACTATGAAAATGGTTTGTATTTTAGTATGGAGACTATTCACAAGAGCCACTATTCCGGAGAGTGCCTTGTTACTGTTCCTGTTTGACAGTGTGTTTTTCAACAATGTGCTTTTTTTCATTTGCTGACTGCATAGGGTTGCAGTGTTGTCTCAAGTTAGAAGCAAAGCAGTTCAATACCTAGGAGCAATTTTTATTCATGAGGAAAATGTCAGGTTTCATCCCAAAGTGAAGGCCACTTCCCCATGTCAAAATCTGTTTATCTTGTCAACTGGCACATTCCCAGTGACCATTACTGATGACTTTGAGGTTTCAGACTGAAAAGACACAATGTATAAAAACCTCGGAGTTTCCATACCAATTGCAGGTTTTTGATCCAAAACAAACATCTCCTGAATGAAATAAGAGGTCATTGAATAAGAGAGTTAAGAAAGAGTCAGAGGGAAGAGAGAACAGTCAACCATTTTTAATGATTCAGAAATGAAGAGCATGTTACGAAGCCTTTTGCACCACTGCAGGTTACGACTCACACCAAAGTAGTACTTTACTGAAGTGGTGGGCATTCAAGAGTTCAAAAAGCATGTCAGAGGGAAAAAACAAACTCCGATGACTATCAACAAAGTAAAGACTCCCTTAAAAATACACCCAGGTAAGGGCAACCTGAAGGAAAACAAATATAGCACTGACATTTTTTGCCAGATTATACGATGTTTTTCAACTATTACTCACGTTTCTAATTCATTTTCAAGAGTTTGTCAAAAATATATGCTCGATTTTTTATCTGAATAGACATAGTGGGGTAGAATGCTATGCTTGGCCACAGTCTGTTTTCCTATTGTGAATATACTGTATTGTTTTAAAATATTTCATAGTTCAGTAAAGGTTATTTTAAAAACAAAAGTGCTATATGATCTTCAATTCATTCTTGGATGATACGCTGGGGCAGGGGTATGATAAAATTCTTTGTTACTGCTGGATTGTGGAAAGGCTTCTGGCATGAGGATATCATCTAAAATCAGCACAATCATTTGCAGTCCTTATCGACCTCTCTGCCGCATTCAACACCATATATTCCACCACACACTCCTCAAGAGACTGCACCACATTGGGATCCAGTGACACACACTCAGATGGATCACATCATTCCTTACAGAACGAACTCTGATATTCCGCCTACCTTCCTTCACCTCAGAATCCAAGAGCACCATCTACCGCATCCCTCAGCCCCACCCTATTCTACACCTACATGACACCTTTAGTCAACATCGTCAGAACCCACAATCTCAACATCATATCCTACGCCGACGACACCCAGCTCATCCTCTCACTCTTAGCAGACCCCACCACCACGAAGACCAATTTCCACAATTGAATAAAGAATGTTGCCAACTGGATGAAGACCAACTGTCTGAAGCTCAACACAGGGTAGACCATAGTGATGATCTTCGGCAACAACTCCTCCCCTTGGAATAAGACCTGGCGGCCCGCCCAATTCAGACTCACTCCCACACTGACAGATCACGCCTGCAACCTTGGTATCATCCTGGACAGCAGACTCATCATGAAACGACAGATCAACACAGTCTCCACCTGCTTCCACACTCTCCTCATGCTCCAAAGAATATTCAATTGGCTCCCCATCGACACAACAAAAACCATCACCCGGCCGGACTACAGCAATCCGCTGTATGCAAGCGCCAACACTGAATTCATGAGAAGACGCCAGACAATACAGAACTCAGCAGCCAGACTCGTCAACAATCTTCCCAAAAGGACCCATATCACCACATACCTCAAGAACCTCAACTAGCACCCAGTCCAGAAAAGATGCCAATTCAAGATATTTATGCACACCTACAAAGCCCTCCACGACCAAGGACCATCATACATGAACCACTGCCTGAACGTACACCAACAATCCAGAGACTTACCCTCTGCCTCCCTCGCGCAGACAGTGCACATCTGCCCAAGCCACAAAGGAGGCCATTCCTTCTCCTACCTCGCCGCCAAGTCCAGGAACCTCCTCCGCCTCCTATTTCAAGCATCACAGTCACTGGAAGACTTTATGAGGAGATGCACGACCTGGCTTTTCGACTGAGCCGTACAACCTAGTGCCTGGATACCCCGGGTGAACAGTAGTGCTGTGCAAATACTGTTTGGTTGATTGATTGACTGCTGTGAATTTCAGGATTTCATGTTTAATAACATTTTGAGGCTATCAATTTGCTCAGGTACCAAAGACCCTACAGTGACCATAGGCGCATTTATTTTTTGTGTCATTGGATCACAGGTGATGTTTTTGATGGTGTTGAAGAGCTTGCATCTGGCACATGACTCAAAGGGGAGCAAGTTGTCTTGAATTAATTGGATGCAAAACAAGGGTTATGTTATTGAACTGAAACCATTTCCCTAAGTGACCTTGAGCTTGCTGATATCAGGCCAGCTTGGTGGAGCATTGTCTTCCTCTTGCAAAAAAGGCTGATAATATGGGTGAGATCTTGGGTGCAAGTTTTAGATTCATGCCTCAGATTTGGGGTGCAGTACTATAAATGATTTGCAAGAACATTCACTTATGTAGGGGGCTGCCTTACGTACCTGGCAAACTCAACATTCTAGGATAATAGGGAGCTCAATACTGATTATGCAAATATACTTCTGGCAAGTCGTTTGACTCATTGTCTACAATACATCCAGGGACCTGTGTTGATTCATATTTCAGACTCAGAAACTAAAGCTTGTTTTCTACTTTTGGGCATGTCACACTTTGTTTTCCAGTTGAACCGATGAATACAATTCTGGTGCTTTATCTAAAATGTAAATACCTAAATTGTGGCTGCTTGAAATTCATCTTCATTGAACTAATTAAGCAATCTAGGGCTCGTCTGGTGCAGTCACTATGTCGATATTGATAAATATATATATATATATATATATATATATATATGTCCTCTCGAAGTGCCCTGTTGCAGCGAGAGCGCACACAACGGGGCTCTTTACCATCCGTTTTTTTGCCTCATGCTGCTTGCCTTCAGACTGCCCTCAATTAAACAGCAAGCCGACGCGTTTCGAGGTTCTCCGGATCGTCTTCCTGGGCTGGGACAAACGCACACTGAAAGCTCACCTCTTTTGCATTCTTTCTTTTATTTCTTATTTCCCAATGAACATTTGGTTAGTTCATTCATCACAAGGCATTCTGGGAAAATGAGTTCCAGCAGGTGAGTAAAGTTTTGTTATTCCCTTTAGTAGGTTCAGTAATCCATTTGTCTTTGGTTATAAGCATGTTTTTCTCCTTTAAGTAAGGTGGGCATACCAAAGGCAGACTTTTGTTAGCGTAAGAGCTCCGTGCCGAAAGACAGTGGAAACGTTCCACTGCCACGCCTTCCAACTTAGCAGGAGTGGTGCAGCTCCCCACGACCAGGACGGCCGTGTATGAAATGTCCTCTCGAAGTGCCCTGTTGCAGCGAGAGCGCACACAACGGGGCTCTTTACCATCCGGTTTTTTGCCTCATGCTGCTTGCCTTCAGATTACTGAACCTACTAAAGGGAATAAGGTGATGTTTTTCCGTCCCTTTGGGAATTACCATTGGATATACAGACATCTAACTGTGGAAGTATGTTATTTATTTCTATTAAGTCACATGACTCACCATGTCACTGTGAGGGGGTGGTCACTATGAGTAATCAGCAATTATAAAAGCATTGAGTTGGATGTACTTGTTGCAGCGTGAACAAGGGCATATCTTGCCAGAAACGCGTAGCTGCTTTCTGTTGTTCAATAAAAAAACAACTCTGCTGATGTGAAGTGGTCCGTCTCCTTCCTGTTTGCTGGTGTGCTGCGTGGTTGCTGAAACACCGAGAGATCCAGAGGAGTCACGTGTTGTATATATATATATATATATATATATATATATATATATATATATATATATATATATACCTACCTACCTACTGGTGGTTGCCAGTAGGTATTTATAGCTAGGACCATATTTACATAGGAAAAGTGTTTTTTCGACTAGCCTATATCTTTGGTGCCGTTTGACGAATATTCCCGAAAAAAAAGCAGTGGCTTTCATCAGGGCAAAAAAATATATATTTTTTTTAATTGATGTGGATACAAGACGTAACCGCAAATTTGCAGCAAAAATGAAAAGAAAAAAAAACCATGGGCTTGAATGCAGCACCCAGGTGGGCCAGGTCCCTTGAGGCATTTAAAAAAAAAGAAGGCGTTGCACTGGGCCACCCTCCTAAGGCTTATTGAGTCCTAAGAAACACTGCCTCCCGCGGCTTTGTTTTAAATCATAGAGGGGAGCTACACAGACTCCCCTGGGCTTCTAAGAAGCCCCGGGGACCACTGCCTCCCCGGAGCAATAAAATGAATTTACGGGGCAACGCACGCACTGCCCAGACCCCGGACAACACCATCTACCTAGGGCCTAAATAATAAGTAATACTGGGTGTGGGGGGCTGAGCACTACCCCTTCAATGCCATATATGATCCTGGTGACCACCACCCCCCAGGGCCGACTCCTGCTATGTCCTGGAGTGCGCAGCCCTAGGATATAGGTGTTTGCTTTTGCTTGGCAGTGGGCATGAGTTGTCAAAGTGTCTTTTCCTGCCCATAGACATGCGGGCAGGGAAAGAGATAAAACGATTGCACTTGCCCACAGGGAGCTGCGTTTTCAGCAGCTCCTTGTGTGCAATAGCAGTGCCGGCTCTCACAGGCGGTGGGGTGGTGAGGCTCCTCCCGTGGTCCCCATCCTCCAGACTGGGTGGCCTGGCTTGGACAAGGACACATGGGGATAAATGGCTGGGCCCCGGCGAATGGGGTCCCGGGAGCCGAAATCAGCCTGGGGAAGGGGGCCACAAGGCTCCCTTCCCCTTGGCCCCTTGCACTCAGAGACTCAAACATACACTCACAGACCCACTCAGACCCTCATGCACTTACTCACACACTGACTCACACACTCATGAGAGGCATTTGCAAACCCACTCAGACACTCTCACATCTACTCACAGATTCACCAACACACTCACTCAGACATTCATGCAACCACTCAGAGACTCACACACCCACTCATGGACCCACTCTGACACTCATGCCGCCGTGTGATGAATCGTCACAAAATTTTACAAAAAAGTGTCAAGTTGGGTAGTGCATGGAAAGGTTTGGGATGATCCATCAAGTGGGAACTGAGAAAAAGGGGGTGGGGGGCAAAAAAGTGTGTTGCCCATGTTAATTCCCATAGGGAATGGAACACAACTACAGCATGAACTGCTGGATGGAAATATACTAAATTTGTCAGAAAGCTAGCTTTCGGTTCAGAAAGAGTGCTTTTTGTTATTTGGTGTAAATCCATTCAGAAGTTTGGGAGATATTAAAGAAATACACGTTTGTATATCTAGGGAGATGAAGGCTCTGCAAACTCTCCCAATCTTGTGCTGAGATCTGATTGTCTGGCAACACTTCATCTAAGAAGTGTTGGCAGCCATTTTGTGACTCGGCTTCAGCTGAGTCCCAAATGAAAAGTGAAAAATAAAGAAAAGGGGGCATGGTAGGAATACCCTGACCCTGTAGCCCTGGTCCTGGGGTCCCCTGAGACTCCGCCAGGGCGAAAAAGAATTATTTTTGTTTCATTTTTGTCTGGAATCGGATCAGCGACTCCTGCAAAAAAGTTTTTAAAAAACAAGGATGTCCTCCCGCACTTGTTTTGGAAATAACTCCTGGGTGGTCCAGGTCAAGGGGCAGTTAAAATATAAAGTGCAGTGGCGCATAACAAACAAAAACTGACTTATAAATATAAATATTCTTTCATACGCTCTTCAATGGCCACAACTCAGGTATTTGTACGAAACTGGTGTATACTCTATTTAGAACGGAAGTCTTATTCTCTTTTTTGTGGTATTTGGTGACCAAATGAGTATTTGCTAAAAAGAGAAAGCCTGTAATTACGGTACATAAAAGTATTTAATGAAGTTGACAAAGTTGGTATTTAGGTACAAAACGAGTAAACGAGAATACTGACAAGACAGCTCAGTGAGTTAATTGCTTGCTGCTGAGTCTTTGTTTGACAGGTATGTCACAAGTTTTATTCCTGATAGGTCAAACTGAGCCTTTTATCATTCCGAGTTCAATTCACGTAATATCATTAACGTGGGTAATAGTACCACCTATCATTTAGAGTGCTTAGAAATGGCAACCATATTATATTAAGCGTTGCATAATAAAAGTTATTTTTGTCATTTATTTAATTTACTATTTTTTATCTATGGAGAATATTGGTGAATTGGCGTGTAAGAACAACAGGATATTTGAGGGGATTAAAATGTAATGTAATGAATGATAATTATATAGGGACAAATTTGTACTTTCAATTACTTGCTGATATGTGGTGGAACATTAGTTTATTTCCTAAAACTGAAAAAATTATATCTGGGATTTAAAAGAGTATATTAACTGAGTTTTTAAGACAGTATGACTAGTTTTGCTAATTATTTCCAGCTTATATTGAGATACTCCTTGGTGCTTTAAGGACCCCTACTACTAGTTTTATGTTATATTTTGATAGAGCTACCGAACCACTTAATCACTTAGTTTATGGCATTCCCTTACCTACATTGCCTGCTGTTTATGTCATTATTATATCTATGTAAAAGGCTGCTGTCTGATTACATAAGGTCCATCATTAGTGTGACTTGCATGATATTCGTGTTATTGGAAACCTGGTGGTCTCTGCAAGGTGTTGCTCCCTATCTGAGCCTATTTTTCGCTAATATCTAAGCAGAGGATAGGTGGGCAAGATACATCCAAACTGAGACAACATCTGTTTCATTACAGCAGGACACGTCCTAAGATTAGTGTAGATGTGTATCTATTGTACTTTTGTCATATTAACCAGCGGTGATTATTCATTTGTTTTGTATTTATTTATAACGTGTACACAAAAAAAGGAATTGCCGAAGGCTCCAGGAGCCAAACTAAAAATAAAAAGTGTGTGACAAAGACTGAGAAGCATGTACGTTACACAATCAGGAAGTGAGAAGTGGTGAATAAAGTGCAGTGTGGTGTGTGTACTCAAATAGAAAGACACAGCAGTCCTATCTGTATGTTTGCATTCATTTGGAAACCCTGATCAATCTACTGATTTTTCGGATATGTGTTGAAGGATACACTGGCTTCACAGACAGATCTGGTGCTGAGGGTGGCGTTTCCTCGAAGGATGAAGTGCATTTCGGGGCTTCAGTGGGGTTACTTAATGGGTATGGGCGTGTTATTGGTGTTGTTATACCTGCTACCTGCATTCATGTAACTTCACTGCTCTTGTAAAAGATGCCTTTTGAAAGGCTCTCTTAGGACCATTTTTTGCAGTTTATAAAACCGCAAAAAATCACTAAATTCCATATGAGTCTGTAAATTCCTGCAGTTCCGGGTTCAGTGAATTGCACCCTCACGTGACATTTTTGTAAACTCTTGGGTGTGCAAAAAAGGTTCGTGAATAGGACCTTTGTAATCACCAGTGAGACTGTATATGCTCAGACGTCACACAGACGCCTCAAAGATTGTTTTTAATTAGCTCTTCTATATTCGATGCTGTCACTTGTAGTAAGATGTCTGACCTCTGGTTGGGGACATTTTGTTGTCACTACAACAATGCCTCATATTTCTTCAAGGAGGTACAAATGTGGTCTAATACTTTCCTTGGCATAATTACATCTCCGTTTCTGCGCCGACCGGTGTGCTGTGCATTTGATCCAGCTCGCCAGAGATGGGGGTTCTTTTGCCTGTATTTGTTGTGCATGAGGTCATATGTTGTGAGAGCATATCGAGTGAATGGTTGTGGTGATGTCAGCTTCAAGGAATGCTGAGGTGAGGTACGTGTTATGCGGGTTACTCCACTTTGGTTGCTTTATTCTAACATTGTTTCAAACTGTAACAGGCTTATCCAGTTTCTGCATTCTAGTAATGACTGTTTACTGTAAATAATTGGTAACCAGCCCTGTCATGTAGTGTAGCTCTCCTGTGCTGTATTTTGAGGTCTAGATTTACTAAAGGCAAGGATGCAGGGGTGAAGGCAAAACCTTTGGGGGACTACCACCCAAGGGTGTCCGTTCTAAAAAGAGGCGTGTCTGGGAAGGAACCAGGGGCGGCCTTAGGCATGTGCAAGCTGTGCACCTGCACAGGGCCACCAAACCCCTGGGGCCACCACGCCAATATATATCCTTAATATAATAATCCTCTGAGGATGGATACATATTTGCGCGGCGGCCCCGGGCAGGGATTTGGCGGCCTCCGGCTCTGTTCCACTTCCAAACACCCTGACCCCCCCAATCTTCACTGGCCTCCGCGCTCTGCCCTGCCCCGACCCCCTATTCCCGGGCCTCCTACCTACCCTCCTTGCCCAGGGCCGCCATGAACCTAGAGCCGCCCCTGAAGGAACTATCTCTTCCTAAGCCCTTCTGACTTTTCGGAGGCAATAGGATATTTGACTGACTCTGTCCCAGCCCTTCACTGACGCACCCGACATGTGACTGACAATGACATAATCATAATGGCTTTTCATAGTAGCTACTGATATGCGACTGACATGACCGCATCCCACCTGAAATATCAGATCATGCATTTAGCATGTATCTAACCCTGCTGCCGTCCTGCTGCTTCGTCCTTGCATGTGAATGAATGTCTCAGCCCTAACGGCCTAGTAAAGCGTGTGTCGATGGTGTGTATGTCTCTATACCAACCCTGCTAGCTTGTCAGAGTCACGTCTAATATGTGACTTACTGCACAGATAGAGTATTCGTCACGGGCCGCTCCTCCACTAGGACCGAGGAGCGTCTCCATACTGTTTTCGCGCAGTACGAGAAGCAGAAACATAGAATGGTGAAACTACCATTTTATGTTTCTGCTTCTCACACTGCGAGAATGCAGAAGTGTTTGGTTGCGGGCGCGCGGGTGGACGGGGCAGCTTTACAAGCAGGTCTGGGCAGGGGAGGAGTGGTGTGCCCACTCCTGCCTGAGCATGACTGGCTTGGTCGGCCCTCTGGGGCTGCCCAAATCAGTCATGCGCACTCTGCCCTTTCTCCATGCAGTCTGCAATGCAGCCTACATGGAGAAAATGGCCGCCCCATAAGTGCCTGGCTCGGTGCCGTCCTGACCAATCTTAATGCTGCCATTGCAGCGTTGTTATTGGCTTTGGGAGGGGGAGGGAGGCTGCCTGCTTCCTGTTCCTGGGAGGCAGGAGAGCAGGAGTAAAAAAAACACAGGACCTGGCCGGCCAGAGGACAGGTACGTTTTAAAAATGTATGATTACTATTATCACCTCCCCTCCCCATGCGACCACCCTCACCCACGATTAATGCCGGCCTTGACTGGTAGTCGTTCAACAATTCTCAGTTCCCTGTGGGCAGTGTTCTGTCCCTCCCAATTCGCCTCTGAAGCTCTCATCCCATGTTTGTGTGCTCTTGATAATTGAGCTTTATGCACATACATAATGACACATTGTTAAAACCAACATGTGCATCGTTTACAGTTCTAAAAGCAGCTGAATGCCCTCTACATTCGTTTCAGAGAAGAGAAGAGTGGATGTAAACTGAACTTTCTGTCTTGCTTTCTGTTCATAGAAAAACAATGTAAGATTTGTAAAAATGTTTTCTAAACTCAGCACGCCAAAAAACAGTTGCACAAAACAAAAAAACGAAAGACACCCCTATATGTGGCCTCGTCTTATCCATGCAACAATGGAATGGTAGCATGCCTCATGCCACTTGTACCTTTTCAAAACTCCACATATCAGGAATGACAGCTACAAGTGGAGAAGTGTGGCTCAATGGTTAGAGTGGCAGACCCTGATGCAGAGGTCTAGCCCGGGACCAGGGTTCAATTCCTGCCTCGGCGGGTCTTGGGCTCAATTTCCACAGACTTGATAATTCTCGCCTCAGTGCCTATTCTAATCATGGGACCCACTCTGCAACTCTGGGCAATAGCTTGCTTAATCTCCACAACGGCCCTAACAACGATAGGATGCCTGGCTTCACCTTGGGGGTGCCCAGGAGTGGGCACTTCACAGGAAAAAGCCAGGAAGGGTTCCATAGCGGTATGCATACAAGTGCCTGAGATACCCCTTTGGGGGTCGATTCGGTGCGCTATACAAATACTACTACATTTACAAGCAACCAATGGCTGATGAATGGATGTATGACGTTACCACGCATGCTGTTACAACGCCAGTTTTACAACGCAAATCTTTACAACGCATAGCGCTTTGGGGTGCTGGATAGTGAATAGTTTAATTTACTATTCCAACTCCAGTCCCTGTGGACAATAGGGAAGGTGTTGGATAGTAAATTAAATCTATTCCCTATCCTAGAGCGCCCCCCAGCGCAATGCGTTGTAATAGTTTTTGTTGTAAAACCTGCGTTGTAATAGCACTGCGTTGTAAAAGTTTCGTTGTAAAGGATGTTTCCCCTGATGAATGTGATTGATATCACTTACAGAGAACCAATGCCTGAGTACACAATATCAGCAACAAAACCTGCATGCCTCATCCCCCTCTATATATTGCATGAGCTAAAGTTTTTTACTGCTAGACTTAAAAAGGCCCTGATCCCACTCATCATTACAAACGAGAACACATGACCCAAATGCATGGGCACATTTCTCCAGTGCATCAATCCCACTGAAAAATAAAGATACATCTTCCGCTGCACTTTGCTGGCCTCGAAATGATTCACTGTTTTTTGAAATAGAAATAAGAGTTTAAGTATGAAAACGCAATTGCTGAATTCTAACATGAAAACTTTCATGTCTGCTATAGGGTCATTGCAAACAGTTTAGTGTTAGTAACAGCCTTCCAGAAACGTTCATTGTTGTGGTTTTACACACCGTTCCTTACACAATCAATCAGTTAATCAATCAGGTTTGGTAAAGCACAACTACTCACCCGCGAGGGTCTCAATGATCAAGGCACAAATCTGAAGCAAAGGCTGACCTTGTAGTGTTCTTATTGAAAATACTTGTGTTCTATTGAATGATTGCTGCAGTGAATATGTCTTTTACAAGACTGGTCTCAAACTTGGTAATAAGATCATCCACTGTATCTGATCAAGAAAGCCTGTATGCTGAATCTATCACTGCAAAGATCCCTCTTTCATCTACAGAGGATTTATTGAGAGTGGTGAAATGTAAATGATCTCAGGACATTCTTCACTGAGTTCCACAAAACTAGATACTGCATCAATAAAATACATTTTCATTATATCTTCTGTGAGAAATTAGGTTGTTGGTTGACTGGAGTGTAAGACCTGGTCAAGCATCAGCCATAATCCTTTCATGGTAAGGCACAAGCAAACCACAAATTAACCCGTGCTCAACCCCATGGAGCTGGGCACAAAGCAGTCAGGCTTACCTTCGAGGCAGTGTGTAAAGTATGTGTGCAACACTTTAAACAGTAAAACAGTGCAAATACCTCACAAAAATAATCCCACACATAGTTAGAAAAATAGAGCAGAATTTAATAAATAAACAAGACCAAAAGGACAAAAATCCAATCAGTAGAAGCGGAGATATAACTATAAAAGAATTTAGCGATTATAGCTTAAAAAAAGCACAATGAGACAACTCAGGATATGTGGTCGTACTGGACAGGGTCAACGAGACACTTTCAGTCCAACTGCGATAGAACGGCGGTTGGATACAATCACCAAGTTAGGTCCGCTGAGGTTTTACCTACTCAAGTTCGTGACAAGAGTTTTGTTCGTGCTTCAGATGGCCGTGAGGAACAGGGAGTGCATCAGAAAGGGAAGCCGAAGGAGTTGTTTGATGTCTGGGGCAGGCATAGCTTGAGCTTTGTGATAGTGGTCCCCTTTCACAGTGGATGCTGAAGTGCAAAGAGTTGGGCTGACGGAGCGTCACGCTGATTTGTGGTGTGAGTGACGAGGTCTCAGTGCGAATGAGCCTGCAGTGGTCACAAAGGGTCCAAAGCTTGATTTCAGCACCTGTGAGCCACACCGTGAGTCCAGAACCTGAGAGGCACCCCCTGAGGGTCAGGAACGCGCTGCACCTGACTCTAGTGTAGGATGTTGGGGAGCCTATTATGTCCCTGATGCTCAAATCATGAGGCCAGCAGACTAGCCCTTGGAGTCGCTCTGGGGTCCTTGGTTGAAGATGAAGTTGCAGGTCCAGTTCTTCCCCAGGCAAGAGGGCAGCAGGTCAGCACAGCAGGTCCAGAAATGTACTTAAGAGTTGGTGTCCCAGTTCCAGGATTCTAGACAGTTGTGCCGTTGAAGTGGGGAGAAGCTTCTTTTCAAATTAGAGGTTTTAAACCCGATTTCACCATAAATTAGGATTTCAAAGTCCAATTCCAGAGAAGCCAATCATGAACTGGTTACCTGTTCCCATTTGGAATTTACACTTATAAAATGTAATAAGGTAACTCCAATATTATCCTATGGGAAAGTTGGCCTTGCAGTAGTGAAAATTCCAGGACATGTAAAACATCCAAATGCATGTCCTGCTTTTTAAATACGTTGCACCCTGCCCTCTTGGCTGTCCAGGGCCTACCCAAGGATTGACTTATATGTATTAAAAAGGAAAGTTTTGGCATGTCATAAGGTTTACTTTACCAGGTCAAATAGCAGTTGAACATAGCATATTCAGTCTCTGCAATGGCAGGCCTTAGGCGTGTTTAAAGGACTACTTAAGTGAGTGGAGCAATCAGTGCTTTCAGACCCACTTGTAGCATTTAATTTACAGGCACTGTGCACAGGTAGTGTCACATTACTTAAGATGTATAAGTAAATTAAAAAAGGCAGTTAGGTATAAGCCAATGTTATCATGTTTTAAGCAGAGATCACTAGCACTGTAGCACTGGTAAGTAGTGGTAAGGTAAAGTGTTCAGAGTCCCAAGGCAAGAAAAAATGAAGTCAGCAAAAACAGGAGATCTGAAGGCAAAAAATTAGGATGTCAGGTCTAACACCATCTGTCCCTGATTGTCCCGTAATCAAGTATACTGAATTCATCCTAGTCACACTGATGTATCCAGCATCTTGAATTATCTCAAAGCCACCTAATGTGAAGATGACATTCTACCACATTTCACCATTAAGGCTCTCCAGTGTGCTGCCCTCACTCCCCGCCTCACCATTTTATGAGTGCATTCCTCGGCAAAAGACCCATCTGGAATGCTCTCAAGAAAGGACAAAACCTCCCCTTGATAAAGAAAACAACCAAGCTCGGATTGCCTGTTTTTTTCATCAGTCCTTTCCCCGGTGGGCTGGAACCATGGGAGGCTGTTTTGTTTATTTGTTCCACAAAGTATGATGTCAGGTCATTGTAGAAAATAGGGAAAGCCAGTATTGACTGCACCCAAGGCCAGGATTAGTGAGTTCTATCACAATTATAAAGAATGCTCTAAATTAATTCCTGCTTTCTTCTATCCTATGTGAAAGATATTGAGGCAAGCCTGACAAAACAACTAGTGATAGCCATTAAGAGTTGTTTAACATTTGCATTTGTCATGCTTGGCTTTAGTCTGTCACCAGTATCCCCGAACACATTTGCATTCTCTTTTACACAGTTTCAGCTCAGGAGTATACAGCTTGACTGAGACAGATGACCTAATTTAGATCTTGGCGGAGGGGAATACTCTGTCACAAAGTGACGGAGATCACGCTCGCCATATTATGATCCCATTATATCCAACCAAGATGGTAATATGGCGGACGGGATATCACAATGGAAAATATCATTCCCAAGCACCTTTATGAACACAATAGCAAAGGTGACTGTAAACAAGTGAACGAGTTCAAAGAAATTAAAATATGTAACAATCTTTAATAAAATTCATTATAATCAATACAAACATTTCAATAATATAAACATTTCATTTGTTAAAACAACATAGGTGGTAAGGATTAATGTGACAGACGGGATATCTGTCACGTTGGTGACAAAGTATTCCATCCGTCGAGATCTAAATATGTCCCTAAATGTTTGGTTTGATTGCTAGATTTTAGAGGGACAACCATGTCCATGGTCTTCACCATATCAAGATTAAATTGAGTGACCACCCCACTGGTATTAAGAGCATTTCTCAAATTAGGTATACACAGTTCCCTTGCTAAATTATTGTAGTGAGGTTTTCCATATCCTATATTTCAGAGCAATCACTGTACATGAATCCACAGTGCACCAATCAAAAGTAGCAAAAAGAGAGAGTCATTAGAATTCCGTTGAGTGGGTTTATATTTGAGAAAAATAAATCGAAAGTTTGGTCGGCAATATGATCAGGTCTACTGACTTTTTGATGAAGTAGTCTAGAGGTTTGATGTTGTGGAATCGAGCTGCTCTTCAAAGTAGAAGTTTAGATCTCCAGTGACCAAGATTTGGTCACAAAGACTGCCGGGACTTGTGGTCTTGGTCCTGCCCCCTTCTTCCAGCAAAAGTGGGCTGTAACCTGGTTTCTCTTTAAAAAATCCATATCCACCACACTCTGTTTTATCTTTCTGGTATAATTTAATTATATTGTACTTCCAATTCATCCACTTTTCAGTGACAACTTGGGAACAGAGTGTAGGTAATGATCTAGCATTAAAATATATGCTGATACTTATACAAGTCCCAATGAGACTCTTGGGGTCTGGCATTAGGTAGTATATAGGAGCTCTTATTTTTGAAACTGGGTTTGTACCATCTTCATCTTTCTACCTGGCACCCTCTGAGGAAAATCTAAGCGTACAAGACCAGTTACAGCCAGCACTGTCAAAAGATCCAGTTGTCTGAATGGGTGAACAAGTAAGTTCAGAAGATAGGCTTTAGGCCTCAACTAGATTTCAGTTTTAGAAGTTGTTTGCAGAAGTAGAAGATTTTTGGTTAATTCAACCAAGGGACTTGCTGTCTAGCGTCCTCCAGGCGTAGATGGTCACAGACGGGCTTGCTACTGCACGCTTATCTATAGATAAAAGATATGGAGCAGGACACCCCAGCCCCTATATAGTGGCCCTGGAAAAGAATAGAGTTTGAAGTTAAGTAGAAGAGGGTTCGGAAAATGACCCGACCAACCCACTGCAGTCAAGGAGAAACAAAGGAGCAAGTGAACAAAAAAGGTATGCACCAACAAAGTGCAGTAAGACCAGCAATATGGCTCACCACAGCGACAATCTCATGGAAACACCTTACAATTTAAATGCACCTGTTAAAAATCAGTGTTAAAAAGAAGAGCTAAAGTGGTCTCAGTGCTGTGAGACTATGCAAATATACAATGCAGATTTCGTATCGTACCTCCGCACCTGGATTTTTATCTGTGTTGTGGTTTGAGGAGCTAGACTGCAGCATAAATATCTAACAATGCCCCCCTCTCCATGACGATGGTCGCAAATGGAAGAGACCTTAAAGTTAAGTGGAAGAGAACACAGGAAATGAACCTGACTGACCCCTGCACTCAAGAAGAAGTGATGCAACATGTGAGCAAATGAGGTATGTTTCAATAAATTGCAGTAGGGCTAGCAATATATGTCACCACAGTGACAATCTCATGGGAACACATTACAATAACAAGCATTTGTAATGCAAATTGGTCTTGCATTTGTGAGCGTAAGAGGTATTGGAGTTGTAAATGACAATGTTTTTTACCTATGTGTTTTGGATTGGAGTGGAGTGGTGTAGTGGAATAATGTGGGTTGAATTGGAATTGTTAGTTGTGGAATTGTGTGTTGTGGAATTGTGTTTTATGGAGTGGATTTGATTTGTGTAATGGAATTATGTGGCTTGGTGTGCAGTGGAACTATATGGATAATAATGTTGTGGTGTCAAGTGTACTGGAATTACGGAGAGTGCTATTGTGTGTTATAGAGTCCCCTGAATGGGGAGCACTGTCCCAGCGGGCACACCACGTCCATAACTTGGGTTTCATTATTGACAAGCATTTATCTATGAACCATGAAGTTACACGAATTTCTGATATCTGTTTCACCATTCTAAAATGGTTAAAAAGAATCATATGGATGGTCCTCCTCTCTTACCAGAAAACGGTAGTTCCTGCCCTTAGTACTTCTAGGCTGGATTATGGCAATGCTCTGTACTTGGGCATAAATAAAGCCTTACTCCAAACAATCCAGGTAGTACAGAACGCGGTGCCGAAGTTTTCATCCGTCACCAGCTTCCTTCGTGGCCTTCATTGGTTGTTGATGGGGAACTGCATTAAATTTAAAGCTCTCGGCTACATGTTCAAAATGAAAGCTGGAGTGGCCCCCTTTTACTTACAAAAGTTAGTGATGCAGCATCAACCTTTGCGACTTCTTCGCTCTACCCATCTGATAAGGTTTTCGGTTCAGAAATTTAAACTCTCCTGCATGGGCGACTGGTCTTTCTCTTATTAGGGTCCTACCTTGTGGAATTCCTAAACTCCTAAACTGATAAAAAGCCTAACTTTACGACTTTTGGTATTCAAAAAAGGCATTTAGGTGTAGTAAAGTTAAGATTCCTAACTTTACTACTCCTAAATGCCTTTTTCGAATACCGAAAGTCATTTGTGAATACCGAAAGTCATAAAGTTATGATTTTGTCTCATTTTAGGAGAAGCAAAGTTAGGAATCCTATCTTTACTACTCCTATATGGGTTTTGTGAATACCGAAAGTCATAAAGTTAGGATTTTGTCTCTGATTACGTTTGTGAATCGGGCCCCAGGAGACTGTTGTACACAGAGGGAGGTCCAAAGGAAGATGTACATCATGAGAAAAGTATATGTAGGCAAGCACACAGTTACTGACAATGAGTGGTACAGGCAGAAAGCAGGGGGTATGGATGAATAAATGGTTTCATACTTGAATAGATGGGTGGGTGAGCGGACGAACAGAGAGAAACTTAAACAGATTAAAAGACAGATGGACAGGTAGGTAGCAAGCAGATGCACGACCAAATAGTCACACAGACAGATAGGTAGACAGATCAGAAGAAAGGAAGACGCACACAGGCAGATAGGTAGACAGACAGATGGACATTGAGACACATAGATGGAAAGAAGGACAGATATTTGGTCAGAGAGATAGGGAAGTAGATCGTCCGAAGGGGCTTTGAGCCGTGTCCGCGGCCCAGGCAGTGGCACTCAAGGATCAATGCTGGCTGCCTGTGCCCAGCAGTGCACAAGAGCAGTGGCTGCATTTGGTGCAGTTCATCCCCGCCTCCTCCCTACAGAGAAAGTTTCAGGGGCTATTCTAAAATGCAATGGCAAGTCCTGGACGAAACGATAACAGTGGGCACTGTCAAAAATTACATTCTCTCTTATTTGTCCTATTCGTGCGAGTCACATTTGATCGCATATTTTGATTTTTTTTCACCTCAGTCGATGACAATTCTTTCTGTTAATGTTGATTAGAGCTTTGAGTTATTTAGTAATCGATTCGATGCACGGCGGCTCGCCATTACCAGCTGTATGTACTGAGGAATATCTCATCTAATTTTATTCATCAGAACAACATTACTATGCTAATCCTCAGCAGTGCTTTGGTCATCAAGAACCAACTGATGCAAATTGTTATTAAAAGGCAGTCTGCCCAGCATCCTTTGGACCCAAATAGCATTTGTTATTTTGTACATCTACTCCGGTCCAAGACTGTACTAATTAACTTACATGCTAATAATAATACAAATGTATTGCCAGGAAGACTAAGAGAACAGGCTACCAACCAGTGGTGGCTGCCTCGGAACAGGGGTGGTGGGGCGGGGGATGCAAAAAATAATAATAAACCTACCTGTCAACGCTGCTGCCTCCAGTCCCGGGACTGGTAGTACCGAAAGCACCCAGGTTCCCAGACTCTCCCAGCCAATCACAACGCTGCCCTTGCAGCATCGTGTTTGCTCTGAGGGGCCTGTTTGGCCGTCAGGCAGGGCCTGGGAGCCTGGGCATGTGCTCTACCGGGCTGTGCAGCGCAGCCAGGCGGAGAACATGCTAGGGGCGCCTGACGGTTTGGCCGGTCCAAGAGGTCCGGCCAAACTGTCGGGCGCACTTTGAGAGTGAAAACATCTCTTCCCACTGACAGCAGCGCGCCCAGCCCCGCCTTAACCTGACTTTGAGTCGCACAGAAAAATAAAATGATAACATCTTGTTATTATCATTTTATTTGTATTTTTTGCTCTGCTCAAGGAGCAGTGTGTTGACACTCCTCCCCCTTAGCTGAGGAGCTGCCACTGCTACCAACACTTATTCCTGAAGAAAGGAAGCTCTTTTTCTGGGGAATGAGTTCAGAACAGTGCAAGTTTTGGTTCTCCGTTACAATAGTGAATGTAGCACACCAGTCACTGGCCTCCTAGACCCCACTGTGATAAACATTCTCAAAGGCATCCAAAAAACAGTGCCACATTTCATTAAAGGCCCGAAAAAAATTCCAACATCAGCCCGAAACTGCAGAATCACTGGCTCCCCATCCAGGCCTGCATCATCTTCAAGGCTAAATGCGTCGCATACAAGGCCATTAGAAACAAGACATGTTATCTAAGCAAAAGGCCAACAACTTATGAAGCACACAGCCAGACCAGGAGACCAGACACCCCCAGAATGGAGTCCCAAAAAATGCAAGAAGGAAAAGACCATAAGACAACCATTCTCTATCTATGCGTCCATGATCATTCTCAAGAAACCAATATACATCTCTTTCAGGAGCTCTAAACCATAGACACTAGAGCTGGCCTGCTGCTTACCTTCTGTATATGATCTGATCCCATCCCATTGGGCTCCTTTCATATTCAGCGCTCCACTGCTCCTCAGCTAGGTTCATGCAGTTCGGGTGAAAGTACACATAAATAAGCATTGTGCTCACAGGATCAGTAAAGTGAAAAGAAGCGAGTCATCTTGCACGCTTGTGATCAATTGATTGGTTGAAGGTTTAATTTAGATTTTAAGTTTTATTTCAAAATTAGTATGTCAGTGTAGTATAAAGGTAGGTCCTAGATGACTTAGTTGTTGAAATATACATACATGTAGTCAGCTACTGTGCTGTAATCAATGGAGCTAACTAGTTTTCAGTTCTCTCTTTTCTCTAGCACTACCACATGCCACTCCTGTTTCAAGCCTTTGTGAATAGTTTTACTGATTTTGTTTCTGGTACTTTTGGAAAGCAATTGCCTCATTTATCACGCTTTCTGCAACTAGAGTATTTATGGAAACACACCATTGAGCATCAGAATGTTAGGCTGCGGTGGAAAGAGGTCATAGTATTGATTTGATTTGTGACAGCACTCTCAAAAGCCCGAATAATCTTACCGACAAACATAAATTGATTTCTGTGAGGAATTTCTTCATCACCCTTGTCAGCCTAGTTCAAGCAGCGAGACCATCCTGAGAGAAAGGACATGTTTAATATGTGCAACTAAAAGCCTCACCACAAAACCCTTACAAATAAAAGTAAAAAAGTCAAATTAAATGTAATCAAAAACACAATGATTTAAAAAGGAAAATGCACCTAAATCAAGTGTGTGGTGTGGGGAAGGGTTATGAGTGGGGGAGAGGATGCAGGGAATCTAACAAGAATAAACCCTTCATTTAAGGACAGCGTTAGAAAAATGTGTTCAGTGTTATCAGGGGCATACCTGTCATTGAAGAAACGGGTGCTGTGGTACTGGACTCCCTGCACTTGATGATTTAGTCATAGATTCCAACTGCCCTGGATTATTGTTATCTTTTTTAATCCAAAGAGAGGGGATGCATGAATATTTTGCTTGCTTATAACTGGGCCCATAGTAACTGTTCCACACCACTGAGTGTAATCTTAAGTAATATACATTATGAGTGAAAAATAACAATGTATCCAACATGCAGTTGACCAACACTTAGGAATCCTATGTGTCCAACTCACATGTCCAGATGGAAGTTGTTTTTTTCTACTGAAACGTTTTACCTCCGACTTAGAAACATTTCTGAGCATCACCAAATCACTAAGCTGCAGTGAGTAAGCCTGGACTATGCAGTTGTGTAGGAATCCAGGAGATCAGATACATTAAAGAAGCAGACCTTTTGTACCCTTTTTCACCTAAATGGCCACAGAAGTAATAGCAGCAGATTTGAAGGCACCGAGATTGCAACTTTCTTTGGGAAGGTTTGATAGACTCTCCTGGTCCCTAAAGACTACTTGTTGTTCTAGGTAGCACTATCATCCTAAGGAACAATTATCAGGTCACAAGGACTGGTTCTTCAGACTCCAGTCCTACAAATCAGTTTAAAACTGCACAAGAAATGTCCAGTTGCCAATGCACCACAGGAACTATTTGATGCAAGCAACAGCTTGGACTGTCCCCTGAACTTCTGTACCCTTCAGCCAACGGAGGCATGCTCCATAAGAGCATCAAGGTACACTAGCTACACCCAGATCCCCTTTAGGACAGTGTCTCAGTAGAAGAGTGTCCTGGATCAAAGTAGAGGTCTCCCCTTGTAGTGGGACACATAAGGTATTTTAGAGGGTAAATCAGTCACAAAGTGGTGGGGAGTGCCTAACTATCCTAATAAACAATCTCAGGCTTCCGTATTACACTTTTGCAGCAAAGTGATGCACCTCCTTTCTGTTGTATGTGATTTGTGGCATTAAAAATATATCATTGTTAAATGCACTTAAAATTCAAACTGGATAAATGATTCCACAGCAGTGCAGAGGTATCTCCTGCCTAACACCTCGATTACCAGCCCTTCCTGTTCATCCTTAATGGGCAGTCTCCTACATTGGCCTCCCACCTGGCCTGGAAACAATCAGCCGTCTGGTTCTTCTGAATTGGAAGGGGCAATGCAGAGTGTACTGAAACTCAGATTTCCCCAACTGTCAGGTCGCAAAGAATTGCTCCCTCCTATCCTGGGCAGAGTGTGGCCAGTCATTTAACGTGTCATGGCTTGGATAGTTTTCTTCTCAATTGCCCAAGGAAGGGGCATCTGGTCCCAGTATCCGTGGTGCCACCATGCAGTTTAATATATGTGAAAGGTGTTTAGTGTCTCCTTAAGAGGGTCCTAGTACGAAGGAACAAGCCATAAGGGCAAAAGCCATCTTTGGAGACTTGATAGTCTATAGATGCAAGGCAAGACTAAGACTGATAAGTAAGGAACCAAAACCACCCTGTATCAGGATTTAGAAACAGCACACCATAGGTGTTCATGAAGACTAAATTCATAAGAAACCTGAAGGAAAAAGACAAAATTCAGGGAGAAAAATAGAAAGCATTTGGCTGATGAATGTGATGAAAAAGCAGGGAAAGGGTGCTTTGTGATGCATCCTAGTCAAGCCTGAACCTGCTTTTATATGTTTAAGACACAAAATTATATTGTAGGTAGAAAGGCAAAGGCCACCTTAGTTTAGGATTTTCAGAGAGCCAACACTGGATAAACAACATCTTGGATAGGCCTAGACATTAGGTTAAATCTGTCTACCCTTCAAGGAAAATGCTGGTTCCAAATAAGGGCTTTCAAAGGATGAAGAAGCCCATGTGTAACATCTCTTTTACCATCACACTTTGCCATTCATCTCCTGCAGTCAGTGTTTCACATAGCCCATAAAGCCTACCTGGGATGAATAACTGTGAATTATGGGTATGCTATTCACCAAGCGGTTCAAATAGACACCAAGAGACTAGGAACCCCAAGGTAAATGCCATCCAAGTTATTCACGTTTTACCCATCTGAAATTTTATTTTGGATATTTCCCCTAAAATCATCTGCCCCTGCTTCCAACTTATATACAGGCAAAGAAGTAATGGGGCGCCATATACAACATGAAGTCAAAAAGAAAACTGTCCTCCTACCAGTCACCCTCCGCTTCCTTTGCATACCTACCTCTAAAAAGTCAAAAATCAATACCTGACCTTCTGCCAAAACCCCTTCACCCACCCAAACTGGAGAAAATACCTGGTCTTCTGCCACCTATTCCATACCACCTTCTTAACTCCCCCCCCCCCACCAACTAAAACCCATGCTTGCTGTTCTCACATTGAGAGCTCAGTGACAGCTACTTATCGGTGAGGCTGCATTTCCCCTCTCAATGCAGGTCTGCAGAGACTCATGCTGCAAGGGGAGAATGTGAAAGTGTAGGGACAGTTAAACCTAAATTCTCTGTTTCCATTGGTCAGTCGAGACCGAGGAAAACTGAGAGAAGGGGATTGAGACCAACCACGGACCACCATTCTGCTGTTGCACTCAAGTCTCTGTAGACCAGGTGAGGCGGTGGCACAAAGGGGAAGTGAGAGCTTTCCCTGTTGCACTGTTTTGACATCAGTCCAGTTAATAACTGGATTCTGATCCGGTTATTCACTCTAAAGGCTTCCACCATAATCCTTATACAACATTTCTTTAAATGACATGTAGGACATGATATTTTTGTCAGATTATATTTTTGCTAGCAATATTTTGACATATAATGTTCATGAACTGAAGCTGCAGGTACCACACAACCAAAATGCAGGGTACTAAAAGGGCACAGATTCCTGTCTACAATAGGTGCACCCAATACAAGCTGAGATCAAGTTCACTATTACAATATAATATGTTGTACCTAACATTGATCCAGACAAAAGAAATTTAATATACTTCAGTTTGCCATTTATTTATGGTAATAAAATACCTCTCAATTAGACCTGGGCATAAAATTCTGCTCCGGAGTTTGCAGAGTTTTGTTCCGAAAAACTCTCTGTAGCTGAGTTTTTCCTCTTGGGAGGATTGCCAGGGTCAAGTTGGTGAGCGTGTAAAATCATATACTAGACAACCTCCGACGAGATTTCTCAATGCGGCAGTCATGGCAGGTCACTACTGCTCGTGCTGAGAAACTTGCGGTTGAAGAAGCTGCTGCTCGGGCAGAACATCTGCTCGAGAGGCAGAAAGAAGCAGCACCCACTTGTGTTGTGCATGATGCCTTTCACACTGATTTTACAGCGCGGGACAAACTCCCAGCACTAAAAATCAGCACAAACAGCATGACTTACCTTACTCTGCTGCTTGCAGAACTCCGCGGAGCGTGGCTGAGTTTTTTCAGCATCTCGCGGAGGTCCGCTTAGCAGAACTTCGCACAGTCCTTAGTCTCAATATACATGAGCACATATGGCTACCACACTGTAAATGAATTAGATAAAATCCTCTAAAAAACCCAGTCTTACTACTGTGGCTATCAGTGCAATGTTTACCTTTTCCAAAATATCACATGTTTCTCTGCTCCCAATCTGTTCCATTACAATTAGAATCAGACTGACTACCTCCAAATGCCATTGCGTCTCTGAGTGTCGTTTTCTAAGAACTTAATTTTGTGGCATTTGACATAATTCTGTCGTTTTTATCTCACTACTCTCGCTAACCCTGCCTCTCTTCTATCTATCTTATCTTCCATTCTCTCTGCAATTACAGTGTCTGCAAATCCTATTTAGTTTAAATAATTTCATTGACTTTTGCATTGTTCCTTCGTTTTTGGTACTTTAAAGGAACTACACGAAGCAGGCAGTTACATAATACATATCCACTATTATCAGATGCATGAAGCATTCAGTGCCATCTCTGGTGTAATGTATTTCCTGGCATTGTGAGATCGTTAGAGCCTCGTTTCGAGTGGGGCACGAGAAGACAAAATCACATGTACAGTTGGTGGTAGTGGTGACCTTCTGCTGATTTAACCCCTTCGATGCTCATGACGAGCTCAGCTCGTCATGAGGTATACCTCTAGGGTGCTCTTGACGAGCTCAGCTCGTCATGACCACACCCATTAACATTATGGCCCAGCACAGCAGAGGGATATCTCAAGCATCCAAGGTGTTAAAGATGGGTGGCCTGCAGCTCACTCGATTCACCGGGCACAGTTACAAGTCGTAAATCACAATAGTGCCAGGACGCTCTCTTCGGAATGACAGAGTGCTCTACAAATCCCAAATTCATTATTTCATTCATTCATACAGTTCCTCTTAGCAGAAAGTTTGATTGTCACAATTAGGGCTGCCATTACTTCAAACAACGAAAGAAATGTGCCAAGTCATCATCATCATAAATCTTTATTCTGTTATGATTATACCATAAACAGAGCATAATAACATGATACATGCATATAGGAAAGGTAAAAAGAGCATCAGTCACTCAATATAAATAGGAACCATAAAAATGATAAAAACAGCAAGTGAAGGACCCCTCAAAAAATAACAGACCTAATATTGGAATCCCCCAATAGCAGCAACACATTTTATCGGATCTGAAGTGCCTAGTCTCAACGCAGCTCACAGAAAGTAGGAGACAGCAAATATAACATATACATTGGGTAGGAGCTGAAGGAACATAAGAGCATATGCCCCTGTACCATAGGTTTTATCAGGTCTCTCATATTTTTGTAAAACTTTGTGATCTAAAAACTGGGCCCTCACTATTTTCAGCTCCAGAGGGCACAGGGATTGGGAGTTATAAAAATATATCCTCCCTGCCCAGGCTATTAAAATCTATCTTCCCATAAGCAACCCAAGGAATTTTATGCACATGATCAGGGGACAAATAATCAGAAAGAATCTGCCTGTTCAATTGAGCTGCCGCCCCATTACAGATCTTGATCCAACATAACAAGTGTCTAAGAGCATTTGTGTCTCCTATATTTTGTATACCTAGCTCATCATGAAAGGAGAAAGCTGCTGTGTTTTTGGAGACCTGCAACATAGGTCTTAAAACATATTTTCGGCAGTCTGAATGTTGTCAGTTCTCGTCTGAATGTTGTCGGTTCTCCTGTATCCCCATACCTCACTGCCATACAAAGCATTGGTAACACATTCCGCTTGATACATCTTAACTAAAATGCTGGAGGGCACCAAGCCCAACCTCTGGGCAAAACTGGCCACTGCACCTATGGCCTTAACATTCTCATCTTTCCTCCCCTCAATCAGGAGCTTCCAATTTTTATTCACATTGAACAGCACACCAAGGTATGAGAAAACCGGGGCTTTAACCAGAATATGATTTCCTACCTTTATGGTTTTTGAGCTGGTGGACTGCAGGCCAACTACCATGACGTATTATTATGTAAAATATACAGCAAGATCAAACTAGCCATAAAAGCAACAAACATATCAATAATGCCTGCAGTATCATGCAATCTGTGCCTTGAGAACTGTGTCATCGGCATACAATAAAACTGCAAGGGATCTTATCCCTACCCGTGGATAGCCCGCCTTCACTGAGAGAAGGGCTTGTTCCAAACCATTAATATAAAGTGTAAACAAAAAAGGAACAAAATAAATCCGAGGAGAACTACCCTACTAGTTCTAAAGGTCTGGGTACAATACATGTCCTGAGGGTACTGCACCGAGGGCGAGGTGTGGGCAAGTAGATATAATATGAGAAGCTCAATATCTGGATCCACCCCCACCGCATGAAGCAGGCCCTACAACTTGCGATCGACCCTGTCTAAAGTGGATGTGAGGTCCATAATTGCAAAATGAAGTGATTCTGGTTGGGCAACAGTGTACCTATTTACGATTGGATATAAGTTCAGATATGAAAACATAAACAGGGGTTGGAGGGTCTAAGGGAATTTTAAGACCTGCCCAGGTTGTCATCCCCTAATACACATAATGAAACTACAAAAAAACCTGGGGGTCTAAACAACAAAAGAGACAAGCATGTACTCAAAGAACCATAAGAAGCAAAGAGTCATCAAAGTACTAATTAGAATAACTAAATGGTCTTTTATAAAGTTAATAGTCCGACGCATGTAACCACTAGCAAAAGTAGGTGAGACCCAAGATCCAAAGAGGGATTACCATCAAAATCTTGTCAGTGATCTTATTTTCTCATCTGGTCATCCACAGGGATGGATTGGGGTGTCTCTAGATCATTGAGACTACTTCCAGATCCTCCTGGTAGGACTGGGGTCGTCAAGCCCACAATCGCTTGTTGACCATGGGTGGGATCACTAAATGGGACCAAGTGCAGTGCAAAGAGTGAAAGTGTAAAGAAAGTGAAGTTAAAATGGAATAGAGAACGAACAGTAAGGTAACTTTAATAGCTGTAAGCCTCTTTCTGTTTAAAACCAGAACAGAGCAAAAACTCAGTATAAACAAATGACTGCTTAGGGGCCGACATGTTTCTGCCAAACAGGGGGGTTACTCCCTTGGCTTTCTTCAGGGCCTCTGTTCTTGAAAAAACTTTTGCTACTGCTAGGGCAAACCACAATCAAAATTATAAAGAAATTAAATACAGTGACATCTTAAAGGATATATATTTCTATTCCTCCATGTCAGCTGGTGTATCAATCACCCTTCTTGACAGGGGAAAATACCTCACCTCACCTGGACCAAGCTCAGGGTAAGGGAGGCCACGCTCTCTCCGTCGTTGCCCCGAACTGTGTCTGAGGATCGGGGTTGAAGTCCCCCAACAATAAGAGCAGTTTACAGGGATCAGGACCCTCTCAAAACACTCCAGCGCTTTCCTTTGCCAAGTCAATACGAGCAAGTAGATGTCTTCATTTTATCTTAATGTAAACATGGCCTGAAATTTCAGGGGTGCATTTTAGGCCCCTCCAGCCCTTGATGTCAGGAGGCCGGCCTTTCCAGTGGCATTGCTAGGCACTTTGCCACCCCGCGGGCCCGCTCTGAGCAGGGGTGCTGGTGTTTAATTTTCTTTTTGCCGGCCTGCGACAAACTCATGCAAGAGCGGGGGCAGCGCTACCCCAAAACTCATGCCACCCGGGCGGACTGCCCCCCTGTCCTCACCTTGCTACACCACTGGGCCTCTGTGCATTAACACATGCACACATTCAAGTGTGTAGGACTGCACACATCTTTGCACGGTTATCGGTCTTCTCAGGATGAAGGTCAGGAACAACAGAACTGTATCTCAGTCACAGCTCACAGCAGCATTCCAGGATGACTTCGGCTGGAATTGAACCTCTCACTAACTTCAGCTTGGACATTGTTTAAATAATAAAATGGCAAGCTTATCACACTGTGCCAAAGGTCAGAGCACCTTTTTACTTTGGGGAGAAATAGTTGTCTCCAACAAACAAAACCAAAACGAGGCATCATGTTCTCAATTGTGCTACCCTGGAACTAAATGTGCAGACTACAGGACAACAATGCCTATCAAAAATAAATGTGTGCACGAGCCATTCTCGCAATGGAAAAACGTGTACCGCCATTAGAATATGATGTTAAGTTAAAACAAGAAACTAAAATGGAGACTAAATGTAGGCTACATAATAATTTATTCTGAAACCTTAGGGCTGGGAGTTACCAGGCTCTAGAAAAATCTAGAAGGGTAATTTCTTGATATTTTTTCTGGTGTAAATTTGAGATCCTTGCTTTGATGGCCTCATTCTGTCACCTTGTAGCCACTGAATTACAGGCCTGTCAACCCTCTTGATGTGGTGCTCTGCAAACTCTGAAGGCAAACCAACAGATATTTGCATAGGTCCAAGTGTTGTGTAGTTCCTATAGAAAATATACAGGATCTGTGCATTTAGACAACATACACTGTAGGATTGGTGTCAGACGAACTCTGATCACCCCCACCGGGTATGTTGGCCTTTTTTGTACCAACTAGCTCCAAGTGCCACTAGAATCTCCTCTTACCAAGTCAACCATCGAACATGACAACCCTGATCCCTCAGGACTGTGGAAACAATATACTACCTTTCGGCCAGTCACTCATGCTAACTTAGTCTGTCTCCGAGAGATAAACTGAATAAAACAAGCTGGGCATTTTCAATAATCATTTATTGAACAGTTGTTATTCTGGTGTAGAATAGATGCGCTGCAACCACCGTTAGACGTATAAGATATAAATGATTAACAGTACTATAAAGGTAAAAGGATGGTATAGGTCTACCATCTTACTAAAATCATGAATACATTCAAGTATAAAAACACGATAAAAGATGCGTACTCATACTATGCCTCCCTATCTAGATGTACCAAAGTGTACCTAGCATGGGTGTAAGTGTTAAGCCAAGAATTCCTCTAGGATTCAGTCAACCCCATTACCTGAAGTGAAGCTTTTGGACCCAATCCTGGTCTCGAGCTGTACACCCCGCAAGGGATGTTAGACCACTGCGAGCTGGAGTATCTGCATGCAGGAACCTCAGCTTCTCTGGTCAGTGTGTGTAAGACTCGATCTCCTCTAGCTATCTTAGCAAGATGTGATGTATATATACCCATAGGTCTCCCCAGGATTCCTATCTTGCTGTAGTACTGTGTCAGCCTAAGGATGGCGTCGGGCATGAACTTTGTACATAGATTTTATACAGGAGATGGCAGTCCTGCTGTGCTTCCAAGAACCCTCATGCATAATGCATGAGATTTCGGATTAGGGAAAACCTGCATTCAGAATGCAGTGTAATATCGAGGTAAAAAGGTCAGTCTCTGTAAACCGTGACAAGTGTAATGTAGGCAGAGAATATAGGTGAAGGGTAACTAGTTTACTGAGGCCTATATTATAGTACCTGTATGGAATATAATACAAGTAAGGGCTGCTCTGGAAATTCAGGAAACGTGTCGCCCTTGGAAGGGCAGGTCCTTTGGATAGGACTGTGAGCTGCAATCTATGTGCACTGGAAACTGAGACAATAGAACGAGTTTCATTCGATTGCATTGCACTCTAAAGGCAAAGGAGAGTTATAATTGTTGCCTTTGTGAAAGGGATGGATGACGTGATGAGGGAATGCTACTCTGGTGAGCTCGTAGAATCCTGCTGGCTACAAGTTTACATGTCACTGTGTTTACAATATCATCGGCAAAGCTATTGTGGAGCTCACTTCGCTCAGTGACTAAAAATAGTATTATGCTTGGTTAAGAACGGGAGCAAGATTATTTTATCAGTATTTTTTGTCCAAGATCTAAATTTCCTTCAAATGTTCTGTGTTCGGACATTATAAGGCTTCATATAGGACAGGAAAAAAAAAATAGTTATTGACAACTACAAAACCTATTATCGGCGAATTCTTCGAGGTCACCAAACCTGGCGTTTTATGGCTTTCCTTAGATTAGCACTCAGTCGGATTAAATCTGTCACAGGCCTTCATAGGTGGAGAGTTACGTGCATATGTGTAAGGGTGAGGGTTGGGGGCAATAATTAGGTATAGCGCACAGGTCACAGGTCAGAGAACCTCTTGGAAGGGACATTTGTCAACGCACAGCATCAACCAAGCTCATTAGCCATCATTCATGTTTCGAGGATATAGAGAAGGAAAAAATATTCACATTGCTGAACAGTATCTCAGTATGAGTCATATTTTGCCTAGAAAGGGCGAGCCTTGGTTTCTGTTTTGGAAAGTTAAACTTTCTGTGATGCAAGCTTCACATGTGTCAGCTGTCATCATGCTCTCTGCACCACAGCATTTAATACCTTGCATTACACGTCACCGAGATGTCAATATATGAAGCTCTAAAGCCGGCAGGTGTTTTCTGCATTTAGCTTAATGTCTATAAATTTAAACCATGGGAGAAACGTTTTAGTAAAGCATCTATGCATGTTGGGCGTGAGGCTTTCTGCAAGGATCGAATACACAGCACACTGCAAACCCCCTTCTCCTCGTCCATCCACAGAACACCTTCTATCAGGAGGAGGGAGGGGCATGAGGGGGGAATTTACACCAATGAGCGAGCCTTGGGTTTTTTTGCGTTGGAACGCACAGACAGAATCCGCTTGCCGTCGGCTCTAATGCTTTTTTACGAGGCACACGATTGTTTCCACGTTTTTTTCAATGAAGTCCTTCTTTCTGGAAGAAATGCCACCTTGCACGTGTTTGATGAGCTGATGTCAGCCGCTTAGATCCAGCCTGCGCGGCCCCGGGCACTGAAGTCCAAGACTGAAGGTGAGAGGCCGAGGCTGCTAGGCAGCGAGACTGAGCAGGGCTTGCATGCTATCCACAATGTTCCTAAAAAAAACAACAAAAAAAAACTCACTCCCAATTGTCGGCGTGTTTCTTTCAATCTTTTTTTTTCCTTCTTTTTTTTTGTGTTATAATTTTTTTATGGACATTTTGAGAAAATGTTATCATAAGTACAATAAAGTTAATAATAACTTACAATTTGAATGATATGAATCAATATACAAAATATATGGAAAATCAATTGACTTTCCCCTCTGCCTGTCTCTGCTGTCTGAGCGCAACCTATTTACTTTACCTGCATGTTTGCCTTTTTCTCTATTAACTCCTACGAACTACTTAAAGAAACGAATAGATGCTTCGAATAATATCCTTGAGAGAACAAGGCTAACCTTAGTAACCAACAATAACTGATAACCACTGAATTCTCCAGTAACCTTATAATTCCAGACCAGCATGGTGCTTGGCAGATAAAACGCTTCCAAATATAATTCAATACAATATTTTACAACTAATTCCACTGCACAAAATAATATCTGAAGTGACATTGAATTGTTTTGAAAAAAATCTAGTTAATTATATTTCTCAAGGAAATATTGATTTTAATTGTTTGGCAATAACTTAATGCACGAGAGCTCGGAGAAATCCCGTTCTCTACACTAATAAAGGGAATGCTTTGAATCAGAGCGGGTAATTGGTACAAGAACTGGCTCGATCGAGGCACTCTAACTGATGTTTGGGGTAGAGAGGTACCAGACATGATGGTCAGGCAGTTTGTTAGGTATCTTTTAATTGGGTGGTAGTGGGAAAGAAAATGTATGTTTTTTCGGATTGTGGGAGTTAGAATATGTTTGGGGCTGAGTAAGGAAAATGCCATGGTGCAGATAAAAATAATGTGTGAAGGGTCCTGAGTGCATATCAATGTAAATGATCTTGGTATGCCCAGTACAGGTTGGGACAAAAGGCACCAGTAGTCAAAAAGCAGAGTGCTGAAATTCATTAACAGCATTGTATTTCTATTTAGGAGGCACTCCACCAGGGCCGGACTGGCCATTCCCCGGTAGGCCACTAGGGTGGGGGCCGGTTTTGGGCCACTGGGTGGCCGTTTTTGTTACCGTAGGTTGGCAGTTTCGGCCCCCTGTAACAAAATCGGCCGAAACCGGCCATCGCAAACTGCTTGGCTGCACTCTCCCTCACATCGGGGGGGGGCCAGCTGAGCTGTTTGCCAGGGCCGGTTTCTGTTCCCAGTCCGGCCCTGCACTCCGCTATTGAATTGGGCCATCGCAGGACTAGGCCTGGGAGGAACTTGTGAAGTTTCACTCTGTGGAATTCTGTGGAGTTACAAAAAACTCAGAGAGATTCCACTGAATTCCACGAATAGGCAGAAATAGGCATGTCCCACTGCTCGCACTGTGATTTATCAGCAGGAGCTCATTCTGCTCTGGAAAATCAGCACAAATGACATTACACTGTGCATCAAAGGGCACAGGTTCTCAAGTTCATTTTGTTGTCACTCGAGTAGATTTTCTTCTTGAGTGGCAACTTTCTGACTGAGAACGATCACGACTGTCCGCGTTGATGAAATCTCACCGGGTGCTCTCCTAGTGACCAAAATCTTCACTAAGAGACATCAAATCAGGTTCGCCAACTTACTGGACGTGAGGAGAAATTTGCCACGTGGAGGGTGGTAGGATTTGGCAAGAACTATGTGTTACAGCATAACATGGAGTTGCCAAAATTCCTCCAATTTCGCAGGCGGAGCCAAATATATTGCCCACCCCTACATAGGACCCACAAGAGTGTGGAGTCACAGATTGCATGCAGACTCATGTAGGCCTTCATGGGTCCCTCGAGGGTTAGATGCAGTCAATAACTGCAACCATTGATGGACCCTTCTAGGGTCTCAAAGTGCGTCTGGGAGGCATACTGTGCATGCAACATTTCAGAGGTTGTGCACTGTAAGAAACAGGAGTATATGTTAAGTGGCTGAGAAACTTCCTCAAATAACAATCACAATTCTTGTCAGGGTGAAAAACTAAAGTCACTAATTAAACCTGTGCTTAACCCTCTTGTAACTTGCCAAAAAGCAGTTTGTTTAACATAGAGGCAACATGTAAAATATTTATGCAGCACTCAAATAGACTGAAACACACAATAAAACCAAACCCAAGCCAGTTTAGAAATACTAGAGAATACTTTAATGCATAAAATCGCACCAAAAAGCACAAAGCGATAACCGTGGTTCTCTGGTCACTTTAGGCAGGATCAAAGTCAAAGTCAAAAATTAAGGCCGACTGCGATGGAAACGGGGTTGGATATATGGACCAAAAAAGTTTCCAAGTCCTGGATCATGCAGTTTGGGGACAGGAGTAGTACACTCTAACCTTCAGAACTCACTCAGAACCTGGTGGTCACCACTTAGGGCTTAGGACTCACTCCAAGAAAGGCCTGCAGCAGGGTCTAGGGCAGGTCCAGTTGTTCTGATCAACTGGACAGTCGTTGGGAGCGGCCTCTGGGAGCTTGCTGTATCCCTATAGCTGTAAAAGACTGTCAGGCATCTGACCCTTGAAGCCAATTCTGACTTCTGAGTTCAAGTCAAGCATGTCCAGTCTTTCTTCAGGTTCTTCAGACAGCAGGGTAATCCTTCTTCTGATTTTCCACCGATCCAGAAGTGTTCTGAGGAGAGGTCTGTGGGGTACAATGTATGCCCAGTGCCAGCCTGTGTAGGGGAGGGCAAGCCTTTGTCCTCTCTCTTAACCATTTCTGGTCAGTTCCTCTACTGCCACTGGGTTTGCTGCCAACCTGACTAGAGCGATGAAGGACAGGCAAGCTGCATCTCCCAGTGACAGTGTAGGCCTCCTTTAAAGACAGGAAAGGGCTAAACACAGCCCCCAGACCACCCTTTGAAGTTCAGGCAGGGGATGGATAGAGCCCCCTAGGCCATCCTGCTCAGGAGAATAACACCCAATCCCTGATGGCCTTTTTGTCCACTGTTTGGGAACACTACGCATACATCTACAGGGGATCCAAGAGGGGACAGGTGACATTGTACTCTGACAGAAAGGCACATTTGGCTTCAGCAGGAAAATTACAACATTTAAAGGTGTAATTTCCAAAATAGTAATAAATAATCCGACTTTGCCATTGAGTTGGATTTTAAATTACTATTCAGATGAGTCCTAAAATAACTTTTCTAGCTACTCACAAACTGAAGTTCAGCAACATAAGCTGTTATAATATAACCCAGTTTTTTTCTATGGGAGGGCCAGGCTGCAACAGTGAAAAACAACTTTGAAGGTTTTTCTCTGTCAAGACTTGTAAAACGTGAAATATATGTCCTACTTTTTAAATGCCATGAACCCTGCCCTATGGCCATTTCGCGTCTACCATAGGGCTGACTTATAAGTACTAAGAAGGAATGATTGGGTCAGGATAAAGGTTTATTTTGTCAGGTCAAAATGGCAGTTTAAAAGTGTGCACACACATGCCGCCAGGGTAGACCTGAAGACTTGTTTTACAGGGCTTCTTTAGTGGGTGGCTACAGTCCACTTGTAGCATTTAATTGACAGACCCTAGGTGCATATAGTACCATATACAAGGGACTTGTGAGTAAATTAATTGTGCCAATAAGGTGTATGCCAATTTTACCATATTTAAAAAGGAGAGAACAAGCACTATACCCCTGGTTTGCAGGGGTAAGGTAAACAGAGTCCAACGGCTAACAAAAACAGGGTCGGCTAAAAAGGCACAAATCATAGGGAGTAGCACACAAAAGATGGCAGTTTCCAACATGATTGTTTATGTTATTCCCATGTGCATATTTGACCGTGTGGATTCTTTCATAAGATGAAGCATTGGCAATCCCAGTTAGCCCTTGAAAGTTGTTTGCTGAACCTTTTGCTTTGCCACTGCTTGTTGCAGAAAAAACAGGATTTTTGTCAATGATGAACAGCATCTGCAAATACAATAAAGACAAAATGTTGGTCCACTGTGATGACGTCTGTGTACACAGGTGTTGCCATGCATGCGCAAGTACTCATCATGACGCAGACAGCCATCCTAGAGATCCTGGAGTGGTAAATTACAAAAATAAAAAGTGCAAAAAAGTGCATCATAGCACAAATAGTGACCTGGAAACGAACTGCAGCTGCTACACACTTTGAAAAAAACATTAAAGAACAGGAGGTGTGGGAAAGCAATGGAGAATGGGACAGAGAATCCAGCTCAACAACGAGCAGGGGGTAAGCAACAGTGAAACTAAAAAAGGGGGTGATAAAATGTAAGAACAGCCAAAAACTTCAAGCAAAAACGGGACGGCCAGAAAAAGGAACTGATGAGCTAATGGGGGCAACAAGGAGAGTGTGGGTGTGGATGTCAGAATGGAAGCAGTCTTCTTAGGAGAAAGCAAGAAAATACATGTACCCCATGGGATGTTGAGGAAAAAAAGAAAAAAGTAGTTTCTGAAAAAGCAATGGAGTGATACAAATTCTCCAGTAAGAAACACTGTAAAACACCTATGCCCTAGGGAAGAGGGAAATACCAGAAACAAAGGAAAGTGTCATCAAGTAATGGGCAAGTATTAGAAGGTGGTTCAGACCATCTGAGCCACCCAGATTTTTTGCTTTTTTAACACTTAATTGTGAGCTTTTACTGTGGGAGAGCCTCATAAGCTGGGACTCACCCACAGTGAACTTATGATGAAAGCGACTGCATGTGGAATTTTAAGGGTGTTCCCCTGGTGAGACTTGCCTGCTGCGCTACAGCTGGAGTAAGGGGCACCGGGCTGGTTACATGCAGACACAGGTGTACCTGCAGATGCACAAGTGTAAGGGCTGCACAGGGGAGATTCCTGGTGTGCGCAGCCCAGGAGAAGCTACAAAGTGAATGGTGTGCAGGACTTACGCAGAGCTGGGTGGTGACATGGAATAGGCTTTCTACAATGGGAAGAAACATCTGAGAGAAAGCCAGTGTGCTTTACTGTTTTCACTCCATTACTCTCCTATGAGGATGGGCAGCACATGTGCTAGTTTCAGTTTCCTAGGGCCTACAAATTCCAGACACGCAATGAAGTCCACTGTAACTTGACAGTATGAGATGCTCAGTCAGGGTTATGTGTCCACAGGGCAGGTGTACCTATTTTAATGCTTATTGAGATGATGGGATGGTGCCAGTTGTCAAGGTCCTCGCTCCAGGATGTGTTAACCCACTGCATTAGGGGCAAGATGATGTGCAGACAAGAGAGTGGTGGTACTAGACCCCACTCCCACCCCCCTTGCGGGAGGGATGGAGATGTTATGCAATGTCACAAAGTAATTCCAACAGCTTATGTATATTTGTAAGTTGTGTGTGTTTAATAAATGTACTCTTACTTTTATAAAGAAAAGTGCAGATTGGACAATCAAGTATTGAGTGTTATTTCTGCGCACCTGTAACGGCGATTACTAGCCCACACCAGCACCCTTGAGTAAGCCTTAGACTGCTCTGCAACGCTGCCCTCTGAGAGTCAAGCGTTACAATAGGGTATTTGGTTCCTAGTGAAGGACAAATGTGACATGTCATTTGTGCAGGCCTCACAGATACTGGCTCGTTTTCCAACAGGAAGCAAATGAAAAAGGCAAGAAATCCAGTCAAACATGAGCACTGGGTGGTCCTAAAGCGCACTCTAAATATTTGTATAGTACACAATAGGTCCAAAATGTTCATTTCGTCCAGGACCCAGTACAATTGAGGGAATACCTGCTTATCACATGGGCACATTATCTTTGTGATTGAGAGATGTCTGGTTCAGAAAGAGCAATGCAAAAGAAAAAATCAACAGCCCGTTCAGTAATACCAATTTACTTCATGTGCAAATAAGAGGCATGCACAACTTTTAGGCTAGTGGGTGATTTGGATGATACAGCACAGTGTATTTCTTAGCTGTTTGTTTAAGATGGGAGGATAGGTGCATCATAGCAATGTCTTGAATAGAATAGAGAGAGGAAACAACAATTGTGCCCAGCCAGCTATGAATGTTAACCATTAGCTGTTGAGGATAATCCCACCACAGGGCTGAGCGCTTTTTTGATGTTTGGGGCACTTCATAATTATTTTCCCACAAAAAGGGACACAGCTCAATATTGCCTCATTTTTTCTCCACATGCTGGGAGTACCCCGGGTTTATGGATTTCTCTAGTGGGAACCATGAAAATACCCAAAATATACCTTCTTTTTTTCACAAATGAGAAAAAAGTGCTGAGCATTTTTTTTCCAAAACTTGCATCTACAAAAGGATTACTGTGCTAAGATCCCCATCTCCTAACCTTCAAGAACAAGCAGATTTGTAAAGAAAGATTTTATACCACAGTTTTTGCATTTTTTCTAAGCAGAAGTCAAGTTTTGTTCTACTTTTTATGGTTTCAACCTACTTGCAGGTTGTGGTGGTACTGGATCACTGAAATAATATCGACTACCAAAATATCGACTACCCAAAATATCGAGGAAAAAATATCTACAACCAAAATATCGAGTTTGTATGTACAAACAGGTAAGTACAAAAATATCGAGTACAAAATATCGTTTACAAAAATATTGTTGTAAAAAATATCGACTTTACTAAAAACAATGTTTAATTGCATTAATATAAAAAATTAATTACTAAAATATAATTAACAATACTTAAAATAACTTTTAATAATTAAATAATTAATGAAAGTAAAAAAATAATATTTTTTTAATCATATTTCTTAAAACATATATATATATATATAGTAACAAAATTTAATTAAATAATAGGCAATATTGTATATGTACCCCAAAAACCCAAAAATGACCCTGAACCCTAAAAATACCCCTTTACCCAAAAACTAAAAACTGACCCTGAACCCTAAAAATACCCCTTTACCCAAAAACTGAAAACTGACCCTGAACCCTAAAAATACCCCTTTACCCAAAAACTAAAAACTGACCCTGAACCCTAAAAATACCCCTTTACCCAAAAACTAAAAACTGACCCTGAACCCTAAAAATACCCCTTTACCCAAAAACTAAAAACTGACCCTGAACCCTAAAAATACCCCTTTACCCAAAAACTAAAAACTGACCCTGAACCCTAAAAAGACCCCTTTAATTTAACATAATTAGCAATTAATCAATTAAATTAAATTAATTACCAATTACATTTTAATTAAATACCATATATTATTTAATTACCAATTAATTAATTATTACTACCAATTAATAAATTTACATATTTAATTAATTATAATTAAATTACTTCCCACCCTATTCCCCTATAAACCCACAACCCGCTACAGAAAATACATTATTTTAATTTACATATTTAGAAATTAATCAATTAAATTAAATTAATTACCAATTAAATTTTAAATAATTAACATATATTATTTAATTACCAATTAATTAATTATTACTACCAATTAATGAATTTACATATTTAATTAATTATAATTAAATTACTTCCCACCCTATTCCCCTATAAACCCACAACCCGCTACATAATAAAATTACACAATAATTAAAAAAATCATTAATTAAAAATAATTATAAAATAAAATGACACTTTTCACACATATTATTACATAAAAACACTATAAATAATTAAATATTATTTTAAAAACTATATTTTTTACTATCTAGATTATATACTTGGATATTTTCACTGTCTATATTATTTACAGTCGATATTACTTCACTTACCTTAAAAACGATATTTTGGCTGTCGATATTCTGTCTAGTCGATATTTTGTCCAAACGATATTTAAAACTCGATATTCTGTCCAAACGATATTTTGGAGTCGATATTATGTCTGTGCACCGGTGGTACTATGTGTGAAACCCATGGATAAGCTCTGAAAGCTACACATTTCCGTAAACTAGACAAAATTCTGAATTCAGCATGGGGTCATTTGTCTAGATCGGTCAAGGTATTCCCAAAGACACTAATAGTTGCAATCATAAAGAATGTAAAAAAATAGAAATAGCGGACTCTCCTTTCATCTGTAATATTTTTGCCCAAATGGCTAATTTACAACAGCAATATCCTGCATGTCTGTCAGGCTATTCTGGTCACAGCGGTATATAACATTGGTTATTCATCCACAAACTCGCAATACCAAGGACCAACAACTAAGCTCAAGCTTAAAATGATTTTTCATTGGGTACCAACCAAGCAGCAATTCATAAGGTATAGTCAAATGAATGACAAATGGGTATGAAGCAAATCTATGTATTTTTTAAATGATCACATGATCCTCAGTTTAGGAATAGTGGCCGTTGGTACAACTCTGAATTTGGGGTTACCCACACTATCATGTGGTTCAGAGTGCATTTTGGAAAATTAGTTATTTCTTGCACCCTAGCTTACATTTAGAAGCCAAAAATTGAGCAAAATTAAATTGATGATAACATATCTTCTACTGTTCTGTGTTCCCACTCTTTTCCCTATAACAAATGGTGCACCCCTTGTCTGACAGGGCCTATTCCTTGCAACAGGAAAGCCCCCAAAACATGGGAAATAGCATTTTTGTCATGAAAATTACCCTTTTGCACAGTGTGGGCAGCTGTGGAATTTGGGCCTGAGCATAGCCACCACACTAGGATACCAACCAAAGCCAGACGTTTATAATTAGACATCCAGGGGTGACCAGGGTGGTGGATTGCATGGATCACGCTATGTTTTCCTGCCCATGTTGCACCTATCATACAGCATTGCCAGGCTCCAAAAATGGTGCCCCTCTTGTCTGGCTTTAGCTAGTGCCTATGAAAGAAACTGATCAATATGGGGACCATGAGAGACCATATTGACTTTGTGTGGTACCTGTTTTGCTCTCTTCCAGTCACAGGCACTAGGCCCAGCCATACAAGTGGATTACTATTTTGGGCCATTTTGCCCTGGTGTCTAGGGGGCTTTTTGCCCACCAAGCGGTACAGAAGAGGGGTTAAACTTCCCAATCTGCCCTCTGGGAAAGGCCCCAATTCTCCCACAGGGGGAGGCAGAAAGACTGATGTGCCTATTTTGGGGTTGGGGCATGATCCAATGTCTGGGTGAGTTAACTCCTCCCACTCTCACCCCATGAGGTCAGCAAGACTGTTATGCTCTGTGTGGGGGCAAGGCCCGATGCCTGAGTGAGACGCCCAATCCCTTTTTGTTTTGCCACTTTTTCTCCTGGTGTATAGGCGTTTTTCTGACCCCCTTCCCGCAAACCCCCTGGCAGGGACTGACTGGGGGTAAAGCACCCAATTCACTCCCTAGGGGGGGGGTGTTAGGAAAATTATTGCACCCTTTCTGGGATGGGGTTTTGCCCAGTGCCTGGGAAGGCTGCCCGCACCCCTTCTGTTCTTTATTATCCAATTAATGCCTAGTTTGGAGAACTTTTCAGAACAAAACCTATGCTAGACTCATGTTCACACACTTGTACTAAGGAGCAAAGGTATTTGCGTAGCATTTGGCAACAAAATTCTGCATCGGCGCGAGAGAGAGGGAAATAGAGTTCCATATCTCTGAAGATATGGCGCTCTCCTGACCCTCCTTGTCTTGCAACGCAGTGCAGCATATTTGGGTGTTGTGCCTCGTTGCATGAATTTTTTGTAAATCTGGTCCTTAATCGTTTTTGGAAGGAATGGCAGCAGAAAGCTTGGCTTTGTTTATAGCACAACTGTTGGTTCCTAGGTGCTATAGGTAAACACTTTCACCAAATCAGCTGGGGATAGTCAAACCCATTTCAACTGCAGCAATGACTACCTCCTCGCTTCTGTGTATTTCCACCAAACTACCCAATTCCTTGCAACATCTTGAGAGCATACCACTGGAGAACCATTACATTCTGTAACTAATCATGCATGAAAAGATCGATTTCAGACCTATAAAAAGTGTCAGCGTTCATCTTCAGTTGTCTGTTTCACTGCTTTTATTAGTATTTTGTCATTGCATGGCATTCCCTCTAGATGACAGATAAAATATTCAGGGCATTTTTCTGTATTATATTTTTGTGACCAGCATCATTTACCCTGCCGAGGTGACATTTTTGCATGTTTAGTAGTCACATTGACAACCTGTCTTTTAAAAACGAAAATTGGTAAAAATGTATAATGTACATTACTGGTTTAAAGTAGTAAAACATTGTCTTTCTTGTCTTTTCTTGCTTCTTACAGATAGGAAAAAAGAGCAATCCAGATGGGGTGCAGATGTTGTCGAATGATACAATGGTAGAGTAACATAAATGAACAGCTATGCCAATTCATTGCTTTCCAATCGTGACTTTAGGTTTCCAAAGGAGGTTGTCCTGTTGGATGGAAGAGGAGGCAATAACACCTTTCCCTTTTTTACTGAACCATAAGTGCTTCTTTCCCTGCTCGTGTGGGCTTACTGCAGAATGTGAAGAGTGTACTCCCCAGAGGCTTTTTTAAATCTTTCAATTGAAAACAAGTTGCATCCTCAACGCATATATTATCTACTTTCACCCGCATTGCAATCATACTGCTAGGACCTGAGTTACCCGCTAGGGGGATCAGTACATTGCTATTTTCACAGATTACCTGCATTTTATCGGCGGAAATGGAGCTGCATATAACCAAATCGCTACAAAAAGTTCATCTTGAGTTAGACAGTATTGTATACATTTGATATTTAACAATCTAGGCAACCATAAGAGACAATCAAAGAAGTTTTAATAAATGGAAGGGAATTAAGCTACAAAATGTTTGTAAAGAAAACAATTTATTAAGAGTTAAAAAGAACAATATCACATTCACAGATTTAATATGTACGTTAAAAGAGTGTAGTTTAAACAAACTAGACTTAAAACAACAATCTATAAATCACATGGCATGAATCACAATGCAAATGAGAACATATATAAAGTTAAAAAACACTGGAAGTGGCAGATTGGTACTCTACGCGCGTTTCGGCGGCCAGCGCCTTCTTCTGGAGTAGCCACAAAAAGTTTCTAAAAAAATAAATAAATATAGACAGAAATAAGGATTACACACATAGGTAAATGACTTTACAACAAGAGAACAGTTTACAGATTTTACAGTAGCTTAAGAATTGAACCTTCCTATTTAAGATAGTCACAAAATAATGACAAATCTTATCAAATTTTTTTGGCCCGTCTTTAGAACAACTAGGACCAGAGGTAACTACTTTTGAATTGGTAGTCCTAAAAAAACTAGACCAGGCCCTTAGATTTATTCCTAAACCTATCTACAATTTAGATAAGGAAGAACATAAAGCACTGCTAAGCATTTCTTCTAACAAAGATTTAACGATTAAGAGTTATGACAAAGGAGGTGGTATCGTTCTCATTGATACCACCCAATATGAATTAAGCATGCTTAAAATGTTGGATGACAGAGCATTCTATAGTCCAGTGCAATCGTATTCCGTTTCAAATCTATCTAAAAAAATACTGTCCTTGACAAAAATAGCCCTTGAAGACGGATTAATTAGTATCAAGGAATTTGACTTCCTCAATCATAATTCTGGTAAAATTGCATGTATATATGGGCTCCCCAAAATCCATAAGAATCCACACGATCCGCCCTATCATCCAATAATTTCCACAATAGGTACTGCCACAGAACCATTATCAAAATATGTAGATAACTATCTAGGCCCCTTTATTCCAAAAATTAAATCCTATGTTCGTGATACAGGTGATATGATAAGAAAGATAGAGTGATTAGCCTTCAATTCCAACCAAGACCTACTCGTTACTATGGATGTAGAATCCCTATATAGTAATGTTCCGTTAGCAGAGGCAATGAAAACTACCTCCTGGTTTATTGACTTACACAATATACCCTGCCCTAAAACTTTCTTAATGGCATGCTTAGAAATTGTCCTAACGGAAAATTATTTTGAGTTTGGATCCAATACTTACCACCAGATCAAAGGTGTAAGTATGGGCGCTTCGGTGGCACCATCCATTGCAAATATATTTATGGCAGCATTCGAGGATAGGTACATCGACAATACTATAGCCCCCTTCTTTGAGTCCGTCTCCCATTGGTCTAGATACATGGATGATATCTTCTTTGTCTGGACCGATGGGAGGGAGACCCTAAATGAGTTCATCCTATGGATGCATGCAGCGGACCCCAATCTGCGTTTCACATCGCATATTAGTTGTGACAAAGTTGAATTCCTGGACATAGAAATAATAAATGATAGAGGCAGTCTGATTGTTGATCTACATGTCAAACCTACAGCCAGGAATACTCTTTTACACTACAATAGCTTTCATCCAAGATCACAAAAAGACAGCATCCCTTTCTCCCAATTCCTGAGAGTTAGGCGCAATTGTACCAATTTAGCTGATTTTGACCGACAAGCTTTAATCATGAGAAGTAAATTTATTGAGAGAGGCTACCCTCACCGGCTGGTGAGACATTCTTACAAGCGTGCCCGTTACTACGATCGGGACTGTTTACTTATAACCAACCGTCCGAATCCAAAAGATCAGATTGTTTGTATAACAAAACATTCCACCATTGATGCCAAAATTAAACAAGTAATAAATTCAAATTGGCATATTTTAAACAGCAATTGCCCCTCTGAACAGAAACTGGCCAAACTTCTCTTCGCTCATAAGAGAAACAAAAACATAAAAGAATATATTGTCCACTCTCGTTTTAATAAAACTACAAATGGAAGAAACTTGATGCAAAGGTCAATTGTGACAAATAATCCAATCAAAGGAACTTTTCCTTGTTCCTCTTGCTCCTCTTCTACCAACATTTTGAGAGGAGAAGACTTTATACACAATGGACACAAAACATCTGCAAAAGAAATGTCCAATTGCAGATCTTCGAACCTGATCTATTTTATACAATGCCCCTGTCTCCTGGGGTATGTAGGAGAAACCTCCCGTATGATTCAGACACGTTTAAATGAACATCGCTCTGCAATTAGAACTAGAAAACTTGCTGTCCCTATGGTAAAACACTTTTTAGAAAAAAGGGCACAATGCTGAAGACTTCTCTTGGCGAGTCTTAGAAAAAATCCACATCTCTGACACAAATGGAGGATCAGTAATAAGAAAGAAAAGGGAGGTGTTTTGGATTTTTGTCTTTAACACCTTCCGCCAGGGGTTAAATTGCGAAATACCATGGGAACATGCCATATGCTAAGTTACCCTCTGTTTGTTAGGTATATCCGCTGATAATAGGATTTTCCCTTGATGCAAATTATATATTCCATATAGTAGCCATTTCCCTATGTTCCATTCATTTTATTCTTTCTCCCATTATGAGCTGTATAGTTTAAGTTGAGACTAAAGAATATATTATCCTAATAATTGAATATTATATTCTTATAGGGCCTGTATTTATTTCATTATATAATTTTTTCCTCCCCCCCCCCCCTTTTCGAATTCCACCAATAATGAGCCTTTTTAAATCTTACCTCGCCTTACAAACTGTTCAAGCAAGAGTAACTCTGGCCCTCCTTTGAATTTTATCAAAAATGAGTCTTTTCCAATTCTTCCTTGCTTTACAAGCTGTTTAAGCAAGAGAACCTCCGGCCCCCCAGTAATCCCAACCCACATCTCACAAGAAATAACCTTACTAGACATCTGCCAGTGGTTATAGTCTCCGTTCCACTGTTAAGCAGAAGAACCCCTTTCCTTTTTCCGTGTTATATTAAATATATCTTGTTCGTAATTGTCCTCCATTCATTTCCATATACCATTGTATATTACTGGGTTTTTTCCCTATCAAATGCCCATTCCAATATTAGCGAATTACTTTTGAAAATTTCCTTTGTTTTTATTTCAAAAATCTCATCTTTAAATCGCTAATCGATAAAAATGCTGGGACTGAAATATACTTTTTCTGTTCCTTTCCTACCCTGTTAACACATGAAACAGCAATATGGAGTCTGTTCTCGGTGGCAGTAGTCTGCCCTGGACTTCTATCTCTTCAGCGGCTCCAGTCCGCTTTCTACTTCTATGTAAAGCACACCTGAGCCACATCTAATCCCCTCCCAACACTATATAAACACCCGCGCAGCCACTTTCAGTCACTTTCTGCTTGTGCACGCTTGCACAAACCTCGAGTCCCGCCGCCGGAAGTAGAGAGCCCTGTTGAATCATTTTGGGTAAGTACACCTTTAGATTAAATAGCACAATCCTAACTCTTAAATTTACCTATTAGCTACATCTCCCATTTCTTTTATTTTATAGACAGGGAGTTATTATAACCTTTAACTAATCATCTCAATTGGAAGAAGAACCACCTTATTAGAGGTAAAACAACAAGAGTTCCCATACAATATTATGTATGTATAGTGATATCCTTTCTTAGGAATATTAAAATAACAGAACCTCAATCGCTTTCTTTGCGCTCCCCTCTTTTTAAATAAATTAAAATTACCTTTTTCTAATTATACAGGGGTTTTGCTCTACCAAATATCTCCACATCAGGAGGATCTCGCTATTTTAAATTACCAAGTATATCCTTCACTTGAATGAATAAGAGGTTCCGGTCGGCGGGATCAGTTATTAACCCTTTTTTTCATACAGGTAACTCATTGAAATTTTCCTTAGAACAACATAATTAGAATAACACGAATTTCCAAATAGAATAATTATAATGATAGATTGGTAGTTTATCCATACTCTCAAATTGAGATAAATGTATCTAACCGATCATTACACTAACTAAAATAATATGGATTCTATCATTCGCTACCTCGCTTAATTTCTTTAGAATAAGATAAGGGTGATAAATAATTTTAAAAAACTCCAATACCTGCATCTCCTGGATTTAAATGAGTTGTAGACTGATTACCTAACAATACTAACCAGCAATGAATCTTTCAGATAATCTGCCTAGGAACCCTTTCATAAAATCACCCTTAAAATACAAAAAGATAGCTCAACTATGATGATATGGCTAGAACAAGATAACAAACCTGGCCTTTTTTCTAAATATCATTTTTATTTCTTGTGATTTTACAGCGTGATATTTTCTTGTTTGGAATCCGTCCATCTAGGAAATAAAATACTAATTTCCTATCTTGACTAGACGTCGCCATTGAGCTTTACACGCTATATCTACATATCATGTAAGTGTCTTATAATTGCTAAAATATATATATATATATATATATATATATATCAATGTCGCATAAAGCTAGGATTAATATAGAAAATAAATTTTTCTTTATACTCTTGTTACCAGACAGCTAGAACCGCTCTCTAAAGAAACTAAGAAAGAAAAGTATTTTCCTTACATAATTACAACAACTTTTTGTAAGTATAGATTATCATTCTAATCTTTTTCTGCCAGTTTTGTTAAAATGCCATCAATATCTACATGGTCTTAAAGAGGGTTCATTGCCCCTATCTATTCTCTCCCACAGGGTCTATTCAAGTAAATTTGTATTACTTTTCCATACTAGTCAGTATTACAAGGAAATGAAAAAAAATTGTTAAGATTTGTCATTATTTTGTGACTATCTTAAATAGGAAGGTTCAATTCTTAAGCTACTGTAAAATCTGTAAACTGTTCTCTTGTTCTAAAGTCATTTACCTATGTGTGTAATCCTTATTTCTGTCTATATTTATTTATTTTTTTAGAAACTTTTTGCGGCTACTCCAGAAGAAGGCGCTGGCCGCCGAAACGCGCGTAGAGTACCAATCTGCCACTTCCAGTGTTTTTTAACTTTATATATGTTCTCATTTGCATTGTGATTCATGCCATGTGATTTATAGATTGTTGTTTTAAGTCTAGTTTGTTTAAACTACACTCTTTTAACGTACATATTAAATCTGTGAATGTGATATTGTTCTTTTTAACTCTTAATAAATTGTTTTCTTTACAAACATTTTGTAGCTTAATTCCCTTCTATTTATTAAAACTTCTTTGACTGTCTCTTATGGTTGCCTAGATTGTTAAATATCAAATGGTTACTTTTCCCTGGTCTAGGAATCTATTTTCTATGAACTCAGGGGGTCCTTGTTAAATATACGGTAGTATTGTATACATTACCACACAGAGTCAGCCCTTTCACATGACTCACATGATTCAGTGGCTTTCTTCTCAATCTCTGGTTTTCCTCCTTCTATGTTTGTCCATCCACTGGAGCATACCTTGTTTACCCTTTATTTTGAGTGGCTTAGGTGTGGCCTTCCATTGCTGACAGTGTGAAACTACTTTTTTTAATTTTGTTTAACCCCTTGTATGCTAATGACGGAACCGCTCCGTCATCAGCTTCGGTGGCGCTGTGCTGATGACGGAGCGGTTCCGTCATGGCCCGCCCGCCGCTCATGCGCGGCGCGAATTCCGCGCCTGCGCGGAGCGTTCTATTGAGCGGGCGGGGCCATGACGGAACCCCTCCGTCATAAGCACAGCGCAACCGACGCTGGTGACGGAGCGGTTCCGTCACCAGCATGTGCCCGCCGCTCTTCCGACCGACCCCTTAGTGAAGGGGTTCATTTTATCAACTGTTTATCCCTCCATGGTAATGCATGTCATGGTTTTCAGATGGTGTTCACTCTTTACTGTGGTGCCCCTCCCTAACTCCCCCCACCCGCCCCCCACCTCTCCGGTTGTCAGCCTTGATGATACCCTGGATGTTCTCATTTCCTTGTCTAACATGTCGGTGTTCCTCCACTGTGTGCCAGTTAATGGATGGTAACTGTGGTGATACACTGGATATTTTTCCTTTGCATTTTCTAGTGCTGCCTCTCTCAATAGTGGTAGTCAATGTTGTTTCATTGCTTTATTTACTTTTAAAATGGTTGGTCGAACATTGGTAAAGCAAGTTGCATTGCATGTTCAGCATTGTCCAAATGAGACTAACTGGCTTTGCCAATGCTTGTTTCAACTTGAAACCATTTTCTCAATTGGAGACCATGCTTGTAGGTTTTTGCCATCACACTCCCTTCTAGCACAAGAGTGACAGACTTGCAACTCTGGCTTTTTATGACAATGAATGAATGTTTTAAAACAATCTCAAAGATGTGTCTTCTCATTCTCGGAAGACATACAAGCTGGCTATGTAGATAGCAAAATGTCCGCTTAACTATTACTGTCTTGGATGCAATATGATAACTTCTTGCTGGCATTTAGATCTCTTCATTGGCTGACATTTGGCAATAAACTTCAATTTAATTCCTCGGTATTGTACACAAGACGTTTCTGATCATTCCTCTTCACCAGAAATACTTTTCAATATTATGTATGTATGTATGTAGGTGTACTTATAGAGCGCGGTACTGTCACCCAAAGGGCATCCTGGCGCTTGAACTTCGGGCGGTCACACTTTTCACTGCTCAAACATTTCTAGGAAGAGATACGTTTTTAACGCTTTCTTGAACGGGAAGTAGTCCCTGTGGCTTCTCAAGGAGAGTGGCAGGGAGTTCCAGAGTTTGGCCGCTGCAACACTAAATGAGCGGCCACCCATCCTGACTCTCTGAAACCTCGGGACCACAAGCAGATGTGCCGAAGAAGAGCGGAGGGGCCGCGAAGCAGAGTACCAGGCAAACATATTCTGCAAGGGCACTGGGCCCTGTTGATGTACTGCCTTAAACACCAGGCACGCCGCTTTATACAGTACACGCAGGTGTAACGGTAGCCAATGTAGATCTCTTAGTGCTAGAGTAGAAGAGCTAAAGTTAGGGCGGAAAAGAGCTAACTTGGCGGCCATATTCTGCACCCGTTGTAACTTCCCCAGCAGATTTTTTGGGGCCTCCAGAAGTGGCGCATTACAGTAGTCTAAACGACTTAGTATGGTCCCGCGAACTACTTCCGGCCTGGCCTGGGCGGGGAGAAGGGGCAGAACTTTACGCAACATGCGTAGCAGCATCATGCACGTAGAAATGGTTTTGTTGACGTGCATGTCAAGCTGTAAATTTGGGCCGAAGATCACCCCCAAATTACGAGCTGATTCCGCGGCCGACACTGGCTCAGGAAAAGTGGCAGGCCAAAAGTTCTCTGGAAGTACCCGCGGGATCCGGTCTATGGAGCAAAAGAGCACCTCAGTCTTTGTGCTGTTAAATTGTAAGGAATTGGCCCGTAGCCAATCCGTTGTGGCTGCCATACAGCGATGAAATGTCTCCAGCGGGACCGCATTGTGTCCTTCCGGCGAAAAGACCAGCTGGGTGTCGTCGGCGTAATTAAAAGCCGAGACACCAAAAGATTTTATAAGCTGGACCAGGGGGCGGAGGTACAGATTAAAGAGTATAGGGCTGATGGCCGAGCCCTGTGGGACCCCCTGCCCTACTTTCCGTGGCTCAGAACGAAATGGGGGGAGCGAGACCAACTGCTGCCGGCTATCAAGATAGGATATCAGCCAGTCTCTTGCTCCCTCTGTGACCCCACACTCCTCCAGTCTCCTGATAAGAGTCCGATGGCAAACCGTGTCGAACGCGGCCTACATGTCGAGCAGCACTAAAAAGGCTGCCCGACCACTGTCGACACGCGAACGAAGATTGTCCAGTACGTTTACCAGTGCGGTCTCCGTCCCGTGCCCAGGGCTGAAGCCGAACTGTGTCTCATCGAACCATCCGATTTCCTCCAGGAAGCCTGAAAGTGAGCGGGTCACCCATTTTTCCATGATCTTAATAGGAAAAGGGAGCAAGGAGATTGGCCTATAGTTGGAAAGACAGGCCGGGTCCAACATTGGTTTCTTGAGCAGAGGTGACACTACTGCTAGCTTCCAACACTCAGGAACAGATGCCAGATCCAAAGACTGGAGGCAGATGGAATACAAAGGCTGGAAAAGTTCCGCGTGGAAAACCTTCCAGAATCGGGAGACAGTGGGTCGAGCGGAGAACCCGAGGACACCGTATGTGCCATGCTGCAGAATTCCTCAAAAGAGGGACAGGGAAAAAGTCTTAGTTGGGGTCGACTAGAGGAGATATCCGGAGCTCCCAAACTAAGAACTAGGTCACTCGGCTGGGGTCGACTGGGTGATCTACTTCAAATAACCCTTAAATCTTCTGCAGCCGATCAATTCCCACTGAGATAAATCTGGAAATAGCAGGAATATGTGCTCTCTCAATCCTAGCAGCTACCCAGAGGTGCACACTTCTCAATCCATGTCTGCACCACTAACTTCTACTTTCTATAGGGATATTTTGAAATCAAATTATTTGCCCAATAAAATACACCTAGCTGCACGTTGGGGGTGTAGATTTCTATCAGTTGAAAAGAGCCATGAGGCCATGTGAAAAGTTGAGGCTGTGGTGTGGAACAAATAACATAAAACAGCCCTGCCAAGTGCCACGCTTCTCGTGTTAGAATAACGCATTTCCAGTCATTTTTCCTGCATTACCGCAATGCCTTGTATTGTCACGCAAAAGAACCCTGTCCTGAAATGTGAGAAATTCGTGCAGTTCCAGTTTCTCACTTTGCTGGGACAGATGCATAAAAGCTGATCTTGTTTTTCAAAGGCCACAAGATGGTGCTGGTGTACAACGGGAGGTATAGGAATCCCAATACATTTATGACTTAGAAATATCCTGCTATCATAGAAACTCATTTGCAAGCCAAACGAACTTCAGAGAATTGAAGACCAGAACACAAATCCCCACACCCGCCTAGTTAATGTAAAAAAAACACCTCCTGCTCAAATCACAGTATCAAACAGATGTGGCTGTCCAGCCGCAAAACAAAGCTCTAAACACAATGCAAAACTTTGTCAGTCTAAACTGCAGTAACAGTGGGAGCTACTTGGAGAACTGTTCGAGGAGAAGATCCCCTCTGGGCCCCTCTCCCATCCTGTAGTCGGCCTTGGGTCCCATGTTGAAGAGAACCTGGACAGACTATCGATTAATCATGAATGATCTGATCATGTAATGAATCTGACTCTTTGCCAACTAGGGAGGCGCAGGCCTGGTTAAGGCAGGGAATCTCTGTTTAATTTTTTGTTTCTCTGCCGTCCCTACCGGGGACAGATGTTCGCCCTAGACAGAGACTAATGCTAAGCTTGGGTCACATTATACTCTTTGCTCGAAAGTGTCACTGATAGTTACTGAATCTCATAAGAACTGCAGGAGTCTGCGTTATGGCCCTGACCATGAAGTGATATTGACTTAGCATGACTGCTTTAAAGTGAAAGTATGTTATGTATATATCATGCATCTGAGTAACTAACATGTTCTGTGCTCTTTTTTTCAGTTATGCTTTTGAAGTGGAAGGCCCACCAAATGGAAACATCAATGAAGGAAACAAACACAGCGAACACAGCAACCACATTCAGAACTCAAAACAACAACCACAAGTTCGCCAACCTCAACCGAATTCGGAAGGCTTAAAAAATCTTGACATTACCAAGGGATGCCTTGGCTTTCATGATGCCAACGGAAATGCAGACGGTGAAGGGACAGAGAAGTGGGATTCTAAGGGAAATGGTGTGCTCTGTACCTCATCTTCATATATGCATGGGAATGTCAACACCGGCCTATTCAAAGAATTCAGCGAAGAAGGCCATAGAGTCGTTCTTGACCTTGGAAGGGAGTTTCACATCACCAGTGGCATCTCTCAAGAAAGCCTTTTAGGCAAACAACCTGACCTGGAAACCTACACGAATCGGACACTTGTTTCAGACGAGCCCGAAAGCCTTCAAGACGAAATCTGCCAGTCAATCGAAGGCAATAGTTCTCTGACAGAAAGTGCCATTTTGGACATACGAAATGACACCGTCTCACAGCGGAACACTCATTACCTAAATGACTGCTATGAGACAGACAGTGTTAAAAGTGGAAACATGGCTCTCTCAACTGGACACAATAATTCAAGAGGTAATAGCTTGGAATCTATAGAATCAATGGATCCCAAAGTAGATTTTCGTGCCTTAGACCAATCTTTACGTCCTGTCAACTGGTTGGCAGGTATCGATATGATTGAAGGACCAACTGAGACGTATAAAAGAAGGGAAGCCGCAGAGGACGAGGACATTGACCCAGATGTGGCGGAAGCTCTCGCGGCACTGGCAGCAGCCACAGCTGGGGAGGACGAGGACTTTAATGGGGAAAACGGGTATTAAGCTGGCAACCAAAAAGAGACTTTCTGAAGCAAGTCTATGAATTATTTCATTTTATCTATTTCTTGGCCAAAGAGAGATCATAATAATATTTAAAACGTAGGGCAATCAGCACTGACTGAGAACTCCATAGAGTGTACCTACGCTATGTAATTTTAAAAATGAGTAATTTTAAAAGCGATTCATGCAAAGAATCAGGATGCAAGCGCTATATAATCAAAAACACGCTGGACGCGGAATTTCCATTAAATTAATGTATACCTGAAAAGTGTTGCATCCCACGAATTTTTAATAATCTAGCTTTTCTGATTTTGGTAATAATGGAGGTTGCATAAAAGTTATGATCGGTGTGTTTAGTTTGCTTGTCCGCTTCTTTGTCCAAAAGGCCAGAATGTGTAATCCACAGATTGAACGTTGAAGCAAGCTGTGATGGAATATTATATGTCTCTGTTGATGTGCGGTGTACAGTAACACACTTTTGTAATGGATGCCACAAATGCAACGTTAACATGCTCTGTACATTCCATCCTCCGTAGCTCACCTTAAAACGGGATTTGGGCTTCTCACCGCCTTATGTTTTACCAGAAATACTGGAAAGAGATGTACGCCTTCATTAAACACTCTCTAGCCGCCGGGCATTTCTCGGTAGAGCAGCTGTGAATCAAGGCTGCCAAACAGAATACGAGCCGCAAAGCTAATGATGTTTATTTAAGCGCGCTTTCTCTTTTAAGAGGTGTGTGTGTGTGACTCCCAGACAGAAATGCAACATATCTTAGTCAGGTTAAGAAAAGGATGTTATGGTATTAATATACTCGGAATTTCTACGGATGTTCAGTCCAGAAGGGATATATGTTTCTTTTCTTTTTTTAATTTCTGTAGTTTTTTATTGAAAAAAAAGGATATATTTGAAAGATTTTAAATATTAGTGAGTGATATCAAAACTGGACACACGTTTTATAATTAGGAATTGACTTTCCCATTGTTACTATTTAGATGACGCCTACATGTGCCTTTCAGCCACTTCACAGGGCCAAAATAACATGTTTAAATACTGGGGGTATCGCAGCACAGCAAGTCCAGTGGCATACATACATTTGAGGAGGCCCCCCTGCAAAGTCCATTGAGCCCCCCCCCCCTGTCATGCTCTGGACCAAGTCAGGAGCTCTCAGGCCTGTTCGTGCACAGTGCCGGACGGGCCCCCCTGGGGCTAGGGTCCCACCCTCACTGCAAGGGCTATTGTTACGCCACTGAGCAAGTCAACTTGCTGCGCTGCCCTGTGTGACAGGGAAAGGCCATATTGAAGTCAATATACCAAATTCTGGCCTTTTCCCTGCGCTGGCACCCTTTAGGGAGCCTAGCGCCAACACAGGCACCCTTGCAACGTGGTGGGAGGTGCCTCCACTGCATGCAGGATTGCTTTTGTGCTGGAAGGGGCACTTCCTGCACAGAAACAATCAGAAGAGGCATATTCCCCTATGTGTGCTGAAGAATGCAGGTCACATGGAAAGAGGAAATAACAAGGAGAAATAAAGATGATTCCTCTTGTTACACCTCTCCTGGGAAGGCGTATCTTTGTGCACGTTCCAAGGTTTACCAATCCTGGTAAACCTGAGAATGCATCAAAATCTATGAGAGGTGCGCGGGAACACCCACGCAACGCTGATGGAATGCCCATTCAGGGGAGAGTTTGGCAACGCAGCGATTTGCGCTGTCTTGCTTTACTCCAGATTTATGGAGCCACTGAGTGCCACGCAAAGTGGCCTTCCATGGCTTCATGAATCTCACTTAAGGTTTGCGTTGCTCATGTACCACATTTCATGGTGCAAACAGGATGCAAACCGTGTCATAAATATGGCCCTAAGCCCTTAAGTGTAGTGGATTATTTAATATAGCTTGTGTGGGCACTCCGGAGGTGCTGTGCAACACTGCACTGTATCTGTTGGCTTTTATAAAGATCGTTGCAATGCTTTGAGTCACTTTGCACCACACAGACCCCTGTGCAAAATCTTAGTAAATAGCCCCGAGACAGCTGCTCTTTCAATGAGGAATCACTATGGAATCCCTGGAGTAAAATGAGGAACATGAATGTGGATCAAGTGGTGCCGGTGGCTTGGCAGCCAGTTCTTGGTGGTGAGATGATGAATGAATGAATCTACGCATAGTGAGGGCCATGGCACTTGTTAAGCAGAACAAATCAATGTACAAGTAGAATAAATAATTAATTTATCTGGCTGCCACATTAATTGTGAATTGGAGGAGTGTGAAATTGTACAAATAATGAGTTGGAGGGTAGCGAGATTGTACACATTGTTACCATGTGCTATGTTTATGCATTTGCAGTTTCTTCTGTAATGCCATATCATGGGATGCCATACTAAATGGGGACACAGATTACAAATGTGTTGTATTAATGTGGTGTGTTGTTATTCCATGCCTTGCTATAAAATATTGTATGTAATTCTCAGCACATATTCCGTAAGCAGGCCATAACATACTAATGAGGAGGATTGAAAGAGGGAACATGTGTTGTACAGTTCCATAGAAAATACATTATTAATCCAGACACCTGGTCATTGTAAATGTCTCACCTGCCCTTGTATGAGCTCAAACTTTAAACCTTTTCTATATATGGAGTCCTAATTTAGACTCGCAGTAACAACTGAGATCTATATCAATGCCGTCCTGTGTTTTTGTGTAAATGTCTCAACCCTTCATCGCATTTCAGACCACACTGGTAATAGAAGTAGGGTCTAAAATGGGTGACACATGCTTGTACTCACACAGAAACATCATTTATAAAGTAGACTAGGGAGAAAACAAGGCCTTGGTTGGGAATTACCTGAATAGAACAAGTCAAATAAAAATAAACCTACTTGTGATGCTTTGCCTTGTTAGGTAGGTCGCTCCCCCCCCGCACAGCACCGCCTGTGCCACCTGACACTGCCCCAGCTGCAGCTGCTGAGGAATGTTGAGGCACTCCTCCTCCCACAGGCTACCACCTGCGCCTCATCCCTGGTGGCCAGTGGGAGGCCTTAGGTTTGTTCTATTGTCGGTGTTATTTATTGTATTGCCCTTATTGTTTTTTGATGTCTGTGACTGCTGTTGTCTGTCTTCCCCCTGTGCCTGTATTTTCTCCTAAACCCTTTTTCCTTCTGTTCTCATCGTTGCCCCCGCGATCCTGTGCCCTTTTTCCCTTCTGTTCCCATCGTTGCCCCTGTGATTCTGTGCCCTTTTTTTTCTTCTGTTCCCATTGTTGCCCCCATGATTCTGTGCCCTTTTTAGGGCTCGCCTATTAATATCCCGCAGGGATATAGTAGGCGAGCCCTATAGGGGCTAAACTGAGAGCTAAACTAAGCTCTCAAAAGCAAAGCGGATTTCCAGAAGTGCACGTCCTCGTGCACGAGCTTGCCCGAGCCTTCCAGCAGCATTTCTCCTCCCCTTACCATTTGCTCCTGCCTCCGAGAGCTTCAAAGGGATCTGCTTCCCCGCCCACTGCTTCACACTTCACAGCAGCCAGGCCGTGACTCGCTTTTCTCCTTCCTTCGTGCCCAGCCCCCCTCCCAGCGCTGCCTTGAAGGCTTTCCCCACTTGTAGGAGACAAGGAGAACACGTTTTCCACACAGAACGTCTGCAGTACGCAAATGGCATGACTTCAAGAGCGGGAAATCACTGATGTAGAGCCAATATGCAACCAGTATTGGGAACACACAACAGAGAGTTTAATTAATTAATGTCCCCTCTCTGAGCAGAGGCAGCATGCTGCTGCTTTTCACACTCTCTCTGGTACAGGGGTTCAACAGAGGACCAGTAATTACATTCCGTTCTTTGCGGTTTGCGCATACCTTCAGGCTCTCTTTAAAATCGTCTGACAGTGTCTGGTGCTTTTTGTGTCAGATGTGTTCTGCATGCAATAACGGATGTATTGTGGTAAAGGTACATAAAAATGGGCTATTGAGAATGAATGGCTATGGCCAGCCATGGCAGTTGACAGTCGAACTTCTAAAATAGTTGCTACCTGTCACGTCTCATTATTGCACCCAACCGCATGCTGCTTTTTTCTGCATTTTTTTGGGGTCAAAAAAGTCTTTATTGATCTGGACTGCATGGTTGATGCAAACCTGTGGCCGTATGTTGAAAAGCTGTGCTGGCTCAAAACAGAAACCAGCGCATGTTTTTCCTTCAGAGGCATCCAAAGTTCATACACAAAATTCGTAATTTTTCAAAGTTAATAAATAAACTTTAGAAAGAGAAAGTCGGAAAGAGCGATTGCGAATGCCTCTCCCTGTTTACAACTTGTTCTCCCTACAGTTCAAGCATTGAGTTGGATAAATTCCGAAACATACGTGTGAACTTAGCGGCCTCAGATGCAAGCTCTAACTGACACAGCTGATATTGCCCCTGAACTCAGCTAAGTGGGGCTGCGCCGTGTCTTTTTTTTGGGCGGTTTGATAGAGCGCGAATTCGAACCAAACGATTTTGGAGCGCGGTGTACGATCACCATTACGCTACACAGGGTCCCACATCCATATCTTTAGACAGGGGGACAGTCAAGTCAAGTCAAAAATTTGTATAGCGCACTACTCACCCAGAGGGTCTCAAGGCGCTTGAGGGAGGGGGATTCATTACTGATCAAACAACCAAGTCTTGAGTTGCTTTCTGAAGGAGATGTGGTTCTGTGTAAGGTGGAGGTGGGTGGGGAGGGAGTTCCAGATTTTGGCCGCTAAGTGGGAGAAGGATCTTCCTCCCATGGTGGCTCTCCGGATGCGTGGAATCGCGGCGAGGGCTTGGTTGGACGATCGTAGTTGACGGGTAGGGGTGTAAAAGGTCAGGTGGGTGTTGAGGTAACTTGGTCCTAGGTCATGGAGGGCCTTGTGTCCGTGGGTGAGGAGACGGAATGTGATTCTCTTGTTGACGGGGAGCCAGTGTAGATCTCTCAGGTGGCCGGATATGTTGTTGTGGCGGGGTATGTCTAGGATGAGTCGAGCGGAGGCGTTCTGAATGCGTTTAAGTCTTTTCTGCAATTTGGCAGAGGTTCCGGCGTAGAGGGTGTTTCCGTAGTCCAGTCGGCTTGTGACAAGTGCTTGGGTGACCGTCTTCCTTGTTTTGGTGGGGATCCATCGGAAGATCTTTCGGAGCATGCGTAGGATGTTAAAACATGATGATGAGACGGCGTTGACTTGTCTGGTCATCGAGAGGGAGGAGTCTAGGATGAATCCCAAGTTGCGAGCATGGTCCGTTGGTTTGGGTGCGTTGCCTAGGGCCTCCATGAGTCGTCCCAGGCAGAGGGGGATGACCCTAGGATGAGGACTTCCGTCTTGTCTGAATTCAGTTTTAGGTGGCTGTTCTTCATCCACTCGGCTACGTCTTTCATCCCTTTGTGTAGGTTGGTTTTGGCAGTGTTTGGGTCTTTGGTGAGGGAGAGGATCAGCTGTGTGTTGTCAGCGTAGGAGATGATGTTGAGGTTGTGTTGGCGTGCGATGGATGCGAGAGGACTCATGTAGTTGTTGAAGAGGGTGGGGCTGAGCGAAGATCCTTGTAGTACGCCGCAGATGACTTCGGTGGCCTCGGATCAGAAAGGGGGGAGGCGAACTCTCTGGGTTCTTCCGGCGAGGAACGAGATGATCCAATCCAATGCTTTATCTTGTATTCCAACGTTGCTGAGGCGTTGTACAAGGGTACGGTGGCAGACCGTGTCAAACGCTGCGGAGAGGTCCAGGAGGATGAGGGCCGCTGTTTTCCCGTTGTCGAGCAGAGTCCGGATGTCGTCTGTGGCTGCGATGAGGGCGGTCTCTGTGCTGTGATTGGCTCGGAAGCCAGACTGTGAGGGGTCGAGGGAGCCATTAGACTCAAGAAAGGCGGCGAGCTGACTGTTGACGGTGTTTTCTATGACTTTGGCGGGGAATGGAAGAAGCGAGATGGGGCGGTAGTTCTTAAGTTCGTAGGGTCAGCTGTAGGTTTTTTCAGGAGGGCACTGAGTTCGGCATGTTTCCAGCTTTCTGGGAAGGTAACGGTGTTGAGGGGAGCAGTTGATGATGTCCCGGAGTTGGGGTGAGATGACGGAGTTGGCCTTGTTGAAGATGTGATGGGGGCATGGGTCGGTTGGTGAAGCTGTAGAAGTCGAGGTGGCGATGGGGGGACAAGCAAAGCCAGAGGGTTCCAACTGTCAGAACAGCACAGACTCAGGAGGGATACATAAACATGATGCCTGTTCGCAATGATTAATATGTAAAGATGCATGTTAACATGCTTCGCGTTGATGGCATGAATATGTATACCATCATTTTGATCGCGCACATCCTTTGCTGCATTATTTATTACTGAGGTATAGACTCACACCGAAGGAAAAATGTTGTCATTTAAAAATTAGGATGGGCCCATTCAAGGCATGCTTATTAATCCTGATACGCCCACTCACATTTCCCTCTGTATGTATCCCAGTACCAGAAGGGATGTGACGTTCGATGTTACCCAAAACAACAAGTGAGCGTACCACATGTTTTCGCTGTTGTAAGGCACCTCACAGCTGGCGCCAATCACTGCTAGGGACCCTGATGTAATCGTCACTAGTATGAAGCAGTGTTTGTCTAAGAACATTTTCGAGTCACTCTGTCATCGTGTCTCGCGCGGCCATCTCAAGGGTTGCTGCGTCTGTGGCAGCAGGCCTCCCTTCTAGGTGCCATTAGGGGCATTCCGAGTAAATATGCTTCTGACCTTCTTCTTGCATGCACTTGTCTTTCAGATAACTTCCTTTCAGGCCGAATACTACTACTCAGGGCTCAATTTACTTCACCAATTACCCGACTCCAGGGCCCTTAATGAGAGACGTTTGACAGAGACCAGGTATTTTCACAGGACCGGGCACCCAACTTTCCTGGACTCCCTGGGGACGAGCCCTGCCCCGGGCCTGGCGACTTCTCTCAGGGCACTGGAGCTCCAATTCCGACTGGGCCATTGCTGTTTCACAAAGGAATGCCAACTCCGTCCCCCGGCCTATTTTTTTTTATAGTCATTAATTTGCGGTAGCAGGACAAAGACACCCCCTGCCATGGCTTACATCCACAAATAGATGTATTTTGCCCCCATCCTTCCCACACAGACCTTGTCTTGCTTGATTCACGTGGCTATTCTTTATAGGACTAGAAGTCTAACAGGAACTATCAGTACTGTATTAAAACGTCTGTGTGGCACACAGTACCAGTACTCAATGAAACACACTTTGATAACCGAGGAAAGATGTCATTTCGTTATCTCATCAGGCTTGGGAAACAGCCCTCCTCCCTCCCCGGGGCCCTGTTCTGAATTAAGCCATGCACTCTGCTGTCAGACATTCCTTTCGGGTTAGAGGCGTTATTCGGGATAAGAATCTTGGGGCATATTATCAAGCCTGTGCGCTAAAATTATCGCCGCTTTATCGGCCGAAAACGGCCGATAAAGCGGCGATAATGGGCTTCATAATATGCTCTGTGGAATTCCAATCGAAGCCCATGTTAGATGTCTTCACATCTAACATGTGCTTCGATTGGAATTCGATAGAGCATATTATCAAGCCCATTATCGCCGCTTTATCGGCCGTTTTCGGACGATAAAGCGGCGATAATTTTAGCGCACAGGCTTGATAATATGCCCCCTTGACCTTTGTTTTCTTTTAGAAACTCAGCTCTGCAAGGATGATGACTCCTGCTCTCTGATCTCGCTCCTGATGGCTATCTTGTCCTGCTGTCAGGGGGTGAGGGTGGGGGCAGTGCACAGATGGCGTTGGTATTGGCTGACTTTTCAAGCGTGTCTTTTTATTATTTTTTATATAGGTTTTGCAGGGAAACTCCTCTGTAAAAGCAAATTCAGTTCATTTCTGAATACTTTTTTCTCTGATGGTGTGTCTAGGCTCTCTTACAGTATACAGTGACTTAGCCTAACATGGTACACCCCCCCCACACCCCCATTACTCCTCTCAAGCTACCTTTTACTGCTGTGATAAAAAAGAACACTTTCAAGACCTTCTATCTTCTATCCCTCCCCTGTCCTTTTCAATCCAACTAAAAGATTCACATTTTCACCGCTTAAATTAAATTCATATCTCCCTATACTGATTCACCACTAATCCTCTTTTTGTTCCGGAGTAGCATTCTACTTGCCGAAAAATGCTTTGACCCCTCGTCAGGCGTAGTAAGCGCTATATAAATGAAATTACAATTACTTCAGTTGCACTGGTACTCTGGCCTAAGTGTGTTTGTGTGGCCCACTGCACCCAGCATATGAACATCTTTTCCCAGCACCTGACCTTTCTTAAAAAATGACTGCAATATTTTTTTTATAGGCCTGAAGTTATCCAAGACCTTTTCATTTAACTTAAAATATATACAGACTATGCTTTATTATTAGTGCTTTCGTCCAGCGCTCTTCATCCACTGGTCTGTTGTTGTTTCAGTTAGATGTCTCTTCTGCCCATTATAGCACCGGACATGTTGCAGTGGGTCAGGTCAGACCTCATCAGCAATTGGCTAACTTCACTGTGTCTGACTTCTTTTTGCCCTTTACCAAGGATTAAATCTTGCACTGAGCCATTCTTAGACTATGAGTTGTTAATCCAGCCTGCTTCTTTCCCTCTCTCACTTACCGCTTAATCATGAGACACGTCGAACCTTTCACCCCAGAACATTGTTTTAGACACCTGTTTTTCAAGTTGAAATAACCACTCTGAAATGCTCCAAGACAAATGCAGAAAGTGAAATGCATCTACTTATAAAAGCCTTGACATCTTTGTTCAAGCAACGTCCCTGAAATATCAATTAAATGAAGCAGGCCAACAATTCCTATGCAAACAGTGTGCATTGTAAAACAACCGCCCCTCCGTTTCATGATCCTATTCGCATGGACAAAGTTGAAATTTACCTACTCAAATCTATCACCCTCACTCTATCTATCTATCTATCTATCTATCTATCTATCTATCTATCTATCTATCTATCTATCTATCTATCTATCTATCTATCTATTGCACTTACTGTATCTGTCTCCCTCACTCTATCTGTCTCCCTCACTCTATCTATCTATCTATCTATCTGTCTGTCTGTCTGTCTGTCTAACTATCTATCTAGCACCCTCACTCTATCTATCTATCTATCTATCTATCTACCTACCTACCTATCTATCTATCTATCTATCTATCTATCTGTCTGTCTGTCTGTCTGTCTGTCTGTCTGTCTAACTATCTATCTAGCACTCTCTCTCTCTATCTCTCTATCTATCTATCTATCTATCTATCTATCTATCTATCTATCTATCACCCTCACTCTATCTATCGCCCTCACTCTTTCTATCTATCGCCCTCACTCTATCTATCGCCCTCACTCTTTCTATCTATCGTTCTCCCTCTATCTATCCATCGCCCTCACTCTTTCTATCTATCGCCCTCACTCTTTCTATCTATCACCCTCACTCTATCTATCGCCCTCACTCTTTCTATCTATCGCCCTCACTCTATATATCGCCCTCACTCTTTCTATCTATCGTTCTCCCTCTATCTATCCATCGCCCTCACTCTTTCTATCTATCGCCCTCACTCTTTCTATCTATCGCCCTCACTCTTTCTATCTATCGCCCTCACTCTATCGCCCTCTCTCTAACTATCTATCTATCGCACTCACTCTATCTATCTATCGCATCACCACACCATCACTCAGCACCACCAAAGCATCATTGAACGCCACAGCATCACTCGTCGCCACCACAACATCACTCAGCGCCACCAAAGCATCAATCTGTGCAACCATTCAACAACAACTGGTTCAAATATGTTCTCTCAATGTTTCAAGCTTTATTACAAATGTCACAAAAAGATGTTAATATTTCACTTCTGTTCTTGGATTTTCGTCACAATAAAATACACTGAACATAATCTTCTCAAAATTTATTTACAAAAGTTTAAGCTATTGCCATTATAAATCACATTTGCGAAAGTTAAAACTATTGGCATTGTAAATGACAAATCTATTCATTTCGCTATTTTCAAAACCAAAACATAAAAAAAATGTGTCATTGACAATACCAATAGCTCAAACTTTCCTAATGCGAGACCTATTGCATTGAAAATGCTTGCTCCTTCTGTTCCCATTGTTGCCCCCATGATTCTGTGCCCTTTTTCCTTCAGTTCCTATCGTTGCCCCCGCGATTCTGTGCCCTTGCCTTAAGTTCCCTTTGCCGCTCCCATTCCCGCCACTGTGTTCCCTGCGGCCCCGCCTCCCTGACTGCCCATTCGCAGCATCTGCCTCCCGCCTCCCAGCTGCTCCTCCCTCCCACCTCCCCATATATGGCGGCCGCGCCTAAGGCAAGCCTGTCTGCGTCCGTCTGCACCTGGACCGCGCCCAGCGCCAGAACCCCTGCTCCACGCGCCCGCCACATCGACTGCCGCCGCTACAATGCCAGCACACTGCTCCAGACGGACCAACACCTGACTCCATGGAGAACTTCATCTGCAAGCAAGCCCTGACCTTCACCGACTATATCCTCCTCGGAAACCTGAACTTTCACCTTGAGAACAACAACGAAAGCAACTTTACCACCCTGATCGACATCCTCACCAACCTCAGACTGAGGCAGCTCATCACAACGCCTACCCATTCCGCCGGACAATCGCTCAACTCCGTCTTCTCCTCAAGCTCACACATCTCCTTCAGCCACACCACCAAACTCCTCTGGACTGACCACCGCTGCATCCACTTCCCCTTCCAGAAACCCACCACACACTAACGCACCCAACAGATCCCCCGCCGCCGGTGGAGCAAAATCACCGAAGACCAACTACACGCAAACCTCGCTCTCATCCCACCCACCGACCCCTCCAACACCGACGATGCTGCCCACAACCTCAGAAGCTGGATTGACGACTGCGCCAACACCCTAGCTTTGCTGAAGAAACCCACCCACAGAGACACCAGGAAGAGAGCTAGCTGGTTCACCTCAGAACTCCTAGTCTCCAAGCGAACCTGCCGGAAACTAGAGAAGAACGGCACAATGAAAAGACACCGGACAGCCTTGCAGCCCACAAAGACGCCATCTGCAAACACCATCACTTCATCAGGTCTGCCAAGAAGACCTCCTTGAAAGACCGCCTCGACAACAACACACACAACAGCAAGGAGCTCTTCAACATCGTAAAGCAACTCTCCAACCTAAGCTCCAACACCAACGACATCCCGCCGTCGCAAGCCCTGTGCGATTCCCTTGCCACATTCCTCCACCGCAAGATCGCTGACATCCACGACAGCTTTAACACCCAGACAGCCCCAACAGACATAGACACTCCAGACTCTCCGCACACCATCGACCACAACCTCCTGCCAGCCTGGGCCAACGTGAACATCAATGACACCATCAAGACCATGAGCACAATCCCCTCCGGATCCCCGTCAGACCCATTCCCGCACCACATCTTCAACAAAGCCAGCAGCTCAATCGCACCCCATCTGCGCAACGTCATCCATCTCTCCTTCGAGCCGGGACCTTCCCAGAGAGCTGGAAACACGCCGAGATCAACGCCCTACTCCAAAACCCCAAGTTGGACCCGAGAGACCTCAAGAACTTCCGGCCCATCTCCATGCTTCCGTACCCAGCCAAGGTCATCGAGAAGATCGTCAATAGACAGCGAAGCCGCTACCTCGAAGAAAACAGCATCCTAGACCCATCCCAGTCAGGGTTCCACAGCAAGCACAGCACCGAGACTGCCCTCATCACCGCCACCAACGACATCAGGACCCTGCTGGACAACGGTGAGACTGCGGTCCTCACCCCCTGCACTTCTCCGCCGCCTTCGACACTGTCTGCCGCCGCACACTACGCACACGCCTCCACGGCGCAGGGATCCAAGACAAGGCCCTGGAATGGACCTCCTCCTTCCTCTCCGGCAGAACCCAGAGCATCTGCCTCCCCCATTCTGATCCAAAGCCTCCAAGATCATCTGCGGCATACCCCAGGGATCATCTCTCAGCCCGACACTGTTCGATATCTACATGGCCCCGCTCGCACACGTCGCCAGACAGCACAACCTCAACTTAATCTCTTACGCCGACGACACTCAACTGATCCTCTCCCTCACCAAGGATCCCCTCACCGCCAAATTCAACCTCCATGAAAGAATTAAGGCCATCGCCGACTGGATGAAGATCAGCCGACTGAAGCTGAACACGGACCAGACAGAGGTCCTCATCCCCAGCTCCATCCCTTCAGCCTGGGACGACTCCTGGTGGCCAACGGCAGTGGGGGCAGCCCCGACACCCTCCGACCACGCACGGAACCTGGGAGTCATATTCGACTCAACACTCTCCATCACCAAGCAAGTCAACACAGTCTCCTCCTCCTGCTTCAACACCCTCCGCATGCTCCGCAAGATCTACAGGTGGATCCGGACAGATACAAGAAGAACAATCACCCAGGCCGTCGTCAGTAGCAGACTCTACTATGGAAATGCCCTCTAAGCAGGAGCCCCGGCCAAGCTCATCAACCGACTGCAACACATTCAAAATGCCTCTGCATGCTTGATCCTCGACCTACCACGCCACAGCCACATCACCCTCCACCTGAGAAACCTGCAGTGGCTCCCCATGAACAAGAGGATTGTCTTCAAGCTCCTCATCCATGCACACAAGGCACTCCACAAGTCCGGTCCAGCCTACCTCAACAGACAACTTTTCTTCTACATCCCCAACTGCCAGCTCCGCTCCGCCGACCTCACCCTCGCCACCGTCCCTCGCATCCAAAGAACAACTCCCGGCGGCAGATCCTTCTCCCACCTCGCCACCAACACCTGGAACACCCTCCTACTGAGCCTACGACGGACCCAAGTCCTGATGACCTTCAGGAGGCTACTCAAGACCTAGCCGTTCGACCAGTAGCGCCCCCCCCCCCCTTTTTTTCCCCAGCGCCTTGAGACCCCCACGGGTAAATAGCACGCTCTACAAGTTCTTGATTGATTGATTGATTTGGGAATGACGTAAATACGTAAAATGAACTATCTAAATATAAATAGACCTTTTTGGAAGATCTGCCTGGGACTTTCTACATGACCTAGGACTAAGCTAATTCACCCAAGCTGGAGAGCTGCTTCAAAAAACACCGAGCTCCCTGCCATTGTGCATTTGGGGGAAATATGATACAAGATTTATGCTTAAGAGATTTCCTAAGTCTTAATTACTACACACTATAGTCAAAGCAGATGTAGCACATTTTAGGGGAAAGCTTAAGATTTGTCTTTTGATTGCTTTAAAATTGCACCTTTTGCTTTTGGACATTTCTTATATAGTGCCTGGCTGAGCACACTGGATTTTTCAGCCACAGCCTAACACTGACTCCACGATCAAGAAGCAGCGAAGAGCCGTCCGCTCCTTTCCTGGATTGGACTCGCCTGTGATAGCTGGAGAAGCCAGCTTTCTAACTTCTTAGAAAATACAGTGAAATATTGTTTCTTGTGGTTATGCACTGCCTGTCCATTTCTGGGGCCCTAGGTGTCAAAGTTCCCGATATTTTGGCGACTTTGAAGTCCAGAAATAAAAGGGGACTTGAAGACCGGTTGCAGACCTTTTGCAGACACTCCGTGCAAATTAGATCATGACTTTTGAAATCCCTTCAACTGGCTTTGCACGCAAGGAATGGGTAAAACAATAGTATCAACGGGGTGAAAGTTGTCCTAGGTGATATTCCTAATGCGACCAGCCTGTAAAGTCCTGCCTGACTTGTGGCACACAAAGCACTTCAGCTAAAGGATTTCTGTGAGTCGTGTCCAGCACCATTAAGGCCCTCACTCTGAGTGGCATGATAGTCCATATAGTCCCAGTGTCTGTAGTCACAGGCCCCATCTGGATTACAAGACGGAGAGGCATGGTCACAAACTGCATTGTAGTACCTTTAGTAGTACTAAAGTGGCACTACTAACATACTCCAAAATGCTATTTACAAACGTATTTGCGGATGTTCCACCTCGCCTGTCATTTTCGGTGCAGAGATCTCTGCCCCAATTGGACAGTATCTGTGTGTATTTTAGTAGTAAATGTGGGCAAAGGTGAGTGGTGGGAAAATGTGAAATACTAAAGGGAAGTGGATTAAGGAGGAGTGAAGAGAGGTTTAGAGAGGGGTTTAGGGAGGGGCGTGCATCCGCACACAACAGACTAAGGGTCAGATGTATCAACATTGCATTTTGAGATTCTATTACAGCAAATTGTACCGATTTGCTATTATAGAATCACAAAATGCAATGTATCTAGGTTTCGCAAAATAAATAGTGATTTCTACATATTCCTTAACAGCGAATTGCAGTTTGCAATTAGCTATTGGGCCTCGAGGCCCATAGGAATGAATGGAATTGCATGCGCAATTTGCGAATACCAAATAGGTATGCGCAAATTGCGCATGCAATTCAAAGGATGCTGGGGGCCAAAAGGCAATCCTGATGCACCCGCAATATTGGCCGTTGTGCACATGTGGCACACACACATGCCCAAGGGCATGTGTGTGTGCGCCACATGGCACTTAGAAAATTGTAATTTTTGGCATTTTTCTAAGGAATTGCAAATTACCACCAACTTGAAATTGTTGGTAATTTGCAATTCCTTAATGTAAAGTCACATTCTGAGAATGCTTCTTGCATGGCATTACGGGAATCGCAAAGTGCGATTCCCTACCTGCATTCCCAAATAGGTCATCACAAATTTTGTGATTACCTATTTTGTAAATAGCTTTGGGCTTGATGCATCCCAAATGGCTAAATACAGGTTGCAAACGAGCCAATTCTTCAAATCGGCCCATTTGCGACCGGTATTTAGCTTGTATGTGCCCCTAAGCCCATTGCTGTTTACAAACTACACTTCTAAAGTTACTACAGCCACAAAGGGACCGAAAAACAGCAGTCAGTTACTCCAGCTCTAAGCTGGAGGAATCCAGCACCATACATTACCAACCACTTGTACTGCAACACTTTTCAATAGAAAATCATGGAGGTTGGGACATAAGTTAAAATTAAACATATAAATCAATAAGTTAATTGTGAAAAATACTAAAACGAATACACATTTATTACTTAAATACAAGATTTTAATATTCTTTTTTAATGTACAAATTAATGTAGCATTTACTTATATTAAGAATGTTAAATCTGGGGGTCTCTAGTTGTCAATGGTATTCACCTTTGTCCAAATAGGGACCCTTACTTCTAAGTCAGGATAAGCGGATTACACTCCTTAATAACCCCTGCTCACCCCCTTGGTAGCTTGGCACGAGCAGACAGGGTTATCTCAGAGGCAGTGTGTTAAGCATTTGTGAATATACACAGTAATACAGTGAAAACACTACAGATGGACACAACACAGGTTTTATAAAAATAAGTATTCTTTATATAGACAAACACAAGACCACAAACGACAAAAATCCACAATACTACACTTAAGATCACTTAAAAGATGATTCAAGTTGCTTAGTTCAAGTTGATGGTAAATGCGACAAAGTTCTCAACAAAGTACCTGGATGCGTACGCAAAGTTAACAAAAGGCTCGCAAAAGGGGAGATGCGTCAGTTCCGTGTCCCGGGGGAACCGTTATGTCCTTCCTCAATGCTTGCTCAGAGTACGAGACTCGTCGTGAGCCTTACTGGTGCGGAGGTGATACGTAGATTCTTGGCCTGCGAGCCCGTTGTGGTGCGCAAGATGGCGCCTTGATGCGATGCGGTGATCAGTTTGCGATGCGAGAAGATGGCGCCCTTGATGCGGTGATGCGATGACGACCTGGCAGCCTTGCGACGACTCTGTACTTTAGAGCCGCGACAGGCACTGCGACACGCTTCTCCGGTGATGCGATGGCGACTCTCACGATGGCGTCACGCTTCTCCGGTGATGCGACAGCAGGCAGGTTTGATGAGCACACGCTTCCGGGGAGAAGCGATGAAGGCTCGCTTCTCCGGCGCTGCGATAATTTCAGCTGCGGCGGCGACACGCTTCTTCTTGATGCGTCGGGCTTCCAGCTCCCAGCGGCACGCAAGTGACTGGAGTCAGAATTCCCAGCAAGGAAAATCAGGAGGGAGCTGGAGGTGAAGTCTTTTGTCCCTGAGACTTCAGCAGGAAGCAGGCACAGTTCAAGCCCTTGGAGAATATTCTGTAGATGAAATTCCGTACAAAGTTCCTTCTCCTTTCCCTTGGCAATGAACCAACCACTGCAGGCCAACCCAGCAAACAGCACACTGGCAGGGGGGCAGTCAAACTCCTGCAGCTTCCTTGGTTCTTTTCCTTGGCAGAAAGGTTTCTTGTCCAGAAGTGATCTAATTTCTTGGGATCAGGGTCCCAATATTAATACCCCAAAATCCTTTGTTCTCTGAAGGCAGAGTCCAAACCAGTTCCTGAGCACTTTGTTTACATGACTCTCTGCTTCCTTTCAGTGTGCAGGGCAGAGACATCAGCCACCCCACAGGAGGTGGAGCCAGCATTGTAGAGGGAAGGGCCAGCCCGATTAAGGTCCCAGGTGCATCTCCTCCCTCCTATCTAGATGCAGATCTCTCTATTCACCACTGGGCTGCCCCAGCCTGTCTCCTGGAATCCACCAGCCCTCTCACTCACAAACCCAGACAAGGAATACACAACCCAGCAGAGGCAGGCCTGGATAGTTAGGCAAGAAAATACCTACTTTCTAAAAGTGGTATTTTCAAACACAGAATATTAAAACCAACTTTACTAAAATATGTATTTTATTATTCTGAGTTCAGGCATACTAAATTCGAATTTCTACCATGTTCCCTGAGTCAGTTAGGATTATAAAAATGTAATAATCTAACTGCCCATTCTGGCCTATGAGAACAGGAAGCCTTCAATAGTGAATTACGAAAATGGCTGTAATTCACTATTAGGACATGCTACACACATAAGAGCATATCCTACCTTATACTTACAATTCACTCTGCCCTTGGGCCTACCATAGGGGTGCCTAACATGAAGCGAAGGGAAGGTTTAGGGACTGGCAAGTGGGTGCACTTGGCCACGTCGACATGGCAGTGCTAGCCTACACACAGGCCTTGCAGGGGTAGGCCGGAGACACACTTTACAAGCTGGTTATGTGGGTGGCCCACCAGCAGCATTTTATTTACAAGCCCTGGGCACACATGGTGCATTGTACTAGGGACTGACAGGTAAATCAAATAACCCAATTATGGAATAACCAATTAGTACCTAAATTTACCACAGGGGGCACTTGCACGGTGGCACTGATTAGCAGTGGCACAGTGCCCAAAGCATACAACCAGCAAAAACATATCAAAACAGAGGAGGCATTCCATCAAAATGGAAGGGAGATGCCAGGTCTAACAAAGAAATTATGAAATCAATGTCATCAGTGATGTCATTTGAGATGTCATCAGTGATGTCATCAGTGATCTCACTGACCATGTCATGAATGATGTAATATGTGACATGATCAGCAGTGGATTGCGGGTGCGCGATATATAGTTAGTGCAACTAACTATAAATGCGAATTTCAATGGTTTTGTGTGAGTAAAATAAGGTTTTGTAAATGCTAATTCCTAACTATATATGGTCTATAACCTATGGTTTTTTCAGTGAATTTTCAAGGTTTTGTAAATGCTAATTCCTAACTATATATGGTCTATAACCTATGGTTTTTTCAGTGAATGTCAATGGTTTTTAATAGCAAATATCAAAAGCTGTAAAATGTATTCTTCTTTTAAAGGAAAAATATATTTTATATGTATTTAATATAATTTTTTTATGTATATAAATTTTTTGAGGGAACGAATTTATCAACTATCATGCTGAAGAAGAGTGTGGGGGAAAAAAACAAAGAGGAGGACTAAGAGGAATGAACAATCAGTTCAAAAATACAATTGCTTTAAAGCATGAAGTGCTTTTTCACACATTTACATTTAAATAACCCATATTAGAACATACAAAATATCTACAGAGGAGACGGTGTACATTGAATTTTAGACTCTTCATTGGTACTTACATGTTGGTACTTACATCACCCACACAACACAACAGCTCTATTCAGAGCTACCCTACCTCAAAGCACTCTAGAATATTATTTTACTATTTCCCTTGGTTTTCCCCTTGTTACGCTTTCCGGAACACTACCCGGTGCTAACCGTGCGAAAATTTGAAAAAAAAGGTTTTTTTTTTTTACATATATGGGCCTCCTCAGCCACCCTCAGAAAACCTAGGGAGTCAGGATATGTCTCCCGTGCCCCCTTATACCCATTCCCAACATTGTTTATCCTCCATCTTGTGACTAAATTCGTCCGAAACACAAGATGGCGGACTCCCGTTACGCTACAGGTGAGCTCCCCGGTTCGCGTACCAGGTAGCGCTTCCACCGCGAAAAATAAAAAAAAATGTATTTTATTTTTTTGCCCCGCGGGGCCCTTTAATAGCCCCCACATCAATCCTAGGGGGTCAGGAGGGGTCTACCTTGCCCCTTTCATTCATTTCCCCCTTCGTTTATTTCCACCTCTTGTCTCTCGATCCTACCGAGAGACAAGATGGCGGCCGCTCCGGACTGTTTAGAATGTTGAGAGTCACCGGAGAGCCAATCCGCTTCTCCTCGCGAAGTTCCGTTACGCGTCTGGTACGTGAACCGGGGCGCTAACCGGGACGCTGTCACAGATATATATATTTTTTTGAAAGTTAATTTCTCAAAATCCACTGGAGCCCATATCTTGAGACCTAGCAAAGGCACATCGGGCAAACAGTCTCTACAATTTTGCCAAGTTTCATAGAAATCCATTCAGCCGTTCGAGCTAAAAGTGAGTCCAACCGCCCTATGGGAAACTCAATGTTAAAAACACGTTTTGGGACCCCCCTTTTTTCTCGGCCCCCGCTTGATGAAACCCCCCCCCCCCAAACTTTCAGGGGACGCTCAGAAACAAAATGTGCCATTTTCCTGAAAATTTCAGCCAATTCTGTCCATCAACGCCAAGGTTATTCAACATAGAATTTTCAGAAATCCCTATTCAAAAAAATCCTAACTATATATACCTACTGGCGACCGCCAGTAGGTAATATATATATATATCTGTGTGCCCAATAAAGAATACCTTTAAACCTACCCGGCTGGTGCGGCTTGTCACTTCCTCACGGCGCTGTGCAGGAAGTTCGAGAGTATATATATATATATATATATATATATATATATATATATATATATATATATATATATATAACATTTCTATGGCAAAATGAAACCCCTCATTTTGTTCCTTTGCAAATTAAATGTTTTAAGTGTTAACCCTTTATTCCAATCAAGATGACTTCAGGTGTGCCATACTTTTGTCATAAGTAAGACTGTTAGCGCTCTAGTTGTTCTTTAGAACACTCTGGGACATTCTGTCACTGGGCTATAGTTGGGCTACATCTGGCTGATATTTGGGCTACATTTGTTTTTTTTTGTCTCTGGTGGCCATCTTTGGGCTACATTGGGCTACATTTGGGCTCTAACATATATATAGCCCAATGTAGCCCAATATATATTTTTCAAAGTTAATTTTCGTAAAAACCACTGGAGCATATATCTTGAGACATAGCAAAGGCACATCGGGCTACCAGTCCCTACAATTTTGCCAAGTTTTGTGGAAATCCATTCAGCTGTTCGAGCTAAAAGTGAGTCCAACCGCCCTATGGAAAACTCAATGTTAAAAACACGTTTTGGGACCCCCCTTTTTTCTCGGCCCCCGCTTGAGGAACCCCCCCCCCCCCCCAACTTTCAGGGGACGCTCAGAAACAAAATGTGCCATTTTCCTGAAAATTTCAGCCAATTCCGTCCATCAATGCCAGAGTTATTCAACATAGAATTTTCAGAAATCCCTATTCAAAAAAATCCTAACTATATATACCTACTGGCGACCGCCAGTAGGTAATATGTGTATATATATATATATATATATATATATATATATATATATATATATATATATATATATATATATATATATATATATGTTCCCAAAAGTGCCCCAAGCCTGAGAATGCTACTCCATGAGGCTTCGTTCACCATGAATTTTAATTAATTGATCAGCATTTCCATTCCGACATTGAGAGTCCCTGACGCGTTTTGGGGCATCCGCCCCTTAATCATAGGGAATAAGCTGTCAGTTTCACAGCTGTGCACTACATTAATTTATAATTGATTTCCAATTACATGCTACTTCCAGGTGAGTGATTACTTTTGTTACAGGCAAGTAAGGGGGACTGCGATGGGCACCTGCTTTGCCCCCAGCTACGCGAACCTTTTCGTGGGCTGATGGGAGAAGCAGGTGGCCTGAGCAGATGACAAAACCCCTTGGGTGGACAATGTGATATGCTGGAGGAGGTATATCGACGACCTCTTCCTTATCTGGAGGGGGTCCGAGCTCTCAGCATTAGAGTATATTGGGATTCTTAATCAAAATGATCTTAATCTGCATTTCACTTGTACAATGAGCAAGACAGAAGTTAACTATTTAGATCTCAGGGTTTTCGTTGACTCAGGCACAATCCAAACCGCCCTCTTTAGAAAAGAGACGGCGGGTAACTCTGTCCTCCACGGACGCAGCAGCCATCCAACCTCCCTGGTCAAGAGCATCCCCTACGGGGAACTGTTGAGGATTAAGCGCAACAGTTCTCTGGAGAGAGATTATGCAGAGGCCGCACAACAAAGCGTGAGACGCTTTAAATCTCGCGGCTACTCTGCATCTACCCTCCAACAAGCTGAGAAGAAGGCAGAGAAAGTCGAAAGACACACCCTCTTGCAGGATAAAAAGGTCGACATTCCCAAAGGTGGGAGTGGCATCATAAGACTCATTACCAACTATTCAGTGGCAGCCAATAAAGTGAGAGCTATCATGGTCAAAAATTGGGGGATCCTCCAATCCGACAACGTAATTGGGAAGGACCTACAACAACATCCCATGATAACTTTTAGAAGAATAAGATCACTAAAAGATAGACTGGTCACTAGCCACCTACAGAAGGGGAAGTCCAAAGGAGAACTGCAGACAATGCATGGCTCGTACCCATGCGGGAAATGCAAGGCCTGCAGTAACAGCCAGAGGGTATTGAGCTATCAGGTGCCATATAGGGAATCTAAGATCAAGATTAACAAGTTCATCACCTGTTCAACCACATTTGTGGTATACTGCTTGAAGTGCCCCTGCGGACGGATGTACGTAGGAAGCACTACGAAAGCAGTTAAGCTTAGGATCTTAGAGCATCAACGGGCCATTGCAAACAAAGATGAAAATTACCCGATGGCCCGGCATTTTGCAAGTCACCACAACAGCGATAGGACACAACTCAGCTTCTTCAGCTTAGACTGCATCCCTCAAGACATCAGGGGTGGGGATCTCAAAAGGCGACTTAGACGTTTGGAGTCACAATATATTATCGACCTCCAAACCAAGTCACCAGGAGGACTCAACGCAGGGGAAGAGCTACTATCACACCTATAAACACAATCCCCGATTCCTGAACTACGTCACTGTCTGTAGTACATCTACCTTCACTGAAATGCTTTGATATTATTTGGTTTACAGTAACAAACCCCCCCCCCCACCCCCACCCCCTTTGTCTTTTCTACAGATTTAGGGTTTAACTTAGTGTGGCAATGTTAATTGTGGTATTTATGTTTATGGCCATCCAGGCCTCAATCATTGCCAATTTTTCTGGAGATCATGGGGATTGGGTCACTTGAGCTGCATACCAACATGTTAATATGATCAGTCGAGCAGTGAGCTTTAAGCTGGTTTATGATTTCAAGTTTAATTTGTTAGAGCAATTGCCCATCCAGGGCTTAATGTTTTGAAAAATATATTCTGAATAGTGCACATGATTAAGGATGATTAATTGTACAGCTCATATTCATTGCTCGAGAAAGTTTATCATTTTGTATTGTAAATAGCGTTAATTCATCACTTTAAGATGGCGCTTTCATTTGTGTTATGATCCGTTTTTTGTTTCAATGAACTGAGCCTTATCAACTTCCGCCTTGCTGACACTGACGAAGGCAAGTGCTGAAACGCGTCTGTTTGGATTGTTTTGCGCTAAATAAACCGTACGTGGTTTAAACCTCCGCTGCGAGTGCCGTTTTGTTGCTGATCTGTTGCCGGTTCCCGGTCGCAGACCTGCGGAGCTTTCAATATATATATATATATATATATATATATATATATATATATATATATATATATATATGCTACACATAATAGAATGTTATTAGATCTGATCGAGTATTGTCTCTTTAATAACATCTTTCTTTTTCAGGGTGACCTCTTTAGACAGGTCTCTGGTACGGCGATGGGCTCCTGCTTCGCCCCCAGCTATACAAATTTATTCGTAGGCTGGTGGGAGGAGCAGGTAGCCTGGGCCCCTGAGAATGATGCTTGATCTGAGAAAATCATATTGTGGGATAGATATATCAACGATGTATTCATGGTGTGGAATGGCTCTGTGAGCGAGGGAGAGGATTATATCAAATTCCTGAATAACAACAATAACAATCTGAAATTCACTGGCCAGGTTAGTTTGGTGGCAGCTAACTACCTGGACCTAAGAGTAGAAATACAGGGGGATAGGATTAACATCTCCTTATTCAGGAAACCGACAGCCGGCAATAGCACGCTGCATGCGTCGAGTAGCCATCCCCGTAATTTGATTAACAGCATTCCTTACGGGGAGTTTCTCAGGTTGAAACAAAATTGTTCAAAAAGGTGTGATTTCGATCTGGCAGCTAGAGAAAGCTTTGATAGATTCTTAGCAAGAGGGTATAATGCAGAACTTCTCACGACTACGCTACATAAGGTAGAACAACTGCCGAGAGAGGATCTCTTTAAAAAGAAAGAACAGAGAGGAGATGATGGGAGGTTTCGCATGATAACTACCTTCTCCCAAGATGCCAACTGGTTAAGGATGATAATGAAAAAACACTGGCACGTTTTAAAGACCGAGAACATTAACGGGGTTGACGTACCAGCAGCTCCAATGATCACTTTCAGGAAAGCTAGATCACTTAGAGATAATATCGTACATAGTCATCTAGAACTTATCATAAAGAGAAAAGGGTCGCTACATAAAGCAAAAGGATTCTTCCCTTGTGGAAGATGCAAAGCGTGCCCCTTTAGTAAACGAACTCTGTCCTATGACGTCAAAGGACTTAAGGAAGTCTGAAAAATCAATAAGTTCTTGACATGCCACACGACTTTCGCAGTTTACTGCTTGAAATGCGCCTACGGTTTAAAATACATAAGGAGCACGATCAACTGTGTAAAATTGAGAATCCTGGAGCATATGCGCGCCATCACAAACAAAGATTTTCCGTATCCGGTGGCTCGCCATTTCTCCGTAAAAAATCAAAAGCAATAGAAATCAGTTGCAACACTTTTGCTTGGATTGTGTACCTGAATGTTTGAGAGGAGGTGATAGATTGCAGAAATTACGTAGACTGGAGTCCCGTTATATCGTGGAATTACAGACTAAGGCCCCAGGGGACCTCAAGAGTGGGGAGGAGATGGCAGTGCACCTAGGGACCTAGGGGGGCAGTTTATGCTATCCTCAGGCTGATAGAAAGTCTGTTTATAAAGAACTTTGATAAGCTCATCCAGAAAGTATTATGAAAAGCACGACATATGTGGTTTGCTGATTTTTCGTGTGTATTCTTTTCTTTTTGATTGGAGTTATGATGAGAACATGAATTTTTTGCCAATAGTTTGAATAACTTTTTCTATTGTGTTTTGGGGAAGTGCAAATGCCATGACATTTGAATAGTGATTATGTATCTTAGTATTTGTATTTCATATGAGAAGAAATTTTAGATATGTGTCACGGGTTAAATGAAACATACTTTTTTGTGTATGAATGGGTCGATCAACGACTGGGATGAGAATGATAAGGGTGGTTAGGTAGGTTAACTGGTCCTGTGAGCTGCTAACACCAGCTTGTGAATGCGGAGGTAAATTTATCACAACTTTGGCTGCGATAAAGTGCTGTTAATTTGGCGGTAGCTCCTTGTGAATATGCAACGTAGTTTTTTTCATTGCTCAGCAACTACTGAACTGATTTACACCATTAAAAAAAAAGGGTTCTTTCTGAACCAAGACCTACCTTTTTGCCAAATTTGGTGTAAAGAAATTCAGCAGTTCGGGCTGTAGCTTTGTCTAAAGTTCCTATGGAAATGAACATGGGGAAACGCTTTTTGGGACCCCCCCTTTTTTCTCAGCCCCTTCTTGACGAATCACCCTGAAACTTTCAAGACAAGAGCTGACCAGAGCGCCCCATTACTTTTGAAAATGTCATGAAGATTCATCATGGCGGGTTCCCAATCCTGTGAGTCCCTTGCATATATTGTCATAAAGCCCCGGGGACCTCCAATTTGAGCCCCCCGCCCATTTATTTTCAAAGCCCCAGGGGGTAGCAGTCCCCGGGGCTGGGGGGGCTGTGAGCCCCCGCACGTATTTTTATAAAACCCCAAGGGTGGCTGTCCCCAGGGCTGGGGGCCCCCCAATACTAAAATTGCTCCGGGATTTGGCCCACCCGGGGGCTGAATATTAACGAAGGGCGGGAGCTCCCACGCTTCGTTTTTTTTTTCTCTACCGGATCCGCGCACCCTGCGTGGATTTTGCCAATTTAAAAAAAGAAAATAACATTGAGGGGCCCTGGGGGTCCTTGTGGGACCCCCTAAGCAGGCCTAGGGGCTCAGGGTGTTTCTACCCTGCCCCCTTTTTGCGTTTTGCCCACTTTTTTCACTGGTTTCTTGTGCCTTGGTTCTACCGAGGCACAATATGGCTGCCAACACTTCCTGGTTTGGAGTGTTGACAGCCAATTAGCATGAAGCTCATGATCGAGAGGGTGCGCGGATCCTGCGCGGCCATAGCTATTGAAACTTTTTGAATTTTGAATTTCTCAGGAACTACTGAACGGATTTACACCATTTAACAAAAAGGGTTCTTTCTGAACCAAGATCAACCTTTTTTTTTGGTGTAATTCCGTTCAGCAGTTTGGGCTATAGCCGTGTCTAAAGTTTCCTACAGGAAATTGCATGGGGAAGACACGTTTTGGGACCCATCCTTTTTCTCGGCCCCTGCTTAACGAATCACCCCGGAACTTTCAAGATAAGAGCGGACCCAAGCGGGCCATACATTTTGAAAATTTTGCGAAGATTCGTCAATCAGCGTCAAAATTATTGGGAATAGAATGTTGCGAATTTCCTATGGAAAATAGGTCCTAAATATAACTACTGCCTGGGGACCGACAGTAGGTAATTTTTTATTTTTTTTAAAAACAATTTTTGTATTCCTCATATACCAAATAAAGGGGGCATTCTAGATGAGGAACCCCCCCCCCTCCTCTCACCTTCTTTTGTGATTTTCCGGCTCCGATGTTTATGACCCAAGGAGAGAGAGAAAGGGGTAGCCCCTCTAGCCTTCACTGTTTGCTCAATCCACTCCAATCTTATTTAACTGGGAGGCCCTTAGTTAGATTAGAGATAAAGCCCCAACAGTGCCCAGGTGAAATCATCGGAATACCCTTATCTGTTCCGTCATGCCACAAGGGCCGCCCAGATCTTGTCATCGCTAGGGCGATCACAGGCCATGTCTGACTTGCTTATATAAATAATATGTTTCAAGCAATCGGGAAAAGTGGGTGCTTTCTCATCCTTCCAGGCCCTGCAGATTTTCCGCCTTGCTAATAACATCACATAAAAGAGGAATTTAGACTCCATGTCATCAAGATGATACTCCATGATTAACCCAAACAGAATTATCCTCGCAGTGATCACAAATTGCATGTCTAGTACTTCAGCTCTTTTTTACTCTTCGGAGGAGGAACATGGCGGCGGTCTGACGCCGGCTGCGGAAGCTCCGTTCCCCGACCTGGCGATACCGGCAAAGTTCTGTGCCCTACAAGTCTCCTTAAAGTGAGGAGAACGTTGAGGATGCGGTGATTTCATTTCATTTGTGTACAACCGCGCGATACTGAAACTCAGCATCTTTTCTCCCTGTCACGGTTCTCCGCCACCTGAGCCCGGCGCTCCGTTGAGCGCTAGCATGCTGAGGACCCCGGATGAGCGATTGTGTGCTGACGCCAGTGGAGCTGAACGTGAGGGACAACAAAGCGGGACTCGGCAGCTGCGGGAGTCCGGCAAGGCTGTTGCGAAGAATGCGGGCAGCATCAGCAAAGGTCTACCCTCGACCCGCAAATTGCACAGTGAATCATTTTCAATTTAGATTGGAACCACTGCACATACGGTCAGTAAGGCGGGGGCAAGGGGGGAGTGACTCTTGATGGGCTAACAGTATCGCTTGCATTGGAGGCGGTTTCCGTGTTCCTGGGGGTCTCTGTTGTGGGAAGCTCCATTCTGGATCTTGGAAAGTGGGTGATGTGGGTGATGCGCGAGCTGATGTGAGAGGTAATTGGCCAGACCACATAGGGGGTGTAGGGATGGACATTGTGGCAGATAAGTCCCCCCCACCACACTGGAAGATTTCCCCAGCAGACAGAAAGTACAAAGGGGGGGCAAAACAGTTACTGAGGTCAGCGAGCGTGGAACAGACAAGGAGGTCAGGGGCCAGACTGGGGAAGTGCGTTCGGCACCTCTGGCAGCTAGGAATAGATATCTGCTTCACTCTCAGCCAGAAAAGGAACAATTCTACCCTGCTGCTGGCCATACAGGGAGCGTAGTCCATCGGACCCCGCGACAGAAAAAGAAGGAAAGGAGGGAGAGAAGTGAGACAGGCGAAGTCAGAAAAGCTAAAAGTGGTCCTAACATATTAAAACCTGCTCCTTCACTGAAATCTTACTTTAAGATAATGGAGAAGGAGATGGCCCCTAAACCCCCCCTCTATCTGTACCCCTGTAGTTGCTAGCCCACATAAAGTCTCTAAGCAGGTAGAGGCACAGATTGATCCACAGACTTTCCCAATTGTACGCCCCAAGGAACCGGTTAAACTAGTAAAAAGGTATGCTCCGTTGTTATCAGAACCAGAGACGGGCTTAGATACAGGGGTAGGTGATTCCCCATTCAGCTTGGAGGATGAAGGAAGTATAGAGGAGAGCTCTACTTCTCAGCAACAATTGTAGTCTAGCTCCCAGCTCCCTGTTCAATCAAACGATGATAATAACGATGAAAATACAGGATGGTCCCTATGGGGGAGCAATGAAGAGGAAATGAGAATAATCAGCTCGAGAGCCTCCTTCGGTCTTTACATGAAGATTTATTGGCAAAACTACTCCCCAAGTTTGAAATTTCAGAGGGAAATCAGAAAGAAATTGCTGAGAAATGTACCAGTTTGGAGAGCAAGTTGGATGACATTTGTACCAGAACTGAGGTGCTGGAAGGAGAAGTTGCTAATCTCTCGAGGGTCTCTCAGGCTCATTCAAGAACTATTTCCAAGCTTAAAACACAGAATAGGACTTTGCAACTGGACATGGAGCGATTAGAGATCCACGCTAGGCGGAACAATTAAAAAATGTTGAAGAGACCGTAAGGGGCAGAAAACGGTGATGTGAAGTCCCTGATCTGTAAATTGTTGAGAGAGGGGGTGCTAAAAGACAGACTTGATATTGATCTTGAGAGTGAGATCCAGCGGGCACACAGAGATCCATTCAGACAGCATCCAGATAGGAAGGCCCCGAGGAAGATTCTGGTGAATTTTCATACATTTACAGTAAAGGAGTTGATCCTAGGCAGGGTTTTGGTTGACTCATCTCTCCATATTGACTCCACTAAATCAAAGTCAAAGACAGTGGGAGTTGGGTTCTCGTGTGTCTGATTTAAGAAGCCAAGGAGCACAGGTGATGATGAGATTCCCCGCAGCGCTAAGGGTGGTATGGAGAAATAAAACGTACAATTTCACCTCCACTCAGGAGGTTGATACTTTTTTATCTAATATCTAATATGAAAGAGGCACAACATTAGATACTCCATGACATAGATGATTGTAGGGAACATATATCGCAAAATAACTTGTATTAGCCCACACTTGATTATATGATGTATAAGGGGAAATATATTTAAAATATATGGAGGCCTGTTTTTCTCCCAGCCTGGCGTGCTTGCACATGGGCTGGTGGGAGGAACAGGTCCTCATGGTACAGCATCAGGCCAGCATGACGAATCATGTTCCCCTCTATTTGAGGTATATAGATGACCTTTTCTTTATATGGCAAGGTACCATGCAGGAAGCACATCAATTTGTAGAACAACTAAATAGTAATGACCTGAATCTTGAATTTACATCCACCATAAGTACATCTCAGTTATGCTTCTTGGATATAGAGGTTTATATTGATGCAGGAAAATTAGCGACTAGGCTGTATAGAAAGCCGACTGCAGGCAATACTGTCCTGCACGCAGCTAGTCAACATCCCCACCACTTGATATAAAGCATCCCCTTTGGGGAGATGCTTCGCATCAAAAGAATATGCAGTGACGAAAGGGAGTGTGCCAAAGCTATGGAAGCGAGTAAATTACATTTGGATGAATGACAATCTGTGAGTGTCTGTTTACACTGAGTGTATCTAAGGTTATATCAGGGTCTGTAGAGGTTCATCGTATTAACACATGAATGATGTCATCAGTGATGTTGTCAGTGATGTCATTTGAGTTGTCATCAGTGATGTCATCAGTGATGTCACTGACCATGTCATGAATGATGTAATATGTGACATCATCAGCAGTGGATTGTGGGTGCGCGATATATAGTTAGTGCAACTAACTATATATGCGAATTTCAATGGTTTTGTGTGAGTAAAATAAGGTTTTTTAAATGCTAATCCCTAACTATATATGGTCTATAACTTATGGTTTTTTCATTGAATTTTCAAGGTTTTGTAAATGCTAATTCCTAACTATATATGGTCTATAACCTATGGTTTTTTCAGTGAATTTCAATGTTTTTTTAATAGCAAATATCAAAAGCTGTAAAATGTATTATTCTTTTAAATGAAAAATATATTTTATATGTTTTTAATATAATTTTTTTATGCATCTGCCAAACCCTGACCTCTTAATAGTGCACTGTGGGGGAAATGATTTGGGCACTATGACTGGGGTTGGTCTGGAAATGCTTTTAAAGGACGCCTTTCATCAATTGATGACACTTTTTCCCCAAACTTCCCTGGTATATTCCAATATATGCCAAAGACAGAAATGAAACTGGTCCAACCAATTTTGGCCACAATTTGAGAAATCACGGAAACATGTGAATAAATCTGTTTCTGCTTACATGAGAGACTATGGAATGGGTTCAATAATCAACAATAACTTGCGTTTCAACATGCAAGACATCTACAGACGAGATGGTGTGCACTTGTCAGATGAGGGGAATAGAATATTCCTCCTGAATTTAAGACTGTGCATTGTAACCCACAACCAGCTGTACCCCCCCCTTCCATCACGGGTGACGCTTCATCAGACTCCACAAATTTCCACCTGTGGATTGAGAGAGTAATCTCTGCCACTGCAAAACCCGTCATCCAAAAACCTGTCCGAGGAAAAAAGAAACCCAATGCTCCCTGGTATACTCCGGTCCTCGCTGAATGCCACCTTAAGTGTAGGCTTTTAGAGAGAGAATGGAGAAAAACCTACGATCCAACGTCCAGATCCACATACATTCTCCAGAGAAAGCAATATCTCTCCAATATAAAAAAAGCAAAAAAGGCATTCTTCACTCAAGCAATCGACTCTGCTAAACAGAAACAACAAACGATCTTTAATATCGTAAAATCTTTTACTCACCCCAAAGCACTGGCACTTGAAATCCCCCCCTCGCAAGCCCTCTGTGATCAAATTGCTGATTTCTTCGAGGAGAAAATTAATAATATCCACAAGGACTTCCCCCCTGCACCTATTCCCACCCAAGAGCCTGACACAACTATTCCCTCACTAAACCAATTCAAAGCAGTCTCCTTATTGCAAACGCAAAAAGCCATACTAGCCTGCAAATCAGGTGCGCCCACGGATTCCTGCCCCCCAGTCATCTTGCACCATCTTATTGAGGCCGTTAACCCTCTAATCAATGCGATCGTAAACGAATCCCTTGACTCCGGCATTGTCCCCTCCGAGTGGAAGAAGGCCACAGTCAAGCCCCTCATGAAAAAACAAAATAAATTCCCTACTGATTTGTCTAATATGCGCCCAATCTCACTCCTCCCTGCGCTAGGCAAAATCACTGAGCAACTAGTTCATGAGGAATTAAAGAACTTTGTGGAAAATCACTGTATTCTGCACCCACAGCAATCTGGCTTTCGCTCCGGCCACTCCACAGAGACCGCTTTGATTGAGTTGTCAGATACCATCAAGTTCTTGCAGGATGAGGGCAGGCAGGCCGTCCTCATCCTGCTCGACTTAACCGCGGCCTTCGACACCATCTCACATGCTGTCCTAATCAATAGGATGCGTGAGATTGGTGTCTCGGGCTCCGCGCTTGCTTGGATAACCTCATTCTTGTCCAATCGCTCTCAAACGGTCTCTCTGGGCCCGTTCCTCTCCGGTGAACGATCCATCATCTCAGGGGTCCCTCAGGGTTCTATCCTGAGCCCCCTCTTTTTCAATGTTTATATGGCCCCCCTTCTCACGTTGATCGAGTCACATGGGATTCTCGTGACATCCTACGCTGACGACACCCAGCTTGTCGTCACTATCGATAAAAGACTTCCGGATGCTGCCATCAGATTCCAAAACTGTTTGTCAGAAGTTTTCTCTTGGCTTAACCTGCACCATTTAAAATGCAACAGCGCCAAAACAGAAATAATTCCCCTTGGCAAAGGCACACTCTTCTCCCCCAAAGACTGGTGGCCTCATAACTCCGAAGCACCACCAAGCGCGGTCGCCTCAGCCCGCAACTTGGGCGTTCAATTTGACACGTCCCTCAGCTTCGATGAACATGTGCGTATTACCGCAGGGCGCTGTTTCAGTCTGATCAGGCAACTAAAGAAATTTTTCAATTTCCTGCCTATCACAGCCAGGAAAGCAGTCGCGGTGGCCCTCATCCTCTCCCGGCTGGATTATTGTAACGGCCTCCTAGCAGGCATCAAGAAGTCCTCTTTGAAAAAGCTGCAGAGTGTCCAACATGCGGCAGCTAGGCTTGTTCTGAAACTCCCCCGTAGGTCTTCAGCCTCTGCAGCCCTTAACACTCTCCATTGGCTGCCCCTCCATAAGAGAATCTTATTCAAGCTCTTAGTCACTGTATTTAAAGCTAACAGGGGCTTGGGTCCATTCTACCTCACTAAGCGCTTCCAGCGTTACACTCCAACCCGCTGTTTGAGGTCATCTGGCGCCAATTTCATTTCTGAACCCCGTATAAAACTAAAATCCAAGGGTGGAAAGACCTTCTCTTTTCTGGCGGCTAAGGCATGGAACCGTCTCCCCCCCAACCTTAGGCACGCTCCCTCAGAAAGCCTATTTAGGAAATCTCTGAAAACTTGGATTTACTCTCAGTCCGACTCCTTTGTTCTCGCAGCTATTTGATCCATGCCCCCCTAGACGACCTTCTGTTGTGCTCAGCGCCAAGATGCTCCCTCCGGAGCGAAAGTTAGCGCTTTATAAATGCCAATAAATATCAAATATCAAACCTACTTGAAGGTACCTAAATCAGCCACAGAACCCAATAGCTCTTTTCAGAGCTACCCTACCTCTGATCATTCTAAACATTTATCTTTTTCTAAGTTTTTTCACTATTTTTCACCAAAGTACGCTCCACGGTACGCTTACCGGTGCGCGTACCAGGCGCTCTCCACGCGTTTTTTGTTGTTGTTTTTTTTGCCTATTTGAGCGTCCTAAGCCCCCCTCAGAAAACCTAAAGGGTCAGGAAGTGTCTACCGTGCCCCCTTCTACCCATTCTGAACATTGTTTCCCCCATCTTGTGTCTCAATTCTACCGAAACACAAAATGGAGGACTCCCGTAACGCTGCCGGTACGCGTACCGGTGCGCGAACCGGTAAGCGCGCAATAAAAAAAGGTGGGAAAGTAATTTACAGAAAAACCACTTGAGACACTTTCATCAAATATAGAATAGGCCCTACTACATAGCAGTCCCTACCATTTACCCAAATTTGATGGAATTCCATTGAGACATTTATGCTGTAGGCCTGACTAAATATCCTGAGGTAAATTACATTAAAAAACACATATGAAGTGTTAGAATTGACAACCAATTAAAATGTTACTTTCATTTTCTACTATTATATCATGACATTTGATTAAACCCAGATCAGTTGACTGGGGGTGAGTGTTTGATTTGCTCAAACGCTCCGTCCATCATCCTCTTTTGTATCGCTTTGTTCGCCCTAAGTTGGCAGGGTATGCTCAGATGTGAGTCCCTTGCTCACTTTGCCACTGGATTCAAGATAGCCTGGCTGATGAGGATTATGAATCCGAAACCGGTCCCAGGATGCTTGTTTCCGGTCCAGGGAAGACATGGCTTGGCAGTTCGGGCTGGGCTGTTCCCATGAGGCACAGGGTCAGACTGATTTGCATATGGCCATGTCTGAACTGGGGTGGCGGAGTGAGCTAAAGAATGGTGATGGATTAAACCCAGATCAGTTGACTGGGGGTGAGTGTATAATTTGCTCAAACGCTCCATCCATCATCCCCTTTTGTATCAGTATATTATGGCCCCAACCAAGATTGCCCAGAGTTCTTGTTGAGCCTGAAATCTAGTCTGATTGACTTGAATGTACCTGTCATCCTGGGAGGCGATTTTAATTTGGTTTTTGATGCAACCTTGGACTGCACCTCTAGGGCCCTGATTACTCCCCCACATAACATGAAAACCAAGCATAAAAATAATATGAAAGATTTCAATCTGTTGGACGTTTGAGGGCCAAAATTGCTAAAAGCAGAGACTATTCTTTCTATAGCCACAGATATAGGCATCACTCACGAATAGACTTTTTTCTTATCGATCAGGTATTATTCTCGGGGGTCGATTCTATCACATATATTCCAGCTCTGTTATCAGACCACTCAATGGTCGAGTTAACGATCAAACTTACTCAGGGGGTACAAGCAATAAGGTGGACCCTTGACAGGTCAATATTACAAAAAGAGGAAGTAAAGGATGATTTAGTAACACAGATAGATGAGTATTTTAGGTTTAATAGTTGCACTGCCTGCGATCAAATTGTCTGGGAGGCCTTCAAGTCCTTCTTGAGGGGGATACTAACTACTATTATGAATTAGAGAAATAAAGATAGTAGAAAAGCAGATGTAGACTCTCTCTTCAAAATAAAACAGAAAGAACAGCAGCTGCAACAAGCCTCATTAGACCAGCGGACTAACCTTGAGGCTATACAGCATGAGTTGGACTTTTTGAAAGCAGACTATCGGGCAAATCTTGATAAGATAATCAAAGATAGGTGGGACGCGAGCAAATTGCAAAACTTCTCTTATGGGGAAAAATGTGGACGTCTTCTTGCATGGAAGGCTAGATCAGACAGGGCCAGAAGCCACATTAGAGGATTAATTATGCACGGTACAGGGGCTATTTTTCATCTGAAAGAGCAGAAAATTGGTTACAACAGCTAGAGGTCCCGCATCTCACGGAGAAAGATAGTGCCTTTTTGAGTTCAGCTATCAAAGAGGGAGAAGTATATAACCAAATAAAGAGAATGGCGAAGGGTAAAGTAGCTGGTCCAGACGGGCTTCCCGTAGAAATATATCAAATAAGCTCAGATACAGTCGTTCCTGTCCTTACAACTTTATTTAATAAAATACACCTTACAGGTGAGACTGTTCCACAAACCTGGTCAGAAGCTACAGTTGCCTTGATATTAAAGCCTAATAAAGACCCTCTGATCATTGAGTCCTATCGGCCAATCCCGCTGCTGAATACCGATTATAAAATCTTTGCGGGGGTTCTGGCGGCGAGATTGGCTAAAGTTATTAAATTGGTGGTGCACGAGGATCAGAGGGGCTTTTTGCCGTGTACGCAACTGAATGAACTCACGTTTCAGGCTATTGATGCTATAGACGTTGCTACCGATGAGAAATCTCCTTTGACCATAGTGGCCATCGATACCGCAAAGGCTTTTGACCAAGTCAATTGGTCTTATTTATGGGAGGCATTAGCTGGATTGGCATTCCAATAAATGTTATATCGTCGATTCGATCATTATACTTAAACCCCAAGGCTAAAATTCTTGTGAACGGCCTTCTTACGGATTGGGTCCGAATATACCGTGGTACCAGGCAGGGGTGTCCCCTCTCCCAGCTTTTGTTTAATTTATATATTGAACCTTTTGGTATTCAGTTGAGATCAGACCCTTTGTTCAAACCGTTTAACATTGCAGATTTAGCGTTAGAATTCGCTTTATATGCTGACGATCTCTTAATGTTTACCTCCAATCCTGAAGAGGCAATTCCATGACTTTTTGGCAAGGCAGAAGCTTTTGGTGAGATTTCAGGCTACAAAATAAATAAAGAAAAGACTGAGCTTATGCAGTGGAACCAGGAGGTGGAGTTTCCGGGAGTTAAGCCACGGATGAGATATCTGGGAGTCCATTTGGCTCAGGATATCAGAGAGATATCCAAAATAAATTTAGATAGAGTATATTAGGATGTCTGTGGCCTCTTACAACGTTGGTCTGGTCTCCCATTGAATATCTTTGGGAGAGTGAACTTAATAAAAATGGTGATTTTACCCAAAATCACCTTCCTGTTCAACTCAATACCGTTAAGGTTCAGTCCGAAAGATATAGCTAAAATGCAGGGGAAAATAGGCTCATTCATTTGGAATACAAAGTCACCAAGAATCTCCTGGAAGAAATTGAGGAGAAAACTAAAATCCGGAGGGTTAGCCTTGCCAGATATGCTTATTTATTGCCACTATTTCCAGTTTAAATTTTTTTGGCTATTGGCTGATAAGGCTGACACATCTTCCTTAGGCCGTGTGTTCCAGGCGTTATTACAAGGTATCCCTCAAGAGCATGAATATTTTTTGTTTAAGTTCGGGGATCCTAGGTTCTACAGGAAAGTGAGGCAAAAGATTCTGGGTGCAGCTCTGAAAAACTGGGTATTCTTTAGAAAAAAGCTGGGAATTCCTTATTATGCTTCCCAGGCACCGATATGGGATTCCCCAGGGGCACCTAAGTGCCTTAAGGACCAACTAGCACGTCCCCTTAAATTAGGTGGTATAACACACTGGCGAGATCTATAAAATGACTCACTGCTTATGGACTGGGAATCACTCTCTAGATTGAAAGGAAGAACCCTCACCAGGTTCAAGTATTATCAATTGTCAGGTTGGTGGGCTACTAGGTTATGGGTGTTTAGTGGATCGAATCCAAAGTTCGACTCTGTGAACAGAAAGGGGAGATGTAAAAAGGAGCTATCCTTCTGGTATTGGGCCATGATGGAGGCAGAGGGAGTGACAGAGCCCGAACTCCAAAAGACATGGTGTGATGCTGCAGATTTGGATCATAATAACTTACAGGACTGGTGGGTGGATTCCTTTACGATGTTACATGCAGTGGTTAAGTCAGCTTCACTCAAAAGGAATCACCTGTTCACTCTGTATAGAGTATACATTTCACCTAAAAAACAAGTCAGGATTACGAATATAGACTACTGTTGCCGATTCCCGGCCGCTGATGACATCCACATGTTTGTAGATTGCCCGATGCTTGTAAATTATTGGTCCAAAATAGGTGAGTTTATCACTGAAGTACTGGACATGCAATTTGTGATCACTGCAACAGACAGTATATAATGTATGTATAGGTAGTTATAACCTAGTTTTCATAGGAAAAGCATTTTTTGATTTGCTAATAACTTTGGTGTCTTTTGGAGAATCTTCCTGAAATTCTCCCAAAGAAAGGTTTATCCCGGTCACCTCCTAGCCTGAAAGTTTGGGGGGTGATTCGTCAAGCGGGGGCTGAGAAAAAAGGGGGATCCCAAAAGAAATTTTCTCCATGTTAATTTCCATAGGAAATTTTGCGACGAGCTGCTGAACGGAAAAACCTCAAATTTGGCAGAAAGGTAGAGCTTGGTCAGAAAGCGACTTTTTTTTAAATGGTGTAAACCGTTCAATCATTTTTGAGAAGTTCAAAAAAAAAGAGTGAAAAAATTATTTTCCCATAGGAAACTTTGTGCAAGGCTACAGCCAAAACTACTGAACAGAATTACTCCAAATGTGGCAGAAAGGTAGTGCTTGGGTCAGAAAGCGACCTTTTAAAAAATTGTGTTAATCCGTTTAGCAGTTGCTAAGAAATTAAAAAAATAAAAGTTTTGATATCTGGGCAGAGCTTAAGTCGGGTGCGCGAGCTTCACTGTGATTGGCTGCCAGCACTCAAAACCAGGAAGTGTTGGCAGCCATCTTGTGGCCCAGTAGAAGCAAGTCACCTGAAACGGAGAAACAAAGATATAAAACAAGAGAAGGGGGTAGGGTAGAAAAACCCTGACCCCCTAGATCTGCTCAGGGGGTCACAGAAGGACCCCAAGGGCCCAAAAAATAATTTTTAAAAAATCGGCAAAAATTCGCGCTGGGGTAGCGGGTTCTCAATTTCATTTTAATGAGGTCCTTGGGTGGGCTAGGTTCTGGGGGTATTTCTTAAAAAATAATAGCAGGGGCTTGCAGGGGTTGAGGGGGTCCACTGGGGTCTGAAACTTGCGCTGGGGTCGTGCGTTCTCGCATGTCATTTTAATGAGGCCCTTGGGTGGGCTAGGTTCCGGGGGTATTTCTTAAAAAATAACAGCAGGGGGTTGCGGGGGTCCGCTGGGGTCACCGCAGCCCCTGGGCTTCACTTATGTTGGGAGGGGGGTTGCGCAGCCCCCCCTTGTGGAGTCTTTTATGTGCTTGTAACTTTGAATCTCTATGAAATTATCCCAAAAGTTTCCCTTTTTTTGATTAGCTCCTATATTGAAAGTTTGGAGGTTAATGGTGTAGGAGGAGCTGTCCCTTTTCGAGTTAGAGCCGAGCCCTCCCTCTGCGAGCCAGCAAGCTGGTGTGCATTTGCAAACCGACCGCCCGTAGCTCACACTGTGTGAACCGAGCCGATGGCCCGTAGCTCTCCCTATGCGAGTTGAGCCTACGTGCCGCAGGTGTCCCTCTGCGAAGGTGCTGGATGGCCCTCAGGTCTCCCTCTGCTAGACGGATCGCAACTGTCACTCTGCGAACAGATATTGGGAATATAAGGCGGCTCTAAAAAGAGCCTTTGTGTTTATTAGTTGGAGCTACATATAAGTGTGGATGCACAGCTTCAGGTTATTCAGAAAAACTCAATTTTCCTGATCTGTGAAGTGTACTCCATCACTTCTTTAGATATCAGTCATATCAAAACGTATGTTGTTGTTGAAGATCAACCCCATTCTATGGTCTCTGAGGTATGCAGACACAGCTTTGTTGATATTCTTCCTAGATTTTTCAATCTGAGGACAACATTGGTTTTACCATTACCACTACTGTCTTTGGCATATATTGGAATATCCAAAGACAGATTGAGCAAAAGCAACAACAATTGTCAAAAGGTGTCCTTCATTAGCATTTGCAAACCTACCCCAGTCAATGTGCCTAGGTTGTTTCCACCACAGTGCACAATCATGAGGTCAGGGTGTTGGAGATGCAAACATGTTTTAACCAAAGGAAACAATTGGTTCCACTTCAATCCTCTCCGTCCAAACCATTTAATGTCCACATTTTGTAAACCTATGTCAAAGTCTGTTCTGCATACCTCTTGCACCAGAAAACATAGCTAACCTCCGATACACACTAGCATTTTGAAGGTATGGCTGGGAGGAATGGATAGATGTCTAGGTCATGTAGTCTGTTAGTAGAATAAGAGATATGTTTAAAGATGGGGAACTACTTTTTTGCCATACAAAACGATACCTGATCGGGAGATGAAAAGCATTGTTTTTTAAAAGTAGGGTGCACATTCGTTTTGTGGAAAAGCATCTTTGTGATTGGTTAAGAAAAAGCAGTTTAAATGTGGAGTAGATATCATAGGATAAAATTTGCTCAACTCAACCACACCTGCTACTTGCATTTGGAAGGCACTGTTCGAACTTAAAACAATCGTGAACTTTTAACCTGCACGTGCCGTTAAATGTTCGAGAAAATGTTGTAAAAAAATATCGTTAGGTTTAAAAAAAAATTGAACTTTTAACCTGCACGTGTTGTAGAATGTTCTAGAAAGTGTGTTGATAGAATACGTTGCACTTAAATATTAAAAAAAACTGTTTATATGAAAAATTGAAAAAAAACAATAGAGAGAAGTTTTGAAACCTAAAGGAATCAAGGAACTATTCTAATTTGTTCATTACATGTATTTATGTGTGGTGCAACAAAATTACAGACACAACAGCACAAGGAAGAGGAAGAAGCAGGGAGTGGGGGGATGGGCGGAGATGGGAACAATGGCACACATGCACAATTAAGTACAGCACAACTATAGACAAACCATGGTCAAAATGAAACACACCAACAAGGAGCACAAGTCACACAACCTGCCAACATCACACCACTGAACGAGCATAGAAGTGAAAAACACACTGCCTGAAAGGGAGAAAGATGAAGAAAAGCTCACATGAAGGGACATCTCACACACAATGCAGCACACACACATAGGAAGCAGAATACACCAACATCCAACACAATGTTGTCCAATCACAAACATTTGCTCAATGGAACACAGGACACAATGCACTCGCCTGTGGCGGATAAGCGTCCAAAAGCGTCAGTACGAAAGAGGCACATGAGAACGCATAGGTACAAACCCACAGTCCGGATGGGGTAGCAATTCACATATGGCAGGCAGCCAGAGAGTGTGTAACACACACATTGGCATACAAATCAAGACACAATACATTTGGAGACAAGTGAAAATGTGGAAACTTTATTAAAAAAAAGTGTGCTTCAGTACGGCCAAGAGTAGTGCCACAATATGCAGAAAAATGCAGCAGCATGCCTGAATAAGGAACATAGGAAAACGTCCATGTTCACCTTGGGGTAGTCCATCACCAACATATGTCAGTGTCAAGCAGCGGTGGTTGTCCACGCCTCGGACATAATTTGACGCCAATGCAGCCATGTCTACTGTTGTTTTGGCACATGTGACCAGATGTACAACGTGCAATGATGCGCCGGGACACGTGCAATGTGGCACATTGAGTCGTGGTTGCAGGTACCTTGTCACTCGTCCATGAACGCGAGTGCAGCTGCGTAAGCCACTATCTCTAATGAGTGATGGTTGGCCACAATATTTGACATGTCATCTACGTAATCCATCAGGTGACCGGGACGGAGGTGCTTACTTCAACCACTGTACCCAATGTGCATCAAAGCAGAATCGGAAAGTGGGTCAATTTGCTCACTTCATACTACGACACGTGCAATCTCCCAGGCCCAGTTCCCAACATGCTTAACAAACATCCATGCTTGACATAAACGGGCATCACCCTGACACTCCTGGTCATGGGCCAACAAGGGGCGCACACCTGTCGTAATCCATGTCAGCTACCCACTCGTTCGAGAGGCACACGTCCATGCACCACTCGGATAGGAACCTAGTGGGATTGGAATACAGGTAGGACACAGGTGACGTCCGCAATGCGGAAGGTCAGTCGGTAAGTGACCCACACACCCAGGACATGCAGCAGACGTGCAACACTGTGACACTGCCCTTTGGAGGTGGTGCATACCACTTTACAACATCGACTGCTGCGGCCCTTGTGGCAGGCCACATCAGTACACAGAGACACACTTACAGCACTTCCTGCACACTGACATGTCCGAGAAATCCCGTTCCCCTTGCCGGATAAGCACACCCCTGCGTTGACCTGTGAACGCCGGACCAGCACATGCCGCTTGTGCATGCAGGAGGATGAGTGCGTAGCCACATGTCCAGGGTCACTGCCAAAGATGAGGTGACATGGTAACGTCCACTGAACACAGCACACTGTGATGTTGCAGGGTCCGTGTCTATCATGCTAACATAATGACCACCAGACACACTTGCTCAGATGTGGATTCGGGGGGTGTTGGCGGTCCTGGGGTTTTTGCGATGAGTGTTGTGGCCTTCATGGGTATCCCTGTATCATGCTCATTGACTCTATGGCACCTGTGGGTCTTCCGGTGTGGCTCTTGGTTGTGCTCCCTTTCATGCTGCAGGTAGTCGTCCTGCTCAACACCAGCAGAAAGCAGGTGCAAAATACCTGGTGCTAACGCAGCTTATCACTGGAATTTGTTTAGCATTGCAGGTGTTGTGAAAGTTGTGATGTGATTTATTCGTGTACAGAACAATAAACAAACTGGGCAGAGTATCCCGTCAAGATCCAGCACCGGACCCACTATTCCCAATCAATATAAATACAATGAGATTTCTTAATTGATTTTGTGTGTACACTGTAAGTGCACCCACTACCACAGTGCAATTTTAGTATTTAGAACAAATCGCAAAGGTGCACTTCGTGTCTTTTTGCACGGGAACGGCTACTCTGCATTTCCTTATCAGCACTTTAATGCAACTAAAGTTGAGATAAATCTAACACACTATTCAGAAGTTGGTGCAAATTGCAGACATCACCAGTATTCCAGCGATAACTGCCCAAATTTAACACCATGGTGGACACCACCAAATAACAGCAATAAGAACGAGAAAGAGTCACACAACAATTAAGAAAACAACCAAAAACGTTATAAACAAGCATTAGGAATGCATTAGGGCTCGGGTTTGTTTGAGTTTCATATAATGGCATTGTAAATGGTAATGTGTTTTAGCCATGTTTTTTGGAGTGCACTGACAGCTGTTGATGATTGTGCCAGTTGAAAGAGTGGCTGGTGCACTGTCAGCTGTTGGTGTGTGTGTGTTTAGTGAAAGTTGCACTGACATTGTTTGTTGTGCGTGGGTGTTTAGCGGCACTGATGCATGGTCGTGTTTGTTTTTGGTGAAAGCGTACATTGATGGTTGTTGGTGTTTGTGCCTGGTGAAAGCATTCATTGACGGCTGGGGGTGTGTTGTTGTGTGTGTTGTTTTCTGTGTAGTGGTGAGTGTGTGGAGGTGAGTCTGTGGGGTGAGCCTGGGGGGTGAGTGTGGTGGTGAGTGTGTTGTGGTGAGTGGTGACGAGTATGTGCTGTTGAGAGACTGAGGTGTGTGGTGTGTGTGGTGTATGTGTGTGTGGTGTGTGTGTGTGGTATGTGTGTGTGGTGTATGTGTGTGTGGTGTTTTCTGCATACTCACACACTGCCCATACACATTCACACACTGCTCACTCGCACACTCCCAATGTCACCCTGCATAGTCACACACTGCTCACCCGCACACTCCCAATGTCACCCTGCAAAGTCACACACTGTTTATTCTGCACACTCACACAATGTGCACCCTGCACCCTTACACACTGTCACTCTACACGCACTCTGCACTCATTCACTCTCAAACTGCACTCTCAGTCTGCTCTCTCAGTCTGCACTCTGAATCTGCACTCTGAATCTGCACTCTGAATCTGCACTCTGAAACTGCACTCTGAATCTGCACTCTGAAACTGCACTCTGAATCTGCACTCTGAATCTGCACTCTGAATCTGCACTCTGAATCTGCACTCTGAAACTGCACTCTGAATCTGCACTCTGAATCTGCACTCTGAATCTGCACTCTGAAACTGCACTCTGAAACTGCACTCTGAATCTGCACTATGAATCTGCACTCTGAATCTGCACTCTGAATCTGCAATCTGAATCTGATCTGCACTCTGAAACTGCACTCTGAAACTGCACTCTGAAACTGCACTCTGAACCTGCACTCTGAATCTGCACTCAGAATCTGCACTCAGAATCTGCACTCACTGTCACTCTGCACTCACTGTCACTCTCCACTCACTGTCACTCTGCACGCACTGCCACTCTGTACTCACTGTCTCTCTGCACTCAGTCTGCACTCACTGTCACTCTGCACTCACTGTCAGTCTGCGCTCACTGTCAGTCTGCACTCAGTCTGCACTCGCTGTCACTCTGCACTCAGTCTGCACTCACTGTCACTCTGCACTCACTGTCACTATGCACTCACTCTGCACTCACTGTCACTCTGCTCTCACTGTCACTCTGCATGCACTGCCACTCGGCACTCACTGTCACTCTGCACTCAGTCTGCACTCACTGCCACTCTGCACTCACTGTCACTCTGCACTCACTAACACTCTGCACACACTGCCACTCTGCACTCACTGTCACTCTGCACCCAGTCTGCACTCACTGTCACTCTGCACTCACTGTCACTCTGCACTCACTGTCAGTCTGCACTCACTGTCAGTCTGCACTCACTGTCACTCTGCACTCACTCTGCACTCACTGTCACTCTGCACTCACTGTCACTCTGCACTCACTGTCACTCTGCACTCGCTGTCACTCTGCACTCACTGTCACTCTGCACTCACTGTCACTCTGCACTCACTGTTACTCTGCACGCACTACCACTCTGCACGCACTGCCACTCCGCACTCTGAATCTGCACTCACTGTCACTCTGCACTCACTGTCACTCTGCACTCACTGCCACTCTGCACTCACTGTCACTCTGCACTCACTGTCAGTCTGCACTCACTGTCAGTCTGCACTCAGTCTGCACTCACTGTCACTCTGCACTCACTGTCACTCTGCACTCACTGTCACTCTCGCACTCACTCTGCACTCACTGTCACTCTTGCAGTCACTCTGCACTCACTGTCACTCTCGCACTCACTCTGCACTCACTGTCACTCTGCACTCGCTGTCACTCTGCACTCGCTGTCACTCTGCACTCGCTGTCACTTGCTGTCACTCTGCACTCACTGTCACTCTTGCACTCACTCTGCACTCACTGTCACTCTGCACTCACCGTCACTCTGCACTCACTGTCACTCTGCACTCACCGTCACTCTGCACTCACTGTCACTATGCACTCACTGTCACTCTGCACACACTGCCACTCTGCACTCACTGCCACTCTGCACTCAGTCTGCACTCACTGTCACTCTGCACTCAGTCTGCACTCACTGTCACTCTGCACTCACTGTCACTCTCGCACTCACTCTGCACTCACTGTCACTCTGCACTCACCGTCACTCTGCACTCACTGTCACTCTGCACTCACTGTCACTCTGCACTCACTGCCACTCTGCACTCACTGTCACTCTGCACTCAGTCTGCACTCACTGTCACTCTGCACTCGCTGTCACTCTGCACTCACTGTCACTCTGCACTCACTGTCACTCTGCACTCACTGTTACTCTGCACGCACTACCACTCTGCACGCACTGCCACTCCGCACTCTGAATCTGCACTCACTGTCACTCTGCACTCACTGTCACTCTGCACTCACTGTCACTCTGCACTCACTGCCACTCTGCACTCACTGTCACTCTGCACTCACTGTCAGTCTGCACTCACTGTCAGTCTGCACTCACTGTCAGTCTGCACTCAGTCTGCACTCACTGTCACTCTGCACTCACTGTCACTCTGCACTCACTGTCACTCTCACACTCACTCTGCACTCACTGTCACTCTTGCAGTCACTCTGCACTCACTGTCACTCTCGCACTCACTCTGCACTCACTGTCACTCTGCACTCGCTGTCACTCTGCACTCGCTGTCACTCTGCACTCGCTGTCACTTGCTGTCACTCTGCACTCACTGTCACTCTTGCACTCACTCTGCTCTCACTGTCACTCTGCACTCACCGTCACTCTGCACTCACTGTCACTCTGCACTCACCGTCACTCTGCACTCACTGTCACTATGCACTCACTGTCACTCTGCACACACTGCCACTCTGCACTCACTGCCACTCTGCACTCAGTCTGCACTCACTGTCACTCTGCACTCAGTCTGCACTCACTGTCACTCTGCACTCACTGTCACTCTCGCACTCACTCTGCACTCACTGTCACTCTGCACTCACCGTCACTCTGCACTCACTGTCACTCTGCACTCACTGTCACTCTGCACTCACTGCCACTCTGCACTCACTGTCACTCTGCACTCAGTCTGCACTCACTGTCACTCTGCACTCAGTCTGCACTCACTGTCACTCTGCGCTCACTGTCACTCTCGCACTCAGTCTGCACTCACTGTCACTCTTGCACTCACTATCACTCTGCACTCGCTGTCACTCTGAACTTGCTGTCACTCTGCACTCGCTGTCAATTGCTGTCACTCTGCACTCACTGTCACTCTCCCTCTCACTCTGCACTCACTGTCACTTGCTGTCACTCTGCACTCACTGTCACTCTGCACTTACTGTCACTCGCTGTCACTCTGCACTCACTGTCACTCTGCACTCACTGTCACTCTGCACTCACTGTCACTCTCGCACTCACTCTGCACTCACTGTCACTTTGCACTCACTGTCACTCTGCACTCACTGTCACTCCCAGCCCTGTCACAGTTCTGTGTGTCTCGCTGCTAGTGATGGCACTTTCTGTATGTATTTCAAAGTTTGACAGCTTTGAACATTGGCAGGGGTGTTTTGTATTTCCACAGTAAGGATTTTGCGTTATTGAATATCCACAAGGGGGTAGTGATGAACTACAAGAGATTGCTGCCGTGGAATCCGCTGGCGCCATAGAATGCATTCGATTCACAGATGAAACGGGTGCTTTTGCATTGTAAATCAATGCGATCTTTGTTAATAATTGACTTCTCTTTCAGATGAAGTCGTATTATTTTAGTGCGGTATAGCCCTTGGATGATGACTCGAAAGTTGAAAGGACCCTCCCTTAACTATACCGTCGCTGTTCTTCCCACGTGTGCATGCATCGAGCCATTCAAAAATGCTAACTGTGCAATGCTTTGATAACAAAACAAAAAAAAAAAAAAGAAACTGTCCCACGCAATATTATTATGATGTCCGCGTAGCTTTTCAGAACCTGAGTGAGTTTGTTATAAAAATGCCCCGTTTTGCATTCTTTCGATCAGGGGTACCAAAGGGTTTACAGACTTGAAACATTCCAGCCTAAATGTAATTTTAGCGCCCTGAGGAGGAATCTATGCGGGATGCAGCGCTTTACAAAACCCAAAATAAATAAATAAATAAAAGGTTCGTTTACAACGCTTTGAAATATACCCTATATTTTTTACTCCCTGAAATATTTGCGTGCGCTATTAAACGAGAATTGCACTTTAATTTCCGCTGTCTCCTAATGCACTTCTCATAACGTGCACAGAGTGGCATAGCCCTGCTGGGCGCTTTGCGCTGTTCTCCTGCTCTGATCGTTCAGAAAGAGTGAGTTTGTTATAAAAATGCCCCGTTTCGTATTCTTTCGATCAGGGGTACCAAAGGGTTTACAGACTTGAAACATTCCAGCCTAAATGTCATTTTAGCGCCCTGAGGAGGAATCTATGCGAGATGCAGCGCTTTACAAAACCCCAAATAAATAAATAAATAAAAGGTTCGTTCACAACGCTTTGAAATATACCCTATATTTTTTACTCCCTGAAATATTTGCGTAGTCTATTAAACGAGAATTCCATGGATGAGTGAATGGTTGTTTAGAGTAATGGAAGGATGTACGGACAAATGAATGGATGTAGAGATGAATGAAAGGTCCGGTATGCATGGCTGAATGGATTGGTGAATAGAGTGAAGGATTTACTGGTGTAGCTTCTCTCGGCGGCTGATGCGCCTTGAGGCTCTTTCTGGCTTTGCGGAGTGGGCTCGGAGACTTTAAACTCAGCTTTAGTGTCTTCCATAGGATCGAAGCGTGGTCGGCTCCGTCTCAGCCTGCAGGGACCGGGATATTTAATAATGCATGGCCCTTCCCTAAAGGCAATGGGACATGTTAGGAAAAATACAAATATTCCGATGTGCTACATTTAGGGTGACCAACTGGCATTGGTGCAAATTCAGGACGGTGAGTGTAAAAATTCAGGACAAAACTTCAGGACAATTGGATAAGTTTTACAGACACATCAGAGGTCGCGCAATAGTATATAAGTAAGCCCAGCCATATGCAAACATATTCAACCATTTGCAAACCTATCCATCATGTATCCTTCCATCTATCCTTTCACTCATCCATCCCTTCATCCATCCTTTATCCATCCATCCACCCTTTCACCCTAGCCATCTGTACACTCATCCATCCACTCTTCTACCCATCCATTAACTCATCCATCCAGCCATTTACCCTTTCACCCATCCAGCCATCCTTTCACTTACTCATCCATCCACCAATTCACCCTGTCAGTCATTCATCCTCCTCCCTTTCTCTCTCCATCGTCCCTTTCACTTAGCAGTCCTTCCTTCGATCCATCCTTCCACCCATCCATCTACTCATCCACTCATGAATCCATCCATTGACCATATCACTCATCCATTTATCCTTTCACTCCTTCACTCATCTATTCATCCTTTAGTCCATCTACCATCCCTTTCACTCACTCATCCATCCTTACATCCACCCTTTCACTCATCTGTCCATCCATTCACCCTTGCACTTATCAATTAATCAATCCATCCATCATTTCACTCATCCATCCACCCACTCAGTCATCCACCTTTTTACTCATCCATCCTTTCACTCATCCAGCCACCCTTTTACCCATCCAGCTACCCTTCCACCCATACATCCAGCTATTTACCCTTTCTTCCTCCCATCCTTCCACCACTCACTCATCAATCCACCCATCCTCTTTTATTATCCATCTATTCAGTATTTATTCATCCATTCACCCTTTCACTAATTCATCCAGCCATCCACCCATCCCTTCACTTACTCACTCGCCCACCTTTTCATATTCATTTTGAGCTGAGCCTTTTTGAGCTGCAGAAGCCATTCCTGGACTGGGACAGAAGCTACCCAGGGCAGAGACAGGATCCACCATAGGTGGGGGGGGGGGGACAGGAGCCATCACTGGGGGGAGGGGGGTGGGAAGGAGAGGGATCAGGATCCACCAGGGTGGGCACAGGGGTGGGCATGCGGTATTCTAGTATCTTCTTGAAAGCTTCCAGGGTGGGGTAGGGCTCCTCACCCCCTCCTGGACAAGACAATGAGAAGTCAGTCTCTCTTTCCAAAGTGTTACTTTGCCATCCCCCACTGTGATGTACAGCACTGCAAAAGAGATACTCCAAGAGAACGGATTCAACTGATTGCCCTCCATACTTTGTTAATCAGTGTGGGTGCGATTGTGCCATTTCTTTATTTTATTACATTAAAGACTGCATGTTTGAAGAATCGAGGTTTGTTTACAATTTAGTGACAGTTATTAATTTCTGTGCTGTGATGAGAACCACGTGCTGCCTCGGTGTAATCCAGACCGTTGTAGGATGTTTGGGGCCCTGGGCAGAAAGGGAATGTCTCACACCAATTGCAGAGACATGAAGCATTCAGGGCTGTTTGCATCTCAATAGATGCCCCTGCTCTTGAAGCTGCAGCCCCTCCCTCTCGGTCACCTTCAAGCACCTCTTAACGGGTCATCAAGGGCTGGAGGTGTGAGGGGTGGGGGCTGCAGCTTCAAGAGCAGGGGCATCTATTCAGATGCAAACAGCCCTGAATGCGTCATGTCAAGTCAAGAAGGGAGGTGGGTGCAAGCTGTGCCGGCTTTAGGGATGTGCGACCGTGCCCGGTTAAAATTACGGACAAATGGTGTCCGTTAAAGAATCCTTCACGGACAACGGACAGACGGCCGAAATTACGGACTGTCCGTAAAATTTACGGACGGTTGGTCACCCTAGCTACATTTAGACTCAGTTCTCGCCCGGAAGAAGGATGTTGGTTTGGGCATAGCACCCACCTTAGCTGCACCGTCTCCTGGGTACATCGCTGAGTTTTAGCACCCACTTCCCACGTCAATAACTTCTCCATGTATGGCCTGGGGTGAATGTGAAGGGAACCCCGTGTGAGGTCACGGGCTCACAGCCCTGAAGAAGAAATGGAGCAATCCTGCGGTTTAGTATTACATTATTGATTCTATGGCTCGGAAATCCGTATTATAATCTGGCTTCCGCGCTCTGCCAGGCTGTGTGATCCTGGGAAGTCCCATCATCGCCCTGCGCTTCGGTTCTGTCTCTTTCAACAAATTGAGAGTTAGTTCTTCAAAGCGGGGGGACCCTAGAAGCTGCTAACAGGCTGGATGCTACAGGTAAATAATCAACAAAGACCACCTGAAACAGACATACAATACATATTCCGATGGTGTTGGAATACACTCAGTGTGTTAAAATACCCCTCACACACCAAAAGGGCCCTTGGTGTCATGCTTCATCATCGGGGTCTTCCCGCCCCCGCTGCGGGACGGGGCAGTGCTGCGACAAGCGGCTACGCCGGAGCACCTTTTAATTGTGAGTACTATGTGAGTGATAATGGAGTGAGTGTCAGTGAGGTCAGAAGTGATGAACAGTGAAATTAAAGTTAAAAAATACCTGGCCTGGTGTTTAGAAAAAATTATTTAATAGGCACTGGCTGGTATCGTTAAAAGGGGTGAGGCGGAGTGCAAGATCGGGTTACTAGTCTTGCTCTCCTGTGTGGGTCAACATGTTTCGGGGCGACATGCCCCTTCGTCAGGACCGGGATGTATAGATCCCCCTGTCACTCACTAATGCGCTCCCACAGATAGAGAGTGTTGTGTTTGATCAATGTGTATAAATAATTTAAATACACGTGAAAGAAGCTCGGTCAGTAATACTGATGATGTAAGCTTATTGAATGATGAGACAATGCCCCATGAGCCAAGCTGGGCGAAGGGTATAGAGGGTCCAATCAACCCCCACACCTCAGTGCTTCCTCCTTCGTCAGTGGCTTCCGTGGTCATTGACCACGGAAGCCACTGACGAAGGAGGAAGCACTGAGGTGTGGGGGTTGATTGGACCCTCTATACCCTTCGCCCAGCTTGGCTCATGGGGCATTGTCTCATCATTCAATAAGCTTACATCATCAGTATTACTGACCGAGCTTCTTTCACGTGTATTTAAATTATTTATACACATTGATCAAACACAACACTCTCTATCTGTGGGAGCGCATTAGTGAGTGACAGGGGGATCTATACATCCCGGTCCTGACGAAGGGGCATGTCGCCCCGAAACATGTTGACCCACACAGGAGAGCAAGACTAGTAACCCGATCTTGCACTCCGCCTCACCCCTTTTAACGATACCAGCCAGTGCCTATTAAATAATTTTTTCTAAACACCAGGCCAGGTATTTTTTAACTTTAATTTCACTGTTCATCACTTCTGACCTCACTGACACTCACTCCATTATCACTCACATAGTACTCACAATTAAAAGGTGCTCCGGCGTAGCCGCTTGTCGCAGCACTGCCCCGTCCCGCAGCGGGGGCGGGAAGACCCCGATGATGAAGCATGACACCAAGGGCCCTTTTGGTGTGTGAGGGGTATTTTAACACACTGAGTGTATTCCAACACCATCGGAATATGTATTGTATGTCTGTTTCAGGTGGTCTTTGTTGATTATTTAGACGTTCATAAGAGGAGGATTAGCCCACCGCGGTGCCTTGTTGCACCACCTCTTCACTCCCTTTGTTGATATTTTTGGATGCTACAGGTGCCATGGGTTGGAACGTGGAACGAACAGACCTGGTATGTGCTCAATCCCACCTCAGAAGAGTGTGAGCCCTGTGATCTTCGGCACGCGATCACACACGTGACCGCCCGCCTCTGCTTCTCTGCCGTGACCCCTCCCCGGGTGCTGAATACTCTCCGTAAATGGCTGCAGAGAAGTCCGGAGTGTCACAGCAGCGTCCCCCCTCCCCTCTTCCTCCAAAACGCCGTACCTGGACCCCATGCCTGCTGACAGCTGCTCGGTTCCCGGCTCGATACCCCGGGGCACCTCGCCAAGTGTGGCACGTGTGAGCCCAGCACGGTTGTGCAATGATGCCCGGCGGGGTCGAAATCCGACCCGACTTCAAAGGGAGCGACCGTGACCGTGGTGGGCTGTACAAGCTACGGTATCACTGGGTGCGGGGGCGGGGGCTGGGTGCGAGATTGGAAGGAAAATATACGGAGAGAGAGTGGGGAGGCGGGGGCGCGAGCTCGACGATTCGCACGGACGCCCAAGCCAAGATTAGACACTCACCGAACGAACGTGCAGATGTCCAAGATCACACGGCCGTCTCCTGGGCAGTCTCAAGTTCCAAGGACTTGCTTGTTGTTAAGACTGGCTAGTTTCAAAAGTTGGTTAAAATGTGTAGATTCTGCGGGCTGCCAGTATTACATTCCCACAGTGTTCCTACGAAACGATACTGAAACTGAATACTAACGATGCAACTGATCATGCATGTAGACGAACGCGCGCCCGACAAACACACTGCTGAATGGTGAACGCGCGCACACCATCCGGGTTGCATTACACGGGCACCCTGACAGCTCCTAATTAAAATTAATGGACTGCCGTGCGCAAAACCGCACAGAAAACGCCAAAAATGGCGGACGAAAATTATATATGCCCTATCGCGTCAAGACCACTAAAAAGACAGCACCGCGAGCACCAATCACCATGCAGATGATAAAATAAAGCACTGCACAAGCTCGCGCACAGAGGAATTTTTCCAGCACGAGTCGGAACCCCGTAAGAATAGGAGCTCGCAGCTCCGCCCCACTTCTCACGAAGTGGTGACGTCGCCGAGCCCTAAAAAGGTTTTTTTCAAACTTTATTTTTTCATAAACATATAAATAAACGATAAACGAATAAACTAAATTTAACAAAAAGAATACAAAACAACAAGGTGGAACACTCCTGTGTGAGTCGACGACAGAGCCTGGAAAATAAAACACAAAATAAGGACATGTGTAATGCGTATATCAAAGGAGTGAGACACAGAGAAACAGAGAAGGAAAAAAAAAGCCAGAGAAAAAGAGAGGGAAGTAAAGAAAGAGAGTGAGAAAGGGAGAAGGGAGAGAGAGATAGAAGGAAAGAAAGGAAGAGAGTGAGAGAGAGACTGAAGAGAGGAAAGTGAGAGAGAGAGACAGAGAGAGAGAGAGAGACACTGCCGCCCCAGCACATCCATGACCAAATAATTACCTGCTGTCACCGGAGTGTCTACCAGTGGGCACTCCACAAGCCCGTCAACACTCCGCGGATCTCACAGATGTCGCTGAGCCCTGAGTCATGAATGGCGGGGACCACATCAGCTCCGCCACAGTGCGGCAGATCTCACACATGTCGCTGAGTCCTGAGTTATCAATGGTGGAGACCACATCCGCTTATCCGTGGCCCGGCAGATCTCACACATTTTGCTGAGTCCTGAGTCATCAATGGCAGAGACCACATCAGCTTTTGGTGCCGCTAACCCTGTACAACTCAAGTCTGTGCCACGTGGTGGTAGGCCCCTGACGGGCACATCAGCTTCGGGTGGCATTAACCCTGTGCAACTCAAGTGCGCGCCACGTGGTGGTAGGCCCCTGACGGCCATAGAACTTAGGGTGTGACTAACCCTGTGCAACTCAAGTCTGTGCCATGTGGTGGTAGCCCCCTGACGGGCACATCAGCTTCGGGTGGCACTAAACTTGTGCAACTCAAGTGCACACCACATGGTGGGAGGCCCCTGACGGCCACATCAGCTTCTGGTGGCACTAACCCTGTGCAACTCAAGTCCGCGCCACGTGGTAGTAGGCCCCTGGCGGCCATACAGCTCAGTGTGCGACTAACTCTCTGTGCAACTCTTCATAGACTCTTTAGGATTCAGACCTGTGGAGCGTCTGCCATCCAGTCAGCACCTGCAATAAAGGAGGTGGCCTTGTCGATCCAGTATATTTGCGTGGTCACATGGCCTGTATGTGTATGTGCCGGATGGGTGTGGTGTGTGTGCAAACCTGCCCTCAGGAAGTGGCCGCAACATGTTGACAACTAGACCACTGACCTGCACACTAATAGCGAGTACGCCTGCAACAGGTAGCTATGTGGGGTGGGGGGGGGGGTGAAAAAGTGTTTTCTCAATGGATTTTCCATAGGAAACTTTAGACAAGGCTATAGGTCAAACAGCTGAACGCAAATATGCCAAATTTGGTAGGGAGAAAGGTCTTGGTCCAGAAAGTGTGCTTTCTCGCATCGAGTGAAAATATAAAGGAAAGGTCTCTGGGCAATTTAAAATAGTGGAGCTCTGTCTATGCGAGACAACTCTCTCATGCTCTCTCTGCCCAACATCACCACTTCGCAGACATGCCGTTAGAAACCAGTCTGTCGGCTCGCAGCTCTTTACTTTTGCGAGCTAGTACGTTAGTGTGCCTGTATCTCTGCGAGCGAATATATTGCTTTTCCTTTGGGAGCGGACAGCTCGTAGTTCTCCCTCTGTGAGTCGAGCCAAGGGGCCGCAGCTGTCCCTCTCCGAGCCTGGGTGCGAACTGTTCATAACTCACACTACATAAGTATTGAAAAATCATTTTGTGATTCAGTCCGTCAGCTATCATCTCTCCGAGGCATTTCTGAAAAGATACCGGAGTTCTTTCTGTGAGAGATACCCCTTTCACGCTGCCTCTTCCCACATTAGCAGGTAACGCACCCTCTTCGCACGTTACCAACATACCCCCAACAACCTTCTTTGGCCCGGAAGTGTCTCTGTGCCGTTGGACAAAGAAAAATCTTAGTCATGTATAAATTTATATATACAACATAAGATTTAAAGAAAAAAACGACAAATAAAACTGAAGAGAGTCTGGTGCTGTGGTCGCTGCCACAAAATTGGGGTCACTGCCATTCAGGACTCAGGACACATGTGGGATCGGCTTGTGTTAAAGAACGTTAGTGGCACCATGTTTCCAAAATTCGAATTGCGAGCTCTGCTGCTCGCAGTGTAGACTGCTAATGAGTGTTCATTTGCACTTGAAAATGAATTTAGTGATTGTACTAAAGCTATAACTGATATAAAAAATGTTCTACAAGTAAGGATATTAAAAGTATAATATGTAGATTTGAGGCCTGTGATAGTTACTTGCCTAGTGGACTCTGTAGTTAATGAATCAATAAATAATTTTAATTGTGAGCCCTAATGAGCGCAGTGTAGGCGTATCATGAAAAGATTATATAAGTATAGAATACACTGACAAAGCTATTAAGTGTTGGTTTGCACTTGAAGATGAATTTGGTCATTGTAGTAAAGCTATAACTGATATAAAAAAAGTTCTTGAAGCAAGGATAGTAAAAGGATATTATGTAGGGTTTAGGACTGTTATAGTTACTTGCCTACTGGAATCTATAGTTGCATATGGAAATATGCCTCACTGATCAAAGGGAGTATGGTGCTAAAGGTCTTGGTCCAGAAAGTGTGCTTTCTCGCATCGAGTGAAAATATAAAGGAAAGGTCTCTGGGCAATTTAAAATAGTAGAGCTCTGTCTATGCGAGACAACTCTCTCATGCTCTCTCTGCCCAACATCACCACTTCGCAGACATGCCGTTAGAAACCAGTCTGTCGGCTCGCAGCTCTTTACTTTTGCGAGCTAGTACGTTAGTGTGCCTGTATCTCTGCGAGCGAATATATTGCTTTTCCTTTGGGAGCGGACAGCTCGTAGTTCTCCCTCTGTGAGTCGAGCCAAGGGGCCGCAGCAGTCCCTCTCCGAGCCTGGGTGCGAACTGTTCATAACTCACACTACATAAGTATTGAAAAATCATTTTGTGATTCAGTCCGTCAGCTATCATCTCTCCGAGGCATTTCTGAAAAGATACCGGAGTTCTTTCTGTGAGAGATACCCCTTTCACGCTGCCTCTTCCCACATTAGCAGGTAACGCACCCTCTTCGCACGTTACCAACATACCCCCAACAACCTTCTTTGGCCCGGAAGTGTCTCTGTGCCGTTGGACAAAGAAAAATCTTAGTCATGTATAAATTTATATATACAACATAAGATTTAAAGAAAAACACAACAAATAAAACTGAAGAGAGTCTGGTGCTGTGGTCGCTGCCACAAAATTGGGGTCACTGCCATTCAGGACTCAGGACACATGTGGGATCGGCTTGTGTTAAAGAACGTTAGTGGCACCATGTGTCCAAAATTCGAATTGCGAGCTCTGCTGCTCGCAGTGTAGACTGCTAATGAGTGTTCATTTGCACTTGAAAATGAATTTAGTGATTGTACTAAAGCTATAACTGATATAAAAAATGTTCTACAAGTAAGGATATTAAAAGTATAATATGTAGATTTGAGGCCTGTGATAGTTACTTGCCTAGTGGACTCTGTAGTTAATGAATCAATAAATAATTTTAATTGTGAGCCCTAATGAGCGCAATGTAGGCGTATCATGAAAAGATTATATAAGTATAGAATACACTGACAAAGCTATTAAGTGTTGGTTTGCACTTGAAGATGAATTTGGTCATTGTAGTAAAGCTATAACTGATATAAAAAAAGTTCTTGAAGCAAGGATAGTAAAAGGATATTATGTAGGGTTTAGGACTGTTATAGTTACTTGCCTACTGGAATCTATAGTTGCATATGGAAATATGCCTCACTGATCAAAGGGAGTATGGTGCTGGGGTTGCTGCCACGAAGTTGGGGTCACTGCCATTCATGACTCAGAACACAGTTACACATGTGGGATCGGCTTGTGTTAAAGTGGGTTAGTGGGACTATGTGTCGCAGGCCCTGCATATGGAAATATGCCTCACTGAGCGAAGGGAGTCTGGTGCTGGGATCACTGCCACGAAGTTGGGGTCACTGCCATTCAGGACTCAGGACACACTTCCACTTGTGGGATCGGCTTGTGTTGAACAGAGTTAGTGGCAGCACGTGTCACTGGTGTTCCATATGGAAACATGCTTCACTGACCGAAAGGAGTCTGTTGCTGTGGTTCTCTCAGGACACAGTTACACATGTGGGATTGGCTTGTGTTAAATAGGGTTAGTGGCACCAGAAGCATTGAGACTGTATGAGCCTATGATGATGCTTGGTGTGGACTGGCCGCACCGGGAGCAATGTGTCTTCCCAACTGGACTGCGTCATGTGCAATCGGGACTCTCTCTAAATTGTGAGACCTGCTGACTGTAGTGTAGGCCAGAGGTAGCGGTAAGCAAGGTTCCACAGCCATGTGCATACTTTGGTGGCCCTACCGGCCTTTGAAGTGCAGGTTCAGTGGCACCACGTGTCGCCGGCCTTCCATATGCAAATACCCCTCACTCATGGAAGGGAGTCTGGTGTTGTGGTCGCTGCGACAAAGTTGGGGTCACTGCCATTCAGGACTCAGGACACAGTAACACATGTTGAATCGGCTTGTGTTAAACAGAGTTAGTGGAATTACGTGTCGCCGGCCTTGCATTTGGAAATATGCCTCACTGATCGAAGGGAGTCTGGTGCTGTGGTCGCTGCCACAGACTTGGAGTCACTGCCATTCAGGACTCAGGACACAGTTCCACATGTGGCATCAGCTTGTGTTGAACAGAGTTAGTGGCAGCATGTGTCGCTGGTGTTCCATATGGAAATATGCTGCACAGACCGAAGAGAGTCTGCTGCTGTGGTTCTCTCACAGAGTCGGGGTCATTGCCATTCAGGACTCCAGACAGAGTTCCACATGTGGGATCGGCTTGTGTTGAAGAGGGTTAGTGGCACCATGTGTCACCGGTCTTCCACACTGTAGGCCAGAGGTAGCGGTAAGCAAGGGCCCACAACCACATGCATATCTTGGTGGACCCACCGGCCTGCATAGTGCAGGTTCAGTGGCACCACGTGTTGCCGGTCTTCCACAGTATAGGCCGGAGGCAGCAGTCAGCAAAGGCCCACAGCCATGTGACGTTGACTTGAGCTGCACAGATTGGGAGCATTTGGTCTTCTTAACCCATTATAGTCTCTTACACAATTTGCATTGGCACTAATCTTAAATTGTGAGCCCTGCTGACCATAGTGTAGGCCGGAGGCAGCGGTCAGGATGGGCGCACAGCCATTTGGCGTTGAGTTGAGCTGCACAGTCAATGGCACCTGGAGCACTCAGCATGTGCGCACCCTGCGATGATACATGATCCTGCTGGGCCGCACTGGGAGCAATGTCTTTTGTCTAATGAATTTTGCCTTGATAAGGCCACGTGGCAATGGCTTATGGTGCAGGGAGTTAGTGGCGCCTGCAGCACACAGCGTGTGCGCAGTTTGCGATCATGCGTGGTCTGTGCGGGCCGCACTGCATCATCTGCAATTGCCACTGCATCTGAATTGTGAACCCTGCTGTCCACAGTGTAGATGGAAGCCAGTAGTCGGTACAGACATAAGTCTGCAGTGCGGTGCGGTGCTGTGCTGCTGGGTTGGCAGGGGGACTGTGTCGAGGAGGCCCACAGTCATGGCGGCAGCCACGTGCCAGGGAGAGGGTAGCTGCTCTGGCAGACTTGTTGGCCTTCCCACAAGTGAACCATGCCCAGAGACTCAGCTTATTAATTTATACTCCTACGCTAGAGAGGCTCACGTTGGACTAGCCCACTCCTCTTCCGCTTCCAGGGGGGGACAACACAGCTACATGACCGAGATCTTCCCCCTACCTGAGGTAACATGGTTGCGTGCATTGTGCACAACACTACAAGTATCAATAGTATATGTTCACATGGGGATGTTTGTGCTTTGCATAATGAGGTCTGTACAGCACATCACTGCTACACTTGGTATTGTGTGCATATTATTGATGGGAGACTTGCCTCCTTCCCACATACTTCCCAACATTCAGCTATTGTGCGGCTGAGGGGCCATGGCGTTTTGGGAAGGTCCGTTGCCCTGTTTGCGCTGCCTCAGTAGTAGTAGGGGGGTGGTCCGGTCGGGAGGTTCTGGTGGTGGTGGTTCTGGGTGTTGTGGCCTTGTTGGGTGTCAGAGCTGTATGATCAGTAGCTCTATCACGTGTTGCTCTCTAGATGTGGCTGTGAGTTGGGTCCAATTCACGCTGTAGATTGTCAACCTCCATACACCAGTTATTCAATCAATCAATCAATCAATCAAGGTATTTGTATAGCGCGCTACTCACCCGGAGGGTCTCAAGGCGCTCGGGGTGGGTGGTCTGCTTCTGCTCGAACAGCCAGGTCTTGAGTTGCTTCCTGAAGGAGAGGTGATCTTGGTTCAGACGGAGGTGGATGGGGACGGAGTTCCAAGTCTTGGCTGCCAGGTAGGAGAAGGATCTTCCTCCCATGGTGGCTCTTCGGATGCGTGGGACGGCGGCGAGAGCGTGGCTGGTCGATCGTAGCTGGCGGGTGGGAGTGTAGAAGGTCAGGCGGTTGTTGAGGTACCTGGGGCCCAGGTTGTGGAGTGACTTGTGTGCGTGGTTGAGGAGTCGGAACGTGATTCTCTTGCTGATGGGGAGCCAGTGCAGGTCTCTCAGGTGTCCGGAGATGTGGCTGTGTCGGGGGAGGTCCAGGATGAGTCGTGCGGAGGCGTTCAGGATGCGTTGGATTCTTTTCTGTAGTTTGGCTGTGGTCCCAGTGTAGAGGGTGTTTCCGTAGTCCAGTCGGCTGGTGACGAGGGCCTGGGTGACCGTCTTCCTGGTTTCGGTGGGGATCCATCGGAAGATCTTTCGGAGCATGCATAGGATGTTGAAACATGATGATGAGACAGCGTTGACTTGTCTGGTCATCGAGAGGGAGGAGTCCAGGATGAAGCCCAGGTTGCGTGCATGGTCCGTTGGTTTGGGTGCGCTGCCCAGGGCAGCGGCCACCAGGAGTCGTCCCAGGCAGATGGTAATGATCCAAGGACGAGGACTTCCGTCTTGTCTGAGTTTAGTTTCAGGCGGCTGTTTATCATCCACTCGGCTACGTCTTTCATTCCTTCGTGTAGGTTGGTTCTGGCGGTGGCTGGGTCGTTGGTGAGGGGGAGGATCAGCTGGGTGTCGTCGGCGTAGGAGATGATGTTGAGGTTGTGTTGGCGTGCAATGGCTGCGAGGGGGCTCATGTAGACGTTGAAGAGGGTGGGGCTGAGTGATGATCCTTGTGGTACGCCGCAGATGACTTCGGGGGCCTTGGATCTGAAAGGGGGAGGCGGACTCTCTGGGTTCTTCCGGCGAGGAATGATATGATCCACTCTAGTGCCTTATCTTGGATTCCGATGTTGCTGAGGCGCTGCACTAGGGTGCGGTGGCAGACAGTATCGAATGCTGCGGAGAGGTCCAGGAGGATGAGGGCCGCTGTTTCCCCGTTGTCGAGTAGGGCTCGGATGTCGTCCGTGGCTGCGATGAGGGCGGTGTCGGTGCTGTGATTGATGTTCATTTCTTACTGCTAACTCAGTTTATCCCCTGCTTTTTGGATCGCATTGCAGATTTGGCTGGTCGTTGAAAATATGGGGAAGTGGTGTTTTAGTTTTTTTTTTCCACGGGAATGCCTACTTTCCAAATCATTAGCGTTAGTTGTGGCTCTCGTTTGTGGAGATTTTTTTGGCGGAAGGTATCAATTGAAAAGTGGTGAGATTTGCAGTTTTGACCAGGTTGAGAATGGGATGATAATTTAAAAACACAGAAAAAAATAGGTTTAATGAACATTATAATTAGAAATTAGCATTTAAAAAACCTTAGAAATTCACTGAAAAAATCCATAGGTTTCAGGGACGTTCTAGTTAGTTGGACATTTTACTCATTCAAAACCATAGAAATTACCCCGTTATAGTTAGTTGAGCTAACTATAACTCGCGCGCCCGCAATGCACTGCTGATGACGTCACATATTACATCACTCATCACATGGTCAGTGACATCCCTGATGACATGACTGATGACATCTCAAATGACATCACTGATGACTTCATCCACTGAATGTGTGTTTCTGTAAAGTTTAAATATTTTTCATATATATCTATTCCAAGGTGTATTTAAGAATGAGTGGATTTACAAGTGCCTAAATGGATTATTTAGTAGGTGCGTGACTGGCTGTATAACTGAGTGTCTTACTGAATACATGTGTTAGTGACTAAACTGTGTGAAACTCTGCATTAGTCTCTCAGTTGGTGTGTAAGCGGCTGCATGGGTTGATGAGTAGCTACATGACTGTCTATATAGGTTATTGATTTGTTGTCTGAGCATCTGTATGGGTGCCTGAGTGACTGTTTGGGTCATGGGGGGTGCAACTCTCCGCACAGATGTCTGAGTGGGTGATTCACTGGTTGCATGGATTAAAAAGTGCATCTGGGAAGGGCTGTATGGGTGAGTTATTGTGTGTATGGGTGTGTTGGTGAGTGAATTAATGTCTCATTGGTATATGTGTGAGTAACTACATATGTTTTAAGGCAGTATATGTGAGTGTTGGAGTATATAATGACTATACGTGAGAGTAAGTTATTTAAAGAGTGGGTGTATAAATGAGTGTCTGCTTGTATCAGTGATTGTATAAGACAGTAAGTATGTGTTAGTATCTGCATAAATAAGTGATTTAGTGTGTGTAAATAACTCAGTTGGTGTGCATAACTGTATACATAAGTAAATTAGTATGTAATTCATCTTTGCATGACTGACTAGGTGTGTGAGTAACTCTATGGATGAGTAGTAGTGTGACTGTATGTATAGGTGTATGAGTACATATTATAGTACTGTATTGATGAGTAACTGTATGTATAAGTCACTGCATGTGTGTATAGACCTAGGAAATAGTCGGTGGTATGTAGTATCTGGCATTGTTGTGTGTATGGTTTCAAAAATAGTAGTCTGCATGTTAGAGTGGGCATATCAAAGTTTATATTAGAGCATCAGTATGTGCATCAGATTATCACGTGGATGATGTCATCAGTGATGTCACTCACCATGTCATGAGTGATGTAATATGTGACATCATCAGCAGTGCATTGCGGGCTCGCAAGTTATAGTTAGCTCAACTAACTATAACAGGCTAATTTCTCTGGTTTTATATGAGTCAAATGTCCAAATAACTATAACGTCCCTAAAACCTATGTTTTTTTTTGTAAATTTCTACGGTTTTTTAAATGCTAATTCCTAACTATAACGTCTGTAAAACCTATGTTTTTTTCAGTAAATTTCAAAGTTTTTTAAAATGTTAATTTCATATTTTAATATTTATAAAACATATTTTTTCTAATTATTTTTAATATTTTGCAACTCTATTATCCTTTCTTAACTTGAAAATTATGCAATGTTTTATATCTTCCCCCCAAAATATGTATATCCTTTTTTTTTATTTTGAGAAAACTACAGTCCCGTACCAATAGTCTACCAAGCTCGATCAGCACACGAATCCTATACACCACATTTAAATGATGCGCATTTCGTATCCGACGGGTTTGTGGCACGGCGTCCCGCATAACAACAATTACATATGAGGTCACCCAACCTGCTACTTTGGTATGCGGCGGATACGCACTACCAAGCCACGCATTACGTCACATACGTATGGGGTCGCACCCGCAGCGCGTTACGTATGCGATGAGTGCACGCTGCCACACCCTGTGTTACGTCATAGACATATGGTGTCGCACCGCGTACGCCATTCCCTCATTTTTTTTGTCTCAAAACTATATCTAAATAACTTTAAAGTGTATATGAGAGCAAGCGATAATGAAAAATATTTTAAACATTTATTTATTTCTAAATGTAATAAACTTATAATATAGTAAATATATTTTCTCAAAATCACGTCAGGTGCAGTCTCCTTGCAGGCTGGGTGAGCCATTGCCATGTGACCATAAAAAAAGCATTTAATTAGTTCATAACATTTCCCATTGTAACAGTTGGAAAACGCCACCCATTTTAGTCAATCTCTATACTGCATTTGATGAGACACACCTCTTCTGCTTGGAGAGCTTTTTTCTAAACTTTTTGCGATGTACACATATCTTACACTACACACAACATGCAACAATCACCTTCATCAATATTCATACTTTTTAAAGTAGCCTTCGACCTGAGATAGCCATACAACTAAAAGTTACATAACCAAAGTTTTCTCCACTACCAGAGGTAACATGGTTGCAAATGCTGTCCACAGCACAATGTAATGTGGTACAGCCCAGAGGCAGTATCATGCATAGATAATGAACACACAGACACAGATAGATAGTGGAAGGGGGTACGGGCACGTGCGCTTGACACCTTTTCATTACCAGGGTCAGATATCCAGTGACGTCTGTGCTGGATGCGTGTGGGGTGAGTGTAAAGCAGCCTTGAGGGAATGGTTGCTGCTAGCATCAACTACAACAGTAATCATTGGATCACACACAGAGATTCAATATTAAAAGAATCAATAATTTGTGCTGCATAAGGTAGGGACAGTAGATGTGAAATAATACAGAAGAAATTCTATCGTAAAACAACCACAACTTGTGGTATACTGAGACACAATCAATAGATCTGAAATAATACACAAAAAGATTATATCATAAATGCTCCATCAGTTCTAGTGCACTCACATAGCCACAACAGAAGCATTCAGCATGTGCACAGCCAGCGATGATGCCTGCTGCGGGTGGGAAGTACTAGTAGCAATATTTGTTGACATCAACACTGCATCATCTGCAAAAGCAACTCGATCTGAATTGTGAACATTGCTGTCTGCAGTGTAGTCCAGACAGAGTGGTCAGCAAAGGCCCAAAGTCACGTGGCATTGACTTGAGCTCCACTGTTTGCAGTACACAAAGCAACAAAAAAGCATGTGCGGACCCAACCATGATGCTTGAGTGGTGCAGACAGAGCGCACTACAGCAATGTCTTTTCCTACAGGACTGCATCATCTACAATAGCGACTCGATCTGAATTGTGAACACTGCTGTCTGCAGTGTAGGCCAGACGGAGCAGTCACCAAAGGCCCACAGCCACGTGGCGTTGACTTAAACTGCCGAGTTTGAAATACACAAAGCAAGAAAAAGCGTGTGCGGACCAAGCTATGATGCGTATGAGTGGTGCAGATATAGAGCACTGCAGCAATGTCTTTTCCTACAGGACTGCATCATCTACAATAGAGACTCAATCTGAAATATGAACACTGCTGTCTGCAGTGTAGGCCAGACAGAGTGGTCACCAAAGACTCACAGCCACGTGGCATTGATTTGAGCTCCACAGTTTGCAGTACGCGAAGCAACAAAAATGTATGTGCGGACCCAGCCATGATGCGTATGAGAGGTGCAGACAGAGCGCACTGCAGCAATGTCTTTTCCTACAGGACTGCATCATCTACAATACTGAGTCAATCTCAAATGTGAACACTGCTGTCTGCAGTGTAGGCCAGAGAGAGCGTTCAGCAAGGGCCCACAGCCACGTGGCATTGACTTGAGATGCCCAGTTTCTCATACTCCATCCAAAAAAAAACGTGTGCTGAGCCTGTAAAGATAAAAATGCATGGTGCAGACAGAGCGCACTGGAGCAATGTCTTTTCCGACAGGACTGCCTCATCTACAATACCAACTCGACCTGAATTGTGAACACTGCTGTCTGCAGTGTTAATTGAAGGCAGTACTCACACACACATCCATGAATACTTTTTCTCACTTCCTCTTCACAAAATACAACAGCATAAATTACAGAAAACTCTGCAATACATAAATCAAAACAATTCGAATTCCGATTTCTGCTGTCCACAATGTAGACTATTCAGTTTTCCATTCCGCTTGCAAGATAAATTTGGTCATTGTACTAAACCTATAAGTCATCTAAAAAAATGTCTACAAGCAAGTATACTAAAAGGATAATGTGTATATTTCAATAGACGTTGTAGTTACTTGACAACTGATTTCTGTAATTAAACAATCACCAATCAATCTGAATTGTGAACACTTCTGTCTGCAGTGTAGGCCAGAGAGAGCAGTCAGCAAGGACCCACAGCTACGTAACGTGGACTTGAGCTCCCCAGTTTGTCATAAGTAAAGCAACAAAAAGCGTGTGCGGAGCCAGTAATGATACATATGCATGGTGCAGACAGAGCGCACTTGAGCAATATCTTTTCCTACAGAACTGCGTCATCTACAATAGCGACTTGATCTGAATTGTGAACACTGCTGTCTGTAGTGTTAATTGAAGGTAGTACTCTCACAGACAACCATGAATACTTTTTCTCACTTCATCTTCACAAAATAAAACGACATAAATTACAGAAAACTCTATAATAAATAAATCAAAACAATTTGAATATCGATTTCTGCCGTCCACAGTGTAGACTAGTCAGTGTTCCTTTGGACTTGCAAGATGAATTTGGTCATTGTAGTAAACCTATAAGTCATTTAAAAGAATTTCTTCAAGCAAGTATACTAAAAGGATATTGTGTATATTTCAATAGTCGTTCTAGTTACTTGACTACTGGATTCTGTAATTAAACAATCACCACTCAATCTAAATTGTGAGCCCTGCTGACCACAGTGTAGACCAGAGGCACTATTCATTAATGCCTCACAGCCACATACTGTTGAATTCGAAAGCATGGAGTTGGTTGCACCAGATCGGAAGGGGTACACAGAAATAATCACAGACTTAAACTTCTGACATCCTCAATCATAGAATCAAGACTCCACTGTTCGGACCTGCTGTACCGCGGTGCACTCCACAGACAGGTGTCAACCAAGCACAATAATCATGTGCAACAGGTAGCTACGGAAGCACAGAGTCTGATGCACCTCAACAGAGGGAGTTCTATGAAAACCAAGCAACAAGTAATATCGGACATCTTCCATTGTGGGATCAAGACCCCGTTCCACTGTTGTGACCTAGAGTAGGCTGCACCTCGTCGAAGGGAGTACCTTCATCCCAACTCTCACATGAAGTTCTTACATCGTCCATTGTCGGATCAAGACACGGTTCTACTGTTGGGACCTACAGTTGGTTGCACCTGGTCAGAGGGGGTACACAGAAATTATCCAAAACTTTAACTTCTGACATCCTCAATCATAGAATCAAGACCCCGTTTCACTGTCCGGACCTGCTGTACCGTGGTGTAGTCCAGCGACTGCCATCAGCCAAGCCCAATAATCAAGTGCAGCAGTTAAATATGGAAGCACAGAGTGTGATGCACCTCAATGGATGGAGTTCTGTGAAAAGCAAGCAGGAGGTAATATTGAACATCGTCCATTGCGGGATCAAGACACCGTTCCACAGTTGAGACCTAGAGTTGGTTGCACCTGGTCGAAGGGAGTACCTTCATCTCCACTCTCATATGCAGTTCTAACACCGTCCATTGTGGGATCAAGACACCGTTCCACTGTTGAGACCTAGAGTTGGTTGCACCTGGTCGAAGGGAGTACCTTCATCTCCACTCTCTGATACAGTTCTAACATCGTCCACTATGGTATAAAAACACTGTTCCACTGTTGGTACCTGTTGGACTACTGTGTTAGTAGTATACAGAGCACTCCAAGGTGCTGGGCCTCAGGCTGGGCGCTGGGTGCCTGTGTTGTGGTAGCCAGCGTTGATCTCAGGAACCTTCCGACCTCGCATACCTCGGCCCAGGAGCTTACGCTGGCACATGGTGGGCCCTCTTTCACCTAATGCGGTAGCAAAAGGTGGACTGTGGTGCATATGTGCGTCGCAGCTGCCATGACGATTTCTGGATACTAGCAGGCTGAGAGCATCATTCACACACCCACCTTCACTCACGGGTTGAACCTAATGGCAGTGTAAGATGTGCAGACTTCGCAGACAAGTTCGCCATTCCTGACCAAATCTACACCCACACAAACGGGCCTTTTATTCATACCCCTACGCTAGCCTTGTGTAAGCCGAGCCAGTCCACTATGCTAAAGAATTGGGGAGGGGGGGGGGACACGTACGCTCTATGTTTTTGTAATCTTCCCTAATGACTGCACTATCATGGTTGCGTGCACTGTCTACTTCACTCAATAGACCATACGTGTATGTTCACATGTACATGTCTGTGCTCTGCATACTCAAGTCTATCCGGCATATCCCCTCAACACTTTGCATTGTATTCTTTTATAATAGAGAATCACTTCCCACCTTTGCACATACTTTGCTCCTATCTCTCCCCGCATTTGCATAGTATGGCAGAGGTGCCATGCCATGTTTGGTTTGTATACATGGCTAGCCACGGTTCCCACAGTACGTAGTGTCATTGTATCTGCTAGGTGTACATGTTGTTTGTCATGTTGCATGTCATTATATAAGGTAGCGCTTTTATTCACGAGCAGGGGAAGCTGAAATGTTAAAGGAAGGAATCAGAATAGTAAATAGAGAGGACCTGAAATTGGATAATCAAGGGCACCAATTCCTTAGAAACCATGCAGGGTTGGGAGAACGGCAAATAAAAAGTATCTCATCTGGATGGAGTAACAAGGAAGGCCTGGCAATTACAATTGCTCCTAAAAAGTTAGGGTGGGGGGAGGACGATGTCTTTGATGGGAACAGGTACAGAGAGCTGGCTTACCTCGACCAGGAGGAGGAGGGAAATCTGAGCAACATTGATTAGGAAACTGGGACGTCGCACAGCCTGCGCATCTTGTCTTGGAATATTAATGGCTATAAAAGAATACGGCCTCAAGAGATTTTCAAAATTCTCCTTGAAAAGACCGATATTATGTGCCTACAGGAGACATGGCTGTGCGACGAAACCCCCGTTACGGAAGGTTTTGCTAGCCACATAAAACTTGCAAGAAAGAATAAAATGGGTAGGGCGTCAGGTGGCCAGATGACGCTGGTATCCACAAGGTTAGTGAGAGATATCCTCCATCTTGACCTAACATGTATCTGGGCATTGGGGAGCAGAGTGCTGATCCAAAATAACAACACAAGGGGTGAAGGTTTTTGTATTATCAACGTGTACATACAGAAAGGGGAAAAACAGGAGTATAAAGCAGAGCGGGATCGTTTAAAAAAGGATCTAGAGTACTTACATGAACTCTATCCAGGAGATGTGATTTTAATACTGGGAGACTTTAATCATAGACTGAATCCCATAAAAACGGATGCCTGGAATAGTGACATACTAAAAGCGTATAACATAGAGTCTGCAAAGTTTATCAGCACCGAGCTCTCAAATCAGGATGTGGAGCATGGACGGCTGCTGGGGGGGCATGGGTCTGGTTTGTGTGAATAATAGGAAAGAAACAGATCGGCCCGCCAAGCGCACATTTAAAATAGGACAGCAACTGTGCCCGATAGACTATGTATTAATCCAGGCCTGGTGTTTCCACACAATCCAACATTTTGAAATACTTCAAGTAGAGGGCAGCGATCATTTCCCACTATTGATAGAAATATATGTAAATAAGGTCCCGCCAAGACAGAAGGTGTTGCATGTAGAGGTTGAATATCCCAAGCGACTTACAAACCGGATAAGTGAAGAACATCTAAATAAACTGAAGGACCTTCAGATAGTAGCTGACTTAGGAAACTTAGTAAAGGGGTAAGAGATACCCTGGTATGAGGATATGATAAGACAACTCGTAGAATGCCTCAGAATAAACATTAAACTAGGGAAGCATAGCTTGGGAAGGAATCTTCCACTACATGCAACTAGTAACCCATGGTTTGATGCAGATTGCCGTAAAGCAAAGGCCATTATTAGAAAGAGTGAAAGAAGCCTTAGGCGTAGCGATAATGAAGTAGAATTTCTAGCCCTTAAGAAATTAAGGATAAAATATAAGACATTGATTAGAGGCAAAAAAGATCTTTCAAAGAAAAGTGCTGGAAGAACCTACCAGCGACAATCGATGAAAAGAATGTCAAAGGCTTCTGGAAACTGATACAGGAATGTGCGGGGAAAACAGCAGGGTCTATGCAATGTTCTGTCCCAGAGGATAAGTGGGTAATCTACCTTGAGGAGATCTACGGCAATTGGCCTAGGAGGGAGGCAATAGTACCATCTAGTTGGCCAGGAGTGAGGGGTGAAGTAATGGAGCAGTTCTCCCAAGGTCATTTTAAAATCGTGATAGCCAACTTAAACTTAACAGGAGCTGCTGGACCAGACAATCTACCCACCATCATCATAAAAACAAATATAGATTGGTGGGCGGATTTGTTCGAAAAGACGTTCTTAAGAATACTAAAAGCAGGAACGTTACCAGATAGCTGGAAAGGGGCTATTATTAGACCCATGCACAAAAAAGGTGACGTAAATTCCCCTAAAAACAATCGCCTGATAAATCTTTTAGACATTGGGGAAAAAGTCTTCTCTAAAATCATTCTGGGTCTATTAAAAGATTGGGCTGAAGACAATGATATGGTACCCCCTGAACAGGGGGGTTTTAAAGAAGGTCATTCAACAGTGGATCATTGCTTTGCCCTCTGGGCGGTAGCGCGGAAGTCTATAGAGCAAAGGGGTAATCTGTTTTGCTGCTTTGTAGACTTCCGCGCAGCATTCGATCTTGTAAGCAGGGAACAGCTATGGTCTACCTTAAAAGGCTATTAGTTACACGCAGACCTGTTAGCCCTTATCCAGGCCTTGCATACAGACAAACTGGGCCCAGGTAGTCCTGACGAGGATGTTGGATTATCTGGTAAGATCGAGATTGGAAATGGCCTGTGGCAGGGGTGCGTATTAGCCCCGTTGCTATTCTCCTTGTTTATGCGGATCTACCTCGGAATCTAAAAGAGGTTAGAGGGGCTAGCCCAAAGCTAGGAGGTAGCCATATATTCTGTCTGCTCTATGCAGACGATCTGGTGATCATGGACCAGATGGAGATAGGCTTGCAGAGGAAACTAGATATGTTCCATAAATACTGCTTAAATAAAAAACTGGTAGTAAATATGGAAAAGACCAAAATCCTATGCTTCGGCAAAAGTAAGACCCGTTTCCCCTGGTATCTAGGTACGGAACAACTTGAGAAGGTAACGGAATATAGATATCTGGGAGTATGGTTCACGGGTAACTTGAAATGGACCACCCATCTGGAAGCGTTAAAAATTAGGGCAACAGCCTCTATAAAGGGCTTAAAAAGGTTTAATAGCTTCTACGGAGACTTGTCTGATGGGCCGGCTATAAAGGCCTACCTGGCAATGGTCCCCGCGCAATTCCTATATGGATCAGAGGTTCTCCTCCTTAGTGGGAAAAAAGGTTGGGACAAAGAGGAGGGTATGATCCTAAAAAGCTTGTTCTGGTTGCCGAAATCAGCAATGGTACAAGCAGCAGATTGGAGATAGGAGTCACTTACTGGGCAATTACATCTAGGATGGCACTAATACGGTTCTGGCAGCGTTTGGAGACAGGGGACCCTCCCAGAAAAATATCACAGTGGTGTAGAGAGGAAATTGCCTCCAGCGAGGTATCGTGGGCTAAAGAAACAAGACTCTCACTAAAGGAAGCTTATGGGAAGCTAGGAATAGAACTAGATAGCCAGTTAGGACACACCAATATAGGCAAAAAAGAACTACGGTCATTGGGAGCGGATGTGTCCTGCATATGCGATCAAGAGTATCTCCGGCAAAAAATATCGGCGTCCCATATGATCCAAGTATGGATTTCAGAAGTCCACTCCTACCCTTACTTGGATAGGTTGCCGAATCAGCACTTAAGAAGAGAGGTTTTAAAATTGAGAATGGGCATAAACCCCTGTTATGTAAATACCAGGGTTAAAAATTACATGATAAATAGTAATGGCAATTGCACATGTACGTTAGGTACCTCCTGTGATATTATTCATATTTTATTAGATTGTAGGATGACCCTTGATATACGTAAGGAGATTTTAGGCCCGCTGTTCAAAACTTATAGGATTATGAATAGAAAGCAAGCTGTAGATCTCCTGGTGGGGATGGTAAACCTGGATATAGCCTGCGCTTTGGGGAAATACATTAGCCGAGTCAGGGGTTTCTCCAGAGTACAGAGGTATAGGCGTATGGTAACGAGATTGCACTTTAATGTATGTATTATGTTTGGAAGGCCTGGTCACATATGTTTTCTCATGTTCACCCTTGTGACTTTAACATCCTAGGAGGATACTGTTTAAATAACAAAGCTATTGGGGTTTCCTCCCGGAAAGGACTGAATTGCAATTTTATAAATTTTATATCTTTTGTTTTTATGACATTTTATAAATGTATTGTGTATACTTTTATGGTTGTAACAAACCCAAATAAAGTTTTAATGACTGACTGACTGACAGTCCACTATCCAACTGCTCGTTTGCCTGTTCTTCTCCGTTATCTCCAAACTGCGTAGCGGCTCGTACTATCGAGATACCCCTTTCTCTCTTATTTCTCTTGGCTAATTTAAGACCCTCTTGTTTTTTTCCTTCCACTCGAACAGCTGATCTTGTTGAGAGAAGCACTAGATGGGGGCCGGTCCAGCGGGGCTCATCATTCTTTGTTCGCTGAAAGTTCTTTATTAACACGTAAGATCCAGGATCGATAGGATGCCCTGGAGCTTCAGTAGCTTGAGGTAGAGCGTCGTGAACCTGTTGGTGTAAAACACGTCAATTCGTACAGGTAATCAATCAGTACAGGGTTTTCAATCTCGCTAAATTTTGTGGGCCTTGGCAATCCCCAGATGTTGGCCGGATGGCTGAACACTATTTCGTAGGGACTAAGTCCCACTCTCGAGTGCACCGTCATTCTTGTTGATAGGAGTTCCAAGGGCAGAGCGTCAGGCCATTTAAGACCAGTGCTCGCTTGGATTTTGGCCAATTTAAGCTTCAGGGTGCCATTATAGCACTCTACTAGTCCAGCTGATTGGGGGTGGTTTGCAGCGTGGAACTTTTGCTGTATGCCTAGCCCTTCACATACTTTCTTCATCACTCGACCCACAAATTCACTCCCATTATCACTCCAGACCATTCTTGGCATTCCGAATCTGGGGAAGAATTCTTTGACAAGGGCTTTAGCTGTCGATAAGGCAGTATTGTCTTTCAGGGGATATGCTTCTATCCATCTTGAAAAAGCACAAACAACAACGAGTACGTATTTCAAATTGTTGCACCTTTCCATGTGGATGAAATCTAGCTGCAAAATCTCGAACGGATACGTTGGAGGAGCAAAATGACCAGCTGGAGTTGGGGTTCCCCTACCAGGGTTGTATTTCAGACACACCATACAGTTCTTGACTACATTCTCTGCACACTTAGGAATTCTAGTGTTCTGCCATACTGGAGCCAACAACTTACAAATCCCTTTCACGCTGATGTGAGCCATTCCATGCGCCATTGTAACCCCTGCAAGCACATACGCATCGGGTAACAGCCAACGCTGATGCTCTGACAATTCAACCCAACAACCATTCGCATCCAATTTCCCCGTACTCTCTCTCCACACACTCAACTCTTTCTCTGTAGCTTCAGCTTGGATGGACTTCACACTCTCAATCGTATCTTCACACATTCCAACGTCACCAATCCATCTTGCAGGTCCTGCAACATACATTCGACTCATCACATTCCTTGCAGTTTCTTTCGCGACTTCGTCAGCAAATGCATTCCCACGACCAACATCATCTGTAACATTTTTGTGTGCGCTGCATTTCACAATCGCAACTTGTAACGGCAAGGCCAGTGACTCAAGAAGCTCATTCACCAACTGTCCATGCTGGATCTTAGCACCGTGCGAAGTCAGGAACCCACGTTCACGCCACAATCGTCCAAAACTATGAGCAACACCAAAGGCATACCGACTGTCAGTGTACACATTTACTCGTTTTCCTTTCGCCAACACACACGCTCTTGTCAATGCAATCAATTCTGCTGCCTGTGCAGAGTTATGTGGGATACGTGCAGTTTCAACAATCGTATGCAAAGTCGTAACAGCGTATGCTGCAGTCGTGTCACAATTCGGAAGTTTGAAACACGAACCATCGACCCACAAAGTACCTTCACATTCAGTAAGAGGAGTGTCCCTAAGATCTACTCTCCCTTTCGTTTCTTCTTCTGTCCTAAAGAAACAGTTGTGCTGCTTTTCAGCATTCTCTGTCTCAACTGGAATCGGCAACAATGTAGCTGGGTTTAATGCATTGCATCTTTTAATGTGGACATGACTCGCTAACAACGTTAACTCATAACCTGACAATCGAGCACTAGTTAAGTGCTGTGTCTTGGGGTTCTATTTAACAAAGTGTCTACTGCGTGCGGAACCATCACGATCAGCATTTTATTCATCACTAATCCGGCAGACTGTCGGATCGAAACAGCTGCTGCGGCTGTGGCTCTTAAACAACTCGGCAACGCCCTAGCTACCGGATCCAAAGTCGACGAGAAATACGCGCATGGACGTTGCTTTTCCCCAAAAGACTGTGTCAACACTGACAACGCACATCCTTCTTTCTCATGGACATACAATGTAAAGGGCTTACTGTAGTCGGGGGTACCCAACACAGGAGCCAAACACAATGCATCACGCAATTCTGAAAAACTTTTCTGACAATCTTCAGACCATGGGATGAGATTCGGTGTATCCTTACAGGTTAATGCCACCAAAGGTTTGGCCAACAATGAGAAATTCGGTATCCATTGCCTACAATATGATGTAATGCCCAAGAAAGCACGCACTTCTCTCTGTGTCTTTGGCACACTCAATCTTGCAATTGCCTGAATTCTTTCCGCGGTCAGTTTCCTTCCCTCCTTCGATAAGAGGTGACCTAGGTAGGTCACTTCTTGTCGACAATATTGCAACTTCGAGAGAGACACTTTGTGACGCAAATCAGACAAATGACGCAAGGTGGCTTCTTTACAAATCTCCTCAGTATCCGCGGCAACTAACAAATCGTCGACGTACTGAACAAGGGTAGCGCCATCAGGTAGAACAATCGTATCAAGCTGTGTTTTCAAAGCCTGGCTATATATTTATGGACTTTCACAGTAGCCTTGAGGAGCACGTTTGAAGCGGAAGCTTCGGCCTCCTAAACTGAAGCCAAAATTATCCCTGCTCTCCTCGGCAATTGGGATGCTGAAGAAAGCATTCTTCAAGTCAATCACTGAGAACCAAACCACTGAGCCTGGAATCATTGTCAATAGGGCAGTGATATCAGGGACAACTGGAAATTGTGGCACAACAATCTTATTCACCTCTCTAAGATCAATCACAAACCTATAAACAGGTGGCTGGGAAGAATCAGTGCGCTTCAAAACAGGCAGAACAGGACTATTACAAACGTTGCCTTTTGTCTCTTCAATTACATCTTTATCAATCAAGTCATAGATGATCGCTAACAATGCCTTTTCACCTTCGCTAGAGATTTTGTACTGGGGAATGTGCGGCATTCTAACATTAGCTTTCAATGTCACAACATATGGCGGTATTTCCAAAAGACCCACATCATTAGGACCAGTAGCCCGAAGAATATCCGGAAGAGAAGACAATTCTGTCAGAAGTTTATCCCTTGACAAATACATTGGAGAAACCACTCTCTTGCCCAGAGTAAGTTGTACTCCCGAAGGAGAACAATACAACGTCGCATATAATCTTTTCAACAGATCCAATCCCAACAAGTTCTCACCACAACCTGTTGTAAGAATAAGGGGTGCTTCCAATTCACAAAGTCCAACAGAAAGAGACATAGGACTGGAAATCGAGTTCCTAACCGGGGCGCCAGAAAAACCTACTGAAACATTCATTTCGCCAGACAAAGGTGCGCCAGGGAGTTTCAAGTGCATAATAGAACTCTTTGTAGCACCAGTATCCAACAGAAAAGGTTCTGGCACACCTGATGTAATCACCTTGACATAAGGTCCATTCTGATCTACTGGAACTGAAACAACTCCCTCTCTTTGTCCATGGCTGTCCTAGCAATCATTACCTTCCATATTCTCATTTTCTGCATAATAGTCGTCAGCATAGTACTGAGTTGTCCTACCAGACGCGTTGTTCTGCTTATCAAAACTATTCATTGAATTCTGTGGCGGAAACGATCGTGCATTTTGCAGGAACGCACCGTGTCCCTAACCTCTAGGCGTCTGTTGAGCACCACGGCCTCTCGCACCAAACCCATTTGTGCGCTGTAATAAAACCGGGCAACTACTTTTAAAATGACCCTCTTCTTTGTAATACGCACACTGGTTGGGCCCATACGGTATACGTTGTTGAGAAGACTTGTTTCTTTGCGAGTTTTCCCGAATACTGCTGAGGCTGCTGATAATCACTCTGATTATTTGTGCCGGGTGGATAAGCTTGTTGTAGAAGAACTTTTGTTTTCAATTCCTTAGTCTTTTTATCTGCTTTCTCTAACTCCTCTTTGCGCCTATTTTCATAGTACTGGGCTGTAGCTAGAATTTGTGCTGACGTTGAAACAGCCCAAGCACTCTCAGAATCCTTCAACTTAGCACACAACTCAGGAAGAAAATTATGCACAAATTTGTCGACGAACAATCTTTGGCCACCCTCAGTAGCCATATTCTGACCGCTATGATCTACAAAAGTCTCTTCAAACCGTGTGAAAAAGTCGGACACCGCTTCGTCTTTCTTCTGCTTACAGGCAGATAACTTGTCCCAAATGACGCGTAATTCAGGCATTAAAGTCTTCAAATAAGTAATGATTCTACCAGGGAGTTCCGCAATTAAAGGCTCTGGTTTAGCACCACCAACTTGTCTGTTATCTACAGCAGCAATATTAACCCATGTATCACCTAACTCCTGATCGTGATCGGCGTGGCGAATCTTTCCCCATAAAGGCTGTGGGACCACATTCCCGAACAACATGTCTATATCGGCTAAGTTCATAACGCAGGAGCTTACAGTCTGCGATAATTCCTTATAATACCCTGCAAGATTTTTACTGGGGTCAGGTAACATCTGTTTGAGAGCCAAAACCTCTGTTCGTTTCCATGGAACGTGTACCCAAACACGCTGAAAGTGAGCCGGTACAACTGGTGGATTATTATCCGGACCAGTGGCCACTTCTTCCTTCCATTCCGGCGGAACCTCTCTCATGGGATACTGTCGCGCCTTTTTCCTACCGTTACGTCCGAGTAGTGACCAAGAAGTGCCCTCCTCACTCCGATACGACAACAATGTCGCAACCGCCCTCTCAACATCGGGACCTATGATCATGCCTTCTGAAAACTCGAATCGCACACGGCACAATTTAGGCAGATTGTATTCCAGATCATTTTCCTTCAAATCCTCACAGAGAAAAACACACATTTGCTCAAAAACATATCTCTGCTTCGATGCTTCCCATTGACGGAAGGCTTCCACGATACACTGTACATCATATCTTATAGGATCGACAACCCATTTATGCGCTAAACGATTCAGGAATTCTCTCTCCTGATAGTCAGGCAGTTGATTCCGCCACTGTCTTCGTTCTGCGTTAGGGGTCGTATTAGGCGACCCAAAGAAAGGTGAGAAAAGACCAGTAACAGTGTTGGCCATTCTCTGTCGAACAGAAGGAGAAACTGTCGGAAGGACAGGAGAAAATACAGGGTGAGGTAAGGCAGAGGCGGAGGCAGTAGCAGAGGGAGTATTAGGAGAAGTAGTCGGTACAATAGGCAAAGTCGTAGAGAGCACAGGTGGAGCAGGTGTGCTCGGTGGCCCTTGAGGAGGCTGCACCAGAAGATTAGGAGCCACCGCAAGGGGAGCTGGTGGCTGTGGCAGAACTAGGGGCTGTACGGCTGGGTGTTGTATAAGAAAAGGTTGCGGAGGTGCTGTAGCACTCCGTGCATAGGGGGGTGATGAATTTAATATGTGTGACATTAAAGGATCCCTCTCAGATTCCTGTGAATCCGGGTGGAGAGGTGGCAAGACTGGATAACATTTATCGATCGCCATTTTACGTTGCCTGTGCAACTGCTCATTTTCCTGTTCTTCTTCGTTATCTCTAAACTGCGTAGCGGCTTGTATTATTGAGATACCCCTTTCTCTCTTATTTCTCTTGGCTAATTTAATTTCTTTCTGTCTGGCTTCCTTTCGCCATAGGAGGAAAGAGTCAAACATTGCCGGCCGGGCTTTCTTCTTAAAAAGTTTTACCTCTAGATTATCTAAAATCTCTGTGTCAAAACTACCATATTGGGGCCATTTTAAAACACCATTGTTTCTGGTGTATCGGATCCATACTTCATTATATGTGATGGGGCCTACGCCGTGTTTCACATAGAGCTCATATGTTGGAGTTCCAATCGGAGGAACGGAACACGAGTCCTCCAATCGGGAATCCCTATTACAATCAAGACAAAACAAATTTCCAAGTCTGCTAAGACCAGGCATCTTCGCTCACTAGTCTAGCTTCAAACTTCGAAGGATTATCGAATACGATAGTCTTGTGAATACACGAGTCCTTCGGTTTTGGCACTTGCAAGTTCCAAACAAATTAATCCCGAAGGATACCAAAAACTAAGAATCAAACTAAGGACTGGGAGACGCTCCACTTATACTTAACTGAGGTATCGATGACGTCACCAGAAGACTCGCATATGGTTTCACTCTACCAATCATCAAGGGTCCAAAACAGGGCGATAGTCAGGGCAGCAGTCCTTCGTAGCCGTCGGGACGTGGTGAACCTCGCAGCAAAGACTTTCGGACCACGTCGACATACAGGGGTCGATGAAGTGGCGGCCTTCCTCCAGAATTTTCACACGAAGCTCTGGCTTGGACCGGTAACTTTGATACCGCCGCTCGTTGGGCGCCAACTGGAGTACCGGGTTTTTAAGAACCCGGCGGTGCCAGGAAACACACCTGAAAACTCCGAGTCCTTCCTGTTTCAGACTACAGAAACACAGAGTCTTCTAGGTGAAGTCAAGGATCGTATTTATTGGCTGCAGCCAGTAACAGGTATCCTAGAAGTACAACAGCATGTATGTTCTCAGGAGACTGCTCTCTTACAAAGCCAGTCTTCTTCTTTTATACGAAATAATATGCTTCAGGCAAACATTCCTTATTTTTACAGTTGACCATTCGCATATTTTCACTACAAAGAAAAAGCAGAGTCATGATGACAAGCCCACATTTTAGTTCATCCAGCCCGTAATTGATTACCCGGCAAGGCCCAGTATTTTCATCAGATATCGGCGGACCCCTAATAAAATCGGGCACCTCCTCATCGTAAAGTAAGTCATAAAGCAAGAAACAGGGACAGGTGTGTGTAAGATAGTTTGTGTGCGATGAAAGGTTTATGATATGTTGTGCCTTGAAACTAATCTCGCTCGGCCACTGGGAAAGGACCTGGTCGAACAGGTTTGGCTTCGGGCAGTGGAGTCGGCTTGCCCAGGTCACAGGGGAGTCAGCAAGGGTGTACGTGTACTTCGGACTGGGTTTTGGCTTCAGTCATTTGGCTATGTGAGGGCAATCACAAAATGGATGCCGTTCACAAAATGGAACCCGAGGGTTTGGAACGGAAACTCCGATTTCAGGCTGATTCCGTCACTCGATCATGACGGAAATGCTCATGTATGGTATTTAACTCATTATCGGTCTGCTAATACAAAAATCGTCATGATACGACGATGTTTATGACACAGGTCCAGAATATTCAGTACTACATCTCTCCCCGCATTTGCATAGTATGGCAGAGGTGCCATGCCATGTTTGGTTTGTATACATGGCTAGCCACGGTTCCCACAGTACGTAGTGTCATTGTGTCTGCTAGGTGTACATGTTGTTTGTCATGTTGCATGTCATTATATAAGGTAGCGCTTTTTTTCACGAGCAGGGGTTTCTCCCATTTACATATTGCTGTCTTAAAGAGGATACAGAACTTTTTCTCACCGGTGAAAAGTGCAACTGAACGACGCTTCTAAGATTACAGCCCCCAATCATGCGTGCTTTCTTAAAACCACGCCAACTCCCACAATCAGCCAACAATCAGCCCAACATTCACACAGCTTTCTAACAGCACTTATCTGCTTCTCAATAACATGCACTCCTGCAGAATATGAGCTGGCATACCATCTGTCCTTACTGTTTCAAACTGAGTAACTTCCCGTGGCAATGTCTATTCCCACCCACACAAAACAACTCCCAAACTTCAACTTGACCTTCAAAACCTACTTTGAAAACAGATTTAATTAAACTAACCAAAGTGACACAGCTTTTGTTGAGAACAGAAGTGTCCCTCACTTCTGCAAAAGAAATGTATAGACTGCAGATAACACGAACTTCAAGTAAAATACATTTCCTTTTAAATATGAACCTCCCATTACACTTTGTAAATTTTTACACAATTTTCAACATATCTCACACTCAAGGTCTGGCACACTTTTTTTTTAACACGGTCTCCCCCGGCCCTCTCACACTCTTTCAAACTCTTTCAAACTGTTTTTTGGATAATACCAGACTTCAGGAACAGTGCCCATAATTCTCGCTCTCTTTGCAGCCATCCTACTACTATTTTTGCTTCTAAAGAATGTCTGCGCTCCCTGTGCTAACAACAATGTCTGACAGAATACGCCTCTACGCGAAGCTACATCAATACTGTCAAAAAATTGAACAACTTTTCAGCTGCCTGCCCCTCTCTATTATCGGAGCCAGCTACAACATGACATTTATGTACACATATGCAATTTGCGTACAACTATATTTTTATTGCAAAACTTGCCCATTCAACTGGCGAATGGATCTATGCCTTGCCAACATCCCAACAATCGTTCTCGATATCCAGCAAGTAATCAAGTATCTTGAAAATCATGAACTTGATTGTTCAGGCAGTGGAGAAATGGCGAATGCAACACAAAAAAGAATTGTGGCGGAATGGGATTCCTGCGCAGCCGTGAAAGATCTCCTACAACGTGCGACCTTTGACAACATCGCAGATTGCCTGCTAATTCAAATTGTTGCTTCAACATTTGAGGAACATTACTGTCCCTTCGAGGATATGAATTGGATTGCTTTGCTTTTCTCACACAATGGCAACAATGACCTCGTGGAACATTACGCATCTCAAGCCGCTGAAGAACTTCCGGACTACAATCTCCGATACTTGTAAGAAATTCACGTTATTCTTGGATTGATTTTTTCCAACTTCTAAGTATGCTCACACATTTGAACTCTGTTTTCATTATTGCCCCTTACATCTCCACTCTAACCAGCGATTAGTAATGTATGGCCTATGCAAATACGCTATTTACTTGCTAAATTAGGCTAAACCCAACATCCATTTTGAAACCTTGTCTATTCTTTGTGCATACGTCTCTCTCTGCCTGCCTGTTATCCACAAACTAAACAACAGAGAGGCACCCAATTATCCCCCAGGGACTGGGTATAATCAGTAACAGAATACAGTTGCCCCTCAAGGATCCTTTGATTCAATTTAACTATTCAAAACAGTGCCACCTTCGTGATCATCAATTAGCTCTGTGCATGAAACAATCAATCAATGCCAATAGCTGACTGTATCAAAAAACAAGTTTTATTCTTGTGTTTACTTTTTTTCTCAATATAGGTTCTTCATTCTAGGCAACACACACATAACTGAAAATTACAATTGTTTACAGTAGTGTGAAATCACCTTTTGACGAAATTATGAACTTTTGAAATACCACAATATGTGAGAAAATCACAGTCATACGTGTATTGGTGTGCACTCCAATTACAATATATTAGCAAAATGGTGATAAAATGTCGACGTTTCGGTCCCCCGTTGGTCTACAAGATCCATAGGACCATCATCAGGACGGTGTAGTTGCACATGTATATATCTAATGAAAAAACAAGCTTCAACTTTAGTAGTTCACCTGCATATAAATATTTAACTGTGTTGCTTCACACACAAGGACAACAAATGAAACCCACATCAACCGGACTGCCCAGTGAATAAGACAGACAAAAGACACTCCAGTGTCACAAACCAAACTAGGTGAAAAACCATGTGAAAACTTATTAAAAACGTATTAAAAACCGTGTCATCTGAACTTAATTTGGCGTGTATTCACCTTATCCTTAGCAGTCCAATCACAATGAAAAACCGGGACTAGTTACCTCGGCAAAGCTTCTCAGATATAATCTGCAACATATCATATCATAGTCAAAATAGTCCTATATTTCATCTGATACCGTAAGAATACGTAGAACACCACATAAAGTCTGAGGGTACTTACATTAATAATTCACCAATCAACAGTAACCTACAGGGACATGAATCAGAGTGGAACTTCAATACGAGTATTCAGAACACATTAGAGTCAGACTGAGTCATAAATATACATATAAGCCACAGTGTACCAACACCCCAAAGTGACTAAAGGGAATGAAAAGTACTCACTGAATGAAAGTGAAGGTTACTGATCACCTAAACAGAAAAACACACAGTCACAAATTGGATTAGCTTGGGCTGTATATTCGCCCAATGCACAAACGCGCGGTCTAAACAACGCGTAATAAAAAATTACTAGGATTGACAACTGGATGCGTCTTCAAGATCGCTCTGTGGACTCAGCTACCACGAGACCGAGTAACCAGAATGCCAATGGCGCCATGTTTAAAAACGATCGCTACCACACATTTTCACTGAGATAAATGACGTCACAGTGCTGCATTGCAAGCGACGGCCATCTTGTAGTGGATAGTAATATCGACATAGAAATGAAGTCAAGCAAATCATTCTGTAGATAGCGCGATTTAAGTGCATAATTAGTGTTATAAAACCAGGCATCTCCCTTTTACTCCACCCCGCAGGGTGTTTGATATACTCGGTGGTGCCGCCACTCGGGCAGATGCCCAAACAATATTCAGATGAACAGCGGCGCCATATCCCAATGGTGAATCCGACAAGTATCTGTAATTGAGAAAAATGGTCATCTTAAGGCTATTTTATTGAGTGTGGATCACTTTCCAATGTGAATTGTAAATGTTCGTTTTGCTCATTCAGCCAAAGGTGGAAACTGTTTAGTTCTATTTGTGAACCTTCCCACACTATACATACATCGTCTATGTATCTTAGATATTCTGTCAGATTGGAACTGAAAGGGTTGTTGTTATAAAGTACATTGTCTTCAAAAGCAGCCACCAACAAGTTAGCTATGTCCGGCGCGAAAATAGTGCCCATGGCCACGCCTTTTACTTGAGCGTAGAAATCGGTATTAAATAGGAAATAGTTCTCTTCCAATGCTATCCCTGCACAGTCAACAATGAATTTTGTGGGAACTTGATGAGGTCGTAATCGCTTTTCTAACACCTCCTCAATTACCCTTATAGCTTGGTCTTGTGGAATGCTTGTATATAAGCTCTCTATGTCCATTGTGGCCAAGATGTTATATTGTGGGTTAAACTCTCTTCCTTCCAATTTATTGATGACATCTCTGCTATCCTGTGTATATAAACGTGTTTTTGGGACAAAGGGTTTTATAAAAAAATCAACATATTCAGCTAAAGGTTGTAATACTGATTGACATCCTGCCACAATTGGCCTTCCAGGGGGATTTTGACTGCACTTATGGATTTTTGGCAAAGTGTAGAATGCCGGGATGGTGTAATCCTTTTTATTTAGATAATCAAATTCTTTTTTGTTTAGCCATAACCCTTCTAACCCAACAGTTGTTAGTGTAAGAATATCCTTTCGAATTCTATTTGTAGGGTCACTTAGAAGTTTTTTATAGTGTGAAGGATTCTCCAGTTGTCTTAATGCTTCACAACCATAATCAGTCTTATTTTGCAGACTTATTACACCTCCCTTATCCGCGGGCTTTATAAATAAATCATCGCGGCTTGAAAGGGATTGGACTATATCACGTTCCTCGTTTGAGAAGTTGAATTTAACAAACTTTTTGTCTTGAAATATTTGTTCAACTTCCGTCAGAACCACATTTTCAAATGTGATGATCTCTTTAGGCATTGTATTGCTAGCAGGAAAGAAGGTTGAAGGACACCTAAGGCCACTCGTACCACTACTTGCTGTGCTAGGCAATGCTTTGGAGAAAAAATGTTTAAACGTACAGATCTGAAAAATTTGTGCATCTCAACCATGGTCGTAAATGCGTCATTTCTATTTGTCGGAACAAAAGACAGCCCAAGGCTCAATACTGCAATTTCTTTACTACTAAGTTCATGGGAGGAAAAGTTGAAGATTGGTACCACCTCCAAATTCTGATTATTAGTGTTCGCCATTGTCACTATTGGTGCAGAAGTTACCATTCGTAGTAACAGTTGCGAGTCTGGCGGAACCATGGGGTGTATTGGTTCCTGTACCAGCCTCTCCTGGAGTTCCGAGAGCGCCCTCTCTGTGGCTGTTGGCCCCTGGATAAAAAAGAGGTAGATTGATTGCCAGAAGCGTTATGGCCTCTTGTGGGTCTATAATTAGAGCTAGCCCCCCGGGGATTGTTATCCTCTTAACTGGAAGAGCCTGTTTCAGAGAATGTAGTGTGTTTTGGGACCCAATTGGATTGGTTGCCAGTTTGTTGGAAAAAATCTTTTTTCAGAAATGGGTAAGTACGCTCCCTATGATAGTTTTTTATATCCTTTTGTAGTTTTTCAGTTTTCTTTAGGATGTTATTCCTCTGGAAATAAGTAATTACTGCATCCAATTTTTTCAAAAATTTGTCTGTGTCTGTGCAATCCTCCCGAATTTGTTTCTCTAATTCTGATATTTCAAGCATCAGTTTTTCAATGTGTCTTAATGCTGTCTCTATTCCTAAGACCATCTAACTCCTTGAGCATTTTTTGGAAACGAAACTGAAACTAATTTTATAATCTTCGTCTTCTACAAAAATAAGTGGTATATTACGCACTTGGAGGCCAATAGGGATAATGTTGTTATGAAGGCAATCAGTTAGGAACTTTGCATGGAGTTCCGTCCTAATAAGTTTCTTGTGAAGCCTTTCTAAGTTACCTCTTGCTGCACTCTGTTGTGTGTTCAAATTAATTATGTTCGATTGAGGGCCTAACAGCGAGGGGCCCCCAGCTATCTTGGCTATATACTCATCCATGTAGCTTATAGTCTCTTGTTCAGACATTCAGATACACCAGAATTTTCAAATGACACGTATTTTACAACATAGACACAACAATAAAGCAAAATATACACAGTTTAAACAAATATAAATACAAATACAAGGGTGAAGCAACAATACCTGTGTATCCAACAACCACTTTTCTTTCAGAAAGGGCCCTTGCAGACAGCCGTCTGCGCTTACAATCTAAACAACAGAGATCCACCCAATTATTTCCCAGGGACTGGGTATAATCAATAACAGAATACAGTTGACCCTCAATGAATCATTTGATTCAATTTAATTATTCAAAACAATGCCACCTTTGTGATCATCAATTAGCTCTGTGCAGGAAACAATCAACCAATGCCAATAGCTGACTGTATCAAAAAACAAGTTTTATTCTTGTGTTTACTTTTCTTCTCAATATATTTTCTTCATACTAGGCAACACACACATAACTGAAAATTACAATTGTTTACAGTAGTGTGAAATCACCTTTTGCCGAAATTATGGACTTTTGAAATACCACAATATGTGAGAAAATCACAGTCATACGTGTATTTGTGTGCACTCCAATTTCAACATATTAGCAAAGTGGTGATAAAATGTCGACGTTTCGGTCCGCCGTTGGTCTACAAAATCCATAGGACCATCATCAGGACAATGTAGTTGCACATGTATATATCTAATGAAAAAACAAGCTTCAACTTTAGTAGTTCACCTGCATATAAATATTTAACTGTGTTGCTTCACACACAAGGACAACAAATGACACCCACGTCAACCGGACTGCCCAGTGAATAAGACAGACAAAAGACACTCCAGTGTCACACACCAAACTAAGTGAAAAACCAAGTGAAAACTTATTAAAAACGTATTAAAAACCGTGTCATCTGAACTTAATTTGGCGTGTATTCACCTTATCCTTAGCAGTCCAATCACAATGAAAAACCGGGACTAGTTACCTAGGCAAAGCTTCTCAGATATAATCTGCAACATATCATATCATAGTCAAAATAGTCCCATATTTTATCTGATACCGTAAGAATACGTAGAGCACGACATAAAGTCCGACGATACGTACATTAATAATTCATAAATCAACAGTAACCTACAGGGACATGAATCAGAGTGGAACTTCAATACGAGTATTCAGAACACATTAGAGTCAGACTGAGTTATAAATATACATATAAGCCGCAGTGTACCAACACCCCAAAGTGTCTAAAGGCAATGAAAAGTACTCACTGAATGAAAGTGAAGGTTACTGATCACCTAAACAGAAAAACACACAGTCACAAATTGGATTAGCTTGGGCTGTATAATCGCCCAATGCACAAACGCGCGGTCTAAACAACGCATATTAAAAACTTACTAGGATTGACAACTGGATGCGTCTTCAAGATCGCTCCGTGGACTCAGCTACCACGAGACCGAGTAACCAGAATGCCAATGGCGCCATGTTTAAAAACGATCGCTACCACACGTTTTCACTGAGATAAATGACGTCACAGTGCTGCATTGCAAGCGGTGGCCATCTTGTAATGGATAGTAATATCGACATAAATATGAAGTCAAGCAAATCATTCAGTAGATAGCGCGATGTAAGTGCATAATTAGTGTTATAAAACCAGGGATCTCCCTATTACTTCACCCCGCAGGGTGTTTGATATACTCGGTGGTGCCGCCACTCGGGCAGATGCCCAAACAATATTCAGATGAACAGCGGCGCCATATCCCAATCTATGTCGATATTACTATCCATTACAAGATGGCCGCCGCTTGCAAGGCAGCACTGTGACGTCATTTATCTCAGTGAAAACGTGTGGTAGCGATCATTTTTAAACATGGCGCCGTCGGCATTCTGGTTATTCGGTCTCGTGGTAGCTGAGTCCACGGAGCGATCTTGAAGACGCATCCAGTTGTCAATCCTAGTAAATTTTTAATATGCGTTGTTTAGACCGCACGTTTGTGCATTGGGCTATTATACAGCCCAAGCTAATCCAATTTGTGACGGTGTGTTTTTCTGTTTAGGTGATCAGTAACCTTCACTTTCATTCAGTGAGTACTTTTCATTCTCTTTTGACACTTTGGGGTGTTGGTACACTGCGGCTTATATGTATTTTTATGACTCAGTCTGACTCTAATGTGTTCTGAATATTCGTATTGAAGTTCCACTCTGATTCATGTCCCTGTAGGTTACTGTTGATTGGTGAATTATTAATGTAAGCACCCTCGGACTTTATGAGGTGTTCTACGTATTCTTACGGTATCAGATAAAATATGGGACTATTTTGACTATGATATGTTATGTTGCAGATTATATCTGAGAAGCTTTGCCGAGGTAAGTAGTCCCGGTTTTTCATTGTGATTGGACTGCTAAGGATAAGGTGAATACACGCCAAATTAAGTTCAGATGACACGGTTTTTAATAAGTTTTTAATAAGTTTTCATGTGGTTTTTCACCTAGTTTGGTGTGTGACACTGGAGTGTCTTTTGTCTGTCTTATTCACTGGGCAGTCCGGTTGACGTGGGTGTCATTTGTTGTCCTTGTTTGTGAAGCAACACAGTTAAATATTTGTATGCAGGTGAACTACTAAAGTTGAAGCTTGTTTTTTCATTAGATATATACATGTGCAACTACATCGTCCTGATGATGGTCCTATGGATCTTGTAGACCAACGGGGGACCGAAACGTCGACATTTTATCACCATTTTGCTAATATGTTGTAATTGGAGTGCACACAAATACACGTATGACTGTGATTTTCTCACATATTGTGGTATTTCAAAAGTCCATAATTTCGGCAAAAGGTGATTTCACACTACTGTAAACAATTGTAATTTTCAGTTATATGTGTGTTGCCTAGTATGAAGAAAATATATTGAGAAAAAAGTAAACACAAGAATAAACTTGTTTTTTGATACAATCAGCTATTGGCATTGGTTGATTGTTTCCTGCACTGAGCTAATTGATGATCACGAAGGTGGCATTGTTTTGAATAATTAAATTGAATCAAAAGATTCCTTGAGGGGCAACTGTATTCTGTTATTGTTATCCACAAAGCCCTTTTACACAAATGTACTTTTCTTCAGCCTGTGCTCACAAGATCAAAAAACACAACATTGTTTAGGAACTGGTTGGCACAGTGTGGTATTCTTATCCTACCTTTATTTTCATTATACAATTTAGTCATTCATGTCTAATAGCTATTATTCCTGTCACATGGCACTGTAACATGTAATGTGGAATTCACTGATGCAGGAGCTTCGGTTTCAATACAGCAGAAGCGCTTGGAGTTTGCCTCAGCTCGATGCCTTAGTTTTCTGCACACCATTTGTATTTTTTTTCAAAGAGCTGAAGGCAATGTATGGTTTGACCAGAAGGGTACCGAATGTGCTTCTCAGAAGTGCAATGTTTATATGCCTCCTCAAAGTTCCAATGTGGGTAGAACTATTACCAACTCTGACACACACCAGATAGAATTTACTGTACAACAGACTGTTTTACTGTTGATAATTTTGTGTTACAAAAAAGCAGTACCAGGGTCCCTAAAAAGTGTGATGATTACATTTTGCAAAATCTTTGTATTTCTTAGTTTTCCTAAACGATACATGTGATAATCGTACCCTACCTTTATTTTCCTTATAGAATTTAGTCATTCAACTCTAATAGGTATTGTTGATGTCACATGGAACTGTAACATGTAATGTGGAATTCTCTGATACAGGAGCTTACGTTTGAATCCGGCAAAACAGCTTAGAGTTTGCCTCAGCTGGTTGCCTTAGCTAATGCACCAGTGGGTCCATTTATGGCACTTAAATAAAGACACTTTTTTTATAACTTTCAAACTCCATCACTTTATTACACACAGGCACTTTCTTACACACACCTGCTTTCACCACTTGTCTTCTGTGGCATTGCAACATTCTGCATTATGTTCTTCGCGATTATTTCTTTATTCCTGCTTGCTAAAACACTGCATTCGAGTCCTCAGACCGGTAGGGGTGAGTAGTTCGCTTCCCACTCTCTGTATAGTATAAACGCATACTAACACTACTTACACAGGTATGGTACTGCAGCCAGTATCCTACAGCGCCCACAGCACATCACTTCACAGCAATCAGCTCACAACTTAGACTCACAGTTTCATCCCAGAGTCTTCAGAGCGGTAACAGTGAGTAGTTTGCTTCCCACTCCCGCTATAGTCTAAACGCATACTAACACCACCTGCACAGCTATGCTACAGCGCCCAGTATGCTACAGCGCCCAGAGCACATCAGTTTACAGCACTCCGCTCACGGTTTAGGCGCACGCTTTCACCCCAGAGTGTACCGGCCCCTCACTTCAGCACCATCTCACAGTGGGCAAAACAGCACTTTGACACCGGCAGGGGTAAATACTTCAGCACATCAGTTTACAGCACTCAGCTCACAGTTTAGGTGCACGCTTTCATCCCGGAGTGTACCAGCACCTCACCTTAGCGCCATCTCACTTTGGGCAAAACAGCACTTTCACACTGGTAAGGGGTAAATACTTCACTTCACACTCCCTCTATAGCACACCATAACCACCCTACAGAGCTCACAGCTCTCCTACCCTCCTCTTACCTACTTTTTTCCCTTTCTCCCCTTACTCGCTTCAACTGAATCACAAAATGGCGGCCAACACTTCCTAGCTGCAACCGCTCACAGCCAATAAGCAACAAGCTCGTGCTCGTAAGGCCTCAGCCAATCAGATCCCAGATATCGATATCCGTAAATTACGATATTTCTCCAAAACTACTGAACCAATTTACACCAAATGAACAAAAGCATGCTTTCTAGACCAAGACCCTTCTCCCTGGCAAATTTGGGGTATTTCCGTTCACCCGCTCGACCTGTAGCCTTGTCTAAAGATTGCTATGAAAATTAACATGGAGAAAACACGTTTTGGGATGCCCCTTTTTTATCGCCCCCACCTAATGAATCACCACCAGACTTTCAACATAGGCGCTGATATGAACAAAGAATTCGTTTTGAAAATGTCATGAAGATTCATTGAACAACGCCAAAGTTATAAGCAAAACAAAAAATGCTTTTCCTATGGAAACTTGGTCCTAACTAGAACTACCTACTGGCAACCGCCAGTAGGTAATATATATCTGTGTGTATGTGGGTGTGTGTGTGTGTGTGTGTGTATATGTATATATATATATTTTTTCCAAATATACAGCTGCCAATATCCCAGCCTTTCGAGAAAAATGCTCAATTAACATGTCTCAATATGCACGCATTTATAATGAAACAGTAACTTGTTGCTACAATTGTTTTTAATATGCACTAGAGCACTTTATTGTACATAGCGCCGTTTTGGTAAAATGAATTGGTTTGCGTATTTGCACACTAAAAGATGGCCGCTGCATTAGCTGTCCTATTACAAACGAACCGTCATCTATGTTGTTGATGTGAATGGGAAAAGTGGCTTTAAATGGCGCCGTGTAATACTGCACAGGTTGACACTGACGAAGCCTTTTGGCGAAACGTGTCTGTTGTGGGGGTAGGGGCTTGAATTAAAAAATCATCATTCACGATATCGGTGTGCTGGTCATTCTTCTAGCCTGATTGGTGTGGATCGTGTGGAAATATATATATATATATATATATATATATATATATATATATATATATACGCAAACTCCCAGGAACGCCGCTTCCGATCCTAGCACGACCCAGGACCAGCGAGGCAAGCAGGAGACGGGCCACAATTCAGGATTCACAGGTCTTTTATTGCAGGAAGGTTGGTAAGCAAGAGGGCAAGACGCGTTTCGGGCTTACAAAACCCTTGTTCACATGCAATGATCCAATGGTTTCATTTTGTTTTTATAATGCAGTGAAGCCCGCCTCCCCGCCAAATTTCAAACAGGTCACGTGAGCATGAAGATAGAGAAAAGACTCTATAATATTGATGACCACATACAATGAATGTACGGAATAAGTTATATTTACAATGCAAAAACAACTTATAATAATAAATAAACATGCCTAATTACAAAATATATGTATTTGTAAAGTTTTTCATGGTTATTTTGGGATAAATCCCTGTGCAAACAATATACTATGTGCAAATTAGCGACCTGTAAACAGCGGGGGAGCCGGTAAAAAGTGAAAGTGCAAATAACAAATTTCATTGAATCAAAATCTGCAATTCATGGAGTGATTTCTATTCTGTGCAACGATGCAATAGAGGGAGAGAAAGAAAGTGCTAAAAGTGCAAGATGATATTGACCTGTGTATACAATGCATAAATGCTGATTGTGCCATTGAAGGAGAACATTCATCTTCCTGTAGGTCACATTAAAAGCATATATTAAAACATTTAATACCAGTATAAATATATCATCATGTACAAAGGTTACATAAAAAACACCCTGTGTAAAATAAGTGCTAAAAAGATCTCACATCTAAAATTATTAAATATATCAGTACAAAAGTGAATGACTATGTACAAAAAGAAGCAGAACATGATGAAATTAGCCTTAAAGTGGCCGACAAGGAACTTGACCGGCCACTTACATCAGTGTATACGAACACAATGCTTTGTAGGTAAAATACCTATAATTATGGCAACTCCCTAGATCACAGGGAACCTGACATATCTAGGGAGCAAATAGGATGCTGTTTAGGATGGCGAATTTTCTTGTCTAGGCATTTGATGTTAAAGCGAGTTTTTTAGAGAAAGTGTCGTAGGTCCTCAGTATTATTTAGCCCATTGGGCCATTTGCTGTCATATTCGAGGATCAAACTCGACTCAAGCCGCCTTAGTTTGAGCTCACGGTTGCCTCCTCTTCTGAGCTTGGGGACAGAAGCCACTACATAGTATGAGAGGCAATTGATGTCTTTATTATGGGTGCTCTCAAAGTGGCGCGCCACTGGGTATGCCTGGTCACTATGTAAAATGGCTCTAATATGCTGCAGGATCCTGACGTGCACTTGCTGTTTAGTACTGCCTATATAATTAAGGCCACAAGTGCACGTCAGGACATATACAGCATATTCGGTTTTACAGGTATGGCTAACTTTAATTGGGATTTCAACAGTGGAAAAAGGAGTTCTGTAATGAGTTTTATTAACTCCAAACTTGCATGCTCTGCAAGTTGTACATTTGCGGAACCCTGCTGATACTAACCAATTAGGTTTTTGTTGCAATTCTGGGCTGCTTTGGTCCAGAACTGCACCCATGCTCTGTGCCCGCCTGAAAGTGACCAAAGGTTTGTCTGGTAACATGCATCCTAAAACAGTATCCGTTTGAACAGTAGACCAATGCTTGTTAATTATCTGCCTAATTTTAGTCTCCTGACTACTATAGTCAGTGATGAACCTAGGACAGTCTACATTGTTTGTTTCGGTCCCATCAGTGACCGCATTGTTCTTATTGACAGTATCAGAAAGTAGACTGGCTCTAGTGTGACTTTCAGCTTTGGCCAATGCTTGGTTGAACACAAGGTCTGAGTATCCACGGGCCTTCATTCAAACTTTTAACTCCGAAACACATTTATGAAAATCCTCAGCAGAACTACATATTCTTTTTAATCTTAGGATTTCTCCATAAGGTATGCTGTGGATGAAGCGTGGTGTTGCCTGCCGTGGCCTTTCTGTGTAAGGTAGTTTGAATATGGTTGTTATCATCTATATATATTTTGACATCCAAAAATTCTGCTTGTTTGGCACTAATGTTGGAAGTAAATTTCAAATTGAGGGGGTTATCATTAATTTCATATATATATATATATATATATATATATATATATATATATATATAATAATCTATTAATATATATACACAAACAGGCATTCCATTCGTGAAAATAGACGTACTCGAACACTAGAGTTGCTGGTGCACGAAAATGTATTCTTGCAGGATAAATTTTCGTGCACCAGCAATAGACATAGAAGTTCAGACTTGTGTGGCTTGCTTACTGCGGTAATCATAGCGGACATTTTGTAACATGAGTTTTGTGCTTAGTAATGAATACATCCTCCTAAAATCCTTCTACATAAACATAATAAAGCATATTTGTTACATTTTGTAAATTGCAGCCTTCTGCCCCCAGGCTATTCGGTAATTTATATCAATGTAGTAGTGATACAGTACATACAATATTTACATAGTGTTTCAAAATTGCGCACTATTATTGCAGGATAGTGCCAAGATCGTACATTGTACTCGCGAGTATATAAGACTCGCGTTTTACCATAATATAGACGTGATTTGGTTCAGGGGGGCATGATTAAGCAGTTTCTATCCTCTGTTACATCACAAGGGATTGCGGGCATGCCCTATATGAGGTAACTAAGTGTTGGTGTTGTATATTTCCAGCGGACTAGTGACTTCGGGTTTAAGAGACCAGTAATGTGACCTGGGATGCCATGTATTGCCATTAACATATGCAACCTCATTGAGCCAGTATATTTAAAGAACCCAGTGGCAGTTGGTCTCTTCTTGCTCCCCCTCCTCTTCTGCATCTGAGGCTCTTGTGTGACTTGTGGATCGTGCCTTTGAGTATCTCCACCCACGTCCTCTCCCCCTTCCTCTGTTTCTGTTCATACCTGGCCATTGGTCTATATATAGGAGTTTCCTTTCCTCTAAAAAAGGCACCTTAGGTTTTCTATTGGTGTTTACTTCCCCCTTAATGGCATCTGTATCCAACTCACTCACTGTGTTATCCGATTCCACTGCTGTTCCTGTTGTGTGCCTCATTAGTTGTTTCAGAAAATCAAACATTTTGCAAACATCAGAATTGTACCTATTTCACAATCTCGCTCGTCTCTGAGAAATTTCCAATGTTTCCTTTCTTCTATCTCTGTTACATATTTGTCTAATCTTAATTCCATCTCTGTTATTAGATTTGTTATCGCATCCTTCTTCTTTAAGTATTTTATTTGTGTTTCAATGTTCCCAATTAATTTGCGTAGCTATTCTATATCCTGTTTGGAGTATTTAATTATGATTCTCATCAAATTTCTTGAGCATTCTATGTTGTTCAAGCCACACTCTTCAAACCTTTCTGGTCTTGTAGCAGGGTTGTTAGGGAGACGTGAAAATTCTCAATCCCCGTGGTACTCTGTAGAGCTCTATATATTTCTCCCTGGTGATGATTTCCCAACTTTTGGAGGTTTCTTTTCTCAATTTTTAGCTCTAATTGTGAGAACAAATTTTTTGCTTTCGCTTCAGGTTCTTTAGAAAGTCCCTTCTCTACTAGAAAGTGGACTTCATCCCCCAACCCAGTGTGTGCCAGGAGGCGAGTTTGCAGAGTGGCGGAGAAACAGGAACATGGCCCCCGAAGACCTCTTATTATTCCCACTGTGTGGGAATTACTGGAGGTAATGGGAGAAGTAGTTGGCCCCCTCCAGTAAATCCCACACAGCAGGATTGCTAAGGACCCACACCTCCTTCACCCACCATTCTGCAAACTCGCTCCCTGGAGCACTCTTGGATGGGGATTAAATTCCCCTTTGATGCTGGGGGTCCTTAGAGGCCAACTAACCTCCCTGACACCTCTAGTAAGGCCCAGATAGGGGGGATTGCTAAGAGGTGGACATAGGCCATGCCCCCTTTCTGTACCACTCCTTGCCTCCTTAGGGTCCCTGTGCACCAACCAGTCCTCCTGTTATCTCTAGTAAGCCCCACACAGCTGGATTGGTCATGCCACCTATTTACCCCAATCTGCAAATGCGCCTCCTGGCACACTGTTGCTTGGGGTATGAAGTCCACTTCAGTCCTGAGGTCCTTAGGACACAATAGAACCTCAGGACATAAGAGGACCTCATTGTCCCACCAGCAGTATGCCAAGAGGAGCTTTTGCAGAGTGGTGTTAAAAGGGGAGTGGCCTCGGACCACCTTTCAGTAATCCCACTGTGTGGGGCTTACTGGAGGTACCTGGTGGGCTAGTTGGCCCCTAAGGATCCTTAAGATTCTAGGTGATTTAATCCCCCAACCCAGAAAGGTCCAGGAGGCGCGTTTGCAGAGTAGTGCAGGAAGGAGTAGGAGCCTCTGGCGAGATGCTGGCTTTTTTTCTTTTGTTTTTGGAAGGGGGACTGCGTGGCCCCTCCCTTCCCTTAATTATTTTTGGGCCCTGGGGACCCCATCCTCGGGGCCTAAAATATATATAATTTTTTTAAACAGGAAAGGAGCCCCCCTCCAGAGGCTGATTTCGGCCCCAGTGACCCCATCCTCCAGGGCATGGTCACATATTTATATATATTTTTATATATTCTTTCCCGGGGGCCTTGCCTCGTTTTTTTGTATAATTATTTTTGGGGGAGGTGGGCCGCATGGCTCCCTTCCCTGGGCCACTTTTGGCCACAGGGACCCCATTTCCCAGGGCCTGCCCTAACATTGGGGTCCGTGGGTGGGGGGTCCCAATGCCCCATGGTCCCTGCCGGCTCCCCGGCTCCTGCTGGGAGCCAGCATTGCTTTTGGGCAAAGGGAGCTGCTGACATGCAGGTCCCTTTGCCCAAAGGCAATTCTGCTTTGCTTTGTGGAAGAGAGCAGGTTTCCTGATCTCGCTTCTATGAAGCAAAGCAGAAGTTTGTTATGACAGGGGGGGAGCCATGTTCATGCCCTGTCATAGCAAACTGCAATGTCCTGAGGATGGACCCCCCTTCCATCCGGTTGTAGGCCCGGGGAGGTGGACCCCCAAACTCAATTTATGTAAGCCCCAGGGAGGTGGTGGTCCTCGGGGAAATGTAGGGGGGGCTTGAGCCCCCTGCATGAAATTTAATACAAATAATACCGCAGGGAGGTGGTGGTTCCTGGGCAGGCCTAGGGGATAAGGGTGTTTCTACCCTGCCCCCCTTTTTTCCATCATTTTTGTTTACTGTTTTCTATTGAGATGGCTGTCAACACTTTTGGGTTTGGAGTGTTGGCAGCCAATCAGAAACAAGCTCATGATTGGGAGGGTTTGTGGATCCACCGCGGTCACCAGATATCAGTATTTCTTTTATTTTTGAATTTCAAAGAAACTTCTGAACGGATTTACACCATTTAAAAAGGTCACTTTCTGAATTAAGAACTACCATTTTGCAAAATTGGGTATAATTCTGTTCAGCAGTTCAGGCTGTAGCCTGTTAAAAAATTTCCTATAGAAATTAACGTGGAGAAAATGTATTTTGGGACCCCCTTTATTCTCTGCCCTCGCCTGATGAATCACCCGAAAACTTTCAAGCCAGGAGCTGACCAGAGCGCCCCATTAATGATGTCATCAGTGATGTCAATGACCAGGTCATGAGTGATATAACTATAACGGCCGAATTTCTCTGATTTTGTACGAGTGAAATGTCCAACTAACTATAACGTCCCTGAAACCTGTGGGTTTTTTTCAGTGAATTTCTAAGATTTTTTAAATGCTAATTTCTAACTATGACATCCCTGAAATCAAGAAGCAAAAGGGATACAGAATGAAACAAGAGTGGTACAGAAAGAAACAAGAGTGGTGTAGAAAGAAACAAAAGAAGTGCAGAAAGAAAGAACAGAGGTGTAGCAAGGGGAAAAACGGTGCAGAAAGAAGCAAGAGCAATGCAGGAAGATGCAACAGAAGTGCAGAAAGAGATAGAAAGGTTCAAAAATAAGCAAGAGATGTGCAAAAAAGAAACAACAGAGGTACAGAGAAAGGCCTACTTTGACTGTACCTGGGAGCAGACTCTTACAAAGTAGCCTAATTACTAATCCTTCTACCAAGATGTCTTAAACCTCACTTTTCTCTTGAAGGTTCACTATTAATCGACTGCTCTGAATGTTAGGCCTACCAAATATAAAACAGCAATCCTAAGCAGATCACTGTTGTAAGTCTGACCAAGTTTGTGAAGGCAAGCGGACATTTCTCTGCCCTTACTGCTTGGAGTGCCCGACAGCCTGTCTCTAATGCACGTCTGGGCAGGGCTGGGTGACAGCCACATGTGTGCATTCACTCTAGACAGCTACACCACAGGACACTCAGTTGCACTCATCTGCATACTGTTGGGTTTTCTTGGGCAGGGATGAATCGGAGGAGCTGACACTTCAATAGGTAATTTCATGTCTACACACAATGCACGGATTACCCCCACCCCTTAAAGCAGGGCTGGACACAGGACTGGGCTGAAAGAGATCTTTGTGCACTTCAGAGGGTTCCTTTGAAGTCACCTCCACATTAAAGGCTCGTTGGGTACAAGTACTGGGTGTATGACTCCATCTTATTAGACCCCTTTGGACCTGTAACCAGGCATCACTGGTTCTACATCTACACATTGGCAGAGGACTGCTGTGCTGCCAGCAGGGAATACCACTTTGGTAACTGCTCTGCTGTGTTAGCCTGCTGCTTGTTGAGCTGCAGGGTGGACTGCCACTTTACTACCTGGCTTGCTGTGCTGGCCTGCTGTCTGCTACCTCTGCTTTAGTGACTTGAAGTGTTCATAAAAGGCGTTTTGGCTTGCCACCTTTTCCTGAAGTCTCAGGGCCATCAAAGACTATATTTCTGTGCTTTTCATATATCCCTTGCTGCAAGAGCTGTTCTGCAAGATGCAGTGCGCTCCCAGCACTTCACTATGCAGAAGGAAAGGACTTTGTCTCCTGAGATTGAGCACTACACTTTGCCAGCACTCAGTTCGCTTTCAAGTCCTGTGACCTGCCAAATTCTACACTATGCGCTGACTACAAACACTGAGCTAATGCCACAGAACTGAGGGAAGCCTTCCTGATGGGTTGCCATAGCAAAAAAGCTTCCCCTTTGTGATGTGACCGTGTTGCGTGCCCGCAGGGAGAGATCAGCGTGACCTTGCCAGCCTCTCCAAACCACTGAGGGCAATCCAGCACAGCCCGACGCTGCACCACTTTGCAGAAACAGAGGGGCCCCAGTGATGCGAGGACCAATCCAACTACAAAAGGTACTGTGCTCTAGGTCAGGATCCACAAGGTCTTCGACGATTGTACGGCTTGCGTGGCAACTCATAGTTACTCATCCATGTCTGTTTGCACATTACTTTTGACTGCATACCACTCCTGAGGGACCTGTGGCCAATTCTGCATGGGGGGGGGGGGGGGGGAGGGTCGGTGCCCACATGGTACGGAGCCTGTACATGCTGGGATCCCTGTTAAATCACTTCGGTCTTGTGAGACCGTAACGAAGGCAGCAATCACAAGTGCTTTTTCCCAGCACTCCCGTGAACATTACATTATTCTTCGTAAAGAAAGCAAATGCATTTCTAATGCTGTGATTTCTCCTGCCTATTTTTGAAATGTTATAACTTGAAAACCACTGATTGTATCGCTATCATTTTGATCTTGTTTCCCTCAGTGTAAAAAGTATGATCTTTAAAACATGTATAATTTGAAAAGTATCCAATATATTTGTTTCGTTCTGGTCTTGTTTTGAACCCAATACAAATATCTATTTTTATAAAACCTGTATGGATAGTGAGTGAATGTGTGTGCACAAATACTTTGCACATTACCCTCTGGTATCTTGGTGCAGGATGGCACCAGAGGCAAACACAGGTTATTGTCATTGTGCATCTACCTCCATAACCGTAATATTCAGATTCACATTATACTTGCTCTTCTGTCTGTACACTGGCTCCCTTTGTATAAACGTATCACCTTCAAAATAATGTATATAGATCATAGTGCAACTGAGAGTTTTGGAGGTCCCCTCATTTAGCATAGAATTCATATCTACCACCAAGCTAGAGCTTATCATTTTAAGTCGATCCCACTCCTGACCATACCAGTCTTTTAAAGAATCTGATACTGGTGGAAGCGCCTTCTAAGTGCAAGCAGCTGCTATAGAACTCACCCGCTGTGAGAGTAAGATTAATTTATAACCACCTTAAATTCCAGAGAGCTAAAACAACCGAGCTCTTCTCATTAGCATTAGGTAACTTCTACATAAAAGAGGAAGTATCTGTGGTATCTTAAGTTGCAGAAACTTTAGGATGTGAGGTTCCTTAACCAAGTGGTGATGGCCAAGCTGGTATCCAAGGCATCACCTCTAGAGATTGGATTGTTGGTGGGAGGCTGAGGAAGCAGTTGGATGCTGATGACAGCCCTGTCTGTGAGTGGGGTCTCTGTACAACTGGTTACTTCAATAAAGGACTTAAGATATCCGTAGCCTGGCAGTCCTTACATCTTTAATACTGATGGCGAGCGACCCAAATGCTGTTGGATCATGACCTTCAATTAATTTGTGAAGACCAACTGACGTTGAGGTATTACGAAAGAGGGGCCACTTTTTGAATTTACAGAGTCCTCAAACAAAGCAGTGGCAACATGTTTAATACGGTTTCATATTGGCACAAGACTGTACTTGAATGTATGTTGAATTGATTTAACTTTTCTATGTAAGTTGGAGGCATTTGAAAGCTTGAGGGTGCTCTTGTGGGCCAGCATTGTTTGTGCGACGGGAAGCTGAGCATCCTTCTCACGGCAGACATCAGTTGAGCACAATAATCGAGGGCTGCCCGCGCAGGATCTCGCGCAACTGTGGGGCAGAGCATCAAGCATTACAGCAGACCTTGAACGCTGCAGCTTGCAGATGTGCAGCAGCCATATTTGTTTGGGCCTGTCGAGCACAATAATAAAGTGCTACTCATGTTGGATCTTGCTTTGCTGGGGAGAGAAGTAGACCATCGAGCATTACAGTTTGCAGTCGAGGTGTGGCCATATTAGTTTGGGCCATCGAGTGAGCGGCATAGGTGAGAGGGGCAGAGTGTCATCTTCGGGAGACAGAAAATACTAGTGCAGGTCTCTCTGATGCACACTTTTATTCCCACTAACAGCATCCCGGTGATGCTTGCACCTTGGCAGGAATTCCACTGTGCATCTCAGTGAAGTGCCCATACATCAGCAGCATCCTGGTTACGCGCAAATCTCGGCTTCTGCTACCGCTAATACGATCTCCATGCCTGGTTTGGCATGAGTTACACGTGTATTCTTAAAAGACATGCGCACTGTTTTTTGCTGTGTTTGTAAGAGGTGTGTTCCAGTTAAGTTTATTGACATATCTTGTATACATTTTCTGGGTGTTATTCTTTTCCTTAACCATTGTGACTTTATGAACATTTTTTTTGAAGGAAAGGTTTTGTATTTATAAGTACCTTTCACCATGCAGAATGTAACTGCACCACCATTGTTCTCTCCCCTCTCTTTGTTATGTTATGTTATTTATTATTTGTTAAGCGCGCATACGCCCAGGGGCTTCTTGGCGCTGGTGAGAGAATCAAACATAACAGTGCATAAAAGAAATACAATTATTTTTTACAGTAGGCCTGGGAAAAAAGAAGAGTTTTAAATGCCTTCCTAAAAGCAAGGAGATCCTTGCTATGTCGCAGGGTCAAGGGGAGGGAATTCCACAATGAGGAGGCTAAGAATTGAAAACTGCTGCCCCCTTGACGTTTCTTTTTGAAACGAGGGACCTCGAGTAGATCTTTGTGGATTGATCTCAAACTGCGCGAAGGTGTATATTTGCGCAGTAGTGATCTAAGGAACATAGGGCCCTTGCCCTCCAAAGCCTTGAACACAATGCAACCCACCTTGAAAGTGGCTCTCTGTTCCACAGGCAGCCAGTGCAGAGTCTCTAGTCCATGTCTAATCGATTCCCACTTAGGTACTTTGCAGAAAAGTCTCGCAGCTTGATTTTGCAAGTACTGCAATCTTTTAAGTTGGCCAATAGGCGCCCCCAAGTAGAGGCCATTGGAGAAATCGATATGGGACAGGACTAGAGCACTGACTGTCTGAATTAAAGCCAGGCCTGTAAGAAGATGTGCTATTTTTCTGATCTTCCTCAATTGAAAGAACCCCGAGGAGACCACAGTTCCGACTTGGCTCACCAAGGTAAGGTCCTCACTAAGAGTCACTCCCAAGCTTTTCACTGTACGGGATTTTTTTGGGGGGGAGCCCATGTCCGATGGCCAGAAGCTGGGACTCCAGCTGATCTCACTCTTCCCAGGTAGAATGAGCTCCGTTTTTCCCGGATTTAACTTAAGGTGGTTTAGGGACATCCACCTCTGAATAAAAGACATGGTGGCTCGAAATTCCTCGGCAGCATTGTGGGAGTTTAGCACAAAAACCAACTGCAGGTCGTCTGCATAGTTATAAACATCGACCTTGAACTCTCGTAAGGAGAATAACAGTGGTCGCATGTACAAATTAAATAATAAAGGGGACAAGGAGGATCCTTGAGGGACCCCACAGAGGGAAATTTTTTTAGGGGCTGTGAAGGAGCCTAGTCGGACCGATTGAGTGCGTCCAGAAATAAAAGACTTGAGCCAGGCCAAGGCCGAGTCTCGAAGACCGGCCTGTTCGACACGGTTGACCAAGATGGTATAGTCAACCGTGTCGAACGCCGCAGACAGGTCCAGTAACACCAAAGCCTGGTGTAAGTCCCTGTCTGCATTAGACCTTAGAGTATTCTGGACGGCCAATATCACTGCCTCAGTGGAGTGACCAGGCCGGAAACCTGCCTGGTTGGGTTGTAAATACCCGGAAGCCTCCACAAAACTTGATAGGCAGTTAGTTACATGCGCCTCCAGTATTTTAGATAGGTAAGGCAGTAGCGATATTGGTCTGTAATTAGAGAGGTCTGAGGAATCAATGCCAGGTTTTTTTTTCAAAGGGATCAATAAGGCCTGTTTAAAACTATTAGGGACGCTTCCTGACACAAGTGAGTTATTGAGCAGTGGAATCAGGCTATTTGGGAGCGCCCGACCAATTTCTCTCATTACTTGGGGAGGGCAGGCATCCTGAGGAGATCCTGATTTAACTCTAGTGAGTAAGTCTTGAAGGGTTTGGTGAGTGATTAAGGGAAAGGAATGCAGGGTAAGAGGGTTTAAAAAAGTGTCGTCTATCGGGGCACAAACTGGAAGTTTGGATAAAGTATCCTTAATCAACACTATTTTGTCATTAAAATAGTCATTTAGCGAATTACAGAGCAGTTGTGAAGGGACAACCGGGGGAGAAGTTCTCTCATCATTGCACAACTCCGTCACAATCCTGAAAATTTCTTTCGACTTGTTGGTGGCATTAAGTATTTTAGAGGAGAAATAAGCAGTTTTGTGGGTGTGCAATGTTTTTTGGTAGGCTTTTCGGGTAGAACAATAGGCGATCCTTGCTTGAGGACAATAGTTGGAGCGCCATGTTCTCTCTTGCTGCCTCACTTCAAGTTTTAGTTTCCTCAACTCCGGTGTAAACCATTTATGCGCATCCGCGCCACGCGAGTTGTCAAAACGAGTGAGGGGAACACAAACATTAATGGCCGAATTTAGCCAGTCTTGAAGCCTACCTTCGGCTGTCTCCACATCTGAGCTCTGCTCTGGCAGAGTAGACTTTAACCGATTTAAGAAAGCAGACATGTCCAGCGAGGACCATTTCCGAGTCAAACTGGTGGCCTTCAGCTTAAATTGAAGAGCTTTCTCAACACAAAATGAGAAACTAATAATAAAATGATCAGACCAGCTACAAGGTTTAATATCAATAAGATCAATGGCTAAATTCAATGACCAAAGTTGGTCGAGACTGTGGCCCTTTTGATGGGTCTGAGTGTCTATATGTTGTGTTAAATTCAGATCACTCAGAAGGTCCCTAGTCTCTGCTGCTTGGGGGTCAGATAGAATATTATCAAACCAGAGATTTAAATCCCCGACCAAAAGCAGTTTTGAATTATCAGTGGCTAGCATGGCCAGTTGCTCCGCAAGGATAGCAGGGAACATAACCATGGTTTGGGGCGGGCGGTATAGTAAGACCACCACAAGTGTCCCATTGACAGTGTCCAATTTGGCAACAATATTCTCCACATTAGGAATATCCAAGGAGGGGAGTTGTCTAAGTTGATGTTTTTTATTGGAGATGATGGCCACCCCGCCCCCAATTTTACCTGCCGGTCGTATCACGGAGATAATATAATAATCAGCAGGTAAAGCGGCCAAGATGTCCGGTAAGGAGTCCGGGGTAAGCCATGTTTCGGTCAACAGGAGTAAATCCGGTTTAATGTCAGATAGTAGCAGAAAGATATCTATCTGATGTTTGGTCATGGAACGTGTGTTTAAATAAAGACATCTAAAATTGCAGGTGGTGACTGGCATGCTTGCCGAGACCGCGTAAGTAGAGGCGGAGTCCGTAGTTAGGGTGATGGGATTACTAATGCCTAGGCGAAATGTCCGCTTCACCGCATTGAGGGGTACGGGAGGGCACTTCATGGTGGAAGGTCTTAGCGCTGATAATTCGGCGGAAGTATACACCAGAGGACACACAGAGTCCCTAGCCCCTAGTCCCGAACGCTCGCGGACGAGCGCAGACGAGCTTGACTCTAGCGCGACTCCGGCGCGCCTCCGTCGCGCCCGCTGCGCTCCCTCCACCACATTCCGTTTTATGTGAGGGAGCCTCGAGCGACTGGACCGCTGCCACAGGTCCCTGCGCTCTCTGGCTCCTCCCAATATGGCGCCCGTTCCCACCACCAGCCCGGCACTAGAAGCCGCGGTAGGTGAGCCGCCCTCCACACAATCGGCAGAAGCCGCGATGGACCAAGGCAGAGGGGCCGCTATTAAGGTAAGGGTGCAAATGGCGCTATGAGTCAGTCGCCCTGCACGCAAACCGAAACACCGTTGCAGTCACACAGTAACTGTTTAAAAGCACATAGCAATATCACAAAATTAGTTTAAAAAAAAACAGGTGAGCAATTATAGTCCAGTCTGCCGTTATGCAGCGTCTCTCAAATAATGGCGCCGGGCTGCTACCACCAACCCGGAATCCACGAGTGAGGAAGGACTCCCTATCGTTTTATGGGAGGGAGCCTCGAGCGACTGGACCGCTGCCACAGGTCCCTGCGCTCTCTGGCTCCTCCCAATATGGCGCCCGTTCCCACCACCAGCCCGGCACTAGAAGCCGCGGTAGGTGAGCCGCCCTCCACACAATCGGCAGAAGCCGCGATGGACCAAGGCAGAGGGGCCGCTATTAAGGTAAGGGTGCAAATGGCGCTATGAGTCAGTCGCCCTGCACGCAAACCGAAACACCGTTGCAGTCACACAGTAACTGTTTAAAAGCACATAGCAATATCACAAAATTAGTTTAAAAAAAAACAGGTGAGCAATTATAGTCCAGTCTGCCGTTATGCAGCGTCTCTCAAATAATGGCGCCGGGCTGCTACCACCAACCCGGAATCCACGAGTGAGGAAGGACTCCCTATCGTTTTATGGGAGGGAGCCTCGAGCGACTGGACCGCTGCCACAGGTCCCTGCGCTCTATGGCTCCTCCCAATATGGCGCCCGTTCCCACCACCAGCCCGGCACTAGAAGCCGCGGTAGGTGAGCCGCCCTCCACACAATCGCCAGAAGCCGCGATGGACCAAGGCAGAGGGGCCGCTATTAAGGTAAGGGTGCAAATGGCGCTATGAGTCAGTCGCCCTGCACGCAAACCGAAACACCGTTGCAGTCACACAGTAACTGTTTAAAAGCACATAGCAATATCACAAAATTAGTTTAAAAAAAACAGGTGAGCAATTATAGTCCAGTCTGCCGTTATGCAGCGTCTCTCAAATAATGGCGCCGGGCTGCTACCACCAACCCGGAATCCACCTTGGTGATGCACCTATTCGGTGGATCAAATAGAAGACAGTAATGGCTCAAATAATGGCGCCGGGCTGCTACCACCAACCCGGAATCCACTCTTGGTGATGCACCTATTCGGTGGATCAAATAGAAGACAGTCTTTGCGTATTGTGGTGCTTATCTTAGTGCTGAAAGGAAGAGGTCTTTGTTATCACAGTGCCTAGGGTCTGAAGGGAAGGAGGTTTTGAACATCTGCCTGAACTATCAGGGGATGAGGTTGAGTATTTGAAGGAGTATGACATTTCTATAAAGAAGCTTGTCCTACATTGAGCACAGTGCTTGAACACTATCATTTTGGGAAGAAGATGCAACATCAAAGCGAGAGTTTAGAGCAGTACATAACCCAGTTACACATGTTAGCCTCAATTTGTGGTTTTAGGAATTCCATTGAGGAACGATTGTGGGATAAGTTTATGCTTGGTTGCTCTTTGGAAAAGACTAAGGAAGCAATGTGGCAGAAAGACAATCCCTCTTTGCATGAGGTTTTTTACTATAGCCAAAACGCAAGCACATTCAAAGGCATGCCCTGAAGTTATTCGCAAGGATGTAGTCCATGGAAGCAAGAACGAAGAAGCTTCTCTTAAGGAGGTGGCAGTGTGCTGAATATATCGCCCAGTCGTGTTGGGGCCAGGCATCTTGTCGCCACTCAGGTCATCACTCTCCACCACGTTCGTCACACATCCTCTGTACAGGGCGCCCAGTCGGGTGCCGTAGCATTGCAGGGCCCCCTCCTGATCCTATGGGTAGCGCGCTGATCCTTGCCCCCCTTCTCTACACTTTCTTTAGTCATGCAGGCCCTTCCACGATCCGGCTGCCCGATTCGGTGCTCCTCAGGCCTCTCTCGCTGTTTCCGGCAGCGTCAGGCCCGGCATCTCCTCACCCACGGCTGCTTTGTTCCCTCACGTAATCCCCAGCCCATTCGTCTCCAAACTAGGACCACTGGAGCAAACAGGCAGGGGAAGCAAGGGGTGTCGTCTCTCCTCATAAATACTGGTGGATGATATTAGGATTAATTGGCAGAGCGGCTCGGTCTTCAGAGCTCCTCTAGCTGGTGTCCGCTATGTTCGCCCGGTAGCCATGCCCCTGTGGCTAGCGGCGCAATGTGGTTCCGCTTCTGAAAAAAACAAACGCAGATAAAGGACTGCTATCTAACTTACATCCTAACTCCTTGCTTCCTGCTTTCTCAAAAGACCTTGGAGACACTGGTTAATATACAGCTTTCTGAATTTATAGAAACCTCTAATATGCTACACCCCTCACAATCGAGTTTTAGAGCCAGACATAGCACAGACACAGGAGTGCGGCGGATCTCTGTGCTTATAAAGTGGAACCTAGACCTCGGCTTCAACATTATGCTGGTTATACTAGATATCTTGGAGGCGTTTGATACTATCTCTCAAAGGATTTTACTTCATCAACTCCCTGCAATTGGTGTGATGGGCTCAGCCCTCCACTGGCTCTCCTCCTGTCTTGATTCTAGAGAACAAGCTGTCTGGATGAGAGACCATACCGCTCAGAAGTGAAAGCACTGCACTGTGGGGTCCCTCAGGGATCCGCACTCAGTCAGACCCCTTTTAATGTCTATATGTCCCCCTTGCTGTCCTGTTGGAGTCGTTTGGTGTTAAAATTATTTCAAATGTAGACACTCATTTGTTGTTCTCATGCAAAGCAACCTCATCAGAAGCCAAGCGGGCCTTCAGAGCCTGTATAAAAGTAGTCATGGGCTGGCTCAGTGCAAATCCCCGTCAGGGTAATCCTGACAAAACTGAAATTCTGTTTGGCCCCGGTACTTTGTCTGGATGGATGAGTTGTTGGCCTGCAGAATGCCCCCCCTCTGATGCATGGAGCCAGGAACCTGGGGGTAATATTTGAGGTCGGTCTGACTATGAGGAGGCACATTTCCTATAAAAATGTTGTTTTTTTTTCCTTGGGATGCACAGAAATCTGTAGTACAGGCTCTGATCTTATCCCGCTTCCCTAATCCAATAAACTCTCCTCTGCCATCCTGAATATCTGACACACAAACTCCAATTCATTCAAAATATAGTGCTTCGACTACAGTTCAAACTTTCTAAACAGTCGCCAGTAACAGTCTTTCACAAACAATAACACTGACTTCATGTCAAAAAAAGAACTATCTTTAAAGCTTTAACAACTGCTCATCGTGCTTCATGATTTGGTTCCTAAATACCTGAACGCCAGGAATCCCCTATGAGATCCATGCACTCCATTAATGTTAGACACCTCATTGTTACTCTATTTACGAAAAAGAGGCATGGCAAGAGGGATGGGGGCTCTTCCTTCACCTTTCTGGTAGCCTCTAGGCTAAGACTACGAATGAGACTGCCTTCAGTAAATTGTTAAAAACACACTTGTTCAGCGACTAATTCTTCTTTACCTGATATGCTGTGTTCAGTGCCGAGACACTGTTGAGTAGCCATGTGCCTTAGAAGTATTTTCATTCATTCACTCATATCAACCTTCAACCCAGTCATGCGGGTGTTGAGCCTATTCATGCATCTTTTTTCCTTTCGTGGAGAATTCCTTATACACTCTACTTCAAGTGAACTGCTGCACTTGCTCAAGGAATGATCATTGAAAATCGGTCTCAGAGTGGCCATTTTAGTAGTGGCATATATGCATGTTAAATTACTTAAAAGTTTCACTCTCTCCTGTTAGTCATCCTGTAACGACCGGATTCTCAAAACAGGCAGCTCACCAACCGTGGCTAACCCAGTCGTCACGTAACGATACTCTTCCCAGGCCACTATTTACAAGACGTCTAGAATGCTCACCTGAGAAAGTGAAAAGAAGCTATTTACATGCCTGTATAGTCAAACATGCCAATAACACCTAATGGAATACATATACTATCCTATATTTACCTCATTTTACAACTATCTTTATAGTCCCGTAAGACGGTATCTTTAACGTCACCCGACGATATCTTTAACGTCACCCGACGGTATCTTTAACGTCACCCGACGGTATCTTTAACGTCACCCGACGATCTACACTAATGAGGATAACTAATAGGGGTTCACCTTTAAGTGTTATTTCCCAAATGAAGTTCACACTTTCCCCCAATCATCAGTTACCTTTGCAGAAGGGCATATCCCATCCTGCTGTATATCAGCACCTGGTTAAAAGGAAAGGTTAATCTCATTCATGAAAACAACATTCAAAGATATTGGTCATTAAATCTTTATTCTACAATCAAACATGACAGAATGAGCAAAAGACAAATAAACTAAGTTAGTCAATACCTATAACCTAAAAAGGGGAATAAAGGTGAATAGTTAAATTTATTCTACACTAAGCTCAGAACGCCTCACCTTAGACGTGTGTCTTTCCATCTCAGCAGAGCTGATCCCTCTCTCTCTAGTTCTCTTCTATGCACTTAGGACTCTGCTCTTCCTCTATGGCTCACGAATACACATCTGCACCGCTATGCCTCGTCTACGCTGCCATGGTTCCAGAATACTCGAACCCTCTTCTGGTCTCAGTCTCTGCCACTCCTGTATGATGTCACTACAGGACTTTCAATCACTCTCCTTCTTCACTTCAGGATTTCGATTAGCTGATGGTATTAATTTCTATGCACCAGCCTTCAGACGAACTTCTTCGGTCTTCTCCACACGTTGCTCTCTCTCTCTACACTCTACCCGCTCCTTGATAATATAGAGCTCACTTTCTCTATGGAAAATTCCACCATTAGGCCGACTCCCACCGAATTCCTGTACCAGTCCCTGGCCCCCTTCGCCCTCCGCAGTGGCCACCTGCGTTTTGCGTCTAGAGCCGGGGAGACAAACACATTCCTTCGATAAAGGCCAGTCTTGACCGGTTCCTCTCTAGCGAACAACAGGATGAATTATAAACATTACCTTTACCCTGCAAGCGCCTCGGACAACTGAGGCAGAGATACAAAATGGCTTCTCTCTAGCTTTCGGGCCTGTAGGCCCGAGAAAACGGAAAAAGGCACTAAACCCTGTCAAAGTACATAGTTAAGCCCTACAAATAAACGCAAATGCAACTAGGACTGAAATGGTAGTAAATTATAGTAACCACCAGTTTGAAAATAGACTAAAATTACCCTGTCGCTACACATCCCCACATACCTCATAGGCAATTGATAAGGTACATTACATTTCTAGAGTTACAATTAGTATACTTGAACTGTATCCATTCTCACTTCAGAACCAAGTCTAGCCTCTCAGTGGGTTTTGTGAGGTGGCATACACAGCAAGCTCCTCAAAGAAAATCACGTGATACAGAGGTAATCCCTAAAGAGTTGTCTAGTTCCTTTTATTAGTCATCCTATAGGTCCTAGAATAAACCAATACATGATTTAGATTTTTTCTCTCTCCTGTGTGCAAACAGTGTTTTCTCCCAAACCTCAAATTACCACTTTTTAATATCCTTCACTTACGATTGATGACCTTCTTCACCTCATTTGAGATTATGGACTAAGTAGTCACACACACAAGCTGTTGACTCTTCTCATTCTGTCTGTCATGCTCAGTAAGAGAATCACTGTTTTTGTTCCAGCTCCTTTTCTGTGGATTCAGTATTAGGGATTCTGGGTGGCCATGATTTATCAATTTGCTATTAGAAGGTCTGCTTCTTTGTTGACATCTTCTAGTTGAGAAAAATTCCAGAGTAGCTTAAAAAATTGGCTATATAAGACAGTTTTTCCTATTAGGGACAAAGATGGCGGCTGTCAAACCTCAACAGGACCCTGTATGTGTTAGTACACAGGGTTCTGTTATAATAAAAGATCCTTATATCTAGGAAAACAATGGTGTTTTTGTCAATGCAGCAAGTAAACTTGAGGTAGTCATTTTGTCATACAGTAAATTATTCAGCTGCAGCGAGATTCTCCTCTCCATACGATCAAAATATCATCAATGCATCTGTTCCAGAATTCAAAATCATCTTGAATCGGTTGGTGGCTGACAATGGTGGTGGTTTCAAAATAGTCCACATTAATACAGCAAATGCCAGGAGCAAAAGCACTTCATATTGAAATTCATTGTATCTGTTAGTACAGGATACCCTCAAATTAAAAGAAAACATGGTGTCAGGCACATAAACTCTAGCATGAAATGTCTAGGTGTGGTATGTGTCCAGGGAGCCCATTACCCTCAAGGTTCTACCTGTGGAAAGCTGTTGTAGATACTTTCCACATCTATGCCCACAAGTAGATTTACTTGAGGACTGAATTGGATGTCTAAGTTGTCTCAACAAATCTGTTGTTTGCTCTATGTATGAGGGAATGTGTTCTACTAGTGGTCTTAGCAAGTGATCACTGGATTTTGACAGAGGTTCTAAATTAAAATTGATCCATGATACAATAGGACTTCCTGGTGAAGAAATCCTATTCTTATGTATTTTCACAGAGTATAGAAACTTGGAGAGCTAGTGTGGCCTGTCGCGAGGAAGTCAGCCTCCCTTTTCTAAATCCATCTACTTGCTTGGCTTCTGCCATCAGAGTGCCAATTGCTGTTCTCAACTCCTTGGTCAGTTCTTTTTCCAATTCTACATGGTTCCATCTGTCTCCCAAGTCCCCCCACACCCCCAAAAAGGTGGAGACATTTTCTTCTATAATCATCAACTTTTTGTAAAATAATTGATGGTGGTTTTATTATAATGCCTCTCTAGGTGGCAAGGTGCTCCAGACATGAAGAGTTTGATGATGAGGTAAATATGTGTTGTCACAGATGGAATTGTACAGGAAGAATGGAAGAGAATGTTGCAGGATGATGGGTATTTATAGTTTGTTGTGAAATGGGTCTTGGAGGGTTGGTCAAGCAAGAACAGGTGTGACCAGCCTGCCCTGGCATACTGGGAAGTGTAAACAGAGTTGTTTGTTGTAGATAAAGTGCTACTGAGAGGGAGAAAATTGGTGCCTCCTTTCGAGTTGAGAGACAGATTGGTCAAAAGAGCTAATGCTAGCCACATGAGTAGATCAAAAATCAAAGAGAGGACCATGGAGTGCTATTGGTGGCTGTCCATGGACGTAGTGATAGAAAGGGAAGTGCGGGATTGCCTAGAATGTGTGCGATGTGACAAGGTGTTAAAGTGCAGAACACAACCCACAGTGATTAGAGAACAAGCTTCTGGACCGTGTGTTGACATTGCCCTAGACCTCCTTGGGCCAGGAAGAGTAGGTTCACATGATAAGTATGTTTTGGTGTGTCTGGACATGTATTCTCACAGGACAGAGTTCAAGGTAGTGAACTCTATTGAGGATCCTGTGTTTACTGCTGGCCATTTGCTTTTCCAGGACTCCACTCACCGGGCAACGACTCCTGAGGATCCCTACGCTGCCCTACCTCTTTCACTGGGGAGACCGCCCCGCTGGTCCAGACGCGGGTGGTCTTGAACTACTACTCCTGGCATTCCTGGCAGGCGCACTTTGTCAGCGTCACGTCTAAGCGCTAGGAGGCGCTTAAAAACGCGTTAAGCTTCCTGCAGCCAAAGGCGGGCCCGCCCGCGCTCATCAGAGGCCGGGCTACCCCCCTAATCTTTCGGACCCAGGATCAAATTGGGACTCCTGAATAAGGTACTGTGACAACGCATACATTGTAGGCACTTGATTTGATAGAAATTTTCCGATACCAGTGGACATTTATTGAAGCCTGGATCTAAATTGCAGCCCGTATATCACGTGGACTTAGGTTACAAAATAACCACAAACTAATTGGGACTCTGCACTTTGCACTTTTGAATTTGCTATCTCTTGTATGTGTTTGCTTGGCCCCTTGTGAGTTCAATGGTATTTTTTTTAAAATATATAATAATTTTAATTGTTTTATAAACTGTGTTCTTATTGTCGTATTAAGGGGTCTTGCACACTTAAGAACTCCCTACTAAGTGGGCACACAACGATTTAGCCGTTATGTAGGTTCGGTGTAGTACCTACCTCGAGCCCCCGTGAATTAGACTCTCCAGGGGAGAAATAAAATGGGGAAAAGGAAGCAGGCTTCGAGTGACCTATCTAAAGTCACAAACACACATAGAAAAATTAACATGACGCTGCTAAACTATTTAACAGGGGCAGTCGGTGACATCGAAAGACAGATTATATCGATAGAGGAAACAATAAATAATGAATCGGTAAACTCATCCACAACAGCATGACACGACTAACATAGTGATAGGTGATGTAAGAGGTGCAGAGGGGGGAAGGAAAGAGATACCTGACAATGTCACCCGTTTAAAATATACCAACGGATGTGTTCAGATAGTTCCTGAGGACATCTAAATGATTCTGCTGTAACCAACCATCACCTAAGAAGAAGAAACGCTGCAACCTGTCCAAACCATTGGTAACTAAGAATACAGCTGGAGATGCAGTATTAACCCACCCCGTTCCTAGTACCTCCCTCAGTTCTCCTAAGCCCAAATTGAAAAGGCCACCCGGGAAAATACAGGGCGGCAGAAATAAAACACAAAGGGATCTGGCTAACGTGAGGGGGAAAAATGGTCTATGAAACTTCAAGCGAGGTAGTGGAACTTTGGGCAGTCATAAACGATCTAAAATAATTTGTGTCACAATCCATTAATTCCCTCGGAGCGAGATTAGAAAAAATTGAAATTGGTTTAGATACATTTTTAGGGGCTTATCAAAATAGTGCACCACGTAATGACGCAGCAAATTCACATTTTGTACATAGAACAGCTCAATCACTTAGGCCTAGCACTATAATGATTTTTCCGCCTGATAAGAAAAATTTAGATGTTAGTAAGCAAAGTGAGTAGTTTGAGAACGGTCTATAGCCAAGTAAAGGTACAGAACCTAGAAAGCTCGATATAACAGTCACTGTAAGTTATTATAAAAAATGACATCCAGTGATAAGTAAAGTCATCACCCAAAGAACATTAGAATCAGATTATTTCTTTTATTTAGTATGAAATTTATATAAATATTTTTCTTTTCATCACATTTGTGTTATATATATATTTCTTTTTTTTCTCGTTTTATATTTTCATCAATCATATGACTCATTTATAGTTCATTATCATAAAACTTTAAAAACAGTTATAGACAAACATAAGGTGTGCAACAAACAAATGGTGTAGGCAATATGCCTACACCATTTGTTTGTTGCACACCTTATGCCTACACCATTTGTTTGTTGCACACCTTATGTTTGTCTATAACTGTTTTTAAAGTTTTATGATTATGAACTATACATGAGTCATATGATTGATGAAAATATGAAACAAGAAAAAAAAGAAATATATATAACACAAATGTGATAAAAAGAAAAATATTTATATAAATTTCATACTAAATAAAAGAAATAATCTGATTCTAATGTTCTTTGGGTGATGACTTTACTTATCACTGGATGTAATTTTTTATAATAACTTACAGTGACTGTTATATTGAGCTTTCTAGGCTCTGTACCTTTACTTGGCTATAGACCGTTCTCAAACTGATCAATTTCCCTATGTATAGCAAGTATATTTCTATTAATATATAGGGGTCCCCTTTTTTCCAAAATAGTAAGCAAAGTGAGTGCCAGGACCCCCGAGAGAAGGTATCCACATTCCCCGACAAAAGCCATACATTAGACGAAGAGAAAACTAGACCTAAAGTTTCAGGAGGGGGAAGTTAGTAGACCAAGGGTAGATCAAAAGGTTGGAATAAATACCAAGAAAGGGGTTAACAACGACCCAGATGATAGGCAAAAGGCACAAACACTTAACCTCCCACCGGCTGCAACACCTTATACTATCATCTTAGTTGACGTCCACCAACTCACATCAGGAACTGTTGAAAACTGGACTGCCTTCAGAAGTAAGACCATTAATTGGTTGGGCAATTGGACAGGTCTAACAAACGCTCTTTTTAAGGAATTTAAGATGGTGAGGAGGGTGGCCTGGGTGGGTCAATGTAATACACTTTATGAAAGGGACTGTATAGTTCTTTCTTTAGGCTCACAGACCTTAGTTAGGGAAATCTTAACTAGAATGTATAAATTAAAAAAAAAACAGCATCCAAGTGCGCCCCGTTAGTTTCTTTTATCCTCCATTTACTATAAAACTTCCAGTTAACTACGGCAACCAAGGCTAGAGACAAGAAGGACGACGCTACGAAGTGGCTGTTTCAAATAGATTTGGTCCTCTTACCACCTCAGACGAGGACGATTGACAGCCAATTTATAGGGGCCAGCAGGTACATGAGGGTACCTCAAAAACTGAGAATTTGGAGGTAATTTCCCTGCAGCATCCAGCATTGAAAGAACAAGGGCCTATGCTAGAAAGAACTCTTAGCAGCACAAATGTTTTAGGAGATGGCCACATAAATCAAATTGACAACCAAAGGGGACTATGTAAAATTCTATTCTGGAATGTGGCAGGTTTAAGGAACAAGGTGAATAACCCAACCTGGCTGACCTTTATCAATGCAGGGGACCTGGGCTATCGAAAGTATACATATAAACGGGTACAAGACGTATCACACCCATGCAATTCAATCACGTAGTTATAGACCAAAAGGAGGATTATGCATTTATATTTCGAATTTGCTGCCCACATACAAGAGTGTGTTGGTCAACTCTGAAACTCATTACCAAATGGTTTTAGTACAGGTGGATCGCAATAATGCACTGCTCCTTGTAAATTTCTAGAAGAACATTGAAACAGGCCATCTGGGTGCTCTACTAGAGAAGCTCAGAGGAGATATTATCAATTTAGAATCAAAGGCTAACATCGAACTTATACCCATCTGGGGCGGGTATTTTAATACCAGTTTGTGTCCTGTGGCAGGATCAGGAAAGTGCGGTCTAACCTTGGATAATGATGATCCACCATCCCACTTTCAACACACCATAAAAGGAGAGTTGTTTAATGAATCTATGTTCAAACACGACCTGTGTTTCTCAAACCTCTTTTGTACACCTACAGTGGAGTTTGGTTACACATTTATTGGGAGGGGGGCTAAATCAATAACTGATTTTATTTTAATACGTAATTGTTAAGCTAGTCACATGAAAGCATACAACATTCACCATATTGTTATGAGCAACCATTTGGCTATCAGCGTGAACATAGAAGTACATAGCTCTGTGACAAATAGATTTTGCAATAAAGTAGCATGGGTGCGGGATATCGAATTGGGAAGGGGAAATGAATATACCAGCCGCTGGGGAAGCAGAGACCCAACGGAATTAAGTACAGAGATATTAGTAAAGGGACTAGCTACAATTTTAAAATGTATAAGTGACTGTCCGACATATGAAGATGTTTTGACTACCTTCCATGACATCACTGAAATCGTCAGAAATACCTTATTTAAAGTTCACAAAGGCCTGCATAATACAAAGAAAGGATGGTTAGATAAAAATTGTACTAAAAATGACTCAAACCTAAAGGATGCCTTACATAGAGAAGTGAGAGACCCGAATGAGATAAGGGCATTTAGAAAATCATACCAAGAAACTAGGAAAAGAAGGATATCTGAGATGAAAGGTAAGGCCTGGAAGGACCTCGTTGAGGCCGCGGAGTCAAAAGATAGCTCGAAATTTTGGGCAGCAGTGAATGCACCTTTTCTAATTAACAAAATAGACGAACCAACTATTGAGCAGGCCATAGCAGAACAGACTTGGGTTGACTTCGTTTCAAAGGTATATGCTAGCCAGAAGCCCAACGAGGAAGCTCCCCAAAGACCCGAAATAGGAAGCGCAGCTCAGTCTTTTACCCCTTTTAAACTCGATATCTCTCTCCAGGATGTCAATGCCGCAGTCATAACCAGTAAGAGTGGTAAGGCTGCGGGCCCTAACGTAATACCAATTGACCTCTATAAGTCAAACTTGGAGGTTTGGGGACCCATTTTAATTAGGGCTTTACAAGCATGCTGTGCAAAAGGTTTTATTAATACATGGTCCGAATTCATTATAGTCCCCATTTTTAAAAAAGGTGACTGAGAGAACCCTGCCTGTTACCGCCCAATATCCTTGTTGGACTCGCTGATGAAGGTGGCAGGCAGGATAGTTGTAGATCGTTTACAGGGATGGACCAAAGAAAAAGGAATTTTAACCGACGTTCAGTATGGTTTTAGAGCTGGCTTGGGAACCAACAAGCAGATTTTGAACTTAAGCATTTTAATTGGTTTATACTGTATGGCCAAAGCAGGGAAGTTCTATCTGGCATTCGTAGACCTCTCTGCGGTTTTTGATTGTGTAGTCCATGAAAAGTTGAGGGGTGTCCTTAATGAACTGAAAGCCGACTCGGTTTTGATTCAGTTTTTAAGACAGTTATATAAGGGAGACACAGCAAAAGTTTGTTATTGCATCAAGGGTGAGTGTATCACCCCATTCAAAATAGAACAAGGCGTAAGGCAGGGATGCGTATTGGCACCACTCCTTTACTCGCTATATACCAATTCTCTGGAACAGGAGCTGGTGACACACACAAGGGACCCACCATATGCAAATACCAACCCAATCGCATCCCTCCTTTACGCTGTACTCCTGGCCCGAACCCAAGTTGGCTTACAAAGGGCTCTCTCCTTTTATACTACTTTTATGGACTGGCTCAGCTTAAAATTTAACCCCAAAAAAAGGTTTTGTGATGTAATGTGGGAAAAAGCATGATAAGAATAGAAGCTATCAGGCAGGGGGAAGTAAGGTAGAAACCACCGCCTCATTCAGCTACCTGGGCATGCTTTTCGACAGATCTGGTTCTTGGGCCCCAGCAGTTAAGGCTAGGTCACTACTTTTTATGAAATCCATTGCAGATCCTTTTAATTTCTCTAAAAAACTGGGGAAAAGGCCACCAGAAATCTTATTAAAGATATACCATGCTAAATGCGTGAGCATTGCAACTTACGGGGCGGGGATCTGGGGATTCCAAGATTGCTCTTTAACTCAGCCCACGGATAAGGCCTTTTTGAGGTCGCTTTTAAGTGTCCCAACGAGTGCACTTGTTTTTAATTGCAATGCTGAACTAGGTGTTCCATACATTTCTGACCTAATCAAGGCCCAGCAGCATTGCTATGGCACAGAATCTGGACCACAGAGAGTGCTGGCCTAAATAGGGAAATATTGAAGGATGCAATGAAATTTTAGACAATGCCCGTAAAATTTTATGGCTTAAATTTGTCGAAAATTTTATGCAGGACATTGGTCATCCAGAATATTTTATCCTCCCCGACACTATGAATCAAATTAAACGAAAAGAGTTAAAAAAAGGTTGTTATGTCCCACCTAGAAGAAAACAGGCTAACACTTGAGCTAAACAAACCCATGGTGATCTACCATCAACTGATCACTACCAAGCTTAATATCCAGCCATATCTGCAACATGTTCGGGCAGATACGACAGATATTTTTTGACCAGATTTAGGTTTGGGACCTTTCACCATCTAATCATGTACCCAACAATTAATGATTGGTCGAAGGAACTCTGCGGATGTCCTTGCGACAAAGTCTCACGACAAAGCACTATACATGTTGTCCTATTTTGCAAGTTTTATACTAGAGAGAGGTTACGATGGTTAAAACCATTATTAAAGCAGGGAGGATGGAGGCAATCCCGCCCTGCATTTGTATACCTACAGATGCTGGATAACTATTACGGTATTGGGTCTATGACGGGTTTTTTAAACAATGTATTGAGGATAAGAAAAGCAATTAACAACTGAAGCTTGGGGAATATATATTGGAATGTTCACGCAAAGGAACTGTATATGTCCACAAGCTTATTATGAATTTACAAGAATTTCTCAATTGCTAATTCTGAATAAATAAATTCTCTTTTAATGTATGATAATGAATGTTTGTTTTTATGCTTGCTTTTATGATTTTAATGTTCAAAATCGAATAAAGCTTGTTTTGATTGATTGATTGAGTTGAAGGATGTGGTGTATTTCTTAGAAGAGCTGTTTGAAATAGAGGGCTTTCCCACCAGTATCCTCACAGACAATGGAGTTCAATTGACTTCAGCAGTGGTTGGAGAATTTATGAGGGTGAGGGGAGTGAAGCATAAAAAGGCTGGTCTTTATCATCCTGAGCCCAATGAAGTTGTGCAACGTTTCATTAAGGTCTTGAATGAGTGTTTGCAGCAGTCACTGGTGTGTGGCATGATCTCGAAGGAAGGCATAAGGAAAAAGGTGAGAGTATAGGCTCACCCGCATTCCACTACAGTGGTGTCTCCTTTCCGGCTATTCAAAGGAAGGTTGCCTGGTTGTGAGGTTGTCCCTTCTTGGATTAATGAGAAAAGAATGAAAGTAGAAGAGCATGTTGGTGAGGTAAGAGGATGGAGACACAAAGACGAGGGAAAGAAGATGACGGTTTTATGACAAGCGCAAAGCTGTCAAGAAGACTGGTTTACAGGTGGGTTATTGGATAAAGGTTGAATCTACCAGGAAATATAGGGGGTTATCAAATTACAGTTAACCTTTTAGGGATAAAGAAGGGGAATAGAAAGGCAGTTGAGTCTGATGATGATAAAATCTGGAATCTTAACAGGGTTGCCAAATGCAGATATGTTATAGGAAAAGAGGTAGCTTCTTCAAGCAAGGATTTGTCTGAGGTGCTCAAGAATCAACCCCATATAAATAACAAAGGAGGGAGAGAGAGATTGGGTCGAAAGTGGATTCGTTCTCCCTGGGCATATACAATTAAACAAAAGGAATCCACGCCTTCAGAAAAGGTGTTTCCTACAATGGTGGGGGACACCCTGGTGTTTTTTTGGTACCCATCACACACCAACAGGCCCCTTGGTGTCATGCTTCATCATTGGGGTCCTCGTACCCCTCTACGGGGTACGGCGTGCAGCTACCAGCGACTACACGGGAGCACAAATACAGACTATGCGTGATGTAAGTGAGGGTTTTTTATATTTACTATGTGAGTGAAAGGTGGGGTTTATAAAGTGTGATGTTAAAAAATACCTGGCTCGTTGGGTAACAAAAAACTTTAATGGACCCCCGGGCTAGTACTATTAAAAAGTAGTGTGAGGAGATCTTTTATGCAAAACAATGTGCATTAGCTCCTTCTGGTGTGCGTCAACATGTTTCGGTGTGATGCACCTTCTTCAGGACTGGAGTGCACAAATCCCCACTTTACTCCTGTTTCTCTACTTTTCAGCTAACTTGTAAAAAGTGAGATAAAAGATTCGTGGACCATTTGGCTAGAAATTGGAGTACCAGATCTTTGCACCCACTATTAGCCATTTGCAGGCTACCAATTTTAAATGACACACGCAAAAGCCAATCCAAAGCGCGGGAGGAATCAGACCCCACGAAGTGCAGACAACAGATCACCTAACAGCCCAAGCGCTGTTTAGACTCGACCTAAAAAAGAATAGTGAAGCTTCTGCAACCCATGTCTCTGCCAAATCGTTTTACTTAGTTTGACAAGGTAGAGTGAGAGATGATGGGTGTAAGCTCTCCGCAGTCCTCTGATCCAGCTACCACTGCACCACGGTATCAGTGAAAGTATGAGCCACGGGAGGAGGAGGGAAACATGTACCACTCTCTCTCACCAAATGCCTTACTCTATCACTACTTACACCACTTTCCATATCCAGATGAAATGCAGAAGAAAGTGAGCCACAGAGATGACGATCTAGTGCATTTTAATGTGGATGGTAGAAAGCGTATGGCAGTGTTTAAGGCCTAATGCTGCATTCTATCAATATCCAAAGTTATCATACCAAAAATGAAATTTTTTTGCAACATTTATATACGCTTACTATCGGTAAGCGGTATTGAATTCCTTGCCTCCACAGGTAGCAAGCTACACCATTGAAGGGCATTGTTTTTTTTATTTTTTTAGCAACACCAAACCTAATTTAAGCATCCACATAGAAAAACACTGGATGAATGAGATCTGTCACAGAAATCATGGGTTTCCTGATCATACAAATACCCATGCTTTAAAGAGAAGTGTCTGGTTTTAAGGGAAGAGATCAACGAGTAAAATCCTTCTCAGGATAATGTATCGGTTGCAGTGTGGCATTCACTTCCAGTGGCTGCAGTTGTCACAAACTACTGGATTACAGGTGGACAGAAGATGGCGGCACTTCTGAAACCAAAAGCAGAGATTGCTACAGTATAGACATCTCAAGCTATGCGAAGCATTATCAGAATAAGGCAACATTTGCAGTCAATAAACATTTGCTTTTATGGTTATAAAAAGCGAAGAACCACAATAAAATTCAAAAGCAAGGAATCAGTTGCAAGTTTTGCAAATAGGAAAAAAATTCAAAAACAAAGCCAGGAATGATAGTACAAAAGACAGAAAAGGTGTTCAGTTCATCACTCAGTGCTAATAAAATGAAATTATGAAGGAGACAACAGTAATACAGGACAAAAAAGCAATGCAAATGCTAACATCCACAGAGATGCAATGATTGTATAAAGAGTGGAAGTGATGTTTAAATCGCTAATATATTAGAAAAACAGACTTCAAGAGTTTAGTGTGCAATTATGGCATCTATCACAGAAAGGAACCCCTTAATTTCAGTCCAACCCAGAAATGATGAAATGTATTAACGTGCAGACAACTGTATATCTTAGGTAAATGTTAGCTTAGATAGTACAAAACCCTTTAAAAATATTTGTATGGCATTTTACTGTAAAAAGGAAATGAATTAAATTACTTTAGGCAATACCTTAATAATAACATAAAATATTTACATCAACAAGCAGCATGAGAGAATCTGGTAATGGTTTCCATTTATAATATACACTGACTACATGAGGCTTGAATATCTTTTTTTTGTTGTTACAACAATGAACAACAGAGAGGCAGCCCACCCATTACTGTCCTTCAATTTGTCAAACAAGCATATACATCTGTGTCTGAATGTTGCAACCTGTTCTTTCATGGCAGGTTATGCTCATTTCAAAACCTTCGCTGATAATTTACTGCACGATCACTCTGTGCTGTTCTTTAGCCGGGGCAACCAACTCTTCCTGAACAACCTACACAGAAGCACATTGTCACTTACATGGGTGAAGAAGAAAGTAGTTTAGTGCAAAAAATCTTTGAAAATGACAGAAGTTTTAGGATAGCAGTATAACTTTGAACAAATGGTTCAAGCCACTATTTTGGCATGGTTCTACTTTTCCTAAAATATTTAACATGCGTTTTTGGTACGTTGCTGCTCCATACTATAACTTAAAAAACATATACACTCATAAGGCACATCAGTCCATTATAAAGGTTTAGCACTTTAACTCCATAGAAGTTTGACAGTTAGAAAACACTCGTCTCTACACAGAACAATGCTCTGTTGAAAGAAAGTGCAAAATTAGTTTTCAGGAATTATTTTCTACAACGAGATGACCAATGCAGGGTTGGGATCGAACTGTTCAGGTATTCCATCTCCAAATTCATCTTGACGGGCAGTGTACAGGTATGACATCATCCTCTCAAATATTTCTCTTCACGTTCAGCTTTCAGTAAAATTGGTTTCTTCAACTGATTAAAAGCTGGCTCTGCAGAGACAAAACACATTAAATAGACTGCAGATTAGCTGCTGGAAAAATAGCACATATTGCTGATGGTCGAAAATTTGCTAAGAATAGAAATGCTGTATTCTTTTTTTGTGTAAAGGAAAAAGAAAATTGCACTCATCTCAAACAACTTTCCCAAAACAATTCTAAAATTAATACATGAATATTCATAATTTGCATCATAATGGTTCACTTTTATGAAAAAGATAAACATGTTTAACCGGTCATGTTTAGCCATACAGGTCTTCCGGATTTCGTCGGGACTGCTCTGACCTCAGCTCTCTTGTTTTAGTGATGATTTTTTTTGTAGTAGGAAGAGACTCATTCCTCAATCGTACACATTCTATCCATACATACTAGTGTGGAAAATGTCACCCCTATTAGCTTTAGAGGTTATTGATTGGGCGTGAGACCTGGTGGTTTACCAAGTTCTCTTTGTCTGTGGAGATATGACAAATGATCATAACATTTAGCAGAATCATAGTACAATTGTTACATTTTAACAGGATCATGCCAGTGATGCACTGCACTCTTAGCTCTAAAGTGTTGAGCCAACCTCATATCTGCAGCCCTTCGAAAAGAGGCCATTAGTGTTCACTAGGAGGCAACCCCCATGCTAAATAATTGAATGTCATGTGGGGACACTGCCATGCTGTTGTTCACACATACACTCAGTGTGTGTTAGAATATCAAAATATGTTCATACGAAGTGCTACCCCAGTCACCCGTAAGCTGTGGTTAGAGTCGAGCAGACCTGTATGCCCTTTGATATGGTACCTACTTGTATCTAGGGTTGCATTCGCCCTATAGGTAGTTATAGGCAGGTTGGACCCTTGTGTCACACACTATCAAAGATGTGCAAGAAGTATTGTCATCTTACCGGGAGAATAAAATAGAACTGAGTCTGCTAGAATTTTAGTAGTGCATAGATTCAGCCTTTTCTTTACTTACAACTCAACCACCCGGCCATCCACCAACGTGAGCTTCCATAACCATGAATTTTGATTAACGGAGAAGCCAGTTTTATTATTTTGTGCCCCTTCAGACGTCACGTTGTAAATGTGCGCAATGACAACATTGAACACGTGCACTGTTCTTCTTACTTGTATTTTGCTCCTCCTGCCCTCACTGTCTATCGCAAAAGGGTTTATTTTGGGACAGAGTCAGAAAAAGCCCTATCCACCACCTCGTTAGGGTGGTTCTGGGTTGTAATCTTGTTAATCTATACTACTATTATAAAGAGAGAACACAAACCTTTCAGCCAGGTAAACTCGGGAACCACAGCGCCAATCCACACACCCGCTACATCGTTGAAAATGTCATGGTGTGCAGATGGACATAGGCTATATAAAACAAAAACGAAATGTAAATTTAAAAGTTTAACTTAAAAAAACAAAAGTAGTCCCCTGGAAGTAGCGCCGGCTGCGACGTAGCGCTGGCCGCGACGTGCGTGATGACGAGGAGGAGCGGCGGACATGAGCGCGGGGAGGAGCGGCGGGCAGGCGGGGAGGAGCGGAGAGGAGCGGCGGACAGGCGGGGAGGAGCGGTGACAAGCGGCGAGGAGCGGCGGTGAAGTCAGGAGCGCGGGGAGGAGCGGCGGCTCAGGTAATGCAAAGGGACACGTAAAATGTCAGGGCGGGAGGGGGCCGGGGCGGGAGTTGGCTCTGGGACACGGACAATGTCGGGGTGGGCGGGGACCCGGGCGGGGGCCTAGGCGGGCAGTTGGCCCTGAAGCCTCATTGCCCCCGGACAACGTCGGGGGGGGTTGCTAGTCTTTGATACAGCAAATCAAATGAAAGTATAAGCCCCCTCAGTGACCCCTCAAAGTTTTATAGGCCATCTTTTATGTTAATTTAATAATAATGATAATAACCAACCTATAGAGTATCAAATGATTTGAATATATACTTTGTGATGGACATTTCATTTGGAGCAGAGGCTGTTGTTGGAAGGTAATGTCTGAGTTAACTTTTGTGATGAGGGTGTTGTAAAACAACTGAGAATATATATGATAATTCCGAAACACAAAGTGAAGAGATTATACCTTTGTAGGTAAAGGCTTAACCAGAGTATATCATCATTCAACTCAGTCTACTTGCTGCTAGGTTGCGGAGCCTCGCTTTGGTGGAGGCTTCCTACTTAATAATGGAAGTGTTGTGGATGCGTTATAAGTCGTCTGAGTGCAGGTAGCGGCCAGCGCCAGTCACTATGCTGGTTTGAAGAAGAAAAACGTGGCAATGAGGTATAATAATGCAAGGGTTTTATACCCTGCTGTGGTACTTTTACATTTGAGTAATGCTTCCTCAGGCGAGTGTGAACTGGCTGTGAATGAATGTTGGGGGCCTGTTATATGTTTTATGTGAACTTACAATGCTTATGCAGGAGGGTGAACCCAATGGAATCAAGGGTCAGCACCTTAAGGCTACTCTTATTAATATCCGCTTTCTGCATAAACATGCTTTAGAAGTCTATAATCTCCTGATTGGTTCCCAGCCTGATATCCTTTTTATGACAGAGAACGAACCAGTTGAAGGATGACTCACCCTGGTTTATAATTTGCCCTACCAGACACGTAAACTTGTATTCATGCAGATAAGACAGAGAAACACGGAGGGGGATTACAATTAAATAAAAGAAATATCCAGGGGGCGTGGCTTGAGCGCGATGGCCGCTGGATTTCAGAGCTCCGTGACGGGGTAAGGCGCCAAAACTCCTCCAGGCTGCGATTTCTACTGTACGAACCCAACGACAGAGGCCTTATGTGTGGAAACATCTCCTGCATTCAGGGGGACACTTTTGGTCGCTTTGGATGAGCATTTTGGTTATTTTTTCTGCTTTCAACGGCCACTCGCGAATAGATGAGGAGTCGAGGCCACCATTTTGTTTTTTCTGCTCGCTCCTACTGCTTTAATCCTGATGCGCAACAACAGTATTTTCTCACAGAATTTCGCTAATGCACTTTTAAATGGGAATTTTCCTCGTTTTTGACCTTGTCTGGTCATTTTCTCTGTGCCTCTGCCTGCCTTCTGATATAAATAGTCCACACACACAGCTTTTATGCAACAGTTCTTGCTCTTTATGTGTTTCCTGTGTGTTTTCTCGCTTTCAATACCTATTAGTTTTTGATGCTCTTCTGATTAACGGTCTATATTCTTCACACTGCTAGATGGCAATGTCTCGTTTTAATCGCAACAATGCCAAACAGCCTGATAGTGTGTTGATAGAGGACCATAACCCTGTCAGTGTTTCGAAAAATAATATGGAAGAGGCAAATCTTGAATCAGATGCGACTACTGGGGGAGATTCTTCCATCATGCCCTGTTCCACTTCCAATTCCAAGCCAACTACTAAGATACCCTCTGTTTCTGCATCTGTGAAGCAACTAAAGACTAACTCTCCTCCACCAATGAATACCTCTCCATCACTCTCTATGGAAATTTTATTAGAAGAAATACGCTCCCTCAAGCCCTACTTGGTGGAAATAAATTCTCGCCTACAGAACCTTGAGGATAATTGGTTGACAACAGAACGAAAAGTTGTAGACGTCGAACAACGTGTGGATTCTGTCCAGGCAGTACTGTTCGGGTGCAGAATGCATAGAGAAATCCAACATCTTAAACAACAAATTGAAAATTTGAAAAAACGAAATAGGCGTAACAATTTGCGGAAGGACTTGAAGGTGCGGATCCGTTGTCATTTTTTCAAACTTTTTGCAAACTTTAGTAGGTTTTCCTGATCAACCGCCATTGAATATCCAAAGAGACCTTGTTTTTCCTCTACACCTACCTCCTCCATGAAACCTAGAGGGGTTATTTTGTACTTTCTAGAATATACTGATCTGCTCAAAGTTCTTTATGCCGCCAAACAAAAAGGGAAAATCACCTGGAATGGTTCCAATGTTTTCTTCGCCCAGGATTATGTCTACTGCTGATCGTCGGAAGAAATTCTTGGACATGAGACCGGCTCTACGTTCTTTGAATGCCAGATATGGTTTGTTTCATCACTGCTTGTTTAAGGTGACTTACAATAACAATTCGACTAACTACGAGGAACAAGCCCTTCTTCAACATTTTCTGAACTCGTGTAGAGATGACACCATGGACATTCCTCGGCCATGATATTTTTTTCCATCAAAATAGTCTTGTTAATAATTGTTCTTGCTCATCTTCCCTGATGTATTTTGTTATGTCATAATGTTTCCTTTTCTTTTTGTTAATATTCTCCCTTTTTATTTTCTTTCTTACAAGATGCAGTTTATGGTCCTTCGATAGTTTCATGTATCCTCTGCTGTTCCTGGGGGATGTTTCTCGTCCGTTACTCCTTCCGGAGTCCTTCGTACGGTGTGTTGCCCTCCCCATGTGGACTCACCCTCCCCTCTCTTATTGTTGCTTGTGGTACGTCCTTGTTTTTCTTACTTGTCTTCTTTTTGGTATTTTGCTCTACTCTCCTTTTCTTATACTCCCCCTTTCCCTATCTTTCCTTTTTTGCTTCTCATTTCATGATATTTTTTCTTTCACTATCCTCTTTCCTGTTTCAACTTTTACCTTGATCTTATATCTTTACTACTCTTCCTCCTCTTTTCCTCAATGTAGTATTTTTAAGATTCTCACTGTATGCCTAATAGCTGTTCAGATAAAGTTTAATAGTTGTTCTTAGAGTTATTACATGGAATGTTAAAGGGATTAATAATCATGTAAAAAGACAACGGGTGTTAACCCATTTAGCTACATTGAAAACGGATATTGCTTTAATCCAAGAAACCCATTTGTCTAACACTGAACTTTCTAAATTGAAAAGATGTAGGGTAGGCAATGTTTTTTCTTCCCCAGCTCTAGGTAAGAAAAATTGTGTTTCTATTCTATGTCACAAGAAACTTCATTTTACAGTAATTTATCAAGAATTGGACTCTAATGGTCATTGGGTTATTCTTAAACTCCTCATCAATAAGATTCCCATAGTACTTTTCAATGTTTGTGCACCAGTTAATGTTGATAATGTATTCTGGACTCATATTTCTGACAAACTTTTACTATTTGATGATGAATATATTGTTTTTGGAGGAGATTGTAACCAAGTTCTTGATCCCATATTAGACAGGTCTTCCTCAGTGAAATTCATAAATACAAAGATGCACACACAATTTACCTCCACCATACGCAATAAATCTTTAATTGACTTATGGAGATTATGTAATCCTGACCTTCGAGAATATAGCTTTTATTCCCCTCCACATCACTCATAATCCAGAATTGACTACTTCTTTTTCAGTAAAATCTCTCTCTCAACATGCACTGCACTCCGAAATTGGTTCTATTCTAATTTCAGACCATGCTCCCGTTTTTGTTGATTTTGACTTACTTCCCTTTACTCCCCATGCTGGCAGGTGGCGCTTTGTTAACGCCTTGTTTTCCGACCCTAATTTCACTGGCCAATTTAACACCTTTATGTGAGAATTCTTCTGCTTGAATTCCGCTCCAAACTCTTCTCCTGTTATGATTTGGGACTCTTTCAAAGCTGCTGCAAGGGGGTTTATAATTAATATTGTTTCCAGGAAAAGGAAAGCTTTTGAAGCCTAATCCAATCAGATGCTTACCAACATTAAACACCTTGAACTTAATTATTATCAATTAAATACCGAATCGTCCTTAAAGAATCTTATTGACGCAAAAATTACCTTTATTAAACTATCCACAAAGGCTGCTTCATCCTATCTCTTAAGAAGTAGTTCCTGTTACTATGGAGGCCAAAATAAAATGGGAAAATTACTAGCAAATTATCTGAAAATAAGACACAATTGAACTAAGATAGAATCCATCGAAGGCCCCATTGGTACTACATTCTTTAAAGATAGCGATATTTTAAATGGGTTTGTCTGCTTTTACACAAAATTATAAACTCAGGAACAACCACCCTCTCCACAGGATTTGTCTTCTTACTTTCAAAATCTTCAGCCTCCCTCCTCCTCTTTGATTGATTTTGGCCCTTTAGATAAAGACATTACGTTAGCCGAAATTACACATGCAATTTCTATCTTAAAAAGAGGGAAGGCTCCTGGTTCAGACGGCTTTACTATTGAATTCTATGCCTCTTTTGCCACCATACTTCTTCCCAACCTCTTGAAGCTTTTTAATTACTTCATTACGTCCGGTTCTTCCTCTGGTACTTTTCAAGAAGCCATGATTTGTTTGATACCCAAAGACAATAAAGAACCGTCCCTTTGCAAGAATTATCGACCAATATCTTTGTTTAATCTTGATGATAAGATACTTGCAAAATTTCTCGCCTCCCCCCGTATTAATCCTAATTTGCCCCATTTTATTGGTCCTGAACAATCGGGCTTTGTGAAGGGTCAGTTATCTTCTGATAATTCAAGAGCCTTTTTTAATGTTCTCGGCAAAGCATCATCTCTTGATTACCCTATTTCAACTATAGCTTTAGATGCTGAAAAAGCCTTTGATAAGATTGGATGGAAGTTTATGTTTAAGGCCTTAGACTGGATAGGTTTGCCTCCAAAATTAATCTTCCTCATATCTTTACTATATTCTGATCCTAAAGTATCTTTTTTGTAAATTGTAAGACCTTTGACTATTTTTCACTCTCTACAGGAGTAAGACAAGGATGTCCGTTGTCACCTCTCTTATTTATAATTGCCTTGGAACCATTTTTAACTAAGATTAGACAAGATCTACTGATCTCCGGTTTCCAATCGGACAATGTTCATGTCAAATTATCTGCATATGCAGATGACATTCTTTTGTATTGCTCCAATCCAGCCTCTTCTATTCCAGCTTTCCTTCATCAGGTGGATTCTTTCTCCCAATTGTCCGGATATCGTCTAAACTCAGACAAATGCGAGACACTGCCTCTTAATATAACATGCCTCAAACATGATTTTGCTCCTACTGGGTTTTCCTGGCAACCCTCTAAAATTAAATATCTAGGCTTGTGGTTTTCTTCTAACATTCCTGACACCTTGAAACTCAATTTTGACTCAATTATCAAAACCTTATCAAATAATATAGAATATTGGCATCCACTTTTTCTTTCTTGGTGGGGCAGAATAGACTATCAAAATGCTGCTTTTCCCTCTGATTTTGTACATTCTCTCCATGATTCTGGTCCACAATCCAGGTTTGTATTTTAAGGAAATAGATTCTCTGCTATCAAAATTTCTCTGGAAAGATAAATCGCCTCGTATCGCCTTATCCTCTTTAAAAGCGGATAAATCATCTGGTAGTCTTAAGTTTCCAGATTTCAAATCCTATCATTATGCATTTTCCTTAAAACAATCATCTTGTTGGCTATCCTCAGAGCATGGAACTCATCCTCCTATTTGGCAATCTATAGAAAAATCTTTTCTTTCCCCGTTTGATTTTAATAAATCTCTCCCTTTTACAAATTCAATTACTTCTTTCCATCCCCCTGTCATCTCACATACTCGTAAACTTCTTCCACTCTTACAATCATCATACCCTTCTCCTTCCTCCCTAGATCAACAACCCATTTAGCATAACACTCTATTACGTATTAAGAGTTGCACCATTTATTGGAAATCCTCGAGACTCAAAGGATTATTTTGGATATCTCAATTACTATTGAACAATGTCCCTTTATCCTTCCCTGATCTTCAAAAGAAATTCACGCTACCATCTTCTTTCAACATTCAATATGGCCTTTTTCTACCCACGCTTACTCAATATCTTAATTCTTTACCTTCTACTCCTGATTTGCCCTCTAGATGTTCCACTCTTTTTCCTCTATTGATCTCTTCACCTTCAGCCTCCTCTTTAAACAAGTCTCTACTTCTTCCTTCAGGTAAAGATAAAACAAAGGCTGAACTGGCTTGGGAAAAAGATTAAGCGGAATGCTGGCCAACACTTACTTTTGATAGACTATGGCTTAAAATTCATAAAACTTCCCGAGCTGCTAACACCTCTCAAACACTTTATTTTGTTTATCAACGACTTTTATTTACCCCGGCTAAACTAGCCTCTTTCTCCTCTGACTCTCCAACCACTCGCTGGTCCTGTCCCTGGACATATGTTGACTTAAAACATATGCTGTTTGACTGCCCCTGTATTTATTGCTTTTGGCAATTAGTTTGGTCCCAAATTAACAAAATCGTTAACACCTCTGTTCCTTTCTCCCTCTCCAATATTTTCTTAGGTTCCCTGCCCCCTCAATGGCCATATTCTCCATCAAATGTTAAAATTATTAGATTTGTTACTAGCAGTAGCACTCCATTTAATTATGTACAATTGGAAACAGACAAAGTCACCTTTAGAGCATGGTGGAATGCGGTTTGTTTTCATCACAGGCTAGATACCAATTATGTCACTCCTGTTTCCCTATCTATCAAAAGAGATTTTTTGTGGCTGCCTTTGACTGCATACCTAACCCGGATTTCCCCGGTAAACACTGCTGATAAAGTCCGTAAACCTCCATAAAGAAATACGTTGTCTCGTCATGCCCCTTCCTTATTTTATTTCGTAACAATACTTGTTCCATGTACTTTCCATATCATAATTGGATTCTTTATATGCTAATGGTTGTGCATCCAGTGAAATACATGCAATTGCTATTTTCCTTATGTATTTGGTGATTTAAGATATATATTTTCCCTGTTTTTCCTCGCTCATTCCCCTTCCCTTCTCCCTCCCCCCTCCCCTTTGATTCCATTTTCATGTTATATTTCTTATCATCATTTTCAGATGCATTGTATCCTCTTGTACTTGTTGATTTTCATATTTATTCTTACAGTATAATAAACTTCAAACTTAACAAAATAAAAAATATCTAAAATGTTAAACATCTTTAGTGGAGGAATTAAAAGATGCAGAAGCCTTGGGCTTCTCATTTACGCCCTCTGCCCAACACTTCCTGTCAGGGGTATTCATTTATCGTCCACTTGGGTACGCAGGGTACTTTATCAATTCGCTTGATCAAGCCATAGCAACTAACATCGTTAATTATGCATACTTCCTGATATAAGGATATTTTAATATACACATGGACATGGCTAAAGGCGCTCTGGCTAGAAGCCTCCTGGAAACAGTAACACCCTTGAATCTCCCTTTGACTCCATCTGGTCCAAGTCATGAGGCTGGACACACAACTGATTAAATATTCTCTCTAACACATTTATGTGGTATGGTCGGACCACTTCATATTAACATTTTCTTGACCACTCCCCATCCTTAAGATAAAGCACAGTAAGGTTACAAAGGGCCCAGGACTAGCTTGGAATAGAGTTGCTATCTCTAAACCAGAATTGTGAGCCTCGACGTAGCCCTGCCTTTCGGGGATGTAGCAGTAGATAATCTGACAGTAGACAACTGGCTTACCATAGCAGCTGATTAGGTGGCCCCGGAAAGGTTGTCCCAGAAAAAGGTACTCTCCACTTCGGCTACCTGATTTACAGTTGAGCTAACGTTACAAAGACAATCCTGCAAAAGACTAGAAAGAAGTTGTAGACGTCACTACATTAGTGATGACAAAGCTCTTTATAAGCTAGTGCTGAAATCTTATCATAATAATATTAAATTGTTCAGATGTAATCATTATTCGAAGTTAATTAATAAGGCTGAGAACAGGTCCAAGGACATTTTTTTAATTGTGTCTCAGTTTTTCGATTCCCCTGTGCCTGCACCACCTTATGTTGTGGATGTACATCTGTGTAGGAAGTTGAGTAATTGTTTTAAAGAAATAATTGGGAAAATTCAACTGAACCTGCATGCGGCCGCACCCATTAATGACCTCTCAGAAGGTGAGATGGGAGATAAGCTCACCTACTTTCTACCACCTTTGGAATACAACCTAAAACATTGATTCTTGAGCTGCAAATCTGGTTCCCCTTTACACACTTTTCCCCTATATATCATGTATCAGCTCACCGATAAAGATGACCTATTCATCTAGAACTGTTCTCGGCCTCCTTACGCTCAGGTTAAGTGCACAGCTCCTGGATGACAGCTAGTGTTTTATTTTATTTATTTATATTTATAATGTTTTATATAGCACGAACTTGACCCATGAGGGTATCTGAGTGCTTTACATTTAGGATTTTTGCGTTTAAAGTTACAACAGTTACAAGAGCAAAGTAGGGTACAGTACACAAACAATGTTGTAAGAATTCGTAGGAGGGATGGGAGGATAGAGTAATAGCGTGGAGACAAGGAGGAACTGTGCCCAATGTCCGGCTGGGACGGTCAAAGGGGAAACCAGGGCCAATATCCTCATTAGCTGTCCAGCAGCTCCACCGGGCATCAGCCATGTTGCTCAGGTCTCAGCGTTCAGGAAAACCAGTTTTGAGTTTATTTGATTTGAGAAGTTTATATAGCGCTGGCTAGACCCAGAGGTATCAGAGCGCTTAACCAGAGGATCGTTGCATTACAAGGTACATCTAAAAAGGTTTATATAGTGCTGGCTAGACCCGAAGGTATCAGAGACCTATACCAGAGGAATATTGCGTTACAAGTTGCATCAGTTACAATAGCGTAGTAAGGTACAGTAAACAAACAACGAGGTTGAGAGAATTTGTAGGAAAGGAGGGGAGGAAGGAGCCATAGCAGGGAGACGAGGAAGAACTGGGTTCAATGTCCGACTGGGTAGGTGATGGTCGAGGGGGCAACCAGGGCCAATCTCCTCATTAGCTGTGTAGCAACTCAACTGGGCATCAGCCATATTGCTCAAGTGTCAACGTTCGGGAAAAAACGTTTTGAATAGATACATAGGCTACAGTAACAGAGTAGTGGATGATCATGTCCCCACTAGAGGATAGAGGTAAAAGAAGGAGGTGGGGGGGGGGAGTAAAAACAAACCAGAGAAGGAGCTGAGGCTGCCATTTATGCAGATGTGTTCAAGGTCTGGCCGGAGTCCGGTGGTAGGGAAAACTGTGACAGCCATCTTGGGGTCAGGCAAGGGATTCTGACCTTGGAGTTAGAAACAGCCGGTATCCATTGTACACTTTCTCCAACTCGTATGGCCCTTCGCGTTCACAGGCCTACTTCGCTGCACATAACCTCTGGCTGGCCCACTGGATAGGTCTCGATTTTTTAGAGGTGCGGGGGGGAGATCTGGGGGCCCCTCGGGTTCCTGCCCTTCAAGACACGGTCATCACGCGGCCCCGGAGCTGGATACAGGGCCTCACCGCAGCCCCACACCCACAACCTCTTCACCTCCATTCGTAAGGCCTTTGGTCTGGGCGTCTTCACTGTGTTGTGTCCTCCATCGAGCCCAGAGGCAGAATACCGGCCTTCTCTAATAACTTGCTGATGCCCCAGTGTGTCCTGGTGTGCTGAATATATTGCCCAGTCGTGTCGGGCCCGGAGTCTTGTCACCACTCAGGTCATCACTCTCCACCACGTTCGTCTCACATCCTCTGTTCAGGGCGCCTGGTCAGGCACCGCAGCATTGCAGGGCCCCCTCTTGATCCTATGGGTAGCGAGCTGATCTTTGCCCCCTCTCTACACTTTCTTTAGTAGTGCAGGCCATTCCACGATCCGGCTGCCTGATCCGGTGCTCCTCAGGCCTCTCTCGCTGTTTCGGGCAACGTCAGGCCTGGAATCTTCTCACCCACGGCTGCTTCGTTCCCTCACGTAATCTCCGGCCCATTTGTCTCCAAACTCGGACCACTGGAACAAACAGGCAGGGGAAGCAAGGGGTGTCGTTTCTCCCCATATTTACTGGTGGATGATGGTCAGATTAATTAACAGAGCGGCTCGGTCTTCAGAGCTCCTCCAGCTTGCGTCCACCATGTTCGCCCGGTAGCCATGCCCCTGTTGCTAGCGGCGCAATGTGGTTCCCCTACTGAAAAAACAAATGCAGATAAAGGACTGCAATCTAACTTACACCCTATCTCCTTACTTCCTACTTTCTCAAACGACCTTGGAGACACTGGTTAATATTCAGCTTTCTGAATTTATAGAAACCTCTAATATGCTACGCCCCTCACAATCGAGCTTTTGGGCCAGACATAGCACAGACACAGGTGCGGGAGATCTCTATGCTTATAAAGTGGAACCTAGACCTCGGCTTCAACATTATGCTGGTTATACTAGATATCTCTGAGGCGTTTGATACTATCTCTCAAAGCATTTTACTTCATCGACTCCCTGCAATTGGTGTGATGGGCTCATCCCTCCACTGGCTCTCCTCCTTTCTTGATTCTAGAGAACAAGCTGTCTGGATGAGAGACCATACTGACCAGAAGTGAAAGCACTGCACTGTGGGGTCCCTCAGGGCACCGCACTCAGTCAGACCCCTTTTAATGTCTATATGTCCCCCCTTGCTGTCCTGGTGGAGTAGTTTGGTGTCAAAATTATTTCATATGAAGACACACATTTGTTGTTCTCATGCAAAGGAACCTCATCATGTTGTTTGACCATTATTAGGTCCTTGCGGAAGATCCTTTATCTGCTTCCATCTCACGCTCAGGCCTTGATAGTTCGTAGCACCATTCTTAGCAGGCTTGACTATTGTAACGCATTCTTTCTTGAGTCACCTATGTTTTTGCTTAAAAGGCAGCAGAGGATCCAGTCGATAGCTGCCAAATTGGCCTTGGGGTGACCTAGAAGATCTGCCACCTCAGTGGCTATGGCAGAACTACACTGGCTTCCTTTTGCACAGAGAGTCCAGTTCAAGTCTCTCTGTATAGTGTTTAAAGCTCTACATAGGTTAGGTCCTGTGTCTATGCAGTGAAAGTTCAAGTGGTATGTGCCTGCGAGATGTCTCCGCTCCTCTGCGGCTAAACTGGTGGCAATGCCGAGATTTAGGAAAGTCAGGGGAGGTGGGCGAACCTTTGGGTATGCTGCTGGCAAGCTTTGGAACCAACTGCCTCTGGAATTAAGACAAATTAGTGATTTGTGTGCCTTTAGAAGAAGACTCAAAACGTGGCTGTTTCCTAAAGCTTAGTCGGTTGTCTGGTCCCTGTTCATTTTTATGTCCCTCCTTGTGTGGAGTCAACAGCGCCAGGATGCCTTTTTGGAGGTAGTGCGCTTTATAAGTTAAATAAATAAATAAATCAGAAGCCAAGCGGGCCTTCAGAGCCTGTATTAAAGTAGTCATGGGCTGGCTCAGTGCAAACCTGACAAAACTGAATTTCTGTTGTTTGGTCCTGGTCCTTTGTCTGGATGGATGAGTTGTTGGCCTGCAGAATGCAACCCCCCCCCCCCCCCCCCCTCTCTGATGTATGGAGCCAGGTACCTTGGGGTAATATTTGAGGTCGGTCTGACTATGAGGAGGCACATTTCCTATAAAAATGTTGTTCTTTTCTTTTTTTCCTTGGGATGCACAGAAATCTGTAGTACAGGCGTTGATCTTATCCCGCTTCCCTACTCTAATAAACTCTCTTCTGCCATCCTGATTATCTGACACACAGTCTCCAATTCATTCAAAATATTGCGCTTCGACTACAGTTCAAACTTTCTAAACAGTCGTCAGTAACAGTCTTTCGCAAACAATAACACTGACTTCATGTCGAAAAAAGAACGATCTTTAAAGCTTTAACAACTGCTCATCGTGCTTCATGATTTGGTTCCGAAATACCTAAACCCCAGGAATCTGTCCCATGAGATCCATGCACTCCATTAATGCTAGACGCCTCATTGTTACTCTATTTAAGAAAAAGAGGCATGGGGGCTCTTCCTTCACCTTTCTGGTAGCCTCTTTTTGAAACCAGCCCCCTTTTTAATTAAAAAAAAGACTACGAATGAGACTGCCTTCAGGAAATTGTTAAAAACACACTTGTTCAGCGACTAATTCTTCTTTACCTGATATGCTGTGTTCAATACCGAGACACTGTTGAGTAGCCATGTGCTTTAGAAGTATTTTCATTCATTCACTCATATCATCATTCAACCCGGCCATGCGGGTGCTGAGCCTATTCATGCATCTTTTTTCCTTTCATGGAGAATTCCTTATACGGCTCTACTTCAAGTAAATTGGTCTCAGAGTGGCCATTTTAGTAGTGGCATATATGCATGTTAAATTACTTGGAAGTTTCACTCTCTCCTGTTAGTCATCCCCACATACCTCATACCACAGGGGCAATTGATAGGTTCATTAAATGTCTAGAGTTACAATTAGTATACTTGAACTGTATCCATTCTTACTTCAGACCCAAGTCTAGCCTCTCAGTGGGTTTTGTGAGGTGGCATACACAGCAAACTCCACAAGGAAAATGACCTGATACAGAGGTAAGCCCTAACGAGTTGTCTGGTTCCTATTATTAGTCATCCCATAGGTCCTAGAATGAACCAATACATGATTAAGATTGTTATCTCTCCTGTGTGCAAACAGGTTTTTTTTCCCAAACCTCAAATCACCACTTTTTAATATCCTTCACTTACGATTGATGACCTTCTTCACCTCATTTGAGATTATGGACTAAGTGGTCACACACACAAGCTGTTGACTCTTCTCATTCTTTCTGTCATGCTCAGTAAGAGAATCACTGTTGTTGTTCCAGCTCCTTTTCTGTGGATTCAGTATTAGGGATTCTGGGTGGCCACAATTTATCAATTTGCTATTAGAAGGTCTGCTTCTTTTTTGACATCTTCTAGCTGAGAAAAATTCCAGAGTAGCCTCAAAAATTGGCTATATAAGACAGGTTTTCCTATTAGGGACACAGATGACGGCTGTCAAACCTCAACAGGACCCTGTATGTGTTAGTACACATGGTTCTGTTGTCATGAAAGATCCTTATATCTAGGAAAACAATGGTGTCTTTGTCAATGCAGCAAGTAAACTTGAGGTAGTCATTTTGTCACGCAGTAAAGTATTCAGCTGCAGCAAGATTCTCCTCCATATGATCAAAATATCATCAATGCATCTGTTCCAGAATTCAAAATCATTCTTGGATGGGCTGGTGGCTGACAATGGTGGTGGTTTTAAAATAGTCCACATAAATACAGTAAATGCCAGGAGCAAAAGTACTTTATATTGGAATTCATTCTATCTGTAAGTACAGGATACCCTCGAATTAAAAGAAAACCTGTTGTCAGGCACATAAACTCTAGCTTGAAATGTCTAGGTGTGGTATGTGTTCAGGGAGCCCATTACCCTCAAGGTTCTATCTGTGGAAAGCTGTTGTAGATACTTTCCACATCTATGCCCACAAGTAGATTTACTTGAGGCCTGTACTGGATGTCTAAGTTGTCCCATCAAATCTTTTGTTTGCTCTATGTATGAGGGAATGTGTTCTACTGGTGGTCTTAGCAAGTGATCACTGGATTTTGACAGAAGTTCTAAAATAAAATTGATCCATGATACAATAGGACTTCCTGGTGAAGAAATCCTATTCCTATGTATTTTTACAGAGTATAGAAACTTGGAGAGCTAGTGTGGCCAGTCGCGAGGAAGTCAGCCTCCCTTTTCTGAATCCATCTATTTGCTTGGCTTCTGCCATCAGAGTGCCAATTGCTGTTCTCAACACCTTGGTCAGATCTTCTTCCAATTCTACATGGTTCCATCTGTCTCCCAAGTCTCTCCCACCCCCAGAGGTGGAGACATTTTCTTCTATAATCATCAACTTTTTTTACAATAATTGCTGGTGGTTTTATTATAATGCAGCTGTTTTCTATAATATACAGCATTGCATGAAGAATTCAGTATAAGCTGGAATGTCCCGCTCTGAGCTATTGCCCACAATCTCTGACATATAACCTTTGCTGCTATATAATTTCAGTTTTTCTGGTCTTAAATGCATATAGCTTATATTAATCATTAGTTTATTAGTACATATACATTTATATTATTGCTAACAATAATTATTAACACAATTAGATGTGTAATTAGTACACATGTAAATTATTCTACATCTTGCTCCCTGTTGTTTCTTATGTATGTAAAACTTGTGCAAAGTGTAATGATGACCAATTTCTTCTTCCAAACCCTTGTGCTTCCCAGGTGTTTAATTACCTCTAACTTCCCACCTATGGCTTCTAGCTTTGCTACTTACTGTTGTGTATAAAGTTTCTTGGTTTATGTAGTGTGACGAAGTACTCAATGTCTGTTTTATGTTCATCGCTCTGCTCCCCCTGGGGTCGAGTACGCTTCATAAGAATGAAAAATAAATAAAATATTTTTAAATATAGTCTAACTATGGTCTATTTATAATGTCACATTTTTAATTTATAATGCACATTATTCCCATCCTTACTGTGAGTAATATGAGAAAAACGTAAAGGGTAAGTCCAATAGGACATATTTTTCCGCCATGACTTCTCACACTAGTGATTTCACCACACAAGAACATTATTTCAAATACCCTTTCACCAGTTGAGAATCACTACAAACTGGTATCCCTTCTTGTACAGGGGGCCAAGGGAGTTGAGCCATCCTGTGAGCAATATCTACAAACAAATGTAGCATTTTACACAGCTACAGCATGGTATAATCTGTGGCCTGAGTAGGCATGAGTGGTACTCAGCCTTGGTTAACATATGTAGTTTCTTTATCTCATCTCTCCTAATGGAAGGTTTGAATCGACTAGCAATTAGGGCCAAGTAGTATAGCAATTAAATACAATTCAATATATTGTTCAGTGTTTTAATTTCTATTGCACATATTATTGGGATGCTTCATACCATTTTGTCAAACCTTTCGCAACTAGGTCTCCACAGACCCTCCCACCCCCCCACCCTGAGGGCTAAGTCTTATTTTGGCTGTATGGGTTAGTTCACGCTTAGGCCTCCATAACTTTTTGCATCCCCCCCCCCCCTCCCCCTAACATCCTGGGGATTCTAAAGGTAAAGGTGGGGGGAAAAGTGCTCTGGATGATAGTCAGTTTTTTTCCATAAAAATCAAACCAACGAACGTTTGATGTGCTTTCAGGAACATGCAGAGCTGAATCAAAAAGCCAAATTTTTTACTTTAGTTTGCTATTGTATTTTTTTTTTTTTTAAGATGTAGGCCTTTTTTCCTATTTTTTGTGCTTTCAACCTACTTCCAGTTTGCAGTGCAAATCAGCATAAAACCCATGGGCAAATCCAGGAAAGCAATACATTTCTAAAAAGTAGATACAATTCCGAATTCACCAAGGGGTGATATGTATGGATCCCACGAGGTTTCCCAAGGAAACTACCTGTTGAAATAAATAAATATTGAAAACGAGTAGGAAAAACAGCCATTTGTGACAATGTTTTTATCTGTAACTTTTGTCACAATGGCAGATTTACAAAAGCAATGTACCATTACGTTCGCTAGACCCTTTTGGCTGTGGGGATATATTGGGTTTGAAGGTTTTCCAACAACCCGATGCACCCAGGGCCAACAGCTGAGCTGCACCGTACAATGGTTTTTCATTGTGTATGGAGTATAGAGCAATTCATATAGTGAAATATGTTGAGTGAAAAATAGGTGTCAAGGTAACATATGTATTTCTGAAATGGGCACAAGCAATGGAGTTTAGGGGCAGTGGTTATTTGTAAATCTCTGAATTAGTGGGTACCCGTATGAGCATATGATTTAGAGAACATTTTTAAAATGTCTTGGTTCTTACACACTAGAACAAATGCAGCGAAATCCAACTGGTAATAATAAATGGCCTTCTATTTTTGCTCCCACAAGTCTTCTGATAAAAATAGTACCTCAGGAAGGAAACAGCCCAAAACGCAACATGGATGCATCATATTTGTCAACATAAAACTGACCTGTTTGGAAAGTGGGTAGCTGTGCATTTTAGACACTAGGTAAGCTGACACCTAGGTAAACCTAGCAAACCTGTACATTTCTTAAAACTAGACACCTAGGGAAATCCATTATGGGGTGACTTGTGTGGCTCACATCTGGTTGGTTTACCCAGAATTCCTTGTAAGCCTCAAACTCTTGACTAAAAAACAAATTTTCCTCACATTTCTGTAATGGAAAGTTCTGGAATCTGCGGGGAGCCGCAACCTATTTTCAGCGACCCCCAAGCGGGGATCCACTAGGGAAAGGCACCACTGGAAAGGGGAGATGTGCAGAGGTAATCAAGGCACTGCGGAGTGACCGGTGGGAACAACAAACCGGTCAGCCGAAGTAGGGGGAAACCAAAAGCCAATTGACCCATCTGATTCAGTGCTTGGGGCTGAGATATGCCCCCGAGCACAGAAGCAGTGAAAGTGAAAGGAGCCACATACACTGACCTCACATCTGTCCTATTCAAAATAATAACATCATGCACTGGAAAGCTCCAGTGGGCCCCGACATCCATTGTTGACTTCCTGTGTTGAGATGGGCATGTACTGAAGCTAAGTTTTTGATGGGCCTTCACACTAAAGAGGGTAAGACAGTGAGTGAAGGGCGTTGTGAGATTGTCATTAGAAATGTGGAGGCCAAGAAGGACACCTGAACTTGGCGGCGAGGGGCTGACTAGTGACCCCCCTGAATGGAGCATATGCCTGAGGCGGCCGTGACTTCAGCGAACTTAATCACTGGTTCGACCTGGTGTATGGCGGAAGGGCATAACTTTGGGACGTAAGGCCGAACTGGAGAGTTAATGAAAAGGCAGGAACGACCGACCTGGCACTAGGGTATTCACGAGCAACCTGGCCCGGCAGCCGGGCGCCCTGAGTCAGATACCTTGTCAGAAACCTGAGAAGTGCAGAGGTAATCAAGGCACTGCAGAGTGACAGGTGGGAACAACAAACCGGTCTGCCGGAGTAGGGGGAAACCAAAAGCCAATTGACCCCCCTAACGACCACCGTAACATGGGAAATATCGCCCAGAAATGTCTGGGACAAAGGGACAGTAAACCATGCATCAGACCAAGCTAGATAAGTATGCTACGCAGAGGCAGGGAGAGGTAGAGTCGCAAGATGTGGTGAATTGGAGGAGTCACAGACTACAACTATGGGAGAACCCATACTCAAGGATGTGATGGCGGTCATTACGGGGTGGGTACTTCGCTGGAACATCGTATGGATACCATAACCATCGAAATGACATTACTAAGAGCCAACCTCCAGAAAACAAGTGACAAAGTGAGGTCCATGGAAGAGTTAACAGCAGAATTAAGTTGTGACACCAAACAAATGTGACAGAAGATTAGATTAAAGAACTGCAAGTTGCCCAGAAATGAGCAGAAACCCAGCTGGATGATTATGAGGGTAGATCACGCCGCAACAATGTCAGAATCATTGGGGTTCCAGAGAAAGCAGAGGGACAGGTTGTGGATCTGTTTGTAGAGGACTTAATAGTGAATCACCTCCGGCCGAAAACCCCCTAGAAATACTTTACAGTTGAAAGGGAGCATAGAGTGGAGGAGTGTGGCTCACTGAGTGGAGGAGTGTGGCTCACTGATTAGAGCGGCAGACCCTGATGCAGAGGTCTGGCCCGGGACCAGGGTTCAATTCCCGACGCGGCAGGGTCCTGAGCCCAAAAATGTCCACGGACTCGATAATTCTCGCCTCGGTGCCTACTCTAATCATGGGGTCCCACGCTGCAACTCTGGGCAATAGCTTGCTTAATCTCCACTACGGCGGCCCACCCGCTGCGGGATGCCTGGCTTTCACCTTGGGGATGCCCAGTAGGGGTTATCTCACAGGGAAAAAGCCAGGACGGGTTCCCAAGGCAAGCGCCTTGATTCCTTCGGGTGATACGTGCGCTATATAAGTCGCAATACAGAGTAACTTGGGGAAGGCCCAAGCCGGGGGCTCCCTAGGTCCAATTCTAGCAAGACTTGAATTTCACAGACCGCAATATCATATTACAGGTGAATCGAACAAGCCCTCCCCCTCAAATTAAAAAACAGCGAGCTGTCCTTCTCCCCGGACTTCACCATTGCGGTGCAGAAACAAAGAAGGACCTCTTCGAACATAATAAAACAGCTGAGATATAAAGGGATCCGGTATTCAATGTTGTTTCCTGCCAAGTTAAAAGTAGAGGTGGACAATAAAACCTGGTTTTTGACAGTCGGAGGCAGTGCAGGAGTGGCTGGAGGCCGGCAAAAGATCACAATCCGAAATTAAAAGGGGTCCCTTGTCGTGAATGACACTTGCTTTTTAAGAACTGAAAAGGAGCATGTAACCCATCTCTCCGGTGCCCGCTCTGTAATGAAACCGGAGGCTCATGCCAACGATGCACATGCTAAGTGACATATCCCACACGTAATTATGCTCTTAAAAAAAAGAAAGGCGGCATATTGTGGAGGGCGGACGGCTGTGGGGAGGGCAATGCCACCCCCCCTCGAGTTAACAGTTAGGTTAGAAACCAGGGCTACAGGCACTCTGTACTAATGGGGTATGGGCAGCTTTAGGCCCAGAGTGTGGGGAGGAAAGGAGGGGGGAAGTTGGGGATTTAAAGTTAAGTTAGTAAATTTGAGATATCAGCATATATATT